>NC_091502.1:9643052-10295873 GCF_947461875.1 Haliaeetus albicilla
ACCTACATGATTTTGTTCTGCTGTACAATGTGAAATCTCTTCCCATTTGTATATGTGTATTTTGCAGTGCTCGCTTCACATTCTTTGTCCTCTTTAGAAAAGTAAAATAATGAACACATTATATCGCTTCATTTCAAGGAAGAAAACAACAAAGAAAAGCCAACTGGAACACCAGATTATGTAAATAAAGGCAATTTTTACTGACAGTGTTCTGATCCAAATATTTATTTATTTCCTAACTCATACAAAATTGATGCTTGTGGAGTTATTGGGTTAAAAGTGTTGGAAAATGAATCTTCTAGTTATCCACAGAGAACATATAGTACCAATGAAGCAATGAAAACTTCTTTGATTTGAATAAGAAACATATTACATATAATTTACAGAAATGAGATCTAGTGTCATGTAGAAAATGATGTTTTAGAGCAACGGTATCAGGAAGGACATTGATACTTGTCTCTGCTGTGGCTGGAATGCATTGCCCTTCACCCAGGTCCATCCAGTGAATGGGGATGCTTCACTTCCACAACTCCAAACGGGAAAACTAACTATCACCATTGCCAGGCATTTCACCTGTTTGCTTGACAGACAGTCACCTCTCTCCTCAAGGCTCATACACCATCCAGTTTTTACAAGTTTGTAACTCACTTTCTACACTATTGAGTTTGGCTGGATTCAGACCAGAGACCTACATGTAAAAGACTAAAAACAGAAGGAGGCTCTGTTCTACTAGAAATTTATTTAGCGATCAGATGGAAAACTTGGCTTCAGGGAAAAAAAGAGTTAGATACCAGAAAGAGATGACAGAGTCAGTCCTGGATAAATGCAGTTCTAATTTTTAACATAAATGAAAGAGTTATTAAAGGTTTGTATATGAGTCATGCCAACTTCTATATAGATGAGAAAGGTAATGAAATGGTATCTAAGTCATTATAAATTTTGCTATTTACACAAAAGAGGAAAAAGAATGTTTCCCTTCATATCTTGCATACTTATTAAAATGTAGGGTTTCAAGTGCCCATAGAAAAAATACAAACGTGCAGAGAGAATAACCACTAGAAAGAAGAAAAAGCAACCAAGTCCTATGACTGGATTTAAAATAATTCAGTCCTGTCTAAAGAGTCAAATCATGTTCTTTTTCCTCCCTACATAAAAGTTGCACTCATATTCATAACAATAGAAGAAGAAAAGCACAGTTGCTTCATAACACTGGACATAGCTTTCCAGAAACAAGATAGCAACTACTCAGAAATGCTATGGAAAATGTTAATCACATAGTAACTTGCTATTTACATTAAAGATAGTAGTCTTTAAAATTAATTAAAAATAAAAGAAAAAAAAAGATTTTTTAGTGATAGGACAGTTTTGTCTATAATGTGGAGTCTCTGTTCTTTGCTTTTTGTCCAGCATTTCTTTCAAGAGATATATCTATATATACAGATATATGTCTGAGAGAGATGTATCAAAAGCTAAAACATGTCTGGATGGAGAGCCTGCAAATTTCATCCGAGACTACATTTGCAGTAGACAAACCTCCACAGAAAAAAAAAATGCTGGAATGACACATTTTAATGAAATGACATTCCCTGTCCACGATCCACATAGGATCCATGTGGAAACCTAAATGCCTCAGTCTGTAGAAGCAGAGCTGATTGATAGCAGCAGAGCGGGTTCCCCAGTGCTGCCGGGCCGAAGCATCCCAGCCCTTGTGGGATGCAGTGGTCTCCATCCCCTCGGAGGCTGCCGGGACGAGTGAGGAGCAGGGCCAGCAGTGGTGATGTGGAGAGCTGTCACCCTCTGTGTGGACTACAGACGGGATCCAAGTCCCTTGACAGTCAGTGGAAGCCACTCCTGTTGATGCCAGCAGGAGCTGGACGAAGCCCCAGGGCAGCAGCAGGCTCTGAGGATGGGAACACAGGATGAGGCATCGCTGACTCTCCGATCCAGCCCCAGCGCTGCCACCAAACCGCCCGGCAGGCTCTCTGCTTTCACTAGGATCTACAAAACAAGTCACTGCTGCCGTGCTTCTTCCATGGGATGATGGATGCACTGGACAGGAACTGTTCAGCACCACAGCACTTCTTATTCTTACACATGCAGGATGCTAGTGGGCAACCGGCTCCAATTCCAAACCAGGAAAATCCAGCTGGAAGATGTGCCCCTTAACAGAGACAAGACTGTCTGTTCTTCCAGCAGTCAGCACTCAGCTGCCCGGTCTCCATCATAACTTGCCAAAACCAGTGCAAATTCACAGGAAAAAGAATGTCCACATCAAGAGGGTATAAATCCTTCTTTACGTACGAGAATGGTACAAGCATTTACCCAGCATCTCTATCAAATATCGTAGAAAAGGTTACACAAAAAATATTTAAATATATGGATACAGATACATACATATTACACTTGCATAAAATATGTATATTCAAAACCCTTTGGGCAGTTTCACAGTTAGCTGAAAATGTATGCTTTAGAAATATGAACAATTTCCTACACTTTTCTAGTTTAAGTAGGAGGGGGGAGGGGAAAGAAGCATCAGCCTTATTAATACTGAATGCTAAGTGCAGAAGTTTAGCTGTAGCTGTAGGGTTTTGCAGCAATTGATTTGACAGAACCTCCAAGCATAAACTCTGTTTTAAAAATCCACATCTATTCCCTAGATTGCTTATTGTTTCATGAAAATGAAAGCCTACATGTCCTGCTTCTATCAGCTAGATCTCCTGAGACCGTTCAATTAAACCTCATAAGCTTGCAATACTTCAAGACAGGATCGTGTATTGGGAGTACGCATGAACCTTATTGCAGTATTTCTGGGTGATAATAGGAATTTATAACTTCTTGTATCTTGTATAATTTAACTTTAGAAATAAAAAAAACCTTAAATGACACCACAAGAAGCTCACAGTTTTGAGAAAATTAAAGTCAGTACGAAATTTTACTTATAGACCACATAATTTACACAGATTTACATAAATACAGAGATATTAAAATATCAAATCAAAGCTAATTAACAGAGGATAGAGTTTTACATGATAACATATTTTAATTCCAGTTACATTTTTGCAACTACTTTTAGTGTCATGAGATTATATAAATAATATATATACCTGTATATCCATAATATATATAAAGATATATATATCTATCTCTCCATCCTTTTTTTCTTCAAAAATAGGGCAATTTTATAACTGCAATGAGATGTGACAAGCAGTACACTTCTGGGGAATTATTGCATGCCTTGAGTGCATAAGGCAGAAGGAAGAGTATCTGACTTCAGACACTAAAGAAGTGGAATCATCAACCAGAAATGCACTGGGGTGATTTGAACATCTTATTGCTTTTATAAAACTCAAAATCATACACTGTTGTTTTTTCTTGGTTTTTTTTTTTTTTTAAAGGCACAAAATAAAGGGGAAAGTAATATCTCTCTATTTAGTGGAGATCAACAATCAGGAAGCTCCATTACTGAACACTCTTCACTGTCCTAAATCTATTCCCTGTGGTGCAATACTGTGCTGCAGTTGCATAAGGAGGTTAAACACAAAAGTTCATGCATCCTTTATTAGGGGAAACAAAACAAAGCTAATTTCCTTGCCCAGCAACAACGAAGTAGCCATTAACATCCGATCATACCGGCTGGCAGTGAGAGTCAGCCATCGCTCCCATCAAACTGCAATGTGCAAAACACCACTTGGTCGCAGGTACGCTTGCCACACTAACCTCAGCTGGTGGAGCAGCTCCTTGAGCTGGGTGATACAGTACTTGCCTAAAATGCTGGAGGCACAGATCCAAACTCAACAGCAATTTCCAGTGAGACCAGGCAAGATTGGAATGGGATAAAACTGGATAACAGAAACACTGCCCTGAAACCTCTGCATTTTGGGGCTATTGGAGGATTATGGAGCACTTCTGCCACCCTCATTCCCCGTTTTAAATTGGTTAATGGCATTCACTCCCGGCTTAGGGCCCCAGACCTCCTGGTGCGTGTGCCTGGGATTTTTCTAGCCTAACAGCCACCATGGGAAGCAGAGTACAGCAGAAAGGGAATAAGTGGATACAAAATATTAAAAGCTGTGGACTATTACTATCTCCTCAGATCACTTTGAATGCCAGGATAGAAAGAAAGAAAAAAAAAAAATCCCTCAGGATCACTTTTCTTTGCTGTATTTTTTAGATGTTAATATGCACAGTAGAGGGCTGCCTCTGCTATAATATCACATTAGATGCTTCAAAGTTTGGATACGGCACTCTGTTAAGGCACCTTCAAGTAATGGTCATTGATTTAATCACTAAGCAAAGCCGCATTTTCTGTACCCGACACTGCTTCCTCCAACACACACGGTACTAGCAGCCACTCACACCTGCCATCCACAGACAAAAAACTCCTGGTGCTAGCTAGGGAGAAACTACACCAGCCAAAAATAAATATTTGCCAGGGTTTAGGGGCAGACATTTTGCACAATTGTGTGGTTTGTTCCCCAAGAGGGGAAAGGGGACAAAATTAAGTGTTGTCTGTCCCTAACTGTCTACCAGATTAGGAGGGTTAAAAATATGTATCAGCCTAAAAAAGTAGAAGCCAGCTCTGTACTGCTGCAGGATTCCTTGCTGGGAGGCGAAGCTGTAAACACAGGCGTTCAGTGCGGGGTGCCTGGTGCAGAACTGGATTTGTTTCAGGACTAACAGGAGGTACAAGGACACCCTCCCCTGGGAGAGGATGGGCGAGTTACTGCACATCACCTCTCCCCGCCACACAAAACTGTATTGGGTTTGGGTTTCAGGTTTCATGGGATGGGGATGGGGGGTGGGGGGGGTGGGGATTTGAAAATGAAGGGAGCTGAGGGGAGAGGAGAGCTCAGGCATCGCTCTGTGCAGACAGCTGGCTCCATCCCCCCAGACAGTGGGATGCTCAGCGCTGCAGCTGGGGTGCACGGGACCATGGGGCTGGAGGGCACTTGCAGTTAAGCCCAACTGGGGGTGGCCATTTCTACACACAAAAATATAGTCTTGGAAAGGAGCAAGAGGGTGAGACAGGGGCATAGGTCCTAGCACAGAAGGAGAGACCAGGGTGGACTGTCGCTCTGCTCCAAGGGGACAGGGGGTCCCAAGGCACCCGCCAGACCTGCCTCTCCCTGCCCGCCACTCACCCACGCCCCAGCCCAGCCATGCAATAGTGACACAGGGTGCAGTGGGAATCCTGACAGAGGGGGATCGTCCCGGTCCTTGGGATAACGTTGTCCAAGGAAAAGGGACCCCCCCACCCCTGACCCTCTCCTCCAGGTGGACGACTTGATATTTGGTAGCTGTGTGCAGCTCCTTCTCTGGTAAAAAGACGCCTCTTTTCCTCGCACGGTCAATGAGAAACGCAATGTAATCTGTCATGCGCTTGGATCATGGGCTTGTTCGTTCATTTGAATTAGCAATGTTTTCTTCTTCTTCGGGGACTAGAATAATCACTCGGGTATTTACAAACACCAACCAGCGCCTTCGCGAGGTCTCCCCCAAACCATCATGACAAAATCACCGTGTGCAGGAGCCCCGCACCAGCTGTGTCCAAACAAGCCCGTGCTTGCTGAGAGCTCGGGGCTGCCGAGGGAGAGGGGCGCTGGATCTCCGAGTCCTGAGGGGGTCTTCCCAGCCGGCTGTCTCTTCCTTGGGCTGCCTCTCCCTGCACCCCCATCCCAGGGTGCTGGCTGCTGCTACTGCTGCTGTGGGTGCAGTGGTCCCGTTCATACTCCTCCTGAGCCTTTTGCATTTTCCGCTTCTTCATCTTCCTCTTGTGGATGTGGAAGGTGGTGAGGGAGAGGAGGATCAGGCAGAAGATGAGGGTGACCAGGACAATTAAAACCAGGGTGGATGAGAAGGACTGGAAGAGTTGACCCACTTGTGTGATGCAGGTGCTGCTGGTGTTTAAGGTGGCAGGCGACGTCCTGTTCAGGAGACAAGGTGGCAGGGACAGCCTCCACTCCTTGGAGAGCTTGGCACTCATTGAGGAGGCTTCGGAAGACGAGGATCTTCCTCCCCTCTCTGAAGACGCCTAAATTGCAGTCGGTGCCGGGCTGCTGGCGGGCGCTCGCTGGAAATGCCCTGGATGCTGCCGGCTCAGCCTCGTCCTCGCTCTAAAGTGACCGAGCAGCCTGCAACAGGATCCGGACACATCAGCGCTCCGGGGCACCCACCCTGCGCGGCTCCCCCCGCCCCAAAACACCGCGCCGGCGGCTGCGGCAGCCTCCTCCCTGCGCCCCGCCACGGCAGCGCTCCGAGCGGCCCCGGCTCCCCGCCGGCGGGCGGCAGAGGGCTGGCGGGACGGGGACGGGGCGTTCCGCCGCCGCACCGACTTCGCAAATTACTCGGCGCCCCAGGCGGCACCGCCCGGCCGCTCATCCCAACTAGTTGCCGCGGGAAGGGAGGGAGGGAGGGAGGGAGGGAGCGGCGCGGCGGCCCGGCTGCCAGACCCCCGCAGCCCGGCGCGGGCAGGCAGCCGACGCCCGGCGGGGACCGGCCCCGCGGTGCCGGTGCTCGCCCCTGAGCCCCTTACCTGCGCCGGCGGAGGCAGCGAGGGAGCGCCCGGGCGCCGCGGGCGCTGGGGGCTGCGGCAGCGCGGAGTGAGCGCGCAGAGCGGAGCCACCGCCGCTTCGGGGAGCGCCGCCCGCAGCCTATAGCCGCCCCGGCCGGTGACGTCAGGCAGCGCGGCCGGGCCCGCTCGCCGCCGCCCCGCACGGCCCCGCGCCGGCGGAGGGAGCGGCGGGAGCGGCGGGGGCGGCCCCCGCCCGGGCCTCGCAGGCACCGGCGGTCCCCCCGGGGTCCCGCCGCCGCCCGCACCCCCGGCGCCGCCCGCACCCTCGGCGCCCCCCGCACTGCCGCCGGCGCGGCCGGCCCCGCGCATTGCGCCGGCCCCCGCAGCGGTCCCGCAGCCCCCATCCCTCCCCTGCCCGCCCCCCCCCCCCCCGCTCTTCGCGTCCCCGGACGCGGAGACCGGCTCGTACCCCCTTCCCCCCAACACACCCCAAGGTACGGGCCGTCCCCATCCCCGTCTGCCGCGGCCGCCCCCGGCCCCCCGGCCCCATCCGCACGCAGACACGCCACGGCCGGAGCACCCACGTCCAGTGACACCTCCCTCCCCCCCCCCCCCCGGCTACCTCCAGCGCCTTCGCCTCCCGGCTGCGGCAGGCACCCACCGCCAGTCCGCCGCGTTCGCATCGGTACCACGCCCTGACCGCCAGGCTCCCGCACGGCACCCCAGTCCCCCACGGCCACCCGAGCGCCCGTCTCTCCTCGCAGCCGGCACAGCCGACCGTTTCCCGCGAGGCCGATGTGACTTTGTGGGAGCTAAGAAATGCCAAAGGAAGGACCCTCGTACCAAATGGTAACAGGTATCACAGGCACGGAGGGGGATTTTGTAAAAACTTCCCTTACCAAGGCTAAGTGTATCGTGGGTGTCTTCTTCAAGAGCAAATGGGTATGAACTGCCTATTAATACATTCAAGATAAAAATCAGGCAATTTCTAAACATCAGAGAATTCATGGGTTGAAAAATACTTCCGGTAGGGATAACGGGGCAAAAATAATAATTACCTTTAGGATGGAGCTCTTCGTATTTCCAAAAGGAGCAAAGCGATGTGGTTGTGTATGGTAACGTGGGACAAGACCTGATGGCCCAGGAGATTCCTTCAGTCCCACGTCGTGTGCTCTGGACTAACCCCGAGCACTGGGAGCAGAGTTACTGTAAAGCCCTAACATGAGTAGCAGGGCTTTAAGGAAAAACAGAAAGCATCAGGCTTTTCTGGTGGCCTGAAGCCACCTGAAAAGCCTGGAGGAAAATGTGTACAAGATGAGCTCTGACATGAGTTCAGAAAATCTTCATTCAAGAACAAAGATCTGTTGGCTCTGTTGACCCTGATAGCCCAGAACCTGTCTCAGAGGTGGGTAGGAGCTGGTAAGCAGTGCATTTAAGCACGTGTTTCAAGATAGATTTCTTCTGTACTACTTTTGTCTCTGATAAATGCACCGCAGCTTGTGAACTTCAGCCAGTCACTGTTAACTCTGTGATTGTTCTGGAGAAAGACTTACACCGCAGGGTATGAACTATGTTCAACCCAGTTGGGATAGTCCCAATCATTTGCAAAGGGACTGCAACTTAAGGCTTTCTCTAAAACCAGAGGAACGGAGGTTCCGATTACTCCTTCCCCTCCCCAGAATGATACACCCCTGATAGTTTAGAGGGGTGCTGCAGAGGCTGCACAGAGAGGAGGGAAGTTCCATCCAGAACTGAAAGACAAGCCCTTGCCCACTCATTTACCCACTGCTCCTCTCATTCAGCTCCCTCAGGTGCATACCCAGTGTCGTTGCCCAAAACACACCTCCCCCATGCATTCTCAGCCTGGCATTCCTTGCACACATGCACACCCCCCTCTTGCACACCAGCCACACCTCCACATCCCTGCTGACATTATGCCTGCACCCCTTTCTTCCTCCGTACCTTTCTCCAACGTGTACATCTGAGGTCTGCATTAATGCGTGCTCTATGCTCTCTGCTGGCTGCCTTAGGGGAGAAAACAACCACCACAGGATAAAACAGCAAAGCGACCTTCAGGCCTTTCCCTCTTTCCTCCAACCATTCTCTGCAAAGCAGCAGCTGGGTGGGGGGCTGCAAAACAAGGTTGGGGGGGTGCGGGGGCAACTCGTCATCGCCTGTGCCACTGGAGAACACCTCTGATCCCACTCAGAAGCAACCAAGTGTGTGGTATAAACCAGTAGCACTGCGCTCCCCAACCAGGCTCCACTGAATCCTTTAACCAAAACTGAAGGTGGGACAAGGATACCACTTAATCCCAAAAGAATGGGTGAGTTTGTGAAGTTGTAGAAGCTGATCTGAGACTACCATTCAGAAGTTACCAGATGGTTAGAAATTTTGTTGGGGTTTGGTTTTTTTCAGAAAAAAACCCCAAAACCATAAAAATAGCCTTTTGCATAGAAAACAGCATTGGCAGATGTAGTACAGATATAAAGATATCTTAGCATGTTAGCGCTGTTTATGGCAGAAATAACCACACTGTGGATTCAATAAACTTCAAAGCCAAAGAATTTACTGACTCATGATGTAGTTATTGCAAAAGTTAATAGATAGAACTACTTAGTTATTGCACTAGAATATTTGACTATGTCTTCAGGTTTTACTTGTCAAAAGAGGCAACACAAAGCTACTGAAAGTTAAATTGCCTTAAATAAATTTAAAATCCCTTGTGTATTATTTTCATCTGCTGTCTTTTGCCATCTGACCAGTTGCCTTCCTCATGTCCCAAGCTGCTACTTCCTATCCCTCCTGCCCCTGTCTCTACACACCCACCTTCACCCAGACCAGTGGGCTGAAATGCCCAGAATGATTCATGTATTTTTTACTTATTACTTTCAAAATGCTACTCACATTATTCCTTGCTTTCAGGATTAGCAAATAATGAAAATGTCTTGTGTGTTAGTATGAAAATTATTCCAACTATAAGGGTTTTCCTAAACTGTAGGAAGTGAAAGATGGGTCCAGGGAGTGGAGAAGGGCAGAGACCTCAGCAAATGTTTAACTCTTTCTCTACAGTCTCAGCCCCTTTTCTGTCAGTGTTCATGTACAATTTTGGAATATTTCTGCTTCAGCTGAAAGAAATGAAAGGCAGAGGTAGTTCTTGCTCTTGCTGGCAACTAATTTTACAATTTTTAATGAGAGAGACAGTCAGAAGAGAAGCATTGTGGAGAAGAGGGGAAAAAACTGTACTGTTATTTTATACTGTATATACCTTGGCATTCTGGTTCATACTGGCTGCAGTCAACGGAAGTATATGTATTCAAATACCCATGATCAGAATACAGGGAGTTTCAGAAAACAGGGGAAAGAAATATATATTGTTATGGACCAGTAGCTGTGCATTATTCCTTTGCTCTGATTAATTGATGTAATTAGATTTGAATACAAAAATACAAAAAAGAATATATCACCAATAGATAATGTGGTCATGAAAAACCCTTCCTTTATTTAGCATGAAAATAAAGGATATGATAACTTCAAGAGTGCCCTCTGTCAAGAATAAATTGCTCATTAGTTATAGTGAATTTCCCCATAGTATATATGCAGTATGACATTTTGGGAGGTTAGTTTTCTTGCTCAAGCAGGATTGGCCGCTGTGCAATAGAGGATATTACATTAAGGGGATAGTTTTTTTCTTTTACAACAAAGTTTGTACTCATTACAACCTTGATAACTCCCAGTTTTCTCTGGATTCACATTGTTAAGAAGCAGACAGCATACATATTTGCAAATCCCCCAAACGGACTTTCGTACATGGATATTTTTTTTAATCTGTTAATTAGAGAAGTTGTTCCTTCAGAAGCTAATTCCTCGAACGGTGTATTAAAAGGCCCTTTTTCACCAAGGCAGTTGCCTAATGAGGTAACCTGTATGAGCAAAGACTGTTCATGTAAGTAAAGGTTTGATGGTTCAGGCCCTTGGCTATTAATGACCCTTCTTGAAAAAAAAATTTATTGTCCCACCACTGTTCAAATTTAGCAGTTGATTGCATATAGAATAATGCATGATCCCTTTTGCACCAAGATGGATGTCATCATTTGCCAGACAGACCAAGTACTCGATGAATGCCAATGACCCTTGTATTAATTTGCAGTCTCCCCATGGGATTAAGGCCATCTGTATAGAAGTCTTTTAGGACACTACATACTCCCACTACTATAGGTGAAGCCCAGTGATCTAAACATGGTCTGAAACCCTAGCACTGTAAATAGAATGAATTTAAAAAAAATAGATTGTTATTTCATATGCACTGATAGGTCAGCTAAGATCCTGCACATGTAAACATTTGCAAAGATACGGTAAGTGTCCTTGAGAGATTTTGATTGGAAATGGCTTGACTATGGCTGACAATGCTGCTTCCCATGCTACCCAGCTCAGAATCAAATATTCTTTTTCTTTCTTTCTTTCTTTCTTTTTCTTTCCTTCCCTCCTTCTTTCCTTGCTTCCTCCTTTCTTTTTCTTTCTTTCTTTCTTTCTTTTTTTCTTTCTTTCTTTCTCTCTCCCACACCTTCTAGAAAAGGGTAGTCTGGGTGATGTGGGCTCACAATTACTTCGTTCTCAGGAGATGATGCCTTATGAAGATTAAGGACAATTTTGCATATTCAATTTCTATTCTTACTTTAGAAAAATATTCTTTTCTTGTTCTGGTAAAGGAGAAACCTACCACATGGGATGGTGAGGAAAAAAAAAAAAAAGATGTATGTGATGCCAACTGAGGAAGTTTACTAAGGTTTTGCTGAATTCAACAGGATGTTAAATGGCAGCAGGAGTAGAATATGGGTCCAGACTATGAAGAAATAGACAATATTGGACATGCCTGACTGAGTACACAGATCTTCAGTTTAA
Source organism: Haliaeetus albicilla (assembly GCF_947461875.1). NCBI lineage: Eukaryota > Metazoa > Chordata > Aves > Accipitriformes > Accipitridae > Haliaeetus > Haliaeetus albicilla. The sequence goes on from NC_091502.1 coordinate 9,654,466, forward strand.
TTATAACAACAGAATTCTAAAGCTGCAACATACGTACATCTATTAATGAGTAGCAGATCTGGATAAAACTAAGACAAAGGGAGGAAAGAAGGGCAGGATTTTATCTGTAACTGTACATTAAAAATGCTATTTATTTTTTCATTAGACAATACATTTTAGAACGGCAGAATCAGAGTAATGACCTTTCAGATTTAATCTTTTTGCTCTTCTTAATAGTTTACAGAGTTTTCAGTGAATTCAGAGGAGCAGACTTCAATTATATTTTTTAAACAGAGAACATGACTAGTGGTTGGTGAAACAAACTGACCATACCAGTGGATATCAGTGAGAGAGAAAAAAGAAACTTTTATTGCTTAGACTGGAGAGAGGTTTAAGCATAATGATCCAGAATTTAAATGCGATTTCATGTTAACAGCCCCTCACCTGCTTCCCCTAACACAGCGTGAATGCATTTCAGAGCTAATTCAACATACCATTGACTCCAGATTTTAATATGGGGTAAAGCACTTGTTCAGTCAAATTCCATTTGCAACAGGGTCAGATCTAGCCCCGGAGGATGGTGCGTTTGTGCAGCCTCAAGGCTGCATCTGCATCGTGTGATCCAGGGCACGTTCCCATCCCACCAGTGGATGATAAGGGGGAAAATTCCAAGGGAGAGAACGAACCAATGACACCTTGCACAGGTTATCCCATGGGCAGGAAGAGAGCGGTCCTGACAGATGCTCGTATGATCCATCTGGATATTTAGACAAACTGGAACAGCAACAATGTGAAAGGGACACACAGGATAACGGACCAGTGGCTGTTGTCTGCAGACAGGAGGCTGGTAGAGAAGGGACTTGAATTTGGGTCTTTCATCTCCAGGCAGCGCATGGCTCAGCCTGAGACAGGAGATTTTCTTGTTCATTCCATGCACATAGCAACCTTCCCGCTCCCCGTAACATCCTGGCTTTGTTCCAGGGAGGAAATCTGAGAAAGCTGGGAAAGTGTAATGGATGACAAAGCCATTTACCTTCAGCTCTACCGGAAAAAATCCATGCTCAGTCAACTCCAGGCTCACTGCGCTGTTCATCAGTGAAGTACATTGCTCAAATTTTGCCCACAGCCTTTTATAATCCTTTTTTTTTATCAACTACTATGTGACGAAGGAAGTTAGTAGCATTCGTTACTATTCTGTTCTGCTCTTATCTCCTGGGCCCTAAGCACTTGAGAGACCCCTGGTTTTATCCCCACTTTCTGACTATCACAATAGCAAAAGAAATCCTGATACCAGCTACTGGAAATACCTTTTCCTCATGTTGTTGCATAGCTGAAAGCCTTTGTGGACAGCCCTGTTCTTTTGACCTGTCTGTCAACCTGCTTGTAGCCAGGACATTAACAAGCAACCATCTTCTGTAACGCTCCTCTTACAGAAATTTGAATTCATTTTAGAAATTTTATTTAATCATAAAACTAATTTTTACTAGATTTATAGCATTTCAGCCTTTTTCTTCTGAGGGTGTAATTTGGAGGAAGGAGTAAAAGAATATTAATTTTTAATTACAGGATCATCCCCAAACTTCATAAGCACAAAATTTCTTTATGCTTGTATTTTCTAAACTAGGTTCAGAAACGTGAATATCTTATTCTGCGAGGTACCATGACCTGTAGTTAAATCCAAACCAGGATACAAGCACCTGCCCATAGGAAAGGTAAAACTAAGTATGTCACTAATTGCTTGTTGGATTGGATCAAGCACCTTTCAGCAACAGCCCCTTGCAGGCATTTCTTCCCCTCTTTCCCAAAAAAACATGTGGCAAATGGAGCTGCCCCAGCTGCAAAAGGGATGATCTCTTCCATGGTGAGGGGCCTCTGTCTTCAGTGATGATATGATCAGCTTTTAAAAGAGAAAAGGCTCTAACAGACAAATGAGCTCAAGGTTTTCACTTTGTTATTCCTGGCATTTACCTGATATGATGTAGGATGTGCTTCTGAATAATCCATTTGTACAAAAATGGAAGTGCTTATTTTCCCAGTGATATCAGCAAGAAAGCAGTTGTGTTTTCATTTTAAACTTGCTTCACCACAGTGTATTAGACTCTACTGGAGAAACATGTAATCGCTTATTACTGAACCCTTTGTTTTTCTCTCTCTCTGTCTCCTTCTGCAAAGTTTTGTTATGCTCTTCCCCGTGTCATGTCTGAAATCAGACTGAAAACACTTTGGGAAAGTAACTGAATTATCTGATTTTTATCAGGAGATGCTCTGAGAGAACATAAAGCTCTCTCCAAAATAAAATAAAACCAACTGCAGCAGCATCTGGAAATAAGGAGAAAATATCAATGCAATAAACACTCAACAAGAGCGACCAGGTTTTTTTAAAGGCCTACAAGAATATATTTGGATGTAGCAATGTTCTTGCATGATAGCAGGAGGCTTTTTAGCTATTTTGCACATATTCAAAGAAAGTATTGATGCCATAACTTTTCTCTGTGTACTTAGATAAGATGTGCCTGTAGCATATAGAACTGGGCAGAATCCTACATATAGCCATTCTTTCCTGCTAGCGCTGCTTCCTATTTCTGACCTTCGTGGCTCAGAAGTAAAAATTAGGTCTCTAAATAATTGCTATGATGCAAATATTTTTGCTTGCCTTGAGAGGCCCAAGATATGGTTTAGCTAACCCACCTCTCACCACCTTTGTAGGTCATGCTGGAGTAGCATCAGTGCGAAAAAAAGAAGCTTGGAAAGCAAAGGGAAGACTGAGTCTACAGAACAGAAAACAAAAGAATAGGTAAAAATGAACATGACAATGCATTTTATACAATGAAGAAGAGCAGGTGGAACATAGGAGATACAGTGTAGAAGTGACAATTGTAAATAGCTATTATTTGGGGAGCAACACATAACAGTGAGAAGAGAGATTACAAGAAATGGAATTACATAACTGAAAATTATACAACATAAAAATATAATTTGTCATTTCAATCACAGGCCTACAAGGACCTCATGCTAAATGCAGTTTCAGCTGCTCTAGTTAGAGACATATGTAATAATCCATATGAGAATGCACATTTAAAAATTCTGTAAACTGTGATAGCATGAAAAAAATGTGAAATGCTATAGTATTTGTCATATATATAGATATCTATATCAATCACCTGCCACTTTCAATGCTATGAAGTCCTTTCCAGCCTGTCATATTTACTCCACAAGTTTGAGAAAGAGTTGGACATTTACCACAAAGTGTATGTTAAAGTATGTCATAAACTCTCAGGAACAGGTACTAGGAGAATGAGATGTCTTCCTAATGAGGGGAAATGTAGAAACACAGCTGAGATAGATAGAATAAGAAGCTATATTGCATTTAGTCTTTTCTATTAAAAGAATAACAGAGAGGGAAAGGAAAGAAAAGAAACAAAAGGAAGGGAAGAAATGAAAGAAAGGAAAGAGAGGGAAAGGAAGGAAGGGAGAAAGAGGAAGGAAGGAAGGAAGGAAGGAAGGAAGGAAGGAAAGAAGGAAGGGAGGGAGGGAGGAAGGAAGGGAGGAAGGAAGGAAGGGAGGAAATACACCATAACTTGCCTAATAAAGTGGTTAGGAGACCTGGAGGTCTGGTTTATGAGCAAATGGATAGGTCATTAAAGAAGAATTAATTAAAGATCAGCCTGTAAAGTGCCAACATGGCTCAGAACAAATGTTATGAATTGCAACCTTGTTAGTACAGAAAACTAATGAAACGAACTGCACAACTAGGATTTTTTTCTCCACAGTTGTCAGATACGTAGGGATTGTGTATATGACTGCTGTATCCACAAAATATAACATTGAGAAATCACCTTGAAAGTGATCTTGTTTGCTGAAACCAACAACCATTTTTTGTTTTATAACTGGGGCAAGAAGAAGGTAGGAAAGGAGGCTTTGTACGTTTATTTCCAGGAGCTATTTCCTTGGAAAGGTAGACTTTTAAGGAAGTATGGATTTCTGCAATGATTCACCAAGAAATGAGTTTTGCACCTGTAGGCAAGCAAACCACCAGACAATAGGATTTTTACAATGTAGTTAATGGAATGACAAAGGTATCCAGAAATTTGTTATTTAAAAGAATAAGGAGGAAAAGGAGAAAGAGAAGAAGAAGAGAAGGAAAAGGGGAATCCACTATTTCTAAATGTGTTTGGAATATCACTATTTGGCTTCACAGAAAGCAATAAGTATTTCAGGGTGACTATTCTCAAGTCTTTCATGTGCGTGTGTATAGTGTTGGTACATAAACATGAGATATTAATGACTGGCAAGGAAATTATTAAAAATTATTAAACAAAATATTAACTTAACAGTTAATAGAGCTTCATTCTATCCACAAGTTCAGGGTCTAACAAATGGGAAGGTGTGTGGACCTTTTGAGTCTAGCTGGGAATGGACACTGTGGAAAAGGAGTAAGTGACTTAATTACACAGCAGGGATGAAGAATGTGCTTAAAATTAGGATGTCTCACTGTGCAACAGCAATTTGGCAGGAGGACAAGGGCCACTGTTTATCAGAAAAGCTGAAAGGATGTGCTTGTGGTAACAGTTGGGATAGATACCTAGCGAGTATTTCTGCAGCCCTAAGAACAGGCAATATGGCTGTCAAAGCAAAGGGCTTGGCTCTGTGAAGGATTGAGCTCCCTAACTTTCAGACACTGAACCCCTTGAACAGAACTGCAGCAGATGGCATTAACTGCTAGTGCCCTTCATACAATGACTAGGAAAACAAAGTGCCACAAAAAGACCAAAGAAGCCAAGCACACAATATAGGAAATTTGCCAAGAAATACCTTTCTTTGGCCTGACTGTTTAGGGACTCACCCTGAATGTAAAACCAGGGTTCTGATCCATGTTCAAAAGGCCATTTATGTATTATATGTGAAGTAGTTCTTGGATGAAAAATACACAGAGTCCGAGAGAACTGGACGAAAAAAAAAAAGTGACACTCTGCTCCTGCTTGAATGTCCTGTTTAGGAGATCAGTGATTGAGGGAAGAGAGACTGGAGATTAGAATTTAGTTTGCAGGATCATTAGCATCCGAAGTGGGAGAAGCATGGTGCTCTTTGAAAAGGTCAGCTGGAATCCTCTCTGGATGTGAATCTATTCATTGGAGCAGTAGACAGAGACAAGGATATGGGCTTGGGTGTCCATACAGCTTCATTGCTAGCACGCCTTGTAGCACAGTTTAGGCCTGTGATGACTAGTACCCTCACAAACAATGTGCCACCATAGTATTGAGGCCAAGGACTGTTCCCAGCAGATGTTAGGACAAGATGCACTGGAGAGGAGAGTAAGGAAAGAGCTTGATCATACAAGGTCACTGGTGCTCACTAGTATCAGTCTAGCTTGTGATGTTAAATGTCGTCTGCTAGTAGCGGCCTTGACTGGAGTCCTATACAATCATGATGTCTTATTGAGTGTCTTACAGTTCTTTCTTTATGGGAGGACCATGCTTTCAGTTCTCAGGGCATCTTCAGTTTCTCCCAGGACTGTATCTTGTGGTCTTCTGAGTAACCACTCATTTCAATTTTTATTTTTTATTTTACTATTTCTTATGACATTTGATGACAGAGAAGCAAAGGAATGGGATGCTGGTAGTGGGATGTTTTGAAGTTAAGCTACCTATGTTTAAGCCAATGAAGTGATTAGATTGTCTTTCCAAGTTAAAACAGGTCCTGGAGAAGGGGAAAATGAGGTTTAACTGTCTAGTTCATGAAGGTGTCATTATGTTTCAGCTGAGCACATTTGTGTGCTTCATATCAGCCAAAATGTGTTCTGATTTAAAAAAAAAAAAATTATTTGCAAGTGGCTTTAACTTGATTTAGACATCACATATGGTATTTTCACATTAAAAAAAGACTAATTAATAACAGCTGTTGTTTAAAAAAATAGCTACTTTACAGAAGTACATTTCTCCATAGATTTCAATAATGATTTTTACTATGACTACAATAGGACACAACCTAAATACCTAAATACTTCATTGCTTGATAGACTAAGCTTCATTTGAGCTGTTCCAGTCTATTATGCAAATTGTATCATATTAAACAAAATTTATTGATACTTATTTAACTGGAAGACGACAGCATCTCTTATTAGCTACTTAAAGCCAGACCAACAGCTGAAAAATATTAGTATGACAGCTATACAAACAAAAAATCTTGCAAATCAAAAGAATCCTGCTTATTTGCTGATATTTTACACTGAACACAATCTGTATCACTTCAACCCACAAATAACAATCGTGTTAGTGAGTAATTAAAGCAAGTCAGGACAATATTCTATTCCCAATTCAGCTACTGACTCACAGTGTGATTTTGCTCACTTACCACCTATAAAATGGAAAATGTGGTAATGATAATGACAGGGATAATAATACCTACATAAAAGAAGTGCTAGGAGTCTTACTGTTTGGAGAGAGCTTTTGAGATAGAGCTGCTATATAAACACAAAGTATAATTAACAAGGGACTACAAGCTTGCACAATTTGTACATTCTTTAGGCTTTTAAAATTAAAAGCAGGTGAACTCTGTATATCTGAGAGACTGCAACTCCTCTATTTTAAGAGCTTATTTGGGAAATCGTTACGTTTCACAGTTGCCATTCCATTGTATTGGACTGAGGCTTTTAAGAAGACATAACTATTTGCCAGTCATTAACATGAGAAACTTTAAAGGCAGTTCAAAATAATCTTGTCACTGTGACTACTGGCTACAGCTTGTCTTTTTGTATGCTTTTCTTCATAGATATGTGTAACAATGATTTATATGAAAGGCAGGAGAAAATGAGCATGTGAACAAGGAGAAAAGTTTCAGTGCTTTAGTGAAAGCTGAATTCCTGAGGCATGGGTGAACTTAAGAGTTTTTCTTATACTATAAATCTACCCTGCCAAAGCCTCTGGAAATGGTCAAATATAACCCCAATGATCATTTTCCTGACCAGTGCAGATGTTCACTTTGAGCACAGTGATATTCTTCTGCTTGTTAAAAGCCTCCAGAAATAATGGATTGCATTAGAACAGAAACCTAGTAAAAATATGGATCAGATACTTTGGAAAGGTGAAGTGTCCCTTGCTGAAAGGCAAATGAAACAGTAACTTACCTAATATAAGCAACCAAAATTAGAATAACAACAAAAAGCAAATGTACAGATTACAGATCTTTGGAGACCACAGCACAATCTTGTTCTGCAAAACAGGTCAAAGGCATCTGCAAAGGTACAATGGTCTCTTTCTTTTATATAATCAATTAGATTTTTAAAAACAAATTAAATCAGCTAAAAAAAGAACAGTCTGTAAGTAATCTTTGTGTGCAAACAAATGGTTAGTGCAGAGGAGCAGCAAAAACATCTTCTATTAATAGCTTGTTTTGTAGGAAAAAATTAGACAGGACTAGATTTGTGTAAAACTGGCAGACTACAGGATCATGAAGACTGAAGTAATAATAAAAGTGTTTGTGTAAGCATACATTATTCTGAAAGATTTTCCAGTGCATGACATTACAAATCCATTTCTATTTTCCTCAAAAACATAGCAAACTCTCAGGCCATCATAGGATGGAAAACATTTTAAGTCAAGGCCATAAGAAAACTGTTTGATTTTTCTAAGCTAGTTATATTTCATTATTAAGTATGTTACGATGTTAAAAGCACCCATCAAGTCAACGTCATGATACCGAAACATTAAAGAGGGATCATACTCTACAAGAACACAATCCAATTAAAGAACCAGTGAGGTAAAGCAATTTAATTAATGCCACAGAAAGGATCAGTGGCAGAAGATGAGCAGCCGCTGGATTGCAGTATCTGTGATGTAAATACGGAGTATAAGGACAATACTTGCATCATGAATTGGTAGGCCAGCCCAAATCTAAAAGAGCTTATAAAGCTGTGAATATTTTGCAACCAACCTAGCTGCCCTGCCATGTTAGTTTTCATTGCCCCACTCGTCTCTGGATAGTCAGGTCACTGCAGTGGCATCCTCCTCATTTCACGAGAGTGGGTTGGCTGGCAGAGCAGTCGCCACAAAGGTACATCTCCATGCCATTATTTAATATTTCAGAGATGGAGAGTGGGTGGTGACAGGGAATAAATGCATAGGGTCCCAAGGAGAGTCAGAGGGAAGGAAGAACAGGATGGGCAGCAAGCACAGCACTCGATTTCTCCCTGCTGAAAGATTTCATTTTGTGACAGAGTCCAAAAAAAGCTCACATTTGTGTAGAAGAGAACACAATGAAAGAGAACACAAAGAAGAGATTGCTGCAGCTTTCCTCTTTAAAAAAAATTGAATAAATCCAAATATTATTAGGCAATGACCATGTGTCACTGAATAACAAAGATCAGGAGGAAATGTAGTTTATGGAGATGTTATTCTGTAGCTGCCTGTTGTAGTCTTTCCTGAACATCTGTATGAACTGCTCAGCACCAGTCTTAGCAACAGGCTAGATATTGCATGGATGAGGGTTGTTTTTCTGTTCTTAATTGAGCAGAAAGTACTGCATGTCTCTGATTTGTTAGCGATATTACTGGGGAGCAGGATCTTGGGAGAGCTTTCTGAGGACAGCAAATCGAATAAACCCAGACAGAACTGATGTAAAACATGAAATTTAAAAACACAAAACTTTTGTGGATGGAAAAGAGCCGTTCGTGATGGTGTCCTAAACACAATGTTTGCCAGGATTTTTGCCCATGGATTAGTGAGGACTATGGGAACACATGAGGACCCCCGATCCACAGTGTTAAGAGCAGCAATTCCTTATTTGTACCTGACATAAGAGGTCACATCATTTGCTCCTCAGAACTCTTTCGCCATTTTTGTTTTTCTGCATTACAACCACTTTGATGGGTACTTCTTGTAATAACAAGGAAATCATTCCTTTGCTTCCAGAGACAATCCAGAAACACGGAGAAAGGTTGCAATAAAGGTGACAGAGACTGCTGTTAGGCCATGTCCGATGATTGTTTCATGCTGTATTGATCTTGGCACTGCTCCTCTCAGCTCAGAAAATGGCAGATTTCCTTTTTTTCAGCTTCATCTTGCCATGACCCTCCTTGTCTGAGAAAAGCTGAGTAGGAGGCACAGAAGTATCAGTGTCAATGGAGCATGTTTGTTTGTGGGGATGCCTGGGCAGCATCCAAAAGAGCATAGTCAATATTTTATGAAAAAAAAATCTTTACACAAGAGTCATTGTCCCTTCTTTCTACCCAGGCTGGTGCTCTCCTTTTACCTTATCACAGCTCAGTTATTATTGCTGCAAGCCTCATTCAACTTCTTCCTAGTGTCTTCAGCAGGCAGCTGGCCTGACTGCTCCCATCCTCCTTTTCCATGCTACTGCCGAGTCTCCTCAGGAGTTTCCAGGCCCTGTGTCTGAGCCCAAATTCCTGCAGTGTGAATGGGAGAGCTGTGTAGGCTGGATGTGTCATGTGTCCGTCACTGGATCTCATACACGCTCCAGTGATAATCTCTCCACTCGGAAAATTTTGTATCTGAAGCCTTGGATACACTTCAGATTTGTTGAGCTGTAGAGGAATAAGGTCTGTGATTTCAAGACAGCAGAGTCAGATTAAATTACACTGGGGCATAAAATTCATGCAAATGGCATATATGCACTCAAGGGAATATTGACTGTTTTTTCCAGCTGAACAATGCAGACATAGTGTGTTATATATGGTCTGGTGTAGGTGAAAAATGTCCTAAAATGCTGATATCCAAGAAAAAGCATTGAAAGCATAGCTACACAATTTCAGATTCCCATTGTGGCTAGCTGAAATGCATTCTCAGCTTCTTGTCAGGTTTTGAGGCCAGCTGCCCGGGGCGTTGCCGAGCCTCCAGTGCAGTGCTGCTCTTGCACCTTTAACTAACATTGTCATTACAGAAAAACCATTTGGCATATTTCTGCATAAGTGACTAAGGGGTCCAAGGATGTTCACTCACTTGTTCTTCAACTCTAACAACTTTATTCTGTGAAAACTAAGTTATTTCTCTTCTTTTTAGCTCTTTGCAAATGTGTCCTGGTGATCTATTCTGCCTGGGCTTTCTTCCCCCAGTGACCCCTCTGGTTCCGCTGCCCTGCAATAATATCAAGATTTCAAATGAGCAAATGAACACCATTTGTACCACCATATTCAGGTTTCTCCATCTTTGCTTTGCACTGCCTGCTCATCCCTCATATCCTAAACATAAGGCAGATTTCTCAGCATCTTCGACTTCCTTTACGGATGGTATTTCTCAGGTTGTCAGTTCCACATCATCTCCAAATCTCCAAATCCGCACATCTTGTTCTACATTTCCTTCTGTAAGATAACTGCTATCTCCTATATATAGCAGAAACAGAATGGGCTCAACATATTGCCACTTGTCACGCCTATCCCACTGTCTCTCTCTACCCCTCTGTCCCATTTACCATCTCTGGTTTCTGTTAGCAAACCAGCTGAGCATTTCATCATCATGTTCATTTGTTAACCTTACAGATTACTCTCTCAGTGGGCACTGAAACCTACCAGAAGTCCTTGTGAAGGATGCCCACACATTCACCCTGTTCCATTCCCACTTTCTCCACCTGGGAGATATTAATCAAGATGGCTAAGTTTGAACTTCTTTTATCTGCCTGTGCTGAGAGTCTCCAACCAATCTGTGTCTGTCCAAGTGTTTGCTATTTGTCCCTCACTAGCTTTCCTGAGTCTTAGAAAGAAAGCCAGGAAAAGGATCTGTAGTTACCACTTCTTTTGAACTTTTTTTTAATTTGAGAAGCCAAAGTAGGTATCTCTGTTCTCAAAGTGCAGTAGGCTCAATCTTCAGCTGGCATCAGATCAATAGAGCTGCACTGTTTTTAGCCCAGTGAAACTTTTCTGTGTCTTCGGCTGCTAGTACACCTATCACTGTATAATCTAAGATCTGTGAACAGCTCAGAGCACTTTAACAAGGTACCACTTGACACTAGGCGTACACATGCTCCTTGCTGAGCTGAAAACCAACATGCACCAGCTTCAGTTCTGTGAAGGTGGTTTGAGTTAACACATTTTTATCTTACAGACAGGGAGGGCTAAGGGCATGCACACATACGCTTATGAAGCCCCAGCAGATGAATGGTAATTTGTTAAGTGGCAGGACCCAATCGCATTCAATTAGTGCCTGTATTTTATAAGCAAAGCACTTTGTCTCTTCTATTTCCATTGGGAAATTTAAATCCTGTCCCAAAGTGCTCTCCTGGAGTTTTGGTTGGCTCTGGCTGCGTTTCTAATCCTTCAGTATTCATAGATTTTAACCACTGCAGGCTACTTGAACACACATGGCAGACAGCATGAATCCTCTGTTTTGCTTTGGTTTTAATACACTGTTCTCATACAGCTTTCTCAGCAAAATCTTTTACCTTTGGGTACTGGAAGATACAAATGAACACCCTCTCTGAAGCACCAAAGTCTGTGCTTGACTGCGATGCAGCAGCGACAGGAACAGGGCAGGCACTTTAGTTGCCTTTTCTGTCTACAAACACCAGAAATTTCACAGGTGACTGTCTGTAATGGAATCACAAAACTGGTTCATGGTGTGTCAATTTACGCATGTACTTAGATTATGGGTTTTTTCCTATTGTAGGTGAGGCCTTATTTTTCTCCCAGGAAATCTCAGGAGTGCTCCAGATAATACAGGAAGCCTTCTCTGCAGCTGCTCCTCCTAGGTGCAGTCTGAAGGAGACTGCTTAGGAAACATACACAATCGCATTTTGGATGCCCACAGAATATACTGTAAACAGGATCTTCTTCATGATGGGAATGCAAGTCAGACTGTATCCAGTGGGCAGAGTGAGGGAGAGGGACACTTTTTTTGGCATCTCCAAGTCTGACCTTGCTGGAGACGAACCTGGTTTCAGGCATCTCAGCGTGAGACCTGGCCGCTCAGAGCTAATCCTGGGCACTGCCTCTAGCTACAGAGGGACAAATGGTTGAACAACTGCCGGCTCAGCTCAGACTGGCATTTCCAGGAATTTTAAGCTGTGGACCATTTACTATATACCAGGCTACAGGATTTTCACCTTCCTTATTGTGGGAACAACATTAATTCTCCTGGTAATGCTCCGGTCCACATTGTGATAGTCATTTTACCTGAAACATTTTTTTCCTTGTTCTGGTCACTGGTCTCTGTTAGATTTCAGAGGTTTGATGGGATTTACTGGGAAATATAATCCTGTCAGGAGACCATGCTGCCTGCTGATTTTTCCTAAAGAATTTTGGGGGTCTCCCCCTACATGTGTACATATGTGATCTCAGTTATCTGCATTTAAAGCAACTTCTGGAGGCTCTTTGTTTACTCACAGTCCTCTAGCTGTTTTCTTAATTGGTTGAATCAGTTTTCATATTTGTGGAGCCTGAAATATTTTCACCACTTTTGTTTCCACTTCTGAAGATAGTTTGGAAGTTACTTCCAAATGTTCATTTTATAAGCTGCTGTTATACACTTATCTTAAGATATATCCTATTTTATGTATTGTTTTTTTATAACCTCTTTGGAAACTTAAACTTCAATATATTTGCTGGCCAAAATGCATTTCTTCCTGATTGTAAAATACATATTGTTTTACGATGCTAGGATTACTCACATCTGTTGGGCTCTGAGCAACTTAGCAAGATTAAAGGAGGAATCAGATTTTTATTTGCACAAGTATAGCCAGGGCTATAACAGTTAATGCTAACATTAGCAGGGGGATGTTAAATGTCATGTCTTAAAACAATCTAGCTTTCAGAGATTAGAATAATACCAAATGTGTGGGCCATATGATCCGCCTACTGCATAGTTCATAATGCTTACATCTGAATCACCTCATACCGCTGTCTGCAGGAGACTGACAATAGATCTGATCCCTGTTCCCAGCCTTTGTTAGGATCCAACTACATCTTTAGAGAAAGCAGTACATGCAAAACCACAGAAACAGTGCAAGCAACTTCTGCTCTTGTTGCACCTTGCCCCCTATTCTGCAGTACAAGCCACTTAGCTGAAGTCCACTGACACAAAAGGCCCAGGAAAAAAACTCCCACACTGCCAGTCTGAGGTAAGGTCTGTGTATGACTCTCTGGTTTTGCCTGTAAGATTATGTTGCAAGGATGCCTGTGGTTAACATGCCCTATGGTAGCAAAAAGAGTTTATTTCTGTTTTGGGAGGAGACCTTTGAACTGCCAATTGATAATGCAAAGAAAATGTTATAGCCAGTTAGTTAACTTCCTTTGACCTTGGTTTCAACACAGAGGAAAATATCTGGATCTGATCAGCCAAAAGTTACATAGCCTGAACTCAGATTCTGCTTTAATATTTCTTTGACCATACACTTACCAGGAAAAATGAACTAACTTGTATTTAAGGTTTGACTGCAGAATGACGAAACGGACACAATGAACTGGAGATGGACAACACATTGTATTGATTCTAATTAATAAGCAGTTCAATTCAGATAAATAGATATAGATATATACATGGAAATAAACACATGTAATTTGAAAGACCATGGAAACAAAAAAGGGTATTTTCTAATATTTTTGAAAGACAAGGTTCTAGTCTGCACTGGTTCACAGTCAGTAATATATTTAGATAACATCATTGCAGGGGGTACTTTCCTTAGTTGTATACCCTGTCCTTCCCACATCAGGGTACAACTGAGCAAGATATAAATCCAATTCTGAATGATCAAACTTTATAACGTGAAGTAAAGCCATCACTTTACCATCCTAGCTAAAGCCACTGTTAAATGTGGCATCTCACCCTGAGATTATCAGTCAGCTCAGTAGTGGCTGACTGCATTTTTTGCTGTTGCAGTTCTTATTTTGTACGATACTAGAAAGGAAAAATAGTTTAGTAATAGCAGTAGGTTCTCCTGGTTGGATGGTGAGGTAAATAAGAAGCTATGGTTCAGAGAATGTCTGTTATGTCTAGAACCCACAATCCCAAAACAAAACACGACATATTCACAGATACAGAACCTCAGAAAAAAACCTAAGCCCTTGTCCTTTCCCAGCTGCAGCTTGCACAGATGTGGACACCAGTGCAAATCTCTGCTCAGCACCACCAAGTAAGAACAACAACAAAACAGATGGCTAAGTTACTTACACTGGAATTTATTTTGGGGGATAAACCTAGTTTTCCAAAGTAAACCTTTCAGATGAGTACTCAGATGAGTCCATAACATCCCAGATTAGGATTCTAGGACATGTAGCTCTGGATGAACTTGCTCTCCAGGTCTTCTAATATTTCTCTTAGGAGAAGAGAAAGGTGTTCTTCTAAATGCATTGAAGCACATACTAATCCAAAGCAGTCCAGGGAGTTGACTGTGTCTCTTAGACACCTTCACCTCCCTACCTCAAAGCAACCATACTTTACTTTCTAAATGGCTGGGTTAAGATCTTACACTGGAAATGAGGTTGTATTTGCTGATGTTTGGCAGTGGCCAAATGTACGGTGTAACAGAGGAACTGAAAAATCAGTTGTATTGCTCATGTGGTAATAAGATTCAAAGTAATGTCAGAAGCATTGCTTAATTTACCTTTCAAACTTGGACACCACTGCAGAATATGTCAGGAAGAAATTATGGGCCAATTCTAGCAGTGTTTAAGCATACCCTGATCATTTATATCTGCATCTTCTGCTATAGACACATAGGCATAAGACATTCATGCTCTGGTAGCACATCTTTTGGAGACCTTTGGCACTTCACCTGACAAAAATCAATTGCTCATGGCAAACTGAAGCCAAAGACACTAAGAAAACAAACATATGATACAACTCATGCTTCCTGGATTCTCTGAAAGCTGCTATAACATTCATCATAAATTATTTTGCAAAGTCATGAGATTTAGAAGCAGAAGTGATGGCCACACTGCACCACATCTCCTGCACCATCATGTGGTTGGAATCACACACCACTCATGGAGGTGCAGAAGAGGGGAAGGAGCCAGCTACACCCTTATCTGTCCTTCTACTCCCAACACTGAACAGAAAAGCAAATGTGGCACTGTCTCAGCATTCATAAAAGGAAGAAGAAAGATCTTACTAATTACAATGCTTTACATTTAGCTTCTAACCCTGGCAAAAACAATAGAAAAAGTATTAAGAAATAGTCTCTTAATTTGCAGAGAATAATGCAATGTTGAGCAATAAGAGGCAGGATTTATAAAGAATAGATCTTGCCTGACAAAGCTAACACTTTTTTATGGAATTACTGAATTAATGGATGAATGGAACAGAATAAATGTAATACTCTTGGATTTAAATGATGTTTTTTTGAACAATTGGTCCGATCATCCTCTCCCTCAAAGCCCGGCAGCTACACTGACATAAAACTGCAGAGCATGAGAATAGAAGGTGTATTGGCTTTGTGTGGCAAGGTTTTGGTAGCCAGGGGGGTTACAGGAGTGGCTTCTGTAAGAAGCTGCTGGAAGCTTCCCCTGTGTCCGACAGAGCCAATCAGCGATAGTAGTAACGCCTCTGTGATAACATTTTTAAGAAGGAAAAAAAGTTGCGGGACAGAGAGAGGAGTGAGGACGTGAGAGAAACAGCCTTGCAGACCCCCAGGCCAGTGAATAAGGAGCAGAGGAGATGCTCCAGGTGCCAGAGCAGAAATTCCCCTGCAGCCTGTGGGGAAGACCATGGTGAGGCAGGCTGTCCCCCTGCAGCCCAGGGAGGTCCACAGGGGAGCAAATCTCCACCTGCAGCCCGGGGAGGACCCCACGCCAGAGCAGGTGTGTGCCCAAAGGAGGCTGTGACCCCGTGGGAAGCCCGCGCTGGAGCAGGCTCCTGGCAGGACCTGTGGCCCCGTGGAGAGAGGAGCCCACGCTGGAGCAGGTTTTCTGGCAGGACTTGTGACCTCGTGGGGACCCATGCTGGAGCAGTCTGTGCCTGAAGGACTGCAGCCCGTGGGAAGGACCCATGCTGGAGAAGTTTGTGGAGGACTGTCTCCCATGGGAGGGACCCCACACTGGAGCAGGGGAAGAGTGTGATGAGTCCTGCCCCTGAGGAGGAAGGAGCAGCAGAGACAATGTGTGATGAACTGGCCCCAACCCCCATTCCCCTTCCCCCTGAGCCACGGGGCAGGGGTAGGTAGAGAATCTGGGAGTGAAGTTGTGCCTGGGAAGAAAGGGAGGGGTGGAGGGAAGGTGTTCTGAGATTTGGTTTTATTCCTCGTTACCCTACTCTGGTTGATTGGCAATAAACTAAGTTAACTTTCCCCAATTTGAGTCTGTTTTGCCCGTGACAGTAGTTGCTTGAGTGATCTCTCCTGTCCTTATCTCGACCCACGAGCCCTTTGTTAGATTTTTCTCTCCCCTGTCCAGCTGAGGAGGGGGGAGTGATAGAATGGCTTTGGTGGGCACCTGACGTTCAGCCAGGGTCAACCCACCACAGAAGGTTGCTTCCTATGTTTCACAAAAACATCCTTAAAAAGCTCAACTGAACCTGCTTATGCAAAAAAAAATCTCATTTGGTCTGAAGTCTAGAATGAAGGACCAAACCAAGGGTAATAAACACATGGCAGAATACCAGTTTATAGAGAGGACAGGTAAATATTTAAGGATTGGTCTTCAGTCTTGCCTTATTTAATACTTCCAGTAATGAGGTAGAAAGTGGAGTAAACAACATAATAATGAAATTCATAGATGATACTAAATTGAGAAGAGACAAGAAAAACAGGGAGGCCAGATATATAGGACAGAGGGATTAGAGTAATTAGCAACACAGGCCAAAAATATCAAAACAAGAATCACCTTGGAAAATCTCAGTGAAAGACAACAGCACAAGAGAAGGGAAAATCAGCATGGAAGATGGTTTGTATAAGAGGGAGGTTCTTGGATGACAGAAACTTGGTAAGGACTAAGGATAAAACCCAGCAAGTTACTTTCAAGCTTCTAAGAAATATGGTGGTACACAAGGTCGATATAATTTGTATGTGTATGTGCAAAGATGCTGTAACACAGAGCGGCAAGAATTGCTCTCTGCAAGACTGAGGTGCAACGCATGGGGGATATTGCCTCATTTCTAGTGAGATTTTTACAGATCACAGAGGAGTTCAAAGAACCACAGCACAAATAGAGCACTAGAGGAGCTGGTGCACAAGGAGTGATTAAATTAGAAACGCATAGGGTGAGCAGTGACCAAGAACATGACACAAACATTGAAAAGGTGCAATCAGCAAGCAAGAAAAGAAAGGAAAAAGATGCAGGAATAGGAACAAAAAGTTATCAAGAACAGGTTTGCGAGGGACCCAGAAGACTTTTATCTCTGGTCCAATCTCGTGATAATTATAACACACACAACAGCTACAGAGCTTGGACTTGGCTAGAGATCCATGCCAGTCTCGGGTTGCTGAATCTTCCTATTTCCCTCACTCCTTTGGTTGCACCTTGGACTCAGTTCTTAGTGTTCTGGCTCTTCCTCCTATTGCTCTGGCCTTGTTCCCAACCAGCCCTTTGGCTTTGAGCCAGGTGTGCATACTCTTTGTTTGAGATACTATCCTACAACACGGCGGTCAAATCTCACTCCCACCAGGACCTGTTTCCACAGGACCTATTCTCCTCCTAACAACACAGCACTTACAGCAATTTCTTCACTGGAATTATTTCAAGCTCTCAAATTATTTTTCTGGATATTTCTCATATAGACGTCATTAAAATTCTCTCCAAACCTATTTCCAGCATGAAAGAAGATGCAGAATTTACAGGTAAATTGGTGTTCTTAATGAAATAAGGGATGGGAGTCTGGTGAAAAAAAAGGATGAAACCTCAGAGTGATATTAAAATCTGTCAGAGAATGTGCTGGGGAAAAAGGGAAATTATACATAAAGAGGAAGCCTATGGAGTGTTTGGCACAAGTCAGTAAACATAAGGGCTGGCACACTAGAAAAGGTGACCAAAGCATCTAGATGGAGCCAAGGTCAAAGTAGACATGGAGAATTTTCTAAAGGGTAAGGACTAACATTGGTAGGGCATGTTAAGAAAGATTAAGAAAATGCTTTTTTTCTTCTTAACATGCTCAATCATTATCCTATCTTGCTCCCTTTCTCTTGAGAGAGAGCCTTTATGGCCACAGCACACATGAAGGGTCAGATATTTCATCCGCTGCAGAAAATCCAAGAAGCTTCCCTCAAACATTTTGTCACTGGGAATAGCTCCCTACATTCAGAATCCTCCTTTTATAGAATGAATTTTTATAAGTACCTTTTTTCTTTTGTTCCCTCTGATTGCTTCAGTTTTACTGTGGCTTTGCCTTTGTTTTCATTTTCATGTTCTTTCCATTCTATTGCGTTATGAATTCTCATTTTACTTGCTAAAAGTTAGAGCTACTGTACATATATTTAGAATACATGGGGGTGTATGTGGATACAGATATTAATAGATACATGAGCATCACATAGCTCTCATTACTGTTCCAATAGTATCAATTTATTCACCATATGTCATGCTATACAGTGTTCACCTTCACTAACTTTAGATGGCTGTTTGCACATGGTCTATTAAAAACTGACATACAAATGTCCAGTATTTCAGTATTCATGATACTTTTTGATTATGTTTGTTGGCTCAGATGTGATACAAAGAAGCTGGTAATAAAAGAATCTCAAACTAATGTGACTGAAGTTTGCCTTTAGGAGGGAATTTTATGGTAAGTAAAACAGTATCAGCCTAAAGCTGTTTTATCACATTTATACAATGGGCAAAGACATTAGCATGGACAATCTGAAAAAAAGTCACATCCTACTAATCAGAGAGAATTCATCTTCATTTTCATTCTGCAGCATTTTTCCTTATTTATACATCTTAAGGCCAAGAAAAAAATGCTCTACTATCATCCAGTACTTGGTAAATCATAGCATTTGAATACTTTGTTCTGTATGAATGATTGAAGTCCATAAAACTAGCACATCTTGTATTTTAAAACTTCCTTTTACATGAAAACACTGAACAAAACACAACATACTGCCATAATAAGCAGGAACTAATGTTTCCAGAATTCAGCTCCATAGGTAACAAGAAGTAAGTTAAAAAGCAGGAATAAATTCCCTTTTTGATTTCATTCAAAATCTCAATGCCAGATACTGTGTTTCATTTTGATCTCTATGCACTGCACCTTCAGCTCCATTTTCTATGGTATTACAATTATTCAACCATTAATATTTCTCATCCCTTTCAAAACCTCACACCAGATAAAATCAGCCCCTGGAGAACATCTCCAGAAAAGGGGGTATGGTGGATGCATGGAGCAAAGAAGGTTCCCCGTACCACCACGGACAGCTGTAAAAAGAGGGAGGCACCAGCAGGTTTTAACCCACATCCTCCAGCACCAGCATATATATACCCTTGCTCCACAGGATGCAATTGCAGTCATGTATCGGCCCCGTTAAGATCTAGGCTGCGTATCTCTGATTGTCATGGAGACTGTTTCTTGCTGTGTTCAGCAGCAGCAGCAGCAAAGAGGACAACAGTACTTGGTCTTAAATGGCTCAAAAGAAAGCAACAAAGCGCAGTGGAAAAGGGAAGGAGCTGTGACTGAAAGGGGTATGAGTACAGCAAAACACACTTCAAACTATTGCAGAGGGCTAGAGGTATAAGTTAGAGCACCCTTCCAGCTACTCTGGTACAATTATGCCCTTGTATTTTTGCGTTGTTTCAAGTAATTGTGCCTTCAAGATAAACACAGGAAGAGCATTTTCAAGGATAGCACATTTCTCCTTCCCCTTTCTCCCCCCAAGCTGAGATGCTGGGGTTTT
This sequence comes from Haliaeetus albicilla, assembly GCF_947461875.1. NCBI lineage: Eukaryota > Metazoa > Chordata > Aves > Accipitriformes > Accipitridae > Haliaeetus > Haliaeetus albicilla. Next base: position 9,674,203 of record NC_091502.1, read on the forward strand.
TTAGATTAAACATGTTAATTAGGAAACTATTTAGTTTACAATGTCTTGTCTGCTTTTCCATTCCTGTGGGCATTGTAAACATAGAGAGTACTGGAGCAAGTGATATACAATGACTTGGAACAAGAGGCAGGCAGAGACCCAGATAAGTGGAAGGTGTTAATAGAGTTGATTTTTTGCGAGCCTTGGGGCAAATAAGTGATTTGCAGAAGAGTGAGGAGGCAGTTTTGTGTCAAATAGCAAATTTGCTAAGAATTGCAGTTTATGGCCATCCATAAGCTATTCTCAAGTCAGGTCAGTTCTCACAAGAAATGGGAGTAAAAGGTAGAGCTCAGCAACATAAAATACAAATTAGTGCAGAACAACTGGTTTTAATCACACCTCAGAAAAAGGAGTCATCAGACCAAACTTTCACTGTAAATGTAGTTAATAAAATAGTTAGAAGTATAAACTTCTGAAAAAATTGGTCGGTTACCTGCCTGTCAAGATTTATGCTCGTATTACCACAAAAATCACAGCACCTCTCCAAGGACCAAGCAAAAAAAATGAGTGATACCAAGGTTGTGATCTGACTCAGTACTTTGTAAATGTGAAGGACAACATCACTCTCAAAATGGAAATAAAAGGTTAGAATGAAGTCAGAGAAATAGTAGAGCAAAAGATGGTTCCACAAGCTTATTCCACAGCATTTGGAGCAAACTTGCTGTAGGAAGGGGATCCACTGTAGAACAGGCCAATACACTGGAAAATCATGCTCAGAGTAAAAATGAAATATTTTCCTTTGAAAATGGAGAGAGAGTTTGATAAGCATATATGCAATCTCATGGTAACAAGTAAAGCAGGTCTCAAACCTTTTGAGAATATCCTAGGCAAACTTCTGCACCATGAAAACTTCACTGCATGATCTTAAGGTTACAAAGGTACAACTCTTTGAGGGGAGAAATTTCCTGTAACAGATCCTTTCTCAAGGAAGACTTGGAGGAACAGAAGCATGTGATAAAACAACAATTGCTAATGTCTGCTAAAGGAAAAATCTAGCAGAAATTACGAGAGAGAGAATGACAACATAGTGAAGTTTCTAAGAAAAATGTTATGGTCAAGACAGACTGCACAAAACCAACCATTTCCAGGTGCTAATTGTGACCTGGAAAAATAGTTGACTGTGGGCAAAGCAAACGGAAAAAAAATTCAGAGAAAATGAGTTTAGGTGCTGTTTAGGAGTCTAGGAGCCATCTGAGTTTAGGAGCCACATGGGACATCTGTGTGAGCATCTCAGCTTGGGGTGCTGAAACAGCCTGGAGAGAAATCACTGTTTGTGCTCCCAGTGACCACCAGAACCATCAGGACACCACCCACGCCAGCGCAAGCACTAGATGACACTGTACTGTGCCTGTGCTTATGTGCAATACTTAATTCAGCTGAGAGAGAAAATTCCACCTAATGAACAGACGGCTCATGATAAGGTCTACTGCCTTGAGCAGAAACGCTCTAGTTAGTATCTGCAGACTTCTGCTGTTTGCAGGACAAGTATGTTTTATGTGCTGTGTGCACATAAAGAGAGAGAAAAAGTAGGTAAGAAGCAGTTCTAGGATGCTGGATTTTGCACTCTCCATTTTCCTTTCTCTGTGCTAGGCCAAGCAGCTGAAAGCAGATTGTCATGTTTGAAAATTCAAAAGCTTGTTTATTTAACGCTTTGCTGTGTGGGTTTCCATCCCTGGGAGCACTGCCTTTGAAGACACTGCAGATCACAGAGTACAGTAGGGCAGAAACACTTTAAGTGAGAGGGTCAGATTTTCCATGTGAGATATTTCATTAAATTCTGAGACAGATTTCACTTTGTGGGCCTCTTCCCAAGAGGCCATTTTCCATGTATAACAGATCACAAATCCCTCTAGTTTGTCTCATATGTACAAGATGCCCAGTAAAACAAATAGCAGTTTTATTTCTAAGAGTCAAATCATTGTGTTACAAATTACAGAGAAAATCACCTTTACTATATTGTGCACAACTTTTTTTTCGTCCAGCCAGTTACCTGGCTTCAAGTAGAGAAAATTAGCAGCAGTATAATTTCCTCTGTCTGTTTTACACGTCAGAGACCTGTGTGGTGGATGATGCCCCGGACCACTGTGAAGCTTTTGATGCCTGTGTACTTATCTGTCTCTTCCCAAGCTTTTTGACCCAAGCAGAGAGGCTGCAGCCATTTTGTTCTCAAACATCACTGCAAGCTTCGCAGGCAGACGATGCATCTCCCATGTGGGAGGGGAGAGGGCTGGTTGCAGCTTTCATTAATATAAAATAAAAGCTGCTTTAAGACCAAAAATACAAATTCTAGTCTTTCTATTCATAAAACATAACTGCTTAGACAGAAGGTGATTGTGTTAATAAACATTTTTGGCACATCTAATGTCATGGTGATAAAGTTGTTATTCCTGAGAAAGGCTCACAAGGCTCGACAAACCTCCTCATGCAAACCTATAGCGAACATCTGCTCCTAGGACAGGTCTAATAGATACACGACACAGGAAAAATCAGTACTGAGCTTCTGTCTACATCTGCATATGTCCCACAGTACTGTTAGGACCTCAGAAGCGTCATTACCAGCATTTAATTCCAAGATCATTCTGTGAAATAAAGTCTCTGAAGGGCAACACAAGAAGGCTGCTGGAGCCCAAACAAATCCACATGGAGCAGACATCAGCAGCAAGATAGGGAAAAAGACAACATAAAGCTGATCAAAATGAGATTTGTATGTGAGTAATGTGAGAAACTTCTTGCCACTGATTAGATTCACAAAATACTGAGGATTTTATGGGTTTTGCCATGAATTTTTCTGAGAAAATCAGTCATCAAGAAAATCAGTTTTCTTATGCATTAAAAACTCTACTTTTTCAGGCATGGCAAAACTCAAGCCGCACTTGGCTCTGAGATTTCCTCAGACAAGCATAATACATATCCCTCCCTCAGTCAAATCCTCTAAGAAAAAATATCTTAGCTTTATCCCAAAAGTGAGCAGTTTTGAGCAAGTTCTCTTCAGGCGTTCTCTTCAGCCTGAGGTGCCCCCTACAATCTGTGCCAGGTGAGCTCTGCCCAGTCTTTATGTACATTTATGCATACGGCTAAATGCACACACATTCCAGGAAAGAGAGATGACTGAATCAAGTGACAGGGACAGAGGAGATGCATTAATCATCAGCCTAGAGAGATACACAGACCATCGTTCTCAGAAATGGAAAAGCTTTTAGAAGTTTTCTGTGCTGAAGGCAACAGTAATTACATTCCTACCTCCAGCACCATTTGGAAAGGGACCGATTCTCCGCTGTAGTGCCTTGGGGTAATACAACAAAAGCAAATAAACTTGAATAATCCTAGTTTTCCTCTTCAGCATGCACCACACACACTGGCAGCTCAGGACTCAGCACAACTCCTTCGAAAACCAATGTAAGGTCTACTGGTTGACGTGGGAAGAACAAGGATCAGTGTTTTGTTTCCATAAAACATCCATAGCAGGTAAATAACACTGTCTGCTCAGCAGAATGGGAGATGAGCAAGGAGAAGGCTGGCATAGTCCCACTGTAGTCAGCAAGCCTGGAGGGGGAAAGCAAAACCCTCTCAAGGCTGGCCAAGCTGGGGACCAGTGCCCGGTGCTGGGGACCAATGCTCCCTCTCACTACAGCTGGACTGTCTCTAGCAGTCACTTTCCTGACTGCTGTCACTGGGTTTGCACAATTCCTCCTTGGCTCTGACATTGATAGATGGTTGCTTGGTTTGAATGAGCAGGTTGTGGCTTGCTGACAAAAGCCAGACTTTCCTTTCTGTAGTCTGCACAGCAAATTCTTGAAAGCAAAACTGAAATACTGCTTTGCAAAGTAACTTTTTCAAGACACAATAGCTTTTTTTAATCCCCAACACGTTTCACCTCTCTAACCCTCACAATACTTAAAAAAACCCAGTGCTTATATGATTTCACGGCACACACTGACTCTTATCTTGTTCCTCCAAACACACAGATTTATGATGAAACACAGCAGCTGTTAAAATGTTATGGACTATTAGCAGTACTGGAAGCTTGTTTTCTATCATATTTCAGATCAGCTGAGACACAGGACAGGAGAGATTCCTAGGTTGTTAATAGCCTGGCTGCAGCACCAGGAAAAAAAATGTTATGATTACTTTATGCAGACTTCTTTAATTTGGTTTTGCAGTTCTGACCATCAGTGAAAATAACACGTACGCTCTATGGCCTCCATAACCTAATGCCATTAAATAAAGAGCATCTTTTCATTATATACTACTTCCAACTCTAGTCAGCCCTAGCTCAAAAATCACATAGAAAGTGAATAGAATGACAGAAAGACAACAAAAGGATTAAAGACAAGGAAAGGCTTTAGGACTTTTTAATTTCTCTTGAGGAGAGGTTAATAGTACCAGGACCTTCTGGGGAGTGCTTCTGCTACAGGCAGCACATGGAAAGAGGCACTGCTGGTAGGCAGCCCCCAGGCCATTTAGGATTTATAGCATAGGTCAAACTAAACGCTGTAAACACCAGGAAACTAATAGATAGACAGCATACGTCTGTGCAACACTGGTGTCTTGGTTTTGATTAGATTAATTCCTCAGTAGGTGGGCTGCTGTTTTGAACCCAATTTTTCCTTCAGGAGGAAACCTGAAGAAAAAAGGTTGGGCACAGGGAAAAGGCACGTGTCCCAGAGCAAAAGAGGTGGTCATAAGGTGTGAGCAGAGCACAGATACAGAGATCCAGCCTCCCAGGATGCTCTTTCTGTGTGATCAGGCAAGAGACCATGTCATGTCCCTGAGCTGGAGCCCTGCTGACAGCCAAAGGGATCCTGCTTCCCACTACGCAGACAGAGATCCTCACCATATCTCCTAGTGGATGCTGCAAGCCGAGCCATAGCCCGGGCTAGGGAGGTCTGAAGCACACCTTTTGATGGGGGCAAAACAGTTTAAATCAACAAACCAAATTCCCTTGATATAGTAGATATCTACCCAAAGTATGAAGCATTTCTTTTAATAATTATTTTCATGTTTCAAATTGTGCTGAAACCAGAAGGAACTGGCAATATGTGAGGGTGCTTTGACATGTGCGATCACTAGCAGAGGTTTCTGGGGCCCAAGGGCACGCTAGCCAGCCAAAATGGCTGGAGTCTCCACCATTACCAGAGCTTGAAGGTAGCCATTGGGGCACCACGCTGCCACAAGACCATACCGTTTATGAGCATCTCTTGCATTTTCACACTTGAATTTTAAACCCACTGAGAAGAGAATTGGTAGAGATGCAAAAAATCCACAGTTCCACAGCCCAAATGCATCACCGCTTCACCAAGCAGCAGGGCTGGCCGGTGCCCAGGGAAGGGAGCAAATCCAGTCAAATCCAGATACAAAGCTCAAGAAACACCTGGGCCTTAAAAGCATTCAAATGAAAAGTTCAGCTTTCTTAATTTCTATGATTTTTCCTCCCATTCCCTCTCTGGAAAACCTCTCAGTCCATTGGTATAAATGTCAACTGTCACTTAATTTACTTCAGTAATTGCTTTGAAGTTCATTTCCTGCATTTGCAGCTATTTGTGGCAATTGTTTGCTGCTAGCTTCACAGATGATTTTTTTTTTTTCTCTCCCGTTCTTTTTTTCCTCCAGTTCCACTTCATAGTCACAGTCTAATGGCAGGATTTGTCTTCTCCAGACCCTGCCTTCACTCCTATCTTGTTCGTTGTTATTATTTCACACCATCACAAATCCTGCTTTTGCATCTTGCAGGCAATGAGATTGTTATGGATAACTGGCTTCTCTGCTCCACAGACAGAACTTCATTTAACTGCTCTTTTCTCTTTCCATTCTGCCATGTGGATGATGCGTCTTTTAAGACTCTCTTTCTAGTCTTCATGACTGTGAATAAGAAAACTCTTGTTTGAGCTTAGGATTACCATGGTGACAGGTTTATTATCTACCCATTTGGATGCAGGTTATCCTTCTGGCAATTTTTGGCATGTATTAGTCAGTCTGTGCTGATGTTAATTGCTGTTTTGTTGGGATACATTTGGAAGCACATTGTGCATGGGGAAATGGGGAAAATAATGTCATTTTGCAACAGCAAAAGATGTAGACTGGGATCTAGCTTTTAGCAAATGCATTGCAGGGTGGTCAAGTCATGGAGGCAGAAGCTCTGAGTCAGGTTGCTGGCTGTGACACAAATTGTATGGACAAGATTTTTCTCTGTCTATGCCTTAAATATTCCACATCAAATAGAGATGGTGCTGGCAGGATTGTGATCTGGGTTGTTGTTATTATCACACAGAAAACACCAGCATTATCACACTTCATATCACCTGATATTTTCTTTACTGGGCCTCCCTTATATTCTGATGGCACAGACCAAATGCTTTTAACATCCTCCTATTCAATCAGTTGGGTTGGTTTTACAAGAGGATTGGTTGATGTACTATGACTTACCCAAACTGAGCTTCACACCAGGGATATGTAGAAGCTCTAAGCCACACAATAGCCAGTCTGGGGCTGCAAATAAGATATCAGATCTTCTTTGCAGCTATTCTGCTATGGTTCTGTGAAAATGCCCAGCTGATCCTCTGCTCTCTTACCCCTTGCCACCTCTTCTGCACCACTCTCATTCCTCTGTTGGTCTTACCCATCTCTGGGAAGTTCCTGGGGTGACATGATGGCCCAGAAGCTCTGCTGTCATGTTAATATACATATGACAAGTCTTGATTACAAAGCAAATGAGAAGAATGCAAAATCTTTGGTCTGAGCCCCTCTGCCACAGCAGCCCCAGGAGGTGTGAGGTTCTCTGTTCAGCTGGGTGAGATGTTAGTGCACCAAGTAAAATGCTGAGCAACACCTCTTTATGTTTTTATTGTCAATGTTTTTCTTGGTCAGCCTGTCAAAGCCTAAAGTCTGTGCTCAAATCTGTCTGGACACGAAAGCAAAGGTCCAAGGAATGAGAGTACCACATTGTGCCCTTATGATCCAACAGATTTTATGTCCCCATGGAGATGACTTATGTTTGCACATCCTCACATTGTCTGAAACTGGTCTCAGGCGCTTCCCTCTGGCTTGTGCACCTCCTCTACACACCGCTGACAAAGTCAGCAAGTTTTCTCTCCTTACACCATGCTAGCTGCAGTCACAGTCTACAAGACTGCACTTACTCCAGAACAAATAGACATTGGGGAATGTTTTGAATCAGAAGAGAATATGTCTTTCCCTGGATGTTATGAATCATCCTGAAGATATTTATCTTTGCCAATTGCCTTTGTGCATTTTGACCTTTGACTTAGGATGTCAGAAAGCAAAAATCCTCTGAAAAATGAAATTAAAAGAAATTGAAATAGTTAGAGATTTTTCTTTAACAAAATCTTAACAAGATCTTGCTTTTCAAAATTTCTAAACAGTCTTTTCATTATTTGGTAACTGCAATTATAGTATGGGAATTGACTAGTTGTAGGAAAATAATTATACACCCAATTAAAGCAAATTGAAGTAGACTTTAAATGTTGGCACCCATTCCTGCTGTCCCCAACAGGAAGAATTAATTTGACCAGGATGGTTATAGAGCCAAAATGTTTGACTTCAGATAAAGAACTATATTTCATATTTTGGCATTGCAACAATGAATTTTAATGAAAGACTTGATTGTGGGGCAGTGCTGACTGGACAAAAGGCAATATGTGGGATTTGATTGCAAAAATCAATGGCTAAAAATAGAACAGAAATTAAATTAATAAATGCTGGGAAAGATCTTTTGGCCCTGATTCCATTTGCATAGCTCTAACAGGAGTTACTGCTGCTTAAATCTAGCAGGGAAAGCTGGACCTCAGGATGAAGCAGACTTCTCTTCAGAACCCCAGAACAGGAAAGTTTTTTATTAACATTGTTAGCCCCTTCCCACAGCAGTGGTTTTATGCAGGTGTGGCTCAGGGCTGGCACAAGAGATGTTCAATGCATTATAATTTGAGCAGGAAAAGGGTAGTGTGATCAAAGTAAAGTGTGTGGGAATTAAACAGAAAGAGGCCAAACAAATGTCAGTCAGACCACAGAGTAGCCAATTCCAGGTGCAAACATATCCAGACTGCAGGAGTCCATTGCCTTAAAAGTAGCCCCTCTGACCCTGTCAAGGGCCTTCTGTCAGTTATGTGGCAGATCAAAGGACATGAAAAGCACAAAGGAAAAATCCTTAATTCTCTTCCTTCTGATACTTGCCTTCAGCCATTATAAAGTATGATTCAATCTCCTCAATATTCCCTATTACAGAACACACCAGTGCTGGGGGACAGAGCAGCCTGGAGATAGCTTACCCCACCTGTTGACAAACAGCAGCAATGCAGTAATGAGTATTTCTGCGCTACATGAGTTAAGTGACAAATAGCTATTTTAGAGCTGGTATTTTTCAAAAGAAATCAGCATAGACTCCATCACTACAGTGCAATCCAGCCAGCCCCTGTACTTTTAGAAAAGCAACTTGCAATCTGACTGCTAGGCAGAAACAGCTTAAAAGCAAGTAGTGAAGTAATATACAGTGCTTGCCTGATGCAAACACTAGCAGTGGGGCTCACGTGGAGAACCTAAATCTGTCCTCTCCTGCACAGAACTGTGGGGCAGCAGCAACAGCATTTTCCCCTTCCAGCTTGCAGTCTGCCACACAAAAGGGGGATGGTACCTTTTTACTAAACACCACTATTTGCTCATGTTCTTATCTGAATACAGCAGTAAAGAATAAGGTCCCAGCTGCAGCTTTCCTTTCACACCTCCAACCTTCCTCCCAAATAAATATATAAAATTTTGCACCAAGGCTTCCTTTCTGTTAAGCACCTTGGCAGATATTGCCATACTATCTTAGCAATATCCCTCTGTCTTACATTCTTCTTCCATTTTCAGCTACAGAATCACAGAACAGTTCTGTACTCCCCAAACTGTTTCAGTCTACTAAATTTTAAAGGACTTTCAGAGTAATGGGTGAATTGGTCCCAGGGAATCAGCTAAGCTGCAGATGCATAAAGCACAGCAGTGACCACCACTCAAAGCACCAACAAAGCAGTTGTATAATTACTATTCTCTGCACTAAAACCAAATGTTGTTTCAGCTCTGGTTTATCTGCCATTAAAAAAGTGATTACAGAAATCAAAGAAGTATTCAAAACTCCAATGTGTTTGGAGCCTTTGATCGATTAATTTTATTTGTTCATCACAAACACAGCAAATAACACCTGCAAATTAGAGCTACTTTGGATGGCTAAACGCCGGCAGAAAAAATCTGCATAGGTACATTAATTTATTAAAGTATGCTATTAAATGTCAAGGAGAATATCATAAAAAGCTTTAACTTATTGAATAACTATATTTGCTGAAGGGCATCAATGTGTTAACATTAGTGTTTTATACAAAATTCATCCTGCAATATAGTAGCTTTACCTCTAAAACCTATTATAGCTCTACCCCCTCGGGCAGAGGCTGGAGAACTGCCATTTAATTGTCAGTGCTATAAATTAAAGGAGTGCTTGAGTCAGATGTCATCCAGAGCTTACAAACCCAGCAGAGTGGGTAGGAAATGCTGACGGGGAGTATCAGCCTGGTGAGAACCTTCCCAATGGCTCTCCCAGCACTCTGAACCTAATTAATTCTGCTGATCTTTTATGTGCATCTGCATTTGCATTGTATTTAAATTAAATACAGCTATGTGCATTGAGCTTGGCAAAACCTGGATAGCTAGGAAATGAAAAGCATGAAGGAAAAACAGTGATTCTGTTTTCTTGGCTATTGTTGAGCACATTATAGGGGGAAATGTAAGCCTCATAGCTTACAGAGTGCTACAATTCCCCCAAGTGTTAAGAATTATGTTACAACCCAAAGCAGAGAATCATTTCTAGGAAATACATGAAGACACAATTGCCCAGCACATGAAAGTCAAAATCCTAATTGGCAGAAGTAGTAAAATAAATCAAATTCCCTACCAAAGGCAGAAATCATCCTGGAATGGCAGCACTGTGCTTCGTGTCTGTAAAACACAGGTAATATAGTAATAAGCTGAAGGTATTGAGTAGAGCCCAGCAGTTCACCCACAGAAACCAGTACATTCACATTCATCTGCCTGCTCCTATGATCCGAGCTGTTTGGTTGCTTTTTTCACCAACATGCTCTGTCAAAAAGTGGAAAAAAGCACAGTCCAGTCACTGCAGCCCCAGTTTTGTATTTACAGATTACAATCAGAGTGGTAGAGTTAATAAACAGAGTGTTGCCACTGTAGATGTCGCCTCACCTTTCCCTTCTCACTTAAAATCTTGTCATAACATGAACTTCTTCCCCTCTATTTCCTAAAAAATATGGTTTTAATCTAACAGAGTACTCAAACTGCAAGGCTGTGGATGGCAATCAAGGTTTGCCAGTGGTGAGTGTTGATCCTTGATTCAGGCATCTCATGGCATTTCAAGGCCATTTGTTTCATGACCAAGTCAGATGATATGACAGCACCGAAGTGTGCAACCATGGTCATCTAACATTCAGTTACTTTCCTTTGTTATGTGTTTCTGGTGATGGCAGATGGGTTCACCAGGGGACCTATGTTCCAGCAAGGCTGAAGGTTCCTCAGAGCAGGTTATTTTATGCTGAGAGTGTGTCATCATGGAGAGTAATTTAAGCAATTTGATAATTACAATTTTATTTCCAAGAGTCAAATACAAGATTTAAGAGCTTCCTTCCATTCAAGTTCACCGAGGCCACTTACAGAGAACAGCCATAAATCAACATTTTAAAAAAATCCCAATCATTCTGATGAGCAGTGACAAATTATATGGAAACACTTGAAATTCAGTGTGGCTGGGAGAAAGCTGCCTACACTTCCTACTGGGTTTGTGGGAAATAGATGCAAAACAGAAGCTGAACATGCACGGATTAACATGGACACAAAAATAAAAGCTATGATACATTTTAATTAAGCTGCATCGGAAAAAAAAGAACTAAATAACTAAACTCACATAAGTGCTAAGGGCTATATCTACAGAAGGACTTTGGCACTGCCACATTCCTCTTTGCCACACCTAAATACGAGGCATATGCAGTCAGGAGTGGCAAACAGCCCTGAGCTCCCAAGCACCAACGGAGGAGGCAGAGGACACTCCAAGGGAGTCAGTCCCATGAGCCAGCACCTGACATGCAGGATGGCTAATTCCACCAAAGGGGAATACTGCAGAGGACCAGGTCTGGTATTTCTCTTCTCTCTGGACATGAGACTCCATCCTTGCACCCTGAGTGAGGTATGTATGGGAGATCAGATATCATAACCTACAGCCCCAAACCAGACCAAGGCAATCATAACATTCCCTCTGGGAAACAGTTCAGCAGTTAGGGTGATAGAGACTATGTCCTCTTTGGTCTGAGAGATTCAAACCCTCAGTTCCCCTCACAGGGACAGCTCCAGCTGCTGCTCTGGAATAGCCCAGATGGAGCACAATGGCATAAAAGTTACCTGGAGTGCCCAAAAGCTGTTGTTCCATGCCTGGTACATCTCTGGTCACACTGGAAAATATGCAGGTTTGCAAAAACAAAAATCAAGGATTTTTTACACAGCCAGGATTAACAATTAGGGCCAGCCTTGCTGATGCTTGCACTTTCTGATGGGCAGGGTCAGTTAGCACATGGCCAACTCTTCATTTCACCAATCCTAGGACAAAAAGAGACCAGAATGTCTCCCAGTATTCTCATAATTTTGTAAAGCTTGCCAAGGGAGGATTTGATTTTCTGTGGCAGAACATCCTAAGTGACCTTCAGTTCACTGATAGCAGGGTATTGTTTGCTCTGATTGCTTGTTCAAAGAGTGCAATGCTATAATCAGTACAAAATGTTACTGAGAAATACAGGCTATTTCCAAATGTAGCAAGCTAAATAACTCAAAAATTAAAAACAATATGCAAACAAATATAATAATACACAAAAGGTAAATGTTATAGTTTCGTTCAATAATTCAGAAACAGAAATTCTATTTCTTTCAGCAAGGAAGCTGACACAGAGAAACTACGAAAAGATGAGGCAACCCTGTCCTCCTTCATGAAAGTCTGGAAAAACTTGCAGTATCTCAAAATATGCAAAGGTACTGAAAGCCTCATTTTTTCCATAACAACTAGAGGATATGAATTGTGGGAAATCAATGGTGCAGACAGTAAGGAAATTGAAGTTTTTGCACTGTGGTAAAGACAAAGATTCCTGCATCTCCTAGACAGAAAGGACAATGATAGCTTGTAATAGAAATATTACAAATACTAGTATAGAAATGCAGACTGTGTTAGAAATCAGTATAAAAAGATCCACACTTTTTGGTTATAGCAATCAAAGACAAAGTCTAAGCACTAGGAAACTAGAAGATGCTGAGAAAGCAGAGGTGCCAGAAGGATGCAATAGATACTGAGTGGAGCAGCATCCAGTCTGCAGAGTTAGCAATGGGACAAGGAGTTTTCTAAAAGTTTAGCTGAGATATCACTGGTGCTTAGCTGTGGGCAAATGGATTTTGACTAGGAAGTGCTGATCTAAGTTTTGCTGGCTGCTTTCTTGCAGGAGCTAGCAAGGATCCCTCAAGCAAGCGCTGAGCTTGTGCATTGCCAAGATACACTGTAGGATGCATCTCTTACAGTCCCCTAGCCACCAAAAGCAGGCTTCAGTAGGCTGGTCACCAGCATTTCCCATCACCGTAGGCACTGCAGGGTGTCCCAGTGGTGACCAGCTGCTGCTCCTGGAGGCTGTGGCCCTGCCTTGGGGTCCACATCACATCTGCTGATCCCATGCAGATGTTTTGAGAACACTGAGGAAATGGCTGGGAACCACCCTCTAAACCAACATGAACACTTTTTGTAAGCTCTGAAGTAGCCTTGGTACCCCTGATACAGGTAGGAGAGGAACTAATGTGCTGTAAAGCCTGCCATCTGCATCTCAGCTTTATCAGAAGCCAAGAGGGAGTAGGAGGGAATCTGAAGGGGGGAGATGGGCCCCGCTTTGCTACCTCTGGCTCAAAACCAGGGCAACTGGCACTTGAATGCAAAATGGCTTTTATAGGCATTAATGTATACATATATCTGCAAACATGCATACAAAGGGGATTTTGCTTATAGGATGAAAGCTGTTGTGTTTCCCTTTATGGAGAAGCGTTCTCCTGCACACAAGACTTACTCTTCATTTGTTATCCACCATTCTCCTGTTTAAAAACTTTCAGTTCTCTAGTCAGGGAACAGAAACACTGTGGATTAACAGCTCAGTTACACCACCTGAATAATGAATTGTTGAGGTTTACCTGCCATCAGCAGGTTCCTCCAAACTAGCAATCACTTATAAATACCAGCCATGTTTGCAGAAATCCCTGCTGATTCAAAACTATTTTCAAATAGAAGCTGGCACATTCATCAGATTATATATTCCCAATAATAATTTAGACAGCTCCAGCACCTGACAAACAACAGAAGATAGTACTAAGAAGTCATCAGAAGGGAAAAGAACTGTAAAAACTAATTTTTTTCAAGAATCACTGGAAATAAGATGAAGCAACAAAAGAGATATTGGGTAGCCAAAATATATTGTTACTTGCTGAAAGGTATTACATTAACCAGCATGATGATTTGCAATTCTATAGCACTTCTCACAAAATTACCACCCCAAAGAATTTCAATGAGCTGCTTCCCTGGGCTGGCCAGCAAAGAAAAATGATGAACAGCTCAGTGCTGTTATATCAATCAAAAGGAAGGGACCCAGCTGGCAGAAGCAAGTTTAATTTCTGATTGAGAGAAATGACATAGTTGGAACCTGTATTGACATTTTTATCGTGTTTAGCTAGACCAGGTAACTAAGAGACTACACAACTAAATAAACTGTAGCCCAACCTCTACCTTTGCTCCCTTTCTTCCTCACCCATAGAAGTATAAAAGTACAAACCTGAAAGTAAAAGTTGCTAGCTTTTGCAGTAAAAGCATCCCAAACAAATCACCACCAATGAATGGGTTTTCACTGCTGTCCTCATTAGACAGCAGCAAACAGTTCCAGAATTTTCCTAGGGACTGAAGAAAACCAGGCTGGAAGAGGTCTAGAGGTCATCTAGCTCATCACGATGCACAAGGCAGGATCGGCTCTATCTGTGCCAGCCTGGCATATGGTTGTCTGTTCTTAAAAGCCTCCAGTGAGGAAGAAACCGCAGGCTCCCCCACAGTCTACTCCAGAGCTCAGCTAGCTGAACTGGTAGCAATGTAGCCTAATCTCCCTTGTCAGAATTTAAGCCAATTACTTCATCTTTGTAATGGATATGGAGAACATTTGACTGCCTTCTGTGCAGTTCTGTTTCACATATTTGAAGATTATTGTGTCTCACTTCAGTAACTTCTCTAATTCCTTCCGTCCAACCCACTTCTTTCAGTCTTCCCTTCGAGTCCACGGGGTTAGGTTTCAGGCATTTTTCTACTTCTCCCTTGACTTCTTTCCAGTTGGTCTGCCTTGAACTTGTAGAATGGTACCTGAAAGAGGACAATTGCTGCAACAGACATCTCAATGAGGCTGAGAAAGTTTTGCTTCGTATGCCCTATGGTATTCTGTTCATACATCATAGTTTGGTGTGTGCTATTTTATTGTAGTTTCAACAACAACATAATATTTTTGACTCATATTTAAATTAAGATGCAGTTAGGGCTGATTGAGTGATTGATTGATTGCAAGAATGCAGCTTATCAACTTCCTTCACAGCTTGCACATATGATCATTCTTACCTGTTTGTGGATAGCAATTCAGATGTATATCTATACACCTAACAATATAAATCCTAGACTCCCTCTCTCAATGTACACAGGTGATGTTACAGGACTTTCTTATCAGATAGATCTCAACAGACAGAGTTAGAGGAACTCTTAAAGCGCAGGCAGTCAGAAGAACTGAAACATTCAGGTTTGTCTGTATGCATAAACCTTGCACACAACAGCTACTGACAAACTGTTCACTGAAAGAACTGGAAGCCTGCTTAAAGAAAGCAAGGTTCAGGCTGGCATGCAACTGACACCGCAATACACTAGTGAGTAAAAAATGGAACAAAAAATTAAAGAAAATATGATGGTGGAATCATGTAAACTGATGGAAGAGCAGGAATGCTCAGCTTATCCCAGTCCAGCTCAAAAATAGCAGAAATTGGAGGGTTCCCGAGAGTTATTTGAAAATAACCACTAATTATTTTAAGTTTAAAAGTATACATATTCAATGTCCATTCCCCAAAATGGCAATTTTCAGACAAGGTAAAATGCAAAGTGAATGCACAGAGCATTTTCCAGGGTAGTAAAGTTTTAGCTCAGTCAGCTTATTATAGAGAAAAAAGCATTTGACAATGCTCTCACACTTCCAGTTCTGTCCTGCAGTAAATGCCTTCCTAGAGAACCGTATTAGCAAATTCTCTCACGTAGTCCCAGCAAGCAATTCTGAATTTTTTTGCAGAGGTGCCATTACAGTCCTGGGAGGGAGCTGCTGATGCCCTCAAGTGCTGTTTGCTGTGGTAGTGCCAGGGCACTGCAGGAACGATTTGCGTCTCATTGTTCAGAGTGTAGTGAGTGATGCAGAGTAATGAGACATGACACTGAATAAATTGATGGAATGAGATACAACAGAAAGTGTGGGACTGAGTCCTACAGAGGAGACCTTTGTGTTGGTTAATCTGAACCTTTAATTTAATTAGATTTACGTGCAATGACAGCAGGGCGAGAGGGCACAGTCAATCTCTGAGCTACTTTCTGGGAGACACAGTTCTCTCAAGATGAAATAAAATACTGTAAAAAAAGTCTTTTATGTAGGGCATTCTGCAAGCTCTCATATTAGGCTTTTTTTATTACTATTATATATACTGTTCCTAATGAGTACAGGGCCTCACTCTGGGAAGCAGCAGAAGACAACCCCCAGCCTAGGGACAAGGGAGAATATCGCCTTGATTTGTCAGAGGCACAGAAATAAAGGGTTGCATTTGATCCAACCATTACAGACCCTAAAATAGACACTGGCATCTGGGTTCAAAGGCATGATGAGCAATTGCATCTGTGCATCAGTCTGCAGGGCCGGGCCCTGGCTCTACCCTGGGACAGCAGGGACGCTCGCTGCCCATGCTAAAACGACAGGCTGCCAGCAGCTACCAAAGGCAGCCCTGCCTATGAGGCAGGCTGAAGCACTTGTCTCTGGTTTTGAACTTCAGGCCCATAGCAGGCACTGAAATGGCTCATACAGGGTCACACCGTACCTGGGTAATGGGTCAGGAACTGAAAATCTGACACTTATTCCTCCTCTCCCCTCCTTTTTTCTCCCTGACCATCCAAAGATGAGGCGGCTAACCACTACTGTGAATCATGTTGTAATTATCTTTTTACTTCTATTTAAAGAAAGGTTTTCAAAGATGAATGGGAATCCAAATACCTTACATTTTTGTGCACAGCAAACAGACATCCCCACTGCACTTGTGGGCCCTCAGAGCAGCTCAGAGACTGTTCCCAGCTGCACTCACCTAGTACCCATTGGAGCTGAACTGCAGCACAAGGAGGCTGGGCAGACATGGTACCATGTCTGCAGAGTGATGGGTAAAAGGAGATACAAACAAACAATACCAGTTTACCACCGCATCTTGATTGCAGTAATGACAGAAATGTCCCACTTCATTGATTTTGAAACCAAAGACAAAAAAATATGCAATGATACTGTGCTGTTACAGGGTAGAAAAAGAGCTTGCTTCTGTTTTTCTCCCCTGCTAATGCTCATTTGTGCTCCAGGTCAGGCCCAGACCTAATACACTACTGTGCCACATCAGGTCAGGCCTAGACCTAATACATTACAGTGCCACATCAGCAGTGTGCTCAACCAAATTCCTCTGGAGAGCAGGTCTGTCTTCCTGCTGAGCTGACCTTGGCTGACTGGAGGGGTGGAAGAGAACTGGACTTAAGAAGGCAGTGCAGAAAAAAAGGAGAAAACCCAACACAACTCAGTTAGAGAGATCCTGGGACTATAAAGTGGGGGGGGGTCAAGAAGAGATCTTCACCACCACTTGGGAGATGTTGACATCCAGTGTGTAGTTTCTTTCCTTACGGTGAAAGTGAACACAAAGCCTGTACGTGAATCAAAACAGTTGTGGAGCATTTGGATTTGAGGTTTTAGTTTGGCTCTCTTCTTCATTTGTTCCTTGCATTGCTCTTGAAACAAGTGAACTCATTCTGACAGGCTGGAATTTGGTCTTGCTAGTGTTGCATTTGATCCTTTCAACTCATGCCTTTCAAACCTTCACAGACAAATGCCTCCTCTCCCTCCCAAGACACCTCATATGCAAGGCTTGTACCAAAGTGCAATTCCTCTGGAGCATTTGAGCAGAACTAGTTTGCAGAAATGTGTCAGCAGGCAAGACGCACAGCTCTCACATTATCCTGGTAAAGCTCCTTTCTGAACTCTGACACAGATTTCACATGAAACAACACATAAGAATGTAACAGCCTTGACCACAGCTCTTCCCATCACAAAGCAGTGCAGGTGAATTGCCCTTTTAATCTTTTCTTGGTGCCCATCTCTACAGTGATCAAGCAATTTTTCTCCTTCTTTTCTGAATTCTCTTCAATTTACACAGAGTTTCTGCTCTTGCAGATCTCTGGCCTTTGTATTTACTACTTAGCAACTCTTAAGTTTTATTTTAATTAGTTATTCTCTGCTCAAATTTCCAGTAGGTCTAGATCCCTTTGTAGCATTTATCATCTGCATTTATTCTCTGGTCTCAATAACACTACTACTTTCATTATCATGCAGCTTCCTCCCTCTTCAAGATCATTAAGGAAAATATTCAATAAAATTAGATCAAATAAAATCCCATACAAGATTCTCAATAATTTAATCCATTTTGATTCATTAGGGCACACATTTTTATTTTTATATTAAGCCATAATCTTCATAATAAAGATATAAAGACTACTTTTTAAATGCAAAAATCCAGAACATACTGCATGGAATTATTTAAACCCAAATATATTGCATTTATTACTAATTTATTCACTAATTTTACAACTGCTTAAAAATAAACCAGATTGTAAGACTTGTGCATTGTAAATCCAGGTTACTAATTGTTCATAGGTCTATTATTGTCTAAATGTTTCATGAAAGTTAATTAAGTTCCCATTTTTCTGCCAGTTCTAGTTTTATCACCAAACAGAGAGATCTAATTAGCATAGAGCAAGATGGATTCAATAATTTAGGAAGAATGTCATAACAAATCTGGATCATCCAGGTTGCTGTACCACACCACTCACCACTGTCTCTGAGCACATCAGTAAAAGGATCTGTTCATTCATGTTTAATCACAAAATGCAAATATGTCAGGATACTCATTGACATTAATGTGAGCTTGCAGCTCTGTAAAGAAGAATCACAGAATAAGCAATTGCAGAAAAAGTCTCTGCACAAGCCAGAACACTCAAGCACATGTGCAATAGGGTCATAAAAAAACAAGTACATGCTGCAAATGACAAAACAAAAAGGGAAAAAAAAAACCAATTGGAAACTGAATGGCAAACAAACTTAATCAAGAGCCAATGTAGCATTATGGAACATATGGTAGAAGCCTTCGTTTCAGGCAAAATTGGAAGCATTCAGGCACCTTGATGTGCTCTGTAAGTGTCCATCACTTAGAGATGTTCTTTATTGCACTTCTCAAGAGTCAGCTAAAGGTCTTCTCAGTCCAACTCACTTCAGCACCAAAGGCACCCCATTTCCTTTGCTGTATGTGGCACCTCCCCACTGCCCCACCGAGATGAATTACCCATTCCAGCAGCATCTCGCCAGCCCTGCTGGGGCAGGAGAAGTGGAGGTGGCGGCAGGGGCAGCTCATGCTTGGAGACGGAAAGCCTGGCCAGGGAGAAAGAGGGGAGGGAGCATGTTGGGTTTGGAGAGGGAGACATTGCGGTGGCCCTGCTCTTTGGTGTCACAGAAATAACATTTTATATTGTAATTAATATGATCTGTTAATATATTAATATATTCTGTTAATATGCTATATAAATATAGTTTAATATCTTTGCTTTAAAATAGCAAAGCTACTTTGAATGGCTGTGAGACTTGGCCAGACCAGACTTTTCTATCCTTCCCCACAGATCTCCATCCTTCATTCTGGCCCAGGCAGGAACTGGACATCAAAAGAAGACAGAAGTTCAAAAGCTAGCAGCTGTCTTGGGGAGTCAGACAGACATCCAGGAGTGAGCAAAATGGACTTTCCACAATGTAAGGAATAGGAGGCATCAGGGAGGGATTAGATACGCATTCAGCATGCTTTATTGTCCTGAAGATACTCTTTTCTGGAAGTGCACTGGTCCTAAACAACAAATACAAGGCTTTAAGGGTGTTGCTTGTCACACTACTACTATTGTTGCCCTTGATGAAGAAGAACAGCACATTTGAATGTAAGTTTGACCTACTGAGGTAATTATGGGTTGATACTCATGAGACTGCAACTCTGGGATGAGCTGAGGGAGAATTGCCTGGTTCCACGACACAAAAGGAGAGAGTGGAATACGTGTGTCATGCACTGACCAGCACGTGCAGTATGATGTCATGTATTTGCCTCTTGCTAGGCAGATATTACTGTTGCAGGCCAGATGTTCACTCAGCTTCCCTATAGATTAAACCAAAGGGACCTTGTGGTTGCCTAAAGCATCTGTAGTCACTTACCTTAGCATTAACTTCAGCAGCCCAGCTGTACAGAAAAAAATATCAGTAGAAGCTCTTACATAGCATTTTCACTACTGCCTGCACTGTTCAGAGACCAAGACACCATAAAGCACCATAACCCAGAAGAAAAATAATGGGCTGTGTACGAATCACCCTCTGGATTATTGCAGTTATAGGGTCCAGTATTGCAGAGAACAAAATTAGCTAAACGTTATCATCAGTAAATAGTGAGAACACCAGTGCAAGAGCCTCAGCTCGTTGCACCTATAAATCACTGCTCCTGAGAAATATCACAGAGTAAGCATAAAAATAACTGACCATTGTTTCACTGAGCTCATTCATATTGTCCCAGCACAGCAAAAAAAGAAAAAAAAAAAATCTGTTTGCAAAGCCTTCAACACACTGCACAGAAGCATTTTTACAGTAAGACATTTGCTTATAACTGGAACCTAGCACAGAAATTCCAGCTTCATAGCTGAATTTAGGTAGCAACACAATTTAGGCTCAAAGCACAGCGAGTGTATTATGCAACAGCAGGGGAAAAGGCTAAACCTTCATTTTTTTATTTAGATAAATTGCCAGGTGGTTTTCTGCACTAGTCTTCAGCATCGCTTGAGTCCAGCTGAGACAGAAATAACTTGACTGTATATTTTCCCTCTCTATTTTAGCACATCAAATTCTGTTTGTGTCTAGACACATAAATGAAAACCACTGAGGAAGACACGTATCTGTGTATTTTTCTCATCTCTTTCTAGGTCCAGGCTGATTTTAGAATTCTGGGGTGGTGGGATTTATTTTGTTTAAAACTATCTTAATCTGTAACACCTCTGGCTATTTTTGCAGGAAGATTCAGAGATCTATTGCTTACTTGTATTTTTCCTCTCTTACATGAAAATGAGAGTTGCTAATGATCATAAAGTACCCTTCCAGTTCTAATGTAATAAAGACATCTCTGTTTCAGGAAAGGAGACACTTTTGTGTACTAGCTGCTCACAGATCACTCTCTTCATTTCTCTCTCTAAATTCTGGGCTGGTGTGCTCTCCATAGCGTGGTTGCCATTTCAGTTGCTGAGCCCAGTGGGCATGTTATGTCAATACAGTGATATTTGCAGTTTGCTCTATGTGCATGTGTTTTACTGAACAATTTGATACCGATTGCACAAGTTAGGCCTCTGTGCCTTATGAATGTTTTACTCTCCATCTCCCATCAAGTGACATAACCTTTGGATTACAGAATGAACACATACAGTGATATTTTTGTTATACTTTTTGCATTTCATTTCTAGTTGAATAAAGAGGAGGAATGGTGCACTGACTAAAGCAGTAAGAAAAGTGGCCTTTTGGAGAAATGTGTTCAATTCTTGGCTCTGCCAAAACCATTCTGTGGCTTTATCTGTCCTGCCCAACAACATGCAATGCAGAGGTCCTTGATTTACTGGTCCTTGATAAAGCTAATTCCTAAAGAAAAACCTCCAGAGCTGGCCTAGAATAGATGCTCTACTCACAGACCAGTCTTGCTGCATCGTGCTGTGCTGAGCAGCTGAAGTTGCCAGCTGAAGTGTCCTGTGTGACCTGTTACACTTTCTCTGAGTCGGTCCCAGATTCATGCAGATCCTTATTCACAAGTTAGGAAACACATTTTTACTGTGAGGGTGACCAAGCACTGACTGCCCAGGGAGGTTGTGGAGTTTCCATCCTTGAAGATATTCAAAAGCCATCTGACACGGTCCTGGGCAACTGGCTCTAGGTGGCCCTGCTTGAGCAGGGCCGTTGGACCAGATGACCTCCAGAGGTCTCTTCCAACCTCAACCATTTTGTGATTCAATGAGGACCCACTAGGTATTGTCGTGGTTTAACCCCAACCAGCAACTAAGCACCATGCAGCTGCTCACTCACTCCCCCCAGCCCCACCCCCCTCCAGTAGGATGGGGGAGAAAATCGGGAAAAGAAGTAAAACTTGTGGGTTGAGATAAGAACGGTTTAATAGAACAGAAAAGAAGAAACTAATACTGATAATGATAACACTAATACAATGACAACAGTAATGATAAAAGGATTGGAATGTACAAATGATGCGCAGGGCAATTGCTCACCACCCTCTGATCAATGCCCAGTTAGTTCCCTGAGTGGCGATTCCCCCTGCCCCCCACTCTCCCCAGTTTATATACTGGGCATGTCATCACATGGTATGGAATACCCCGTTGGCCAGTTTGGGTCAGGTGCCCTGGCTGTGTCCTGTGCCAACTTCTTGTGCCTCTCCAGCTTTCTCGCTGGCTGGGCATGAGAAGCTGAAAAATCCTTGACTTTAGTCGAAACACTACTTAGCAACAACTGAAAACATCAGTGTTATCAACATTCTTCGCGCACTGAACTCAAAACATAGCACTGTACCAGATACTAGGAAGATGTGGTGGGTTGGCCCTGGCTGAACGTCAGGTGCCCACCAAAGGTGTTCTATCACTTCCCCTCCTTAGCTGGACAGGGGAGAGAAAAATATAACAAAAAGCTTGCGGGGCAAGATAAGGACAGGAGAGATCACTCACCAATTACCGTCATGGGCAAAACAGACTCAGCTTGGGGAAAATCAATTCAATTTATTAAAAATCAACCAGAGTAGGGTAATAAGAAATAAAACCAAATCTCAGAACACCTTCCCTCCACCCCTCCCTTCTTCCCGGGCACAACTTCACTCCCGGATTCTCTACCAACCCCCCCCAGCGGCACATGGGGATGGGGTTTACGGTCAGTTCATCACACGTTATTTTCTGCCGCTTCATCCTCCTCAGGGGGAGGACTCATCACACTCTTCCCCTGCTCCAGCATGGGGTCCCTCCCACAGGAGACAGTCCTTCATGAACTGCTCCAGCGTGGGTCCTTCCCACGGGCTGCAGGTCTTCACGAACTGCTCCAACCTTTCCACGGTGTGCAGTCCTTCAGGAGCACACTGCTCCAGCGTGGGTCCCCTGTGAGGTCACAAGTCCTGCCAGAAAACCTGCTCTCTCTCTCTCGAACACAGGGGACGCTTCCAGCAGCTTCTTACAGAAGCCACCCCTGTAATCCCCCACCCCGCTACCAAAACCTTGCCACTTAAAGCCAATACAGAAGACAATTAACTCTATCCCAGCTGAAACCAGGACAGTATCTACCTTAGGGTGGAGACAACCGCTCTCCAGGCTCTATGGACTAGATCTCCATAAATTAAAACAGGACCTTAGATACCTTGCAGACATGCCAACACCTGAATGTATGCGTTTGAATCTGGAGCTGAGTTTCATCTCACGTATCTCAGTTCCATGTCAGTAAGAAGATGACTATACACTGTTCCTTTCTGACAGAAGTGTTGTTAGAGAAAAATGTTCGCTATTAGAAGAGTTGTATGGACACTACTGCTAAAGGAGTTCATGATATTTACCTTACAATGACTAATAGCTGATGAAGTTCCATCATTTCTAACTAATTCTAAACAATTCGGGGAGACAACTTGTCAAATATACAGATACAAAGCCAATATACATGTATTTGTGTGATCTGGAACAGGTTGTAATCCTACCTCCACGATGTCATTTAGAAGGGGTCAAGAGAAACTGAATCTTATATAAAACCAGACAGGGTGTGACTAATATGGACAAGTCAAACTTGGGCCCTTAGCCAAGATAGAATGGAGTCAATGGCAGGCTTCAAAATGCAGCTCTTTCTTTCTGGACAAATTTTTAATTTAAAACTACAAGATCAGTGTGCAGCCTGGGCAATGCTTGTGTAAGCAGTGCTATCTCCTTTTATTTTTTACATCTGATGAAAGATAAGAATTCTCCAAAGATTAATATTGCTCTGTTAATTAACTAACATATGAGCAGATGTTAACTGATTCAGAAGCACCAAACATTTATGTTGTTATTCACTGCAGAGTCAGATGTTTCTAGATTATTTTTTTTCAGAGCAATGAGCAGGGTTTGAAAGCTTAGGGGCACAATTGTCACTGGCTTGAACTGCAACTGTGTGGTTAAATCTCCATACCAGGCTTCAAAACTGCCCACAAGGCAGGGCTGTGTTCTGCCATTTCGTGCGTATGAAGAAAAGCAGTGTTCACAAAGTGCTTCAGAGTATAGACTGTAGCTAATTAACACTGCCTCGTCTATGTCATCTAGCTGAGAAGAGGGACTGGTTCCTGTCACATTTTCAAGTGATCATAGAATCATAGAATCATAGAATTGTTTAGGTTGGAAAAGACCTTTAAGTCCAACCATTAACTTAGCACTGCCAAGTCCACCACTAAACTATGTCCCTAAGCACCATGTCTACATGTCTTTTAAATATCTCCAGGTACAGTGACTCCACCACTTCCCTAGGCAGCCTGTTCCAGTGCTTGACAACGCTTTCAGTGAAGAAATTTTTCCTAATATCCAATCTAAACCTCCCCTGGTGCAACTTGAGGCCATTTCCTCTTGTCCCATCGCTTGTTACTTGGGAGAAGAGACCGACCCCCACCTCGCTACAACCTCCTTTCAGGTAGTTGTAGAGAGGGATAAGGTCTCTCCTCAGCCTCCTTTTCTCCAGACTAAACAACCCCAGTTCCCTCAGCCGCTCCTCATAAGACTTGTGCTCTAGACCCTTCAACAGCTTCGTTGCCCTTCTCTGGACACGTTTCAGCACCTCCATGTCTTTCCTGTAGTGAGGGGCCCAAAACTGAACACAGTACTCAAGGTGCGGCCTCACAAGTACCAAGTACAGGGGGATGATCTCTGCCCTAGTCCTGCTGGCCACATGGTTTCTGATACAAGCCAGGATGCCGTTGGCCTTCGCTGCAAGTCATCAATAGGGGGCTAAAGACACAGTGAAAGGCTGTATCTGATGTAAGCTGAAGCCCCAGAATCAAATGCCAGTTACAGAAAAATGAAAATCTGAAGCTTACTGAACAGATGAAAGGAAGAAAAGTTTGTGAGCATCACGCTAACAAGGCTGCATTTTGTAAATTGCTGTCAGTTTGCTCTGAAAGGATTAGGGCTGAGTCCTCACTTCAAGGGATGACAGTACCACAGAGCTCCATTTTGTTGGATGATTTGTGAAAAAAAGTCTTTCCCTCTAATCAAGCATTGCTGTAAACAGCAGTCTTTGACCTACTGCTTCTGCAGTTTGAATACAAATCTCCACATGCAGATCTGAAGTGCCATGTGACATTTATCTAATTTCTCATTCCTTTATAAAATGTTCTGCACAAAAAAAACCATATAAAAGACCAAGAAGGCAAGAACTTAGCACAAAGTGATCTATTATAACCCCCTTGCCCCTTGAGTTTTATTTGTGCTGCTGAGAGAAGAAATGTTAAACATGAATTTTGATAGGCAACCACACAAAGTGTCCTACAAAGTTTTTAACTCTAGTACAGAGAAGCTTTGAAATCTATGCAAGTCCTGCTGCTCTACTCCCACAGGCTGTATTCTTGCTGCATGTGATAAGCTAACTAGCACTGGATGTATTCAGGTTGAGACCTGCAATTAAAACCCAGTTTCTTTAAAAAGTACAGCAGTTTTAACAATGTGAGATGAGATGCATCTCTTTTCAAAAAGAGAGATAAAACTGAGGTTCTAACAAAACTCTTCTCTTTCTTAAAGATGATGTATCACTCTGTAGTAGTTGTACTGCTCAGACTCCAAATGGAGTATGTGAATTCTGCCTAATAAAGTTTTCCCTTTGGAGCATTGTAAACAGTGCTGTGTGTTTTTGTATAACCCCAGCTCCTACTTCAAGAACTGGCTATGTGTCAATGCTGTCTCCATATCTTTGAAAAACACTTGGGCAACTTCTGGAGAAAAAAATATTGTTACAAGCATACATCCAACATGTGATTTGTAAACCTGTAACATCAAGCAGTCCATGATCTGTAGTAAATGCATATGTGAATAAGGAACATTCCCAGGCCTAAAACCACACTTGAACACACCTGAATATAAGGAATTTCTATTTACATAGGCCTTAGATGACCTTCTCCTGAATTTCTTACCAGGTGAGCCAACCCTCTCTGACCAAGGAGAGGAAAAAGAAAAGGAAAAAGAAATAATTTCCCAAACACTTTCAGGACACTACAATCAACAAATCTATAATGCCTACTACAAAAAAAAAAAAAATCAGATCATACTCAACCAGATGTCACTTCCAGAGAGTTTAAAATCTAAGGCCGCATCTGTCTCTCCTGACTCACAAACCAGCTGCCAAATCGAATCCCAAAGGCTGGTCCAGATGCAGCACAACAGAAACCAGAAATTAATGGGGGCCCATCAATTCTCAATCAAGATTTTCCTTAATCTGTCATCAATCACAGAATATCATTGCTATTATCTCAATTGCCAATATGCTCCGGAACTCCTAAAGCTGTGTCCAGAGATTTTCAAGTGTTTTTTTATCCCATTACAATATTGAATTGCTGCAATATACAGAAGATGAATGAACCTTTTTAGCACTTCCTAATAACGTTTTTATTCTGACCTATAGACAGCAGAAGCAAGATCATGCTCAGCATAACTTTGATTTTCCCAGTTTATAAATGTGTAGTGGTTTTTAGAAATGTAACCCAGATGTGTGTTTGAAATACATGGTGCAGCGGTGTTCAAGAAAGCTCAGTACGACAGTGTTCAAGATCCCAGAACAGTCTCATAATTTTTGAAGAAGCAAACCTCAAATTAATGAAATCTTGAGAGGCACCCTGGCTTTCCTAAAACACAGAACATACCCAGTCTGCCACAAGGCTAGGGAAGAGAAAGGCATTTGGTAACCAATGTTTTTTGTAACATCTGGATTAATAAAAGTCAGGCTTTAACCAAAATTTCTGGGATTTACTTTATGTTATCGTAGAACCAGAATGTATTAGCTACTAATGAAACCCACAAGACAAGGCAGTTCTTGCCCTTAAGGCATTAGAAAAGTTTCCTTTTTAAAGAAACTTTGGAATTATTACCATATAACAACTTGCTGCATGTGAAGCTACTGGGAATCTGCTGCTGGAGGCAGAGATCACTGTCAGGAGCGTGAGGTATTGAGTTGTGCTGGCTGCTTATTTATTTCCGAGTATCATTTACTCTTTAAAGCTCTATTTTGCCAAACACATCCAAATGACCACTTTTATATCATCTTCCCCTACTCCCTCAATAACCAGAGCTCCCTCAGCCTTGCCCTTCTATATCTGAATGGAGCTGGAAATATTCCCTAACTGGAGCACAAAATCCCAGGTAAGCTTTATGAAAGAATAACAACAACAACAACAAAAACTCCTGATGGATGCCTGAAATAAACCGAAACAGTGTCTGTCCTGATCTCTAACTTTTAATATGTCATGTTGTTCCTGAACTTTCAATCCTAGAGAGTTAAATCAAGTCCTGATCAAACCTAGATATTAGATTAACTGACTTCCTAGGTATTAGATTAACTGACTTAAGCTCTCAGAAATAGTGCTAGCCATATGCCACAGAGACATAGTCTGGTTCCACCTTGCTGCCTTTTCAGAAATAGTTCCTCTGGGTCACCTGGACCTTTCTTCACAGACCCAGCTCACTCTTTCTTGCTTCAGGGACTCCCAAGCCCTTCTGAATTAGCCATTGCTCATGGTGCTTCAGCGTTCCTCTCCTGACCCCATGCAGTGTGACTGAGCGACCAGTGGGGTATCACAGACATATCAGCATCCTGAAATAATCCTCTCCTACCTCTTCTGTCATAAGCCAGAGCAAATGCCCAAGAACCACTGTTCTTGCTCTGGGGAATCATACTGCTCTTACCCAAAGCTGTCCAGTTGTGCAAAAGATCTTCCCAAATATCTCCAAATCAATGATTAGAAATACCAGTGTTTACAGCAAAACGTTACCAAGAACTCAAAATCACTAGTTAGTTCTTCTGCAAACCTTACCTTAATCATTGGCAATCAGTCATCCCTGCTACATTTCTATTAGTAAATTAAGCAGTGCCGGGAAATGATCCTGGTCACCAGAACTAAATCACTCAGACTGTTAAATTGTTACCATGGTTCCTGCCACAGTTTTGCTCCAGGTCATCTAGGACCCTCCCAAATATTCCCCAGCAAGGCACAGGAGATAGCAAGGCTAAGAAGTACAGTTAGCAACTGGCCACTCTGCTGGACAGATGAGAATTTAATGTCCACTCTGTGCTGGACAGATGAGAATTTAATGCCATGGACATGGACCACCCTCTGTTGGGAACAGTCCCAGGCATGTTTCATTTCCTAATACAGACATAGCCTCAGAGTCTCCCAAAAGAGCCACAGAAAAATAGGTGAGATTCAAAAGTAAACATAATAGAAGCCATTCAGGCTAAGACAAAAAAGAGTGAAAATTCTGGTCAAGAGGTCCTATCCAGAAATACCAGCCCTATTCCATCTATTCCTAAAGGCAGTTACCGTAGCTCCCACAGCATCAGACAGCGAGAAGCAGGTTCACCACTAGGATGCAAAGTATTTTACATTTAAAATCAACACCTTGAACTGCATCCAGAACCAAACTGAAAGCCAGGAAGACTCAAGAGCATAAATGTTATCAAGTCCCCCGAGGAAAGCACAGCAGAGTTGGGAAGCAGCTGTGTCCTTCCCCAGGCACAGCACATTGCAGAGGTTGACTCTTGTAGGAAACAGCCTGGATCACTGCAGCAATGCTTGATTCTAAAAAAAAGGTCACAATTTTCTAGGCAAGGACAGCCAGAAAAATGGATTAAGCCTGTTCTGTTCCACATCAAGAAGTAGCCAAGGACTCATCCTGCCTCCCATTTAGTGAATCTGGCTTCAAAAGAGAAACTGACTCTCAGTTGCTCCCTCACTTACTTACATCATTTATATTTTTGCCCACAAGACATTTTAATTTCATCTCATTCAGGGTGAGTATCAGTCTCCTTGCTCTTTCACCACAGGAAAGCCTGGCTTGCTGCTCCATCCCCTTCTCAAGGAAGAGAGAAGGGGTATGTCTGCACCCAGCTTGGTAGACAGAGGTGCTCATGATGGGGGAGTTGCTACAATGAGAGGCTGTGGGCACTGGAGAGGCATGAAAAGGGACTGCTTCAGGCTGGCTCCCCAAACGCAGCTGCACACAGTACTAGTAAGCCCTCAGCACTGTGCTGCCGTGGTCAGGGGGCTTAGTTAGCCAGCAGTTCTGCATCACACCAGCAAATTCTGTAGCCATGACCTCCTCATCATGCTGAAGTATAAGCTATGAATCATAACCCACCACACCTCACTAGCTTAACAAGAAAAATCAAACCCTTTTTCTGCAATATTCATGAAGGCACTGTGGAACTCACTGCCACAAGACATTCTGAAGGCTGAAGCATTAAGCAGGTTTGAGGAGGGCTCAGACAAATTCCAGGAAGATGAGCAATTTGTGGCCATTAAACACAGCACTATGGATGGGACTTCTTAACCAGCAAGTCCCTAAAACATTGAGTGCTGGAATCATAGGTATTACTCTAGGGCAATGATCACTCTTACCGCCTTCATCCAAGCATACACTATTGGCTCTTCTTGGAGACAGTGTCCTGGGCAAGATGGACTTTGTCCTGAGGCAGCATTGGCCATTGCTATGTTAACCTCTGAGATGGGCCACTATGTACACTGAAAGGGCCTCGTACAAAGAAGGACTGAGATAACTCACAGGAAGCACTAAGGATAGCTGAGCATCATCCAAACATTATTGCACGAGCTGTCCCAGAAAGAGAGCAACCCCTTCTCTCCTTGACCTTTTGAAAGGTATCCGGATACCAGATCCTTTGATAAGCAATAGCAAAAACAGCCAATAGGTGCAGCCAAGAAGCAGTTTAGATTTGGTCTTCCTTTTATTGCAGCTATCTGAACATTCCCGCTCACTAGATGAAATCTGCTCTGTGTTGAGAGACAAAGTGCTGCTAGTGCTACTACAAACTCAATGCATTTTCTTGCTCCAAAGAGTAACTAAATAGGGCTGTGGAAGTGTACGGGACTTGAGTTTGCTCAGTGAGATCAACAGCTAGAAGGTGCTTCAGGAACAAAATGCCCTTTGGTTCCACCTTACTGACTCTTAATTCTCTACAAGTGAAGTTTGCTCAACAGCCTACTCTGTTGATTTGCTTGTGTCCTCCCCCCAGGACACTCCAGACTCCAGCAGCCTCATGCATGTGAGAGGGTCCTTCTGCGCCCAGCTTACCCCAGCAATAGGAAAAGGGGCAAGTGGACACTGTGGCCACAAGAGAACACAGAGGTCCCATGCTTTTGTTAAAGGACACCATTCATACAGTTGATTATGAGAGGGCAAAAATTTGAAAAATGAAGAAGTATGCCTTGTCACACAAGTAAGCTTGATCCAGAGCAGTGTCCACTGAAAAATTAAAGATGATTACCCATCTAATTATAGAACATCATAATTTATTACACCTAATTTTGACAACTACAGCAGGGTATGTAAAGAAAAAGCCTGAAAGAAGGGATCCAGAATATCGCAGCTACAATGAGGAATTATCATT
Source organism: Haliaeetus albicilla (assembly GCF_947461875.1). Lineage (NCBI taxonomy): Eukaryota > Metazoa > Chordata > Aves > Accipitriformes > Accipitridae > Haliaeetus > Haliaeetus albicilla. The sequence goes on from NC_091502.1 coordinate 9,704,391, forward strand.
TTTACAGAATAGGCCCAGTTACTGTATGTTAACACTTCAGGCCCTTGTTTGGTTTGCTGGAATTACATGCACTTTAACGTCCTGTGATGCACAAACTATTTCATTGACTTCTTACTAACAAAGCATGCCAAATTCATTTTAGTACGGATATTAAAAGAGGACAGACCATGTCTACATACAACACAGACAATCAGTTGCCTTCACCTAATCTCCTACCTCCAAACTATTTTCTAGTGCCCTTTTAACCCAAAAGGCATACAATAAAATATTACTCAGAATAAAATCACTACTGAGAAAAATACTTTCTAGTTAACTGAGCTTGCTTAACCTGCCTGAGAACTGTGAGAGGCACCTATATCCAGTATCCACTGCAGTCAATTTAGAACCTTTCATTGACTTCAGTCAGGCCTCAGGCATAAGATAATGTTCTTGTCTTACTCAAAAAATATGGAACTGCTGAGGAAGAGAAGTGCTACAGAAAAAGCCTTGAAAAGAGAACTGAAAGAGAACTGTGCAGGGCTCTATGAATTTGAGTTTTGCAGTGTTTTCTTACATATAAATATTTTTTCAAGTGTATTTATCAGAATAAAAAAGCAGAATATCTGAAGGTTTTTGGCACCTTCAAGTCCAAGCTGCTCGCAAACAAAAACAAAAACAAAAAGGAAGAGGAAAATAAACAACATGAACAGTCTTCATTGTTCCAATGTTAACTTGAAAGGAGCAGAAAGTTCCTTTTCACCCATCAGCATAAAAAAAGTACCACAGTTAAAACAACACTGAGGATGCCTTGCTAGCTTAATAACCAGAGCAGGAATTCTGAAAATAGTCTCAGAAAGAAGCAAAACATGGCAGACAGGCCTCCTTTCTAGTTTGAGAAAATAAGAAATAATAGAGGATAAAATTATGTTAGAGGTGGTGGGAACAGGAAAGGCCACCTTCATTAGAGTTGACCATCATCCACAAGTCCAGCCAAATTTACCCTGTAGAGAATCCTTGAGGTCTGAGTGACAATCAAATTCTTTAAAAATTGCAACAAGATGTGAAAGAAAATTCTCTTTATTTAGGTAACTAGTACTGGATCCCTAATCAAAAGGAACCAGGGACAGCTGGAGGGTAATAGTAATTCTCTAAATGGGAAGAGATAAGGAACATCTGCTATTAGGGACCTGAGTGAAAAAAGGACCTGTCTGTGAATGGACATAAAATATTAATAACCCCGTATCTAAACTCCTCTAGACAACAGAAGAAACAAAGAATAAGCCTTGAACAAACAAGACTTTTGCAGCAGATCTCTATTCTGTGAAATTTAAAGCCATATTTCACAGTATGACATGATTCACAGGATGCAGCTTCACTATTGCACACTTCCCAAGAGGAATTACAACACACAGCCCTGGAGACTGTGGCAGCACCAGTTCCTGAGCACAAAGGACTAGATTTTAATGCACTGATTTTCTGCTGGCTGCTTGCTAACTTGTTTTTGTTTCCCTGTGTAATTTTAATTTTGCCTGTAATATGTGTACATATTACAATTAAGTGGCCAGCTCAGCAGAGACCTCAGCAAGCCACTGAACACAGTTACAAAAAGGCTAATGGACCCCTTGCCACTTTGCTGATGTATGCTCTGTGTGCGTGCGCCATGTTTTCTTTATGGTGGCTACCTTTCTTTTGAGAGGAAAATAATTGGCACTTAAAAGCAATTTTAACAAACAGATATACAAGAGGAATAGACTTCCGGGTGACAGAGGTCTGCCACTGGCACCACACCATATAAAGCCATTTCACAGCCTCACCAAACTCCATTTTGGAAGCAATCACTGTATTCTGGTTGGAAGGCTCTTCCAGGACTTCACTGTTGTAATGGTGAGGAGACACCTTTCCATTTCTAGCCTGATTTTGCTCCTGGCCCATTTATATACATTCAGTTCTTGTACCAATTTTGCTATTTTCAGAACATCCCCATTCTTCCCACTGGCATTTTCACAGACAGCAGCTGCATCCCCTCCAGCCTCCATTTAGCTAAGCTAAACAAGAAAAGCTCCTTTAGTGTTTTCAGATTTGAAATGCTCTTCCTTCTCTTGTTACCCACAGTAATCCTTCTGAAGACTTTTTCCAGTCTGAAGGCAGATCTGCACACGTGATCCCAGACAGTCCCAACAAGCCCTTGCAATAGATCCTACCATCTCTCCCCTGGAAATATGGGGATATTCTCTTTTACATACCTGCAGTGCTGCTAGCATCACCCTTGGATCAGTCAATAAACCAAAGAGTTTCCTCTGGAAAAGAAGCCCAGTCCTCAGCTCACAAAACAGCTGGCTTGGGTGGCTCCACTTTCCTGCAGTGCTGCCTGTTGAAAGGACTCAGGCAGGACACAGAGCAAAACCATTCCTGCAGGAGGAATTAATGCAGCCTGCATCTTAACAGTATATACTAAGCCCTTCCCCTCAGAAATGGGAAAGTCTGATTCTCTCTCTGGTCTCAATCTCTTCTGCTACAACTGCAGTATTCCAATCTTCCTCGAAAACAAAAGCAAAAGAGGGGTAGTTAAGTTTCATTGTTGAGACACTTAATAGGGTGACCAAGCACCTGGATGGATCCAAGTGGAGAGGGTGAGAACCTTCCACCCCTGCAGTGTGGACATGGGGCCAGATCAACTTGCCGAATGGTTAGGGAATTTGCAGGTATTCAGCATCTTTTTGGGTAGTTTACAAAAACTGCAGATAATTTCAGTGTGATCGCTGCTGCACATGATGAAATTACTACTATTTTTCTTTTAAAATCAGAGCTCAGTCACAGAGCCCAGGTAAAGGCAACAAATCGTGGTTTGAACACCCCCAGCTTAATGATCATCTGTCTGTGGTCATTCTGGGTTCCCCTTGTCATCAGAAGACAGAGGGTGTTTTGCACATGAAAGTGATTTCATGCAAACTTTTGAGCCCTGAAAATGTCTAGTAAGCCAAATCCAACTTTAATTCTTCTCCTTATATTGCTTTATGAGCATAAAACTCTTCAGGCAAAGATAACTGTTTGATTTGGTTTCCCACCCATTTAAGCACGTCTCAGACAATGTCTGCATTATCAGAATAGAGACAGACAGAGCAAACCATGCCCACATAGGGCTGGAAACCATCCTTGTCTCACACCGGGGGGACAGGGACCCCCACATCACATCAGCTACAAGAGTCACAGGCTGTTCTCCAGGCTGTGTTAATGCTGAAATGTTTGGGGACCAGTTCCTCATGATTTGTCACCGAAGGGTTCAGGCAAGGGTGGCACCCGCAAGTGCCTCATTTAGGAGGAGGATGGCGATGAGCAGCAGCTTGTCTGCAGGGATCACAGCCTGGGGACAGCAAGATGGGGAGCTGTGCAGGCAGCAGGGAAGCGGGAAGGAGCACTGCCAGCTTGTGCCTCATCCTGGGAGGATGAGGAGGTTGTTGCATTTTGATGAGGAAACGAGCTGGTGAGCACTAGGGAGGCCACCACAGCTTTCCTGGACTCTTTGATCTAGCAGAAGCGCTGATCCATTTCTCAGTGGTCCTATCTCTTGGGAGGGCATTTCATCACCCTGAATGTCCAAACAAATGTTCCCAATGGTTTATTAGCCAAAATTGATGGCAAATGTATTCAGCTGCTGGATATCAGGCCTGTGTTATCTACCTGTAGTGAAATCTGCATTGTCAAATTTTTCTGAGTCTCTGTCTACTCACCCCTAGGTTCGACTCACACTCAGACCTGCTGGCATTTTTTGCATCATCTCCTAACATGAGCTACTGAGCAATTTTGGAGATACTGACTAAATTTGCAGCCAAACAAGTGAAGATTTACAGTCATGCATGCTAGGTAAGCTGGAAGATTTGCAGTGTAATGCTTCTGACAGTAGAGAACAAAGCTATGATAAAGCACCAATGTCTGGACAGTATGTGGGCCTGAAAATATAACTAGGAGACATCAGCTTCCCGGCTGATGTGAGTCACTGCACATCCACAGCTACTCCTCAGCACTTCCCTACAAGCTGGCAAAAGCTTTTGAACACTGCACACGTGTCCCTCCTTTTTGCAGTGTGATGGAGAACTTAGTGCAACTTGCTGGCAGAAGTTTGAACTATCAAAGAAATGGGGAAGACTGAAGCTCAGCTGCAGTGGGAATCAACCATTATCTGGGCAGCAGCACCACCACATCCTGGTGGGTCCAACAGGGTGAATGAACCAGAAAGGAGATGAGGCTTGATGTCAGACATCCTGCCAAATTCACTGTGCTGCCTGCAAACAGCCTTTGCCCATGTGCTGCAGGAAACAGCTGAAGATATCGCAGATGTGCAAGGTCCTTCACACACTATTGGAGAGGAGGCGAAAGCCACTGTTGCTGTTCCTGGTTTTGGCTGAGGGACGACTCTGAATACATCAAAAGGGCAGGAAGAAAGGCCTGGTGTGGCCCAAGCATACTCAGCTGAGGGACCTGGTATCAATAGCCAGACTGGAAAACGCCTAGGACTGAGCCATGCCCATGTGAGGGTGAGCAGCTCTCCACGGGAGCAGTCAGCCCATCTCAGCAGCCCTCTGGCAGCTCTGCTTCCCAGGGGCTGCAGCAATGCCGACCCGGACTCAGGTGACAGAGGATATTTCATCAGCAGGTACCCAAAAGGCTGTACAGTAGATAGCACTGACATGTTAAGACATTTTCTTGACGTAAAAAGAAAAGTGCACAAGGAACAATACAGGAGCCGAAACCATGTGGTCAAATCAACCACAGCAATCATACTCATCAAACTTGTCGCTGAGAACTGTGCAGCACTGGCTATAATCAACACATCCACTACCTAGAAACCATGAAGAAGTCCGCAATGCTGCAGACTCCCTGTGCATTGCTCAGTACTCAAGCACCTGGGACTCAAGCTATTTATCTACTTATTTATTTTACAGATCTAAAAAATTGCTCTACAGTGCTTTACTTTGCCTTCTGTTTTCCCACAGATGTTTCAATATAAATTATAGTAATTATCCATTGTGAAGAAATTAATTGGCATTAACAATTGTGTGAAATGTAACTGTTATCAATTTCATGGGATTTCTGTCGTGTTCAATCGCCCACATAGCTTGAATAATCTGCACATTGTGGAGATGTAGATGTATAGACTATCTTCAAAGGATAAGTTATCCAGATGCAGTTTAGTCCATTTGACTTTGAGCTTTGGGACAGAAGTGAATTTTCTGGAGGAATCTGAAAGAAGTGGTGCTAGAAAACCCTTTCTAGAGCCAGGCAACAGTATGGAGGAACAAAAACTGTAGTTTATCCTCATAACAACCTTCTCACATAGTAGACATTCAACAGAGCCCAAAAATGCTATAGCCAATTTCCATCTTCAACAAAATGACAGGACAAGAAGAATTTTAGCTGGAATTTTCATCCTAAGGAGTGAAAGAGCACTTTCCAACACACCTTTCTGGAGCTGAAGTTAGAAACTTCCAGCAAGGCATTTGAAGAAAGAACGTAAACCATTAATCTCCTGTTCTGATGTGTTAAATGGGACTTAAAAGAAAGGTAAGAAAGGGTCAGCTTAAAGCAAAATTAATAATGTTGTTAGGTATTTTCAAAGCAATCTCTCCAGGCTTCTCACCCCATTGAGTCCCTCTTGGCAGTGATGTCACTATTTCCGTGACTGGTTTTGCTGAAGTGTCTATCGTGGCTCTAAATTACAGCCAATTTAACTACAGGTGATATTCTTATACGTTTGGATTCCTCATTCTCTCTAAGTCCTGGCAATCCTTTTCAAATACTATCTTACAAATGTGAGTTGCAGAGATCAACAACTTTATTTCTTAGCATTCACTAGTTCCATGAGGAGACAGAAACTGGAGTAACCCAAATGGGACCTGTATAACTGAGTATTCATGAAGACATTGTATCACAGCATTTTTTTTCTAACAATTTCCAGCAGCTGTTTAAAAGAAGTTAGATTTTGTTATCTTTTTTTTTTGTCCCTGCCATCTGGAAGGTTGTTAGCAAATGTGATTACTCTGCTGGCTAAATAACCCCTTTTGACTTCAACTTTCCAGTTATTTATGGCAAGCATAAACTCGGCTGTTAGTTTGTGACCATAGCCTTTCGCAATAAATAGTTCCCCTCTCTCTGTGGTGCTTACATCCCCCTCCCTACACTGCATATGTTTTTTAGACAGAAGTTTCAGCCCTCCAAGCAGGATTGGCACTCTAGGTCCCTTCTCATCCCAGTGACCCCTCTCTGCACTCTTTACAGCCTGAGTCCATCTCCTATGAATCACACAAGCACAGGCCAGCTGAGGTGGGAAAGCCCTTCTGGACGTCACCTAGTCCAAACCCCTGCTAAAAGCAGGGTCACCTAGAGTGCCAATCAGACCCGTGCCTGGGTGAGTTTTGAATATCTCCAAGGATGGAGACTCCACAACCTCTCTGGGCAACCTGTTTTTGTGCTCAGTCACCACCACAGGAAATAAATTTTTTCTTATGTTTAAATGGAATTTCCTGTGTTTCAGTTTGTGCCCATCGCCTCTTGTCCCATCACTAGACACCACAGAGAAAAGCCTGGGTCCATCTTTTTTACTCCCCCCCATCAGGTATAATATATACATTGATGAGATCCCCCTGAGTCTTCTCTTCTTCAGGCTGAACAGTCCCAGCTCTCTCAGCCTCTCCTCATATGTCAGACACTCCAAGCCCTTAATCATCTTGGCTCTTCATTGGACTTGCTCAATTATGTCCAGGTCTCTCTTATATGGGGCAGCCCAGAACTGGACCCAGCACTCCAGATGTGTCTCACCAAGGCTGAGCAGGGGGAGAGGATCACCTCCCTTGACCTTCTGGAAACACTTTGCCTAATGCAGCCTGGGATACTAGTGCTGGGATCAGTATTTCTAGTGTTCTTCGCATTCTAGCATTCTCCTACCACCACTGCAGACAGCTACCCTAGTTGAACAGTCTTTTCACAGACACATCATTTTGGATACTTACAGCCACTCTCTGATCTACCCGTGCCTCCAGGAGCGTTTCCTCCTCTGTCATTTACAGCTGATAAGATCCCAATTTGTAATAAAGGTTTTGTTATTAGTTAGCAAGTACCTGACCTTTCATTTTCTGCTGTTAAATTTCAGTCCCTTTTGATTACTGCAGTCCTCAAGGTCACCCAGTTCTTTCTGAAGATGGTATGAATATTTTACATTTGTCCAATACATAACCTTTCTCTTTGGAAGTTCTCATTATCTTTTAAAAGTCTCTCTAGTTGGAAAGCCTCTGAAGTATTACATTCCTTATTCATTTTGCTGCCCTTTTCTCAACTTTTATTATTTCTGCTTTGTCCTTCATCTTATCTGCAGTCATGCACCATGGCAAAGCCCTCCATCTTCCTTTGATATCAAGAGGAATGCTTGGCCCCACCCATTAATTTTCTATTACCTAAACAGAAGCTGTATGTACCTTGCAGCACAAATAACCTAGGTACGTAGCACAGGTACTTCCAAACTACCAACCTAGATCAAGCCAAACTCCTTTCAATCTGGGCTGTTAAACCCACTTAAGAATCAATCTTGTGCTTATGGGGTACTTATAGTTCAAAACTAGAGCAGGTAGCTGCACCTTATATCTGAAATGCTAGCCTAGTTATGTCAATGTAAGATGTGGTATTTAAGCCACATGTTGCATTAGCTAGAGATCTTCACCCAGCTACAAATGATGACTGAGTTTCTTCCTAAGGTCTTACAAATAAATCAGAGCCTAAAAACTCTATATACAGAACTGAAAACGTTGTCTGCAATGGATATATTCTTGCTCATGAAATTACAGCTGCTATTCTTTTACTTCCTTTGGGAACTTCTTCAACTGATTTAGACATCAGTATGTAGGACATGTACAGGCCAAGAACAAAAAAAGAAAGCATTCTTAACAGAGCTCTGCAGCTAGATTATTTACCAAGTTTCAAGCCAATTCAAAACCTTTAAAAATCTTAATTATTTACAATTAAGATCCTAGCCTTGGGCAATAACATGACTAGACTTTGGATAATATGATAAACATCATATATGCTCTTTGTGAGTGGGGCTGAATGCAGGCACTTGTTAATAGCTATGCATTTTTATAAATTGAGGTGGATATGGCATAGTCTTGCTCTACATTGTTTGCATGTGAGGCTCAAGGGATTGCAGTACAGTTTTCTCTGCTTAAAGTTATTTGTAGCTCCATGGTCAACAGCTGGGAAGTGGTCTTTCCTGAAGTAGTTAGATGCATTCTTTCTCCAATTTTCCTCTCGCATCTTTAGGCTTTGTTTGAAAAATTGAAAAGCCTTTAACTCAAAAACACATCGGAATATCAATGACTGAAAACATGTTTGGGTTCCAAACTGTTATCAAAACCCAAGAAGTAAATCAAGACTTCTAAATTTAAATAGAAAGGCATTAGTCTTGTCAGTCTTTTTTAAGAAAAAAAAAGTCATGAAGGGAAACTTTTGCTTGGTTCTATGAAAAATGGAGACAGACATACTTTCAAGAGCACCTGAGAACCTCACAGTCTGTCCATGCAAAAACAATAGTTCTGTTCTCCCTGCACAAAAACCCTTCATGCTTCACCTTTTAGGGTATATTTCTGATTTTTTGAGTACTCAAAGAATAAAAGCAGAAGAAACCACAGCCCTGTTAATTATTGCAGAAGGAACCCCACACAGTCCTTTGCCAATCAAGCAGCCCGTGAGCATTAAACACTATCAGCAATTACCGGGTCGCTGAGGGGTGGAGGCAAAGGGCTGGCTGATGGTTGTCACTGCTCACGCACACTCCCAGAGTACACAAAGACTGGCCACCAGAGACCCTCCATTAACTTCTGCACTAGCAAAAATATGCAAGACGTGATGAAACAAGGAGCAGTTAAAGTTGCTCTTGTGGCAGCGTGCTCAGCATAGCCAGGCAGCAGTATGCAGCTTTCCCGGGCAGGGGGGAGCAAAGAAGACACCCTGCCTGCCAGCACAGCCCAGGGCAATGGGAGGAAGGTGCCACTGGAGGTGAAACTAGAGGTGAAGAGACTGAATCGAGCAGAGGAAACTAACTGACATGAAGGAAGAGAGGAGGGTGTTCAGAGACCCTCCTGAACCAAGGGAAGACCTCCTTGGAAAGCCTTTGGTATGGCCACCTTTGGGGGATGAAAGAAGAAAAGAAAAAAACAAACAACAACAACAAATAAATTAACTTGCTATTATCCGGTCACCTCTGTCAACACTCACACCTGCACTGCCCCAGCGCCAGAAACCTTGCAGATAGTCCCATCCTTACATCTACTGGCTTATATTGTGTTTATTTGTTGGGAGGGGAAGGGAGCAGGAGCTCAGGAGCCTGATGAACAGCTGGCTGGCAGCTATCTGCTGGTGTTGGGAGGTAAAGTGGGAGCACTAGCAGAGATCACTTCTAGCTAAGGTGTGAACAGACAAGGTACCAGACACCCCTCACACTTTGCCTACATGACACATGGAAAAGTATACAAAAAGAGTCATGTTACCACACACCATCTGATCTGGAGGAGGTGCCTTTGTGTCCATTCTCGCTCCTAAGCAAATGGGAGGTATCAGAGGTTGGTTGCTGCCACCAGAGGAGGGAAAAGGGGTCTGGCATTTACCTTGACATGTCATGAGATGAGAATGTGCTTATGGGCTGCTACCGTCCAGTGGCTGGCACACACAAATACAAGATTGCAAATAATTTGTGGTGATCCTGTTTTTCAAGTTTTTTTCTTGGTGCACATTTTACTGCCTAAAAGATTGGCTTGTAGAGAAAAGTCTTCCCAGCCATACAGCTTCCCTACAGCAGCTAAACAAAATGATTACAGGGACAGGCAACACCAGAAATAAAATTTCAGATGCCCTCTTTAAATTACAACCACTTGCCTGAGCCAAAAAGGAGGCAGCTGTTACCAAACAAGCTGTCTGCTCTCTGCAGAGAAGCATCAAGGATTTCACAAAACAGTCTGGGAACCTTTGAATTAACGTCTTAGCCAGTGGATCAGCAATGTGGAGAGCTGCAAAAAGAAAGAACAAAAGAACCCTCAGCATTCATTTTCAGATCACAAGTTTTCACATATGTGAACCAATACTTTCATGAGTACATTCACTCTTTCGTCTAGCAAGGAGTGTTTTTATGGTGAACATAAATTTTCTGCCCTAGATAAAAAAAACATAACTTTTCTGAAGACCAAAATTCCTCAGAAATGTGAAAAATATTTCTTATATGGCAAACTTAATTCTTTTGCACAGCTCCAAACAGCAACAGACATAAAGGTCCAGTGTTACCCACCCAAGATGCAGGACAGGCAGGTGTCTTCAGGCTACGGCTGATTAGTATAACTTAATTTTCATGGCTGGGCCTTGAAATTTCCCAACACATACACTAGTACACATCTTCCTTATATTGATATTGAAGAAATACAGCCTCCAGGAACTCTTCTCATGTGACTAGCCTACTAGTCTGACCTTTAGGGCTAGCAAAGCCTAGCAGGTTTTATGTCTCAAAACGTTATGGTTTAGAGCAATGATTACAAAAGATCATGTGGCTTCAAAGAGAAATGATGGTCTAATGATAATTTATCTCAAATAAACGCACATGTGACACCAATTACGCTTTCCTATCAGAGATTTTTTTTTTGTCATGTGTCCAGCTACATATGCAGAGTATCACTTCAGATTATTAGAGGTAACACACATACCTTTGACTCTGCAGAAGCCAGGAAACTGCAGCCTGAGTTTTCTGCGCTGGAAACTACTCCTAGGGAGGTTTTCCTCCATGGCAGAAGCTTGCCTGTAGCACCAGGACATCTCCGCTAGACTGCTTGATTGCTGTTTCCAGCCCTTGGAGGCAGGAAGGTCCTGGGAGATCTGGGGGGGGGAGACCCAAACTGATCATCAGCTCTTGCACTAACAACAGGAACGGTGTGCCCTGCCAGCTGCCCTCCCCCTGCCCTGGTGCACCGAGGCTGCTAACCCGATGCAGCACGAGCTGCCTACAGTGACTAAAGTGAGCGGTACACCTGCAATACACAGGAGAATCCATAGGAGTTAGAGGAATTACAGATGTAAGGAAAGTGCAGTGGATCTTTATAACACTATACCCTTTATGTTTTGATAGGCAGCTTCCCAATGGGTGGCAATGCAGTATATTTACGGATAAGGTAAAAGCTAACAATTTAGGGAACATTATTTTAGGGAGACTTGAATGCAGTCACTAAATCCTGAGAGTTGCACTGTCACTTTTCTCCCTGTTTTGAAGCCTGAACACAATATAAAAGTTAGATGGATCCTACATATCTATAAAAACAGGGTAAGTTACAATTAAGTTGAAATTAAGAAACCTGACAGAATGACAGAGTGGCTGAGCTCTGGAGACCATCTAGTCCAACTCCCCTGCTAGTTTAGGTTGCTAGTCCAACCCTTCTGCAGGTCAACATTAAGTTTATTCTTACTGAATTGGTTTTCAGAAGAGTTGAGGAAACTAACTGGCTGGAAGACCGGACTACTTAGCTTTTGAAGGGCAAGGCAGCAAGGATATTTACAGAGCAGCATTTCCAGTGGCAAGCTCACTAAGAGAGGTAAGGAGAATGCAAACAAGCCATGGTTTTCCTCAAAACCTGCCTTGGTATAAAGAAACCTTTTTTGGACCAGGACCAGGCGTACATGATGAGTAGGTAACCCAGCTATTGCTGTTAATAAAAGATGCTGTTTCACAGGAGCAAACCACTTGGTGGAGGATAGATATGAAAGACAGCAAACTCAGAAGAATATAAGCAAAAACACTGAGAAAAATATAATATTAGAAGAAGCCTTGGGGAATAGAAAGAAGTTGTGACACATCCAAAATGCAGGAGAGCAAGCTCATTTGCACCCATCACAACACATATGTGATAGAACCCATAAAAAAGGCAGCTGGGCAATAGCCACCTGTAGCACTGAGTGAGAAGCAAGCAGTTCAGGAACACAGGACATTTGCAGAAGGTACAGCACGTGCCATGAAAAGCAGCATTATGTCCAGCAGTAGAAGAGAAAGTCCTGAAGGACCTGAAAGTGCAGCACATACAGTACATGCAACTAAAGGCCATCTCTTAGGAGAGTGGGTTTCCCTGGCCACCCCAGAGAAAAGGGAAAATGATATAGCATGAGCTATATGCAACTATGCAGAAATACCCCTGAAAGATCAGAACTGACAGGCTGGACAGAAAGCTCATCATGTTAACCACTTCCAGCTCTCTGTTAGAAAGACAGAGCTAATGGTGAATGCCCTTTAGTGTATCCTCCACACATGAGTTAGTTATTCCATGAGGCCACACTACAAGAAGTCCTAAAACCCTGACCAGTTTGACAAGAGGTGAGATCACCTGTTGATGTTCTAGCAGCTGGCAGCACCAGAAAGCAGCATCATAAAGCCTAGAAACACTCCTCCCAAACTACAGACAGCGTGAGCTAAGGGCAGACTACAGCAGATTGCAGTTCAATATGTAGCAAAGCAATTTGATCACCTTTTAGGAAATGAAGGAATTGGGCCAGATCTAATGCAAGTGAAAGTGATAATAGTTAAAAACACCAACTCCCCAAAAGAATTGAAAAAGGACACTACTGGAATAGCAGTGTCAAATACAAAAGGGGCAGTCACCCTCACAGCAAATCTACTTTACCATGAAAACAGCACTTCAGTGACCTGCTTTACAAGGAGCGGCTGGAGCAGAATTGCTGCAGGAAAGTGGTCCCGTGGGGAACAAATCCAAACAAAACAGAGCGTATCATACTCAGACCAAAGAGGAATTATTTTCCTTTGACCCTGGAAGCCAGAAGTTTGATTAACACATGCACAATACCATAGTAATAATGATTGCAATAGGTATCAAATCTCTTGGGAACGTCCTTGGGAGAAGTCTGGCTCCTCTGCCAGCAAAACTTCAGTACATGATCTTAATAGTTACAAAACACCAGTAAAAAGAGAAAAAAAGTGTCTTGTAACAGATTCTTTCTCACATAATGCTAAAGAGGAGGGAGACTTGAGAACAGGGACACAATATTGTAACAGTTGCTAGTGTCTGCAAATAAGAAAGCCAGCAAAAGTCATGAGACAAAGAGGGAATTATAGTAAAAGTGAAACTTCTAAGAAAATAGGTGTCATCAGGCCAGCCTGCACAAGAACAACAACCTCCCTGCAATGTTTATGAATTTTGGGATGGAAAAACTGTTCCCTGTGGATAATAAGCATGGCTAAAATTGATTAACTGACTGCAGTTGAGAAAATTTTAATTCCAAAGAAAGCAATAGACAGGAAAGATTCATAACGGGATTTCTATGGAAAAAAAACCCAACAACAACAAAAAAACCCCACACAACCAAAAAAACCCACACAAAACAAACAAACAAAACCCCAAACCAGGAAGACTCGTACTCATCTGGCCCTACATGAATTCAGAAAACAGAATATGGGTTTAGAAATTGCAGCATTTGTTCAAAATGCCAGGGAGAGAACTGCAAGGAGCTACCGATAATTTGTGACACTCCTTGCGGAGTCTGGCAGAAATTGGCCACTGATTTATTTGAACACAGGAAAGCTCTATGTGATGATAGTTGATTATTACTGTCATTTTTTTCCAAGTAATTCAGCTAAGCTTCACATTATCCAGCACAGTAGTGAGTGACATAATACAATATTTGCCAAACCTCTGACAAACTTGTTTCAAACACAGCACAATATGCAGAACACTTCCAAGACTGCAGAGTATTATGCTTCATACAGAAGTTGCAATCTATATCAAATGCATGTATGACTAACCAAAACCAGATGTAAAAAGCCAAGAATAGGGGTTCCAAAAGTGCCAGCCACAGGCTTCGAAGTCTTCATATGTGCCCATTGAAGGGGCTTTTGAACTGTGGTCATCTTCAATGGAGCCAGCTGAGCTTGAGGCCACAGTGGCTACAGTCCCTTTCAGTTGTTCAAGGACCAGGGCTGTCCATTCAGAAACACTTAAGTGTTAACTACAGCCCCAAATTCCACTTCTACAGAGCTGATAGCCAATGTGAGCTTGGAGATCCCCCAGCCACACTCATACACCAAAAATGCCATGCATCCCCACCTCCCCACTGACCAGACATGTCTTAATCACAGAAAGCACCTTCTGCCACCTCCCAGGAACTGAGCAGATCAGGGGAAACAACTGCAGTGTTCATTGCACAGGTTGCAAATAATGCTGCAAAGTTAAAACCACCTTGCAGAATAATATTTTAGCTGCTATATTATATGATCTCATGGACTCTGCTGTATCTGCTAAGCTAATTCTACATGAAGTTGTTTTCGACTGGAAGATCAGGAGTGTTTTCTCTCGAAATCTGGATATGTAAAAGCCAACATAAAGGTGTAACAGCAAGCGGGCATAACAGCCAGCACAGACAGAAGACTCCACTTATCAGATGAGCATCCATGCAAAGACTGATCACCCCTTGATCAGGTCTTTCCCACAGCTCAGCATATGAGCATATTAATGCACAAGTAAGTGTTATTGAGAATTGCCTGGCACAAGTGAAGTGCTAGCAATTGTCAGTGGTTTTTCTAGTTTCTTTAATGAAAAGTCAGTCATTTTCTACACTACTTGCTCTGCACCAGGTGGGGTGTGCAAGCAGAGCAAGCAGCTTTTCTCTTGTAACAAACCCCCAGTCCTTCCAGCAAAATTAGAAGCCACTTCAGGATCTGTTTTCTAGGGTAACACACTGCAAAACTGATGGAGAGTTTCAGCTGCAAATGATGGAGAAGTAATCCTGAGCAGGGCTGGGACTGGGATTCCTTCAGCAGAAGGGCTGCACATGTGCAGCGGGAGATGATGGCTGTTACAGCTGTTGAACGTAGAGTAGCTCATTGCTGTAGGGTTCAGCGTTCGGAAGATCTCGCGATGTCACGGAAAGTTAGAGGGTTAGTCGCAGCCTTATGATGTATCTGTGATCCTGCCTACCCTTGTTAGTATAGAAGGAATTAACTGCGCAATAAAAGGCGGAAGTTGGCGCTCACACTTGTGTGTGTTATCTGTCTCTTTCCCTGGTCTGGGGCTGACCAGTGATCTAATCGCGGCACCTTGATATGTGGCGAACGCTACACATTGCAACCTTCCCTACTGGGAAATCAGGAGCACCACTTGCATGGTTTTCATTAACAAAAGGCTTCAGTCTGTAACACCTAAAAGAAACACCATGGTATTGCCAGGGTTACAAATGACAACAAAATATGGACTCAGAATTTGAATCCATGGAGGAAAAACAGGCTTCTTATTACAATGTTTAAAAACACCAGAATATCATAACCTTTCAGAGCTGATAACTGACCCAGAAGCACAAACAGGGACCGGTGTCACACAGCTAGCAGATGCACAGTTACATGGGGGGACATCCCAGGGAACAAGGCCTCTTCTTCTGCAGCTGCTGACAGGGACAAAAATGCCACTGGTGATGCTGAAACAGGCATAAGAGTATGCAATGCCAGCAGGATTTTAAAAGGCAGAGCAAGGAGCACTGCAAACACAGTCATTAGAAAGGCCATGATCTATTTCAGGAGCTGATGCAGAAACAGTAATAACTTTACCTCCCAACCCCCCTTTATTTGCAAGGAAGAGGAATTGTATCCATGGGTAAATTTAAGAGATTGGTACCTTCTCCCTTTAAAACTGGCATAGAAAGGGACAAAAGATATTAGTTTTTATGTCTCCCTCTTTCTTTTATGTAGTTGTGTGGGCTGCAAGTAGGAAAGACTGAGTTTCTGAATCCTTGTTAATTGATTGAACTACATGGTCGTTTTAAGTCCCTTCCAACTAGAACTATTCTACTCCATTCCATTCTGTTCCATTCCATTCCATTACGTTCCATTCTATTCTAACACTCTATTCTAATTGGTGGGAAACAAACAAAAAATGAAAATTAAAATCCCAGCAGTGCACAGTCTCCCAGTACCTGAGGAGAGGGACATGAAGAAGGATGTACATACCAGAAGGGTGTCTCTCAGATCACAGGAGACAAACTGCAAAATTGCTATTGGGCTGCATAAAGAAAACAAGATAAGAGCAGTCTTCCTCCACCCTGCAATGGAGAAAGACAGCCCCATGCCCCAGCAGCACCTGAATGTGGGAGTGGCCGGCCAAAAAGGGACAGAGAACCTTGGAACATGTTTCAAGAGCATTTTTGTTGCCTTCTCACAACATCCCTATGCGAAAGGGGTCTTTCCACTCTGGGAACAAACCACTGTATTGATACGCAGGCAACCTGCACAAAACAGTTAGTTCATGCAACTCCCTAATTACCAGGGTAACCTAATCTGTGCTGTGGTAGGAGCAGGAGACAAGGTGCAAGCAGCAATGCACAGAGCCCTGGTCAATCCACCAGAGACACAGCAGATACAGAGAATTCAGGAGGCAAAGTACAATGGCCAGATCAGAACTGGTATTACTGTAAATGTGTGAATAAAGAGCAGAAAAGACAAAGAAAATAAAAATTAACTATGGGAAAAGGCCATGTCTCAGAGCACCCCAAAGGGTACACTATTCCTCAATACATTTTGACTACAAGCCCCAGTTCATTTGCAGTAAGTTTGTATATCATAGAATCATAAAATCATATAATCATAGAATGGTTTGGGTTGGAAGGGACCTTTAAAGGTCATCTAGTCCAATCCCCCTGCAGTGAGCAGGGACATCTTCAACTAGATCAGGTTGCTCAGAGCCCCATCCCACCTGACCATGAATGTTTCCAGGGATGGGGCATCTACCACCTCTCTGGGCAACCTGTTTCAGCGTTTCACCACCCTCACTGTAAACAATTTCTTCCTTATATCTAGTCTGAATCTACCCTCCTTTAGTTTAAAACCGTTACCCTTTGTCCTATCACTACAGTCTGTCCCCATCTTTTCTTATAAGCCCTCTTTATGTCTTGAAAGGCTGCAGTAAGGACACCCCAGAGCCTTCTCTTCTCCAGGCTGAACTACCCCAACTCTCTCGGCCTTTCCTCACAGGAGATGTGTTCCACCCCTCTGATCATTTTTGTGGCCCTCCTCTGGACCCGCTCCAACAGGTCCATGTCTTTCCTGTGCTGAGGACCCCAGAGCTGGATGAAGTACTGCAGGTGGGGGTCTCATGAGAGCAGAATAAAGGGGGACAATCACCTCCCTCGACCTGCTTGCCACGCTTCTTTTGATGCAGCCCAGGATATGGTTGGCTTTCCGGGCTGCGAGCACACACTGCTGGTTCATGTCCAGCTTTATCATGTCATCACTGAAGTACAGACTATCAGAGCCAAACCAGCTATTACAAGGATCATGACACTATTACTGAAAGAAAAAAGAAGAAAAAAGAAACAAAATTTTTAAAAATACCTACAAGTCACCCCAGAGCAGAGGAAAGCTGTCACACAAGCCTTTAAAAGCAGTCTCACGCAGTGTTCAGTTTCAAAGCATACTCTTCCTTTTTAGCCTATAGACACAACAGCATTAGCAGTAGAGGAAGGAGAATTGTCCCCAAAGGAAGAGATATCCAATGTCCCAAATATGCTGAAGCCAAAAACCTTGCAGAACTGCCAGCAGGGAGACTGCCTCAGAAAGAATCTCCTTCCTGAAGACAAGTTGTGATAAGTACATGTATTTATCAGGTTAATACTCATTCCAATAACTGAGTAGTAGGTGGGCATACATTTCATTAAAATGGCAAATGCATTCGCCTACCGTAAACCAAAAATATAAACATGAATATGAAAGGCCATGAATTATGCACTCTGCTCTTTGATCACCAAGTAGGGAAGTGAGCTTGAAAAATCACTTACAGGAATCAGCTCAACATCACAAGCATCAAGTAGGAGTTGATCTCAGAGCTGATCAAAAGCTGATTTGTTGCCTGCCTTCACAATAAAGATTTGCATTTGCACCATATCAAACTGCCTGTAAGATGCACGCAGCACATTTCCCAGCAATCAGGTACAAAGAACAGCTCTTCCATACCTGTAGAAGAAAACTTTAAATTCCCAAGTAAGTTTTGGTTTAATAAAACTGAAATTATTTTACATTTACTGATAGAGAAATAAAGAGACAGAAAGACCACTACATGTTGCTAATGACCTCAGTGCAGGAATCCCTCTACCATACCTGAACACCTGCACAAAGCCATGCAGACTCCTGCTTGGGTCCTCCTCTGCAAAACAATGAGCCAGGCTCTTATCTCTTGGGCCAGGCATTGCTCTAGCAGCGTTATATCACTGTTTTTTGTGCATTCAGCTCAGTCACCATGGGGAGGCTTCTTCACCTCCCCGTGGAAACATGCCCTTACACAGAGGTAGCTGGTTGTAAATGTGGAGGGAGGAGAAAAGCCCAAATGTATAATCTCTCACTTTAGGCTTGTAACTGAACACACATGATTCCCCTCATTACTCACCTGGGGTGCTCCCCACATGCAGCCACATGGTCCCCAGGGGGATGCACCATGTTGACGCTGGTAACACAACCCCTGCTCACCTCCCTTCTTGCTCACCACCATAAACCATGATGAGGGAGGAAGCCTGAGAGCTTCCAAGCACTGAAGCACCCTGCAAAATCTGCTGACTTCAAGGACAGCTGTGGTCTTTCATGCAATAATTCACTAAATGCATGAGGTGAGCAGCAGGATCATACATCAGCACCGTCTGTTGGCTGCCTGCACCGGTAGCCACCAGTGTGCCGCCAGCCTCCTGCACTCCTTCTTTACTTCTATCTGCAGGCTTTTGCATGGCGTTGCTCCCCATATGCATTAGGGAACCATTAGTTACTCAAAAAGCAGAGAGGCTCTGATGTTCACATAGAGATAGGCGCTTTCAGTGAGACGGCAACACAGACACGACTGCATGTGCCCAGACTATTCAGAGTTGAGAAGGACCTGCCGGTCTCGCTGCTGGGCAGCAGCCACCACTGTTGCCTCCTCACCCACCTCGTATTGGGAGGGCAGAGACTGCTCCTCCACTATGCTAACATAAATATGAAGTAATTCAAACACATGATGCTTTTTTATGTGTATATAATGACCCGATGTTACCTGCTTTTCACCTTTATAAGCAGGTCCATCAGTTTATATTTAAAGGTGGGAAATATCTTTTATTTTATATCCTTGAGCTTTTTGGTGTTTTTCTTCGCTATGACAGGAATCAGCAAGGGCTGAGGACAACCAGAAACTTGCAAGAGATGTGCTGTCCCATGCAGCATTGCACCCTGTGGGAGGGAGGCATCAGACCTCACCACCCAGCTCAGCTACAGGACAGACACAGTGGAGGAAGAGGCACAGAGTGGGACATGCAGGGGGAACAGGCAGCTACTGCAATGGGGCAAATCACATTGCTTCTGTGCATGCTCTCCGCAGCCACCAGACATTACATCTCTGCGGCTTACCAGCTCCTGCCAGTGATAGACAAGAAACCAAGTTTCCAAGGGGCTCTGCCAGGTCTTTTCCCAAGCAATGCTGTACTCTCTTATCTCTCCAGACTCTGGAAAAAGTAGATGCAGGCAGCCCTGAGCACTATGGTGGGTTTCAGGTAGGAGAGGAAAGGATGCAGAGCTGTAGGATGGCTTGTTTCAGGGACCTGACTGAAGACATTTGTTAGAAAAGGAGGACTCACAGGTAATTCTTCTCATGGTGGGAGGGTTGAGTTGGAGGGAGGTGGGTGGGCTATTTATGAGCATAAATGCCCTATTTATGAGCTCGGTGCCTGCAGAGCTGAGGAGACAACAGCCCACCAGAAATACAATGCTTGTACATGGAAGCTGTATGTATGGAAGACAGACCATGACAACTACATTTGATGTTATTAGAACAATGGAGGAGAAGACAAAGGCCAAATAATGTCTTCTTCTAGACTTCCACCTTCTGCACATAAAACACTCCCACTTCTCACACCTCAACAGCAGAGCCCCTGGGCCCTCTGTGCACCCCTCTGCAAAGCTCTGCTCTCCAGGCCCAGCCCTGACTTTGCTCTGCCCTGTGAAAGCACTGCAAACCAAGCAATGACAGAGAAGTCCCTGACCGTGCTACTATAAGAAAGTTTTCCAAAAGAAGGTTCTGCCATACACATGTGTGTGGCAGGGAGGAAGAGGAAGATCTTTTTTCAGGTTCTGCTTGATGAAAGCACATGAATAGATCGAGGGGGAAATGCCCTCTTTAACTGCTGCCTTTATTCTCTCTCTTGCTATGCCTGAATGTGGCATCTGCAGCAAATCTGTCTCCCCAGCCTGAGGAATCAGAAAGCAAGAAAACTGGGGGACAAAAAGCAAAAATCATCACAACAGAGCAGATTTCTGAGCCTAAGAGCAGCATGCTGAAGAGGGCAAAATGGGAATAAGAAGAGGTTTTAACAACTGGAAATTATTTAAACCACAGAAAGAACACCACAAAATGTCTACAGGTCAGAGAAAAAGAAAACAGGATGAGAGAGGTCACCCTATTCTTTATAATGGAGAAAACTTTTCATGTTGTCCAATTTGAGCACTCATTGCCACCAGCAAACTGTGGAAAATAGAAACGTTCAAAAGTGACTGAATAAGTGCAGAACAAAAATGCATCAAGGGTTTTTAATATAAAATGTGCCATCCTTGGCTCACACAGTCCTTCAGCTACAGATTGCCGGAGCCAGGGAGTTAGGGTAAGTATCACTACGTTTGCCCTCTTCTTATGCTCTTGCCCTTGCTGGCCATTATCAGAGATAGGTGTTGATCTGAACAGAGCTTTTGCCTGACTTGGCCCATCAGCAGCAGATCAGTCAGGACCTTGGGAAATCCAAGATGTTTCTCTTTCTCCTTTCCCTCTTCTTTCTTTTCCCCTTTGCTCTAAGGAAGGTAACTTTCCACAGGAATATATATGGAAACGATAGATCAGTATGGTGTCAGCTTGCACAAAATGGCTGATAGATGTGCTTATCAAATCCCAGAGGATTAACTCAGTTTTGTTAAATTCACGTTAGGGAAACAATGCAGATTCTCAGACGAGAAAGCGGGGTCATCACGCTAGACACAGAATACAGCAGGTTTGTGACCATGTCCACATTGAAAGGCAGCTCATAAGTAGAGCACCATAGAGCAAAGCACAGATGTGAAACAACAAAGAAAACACACTAACATTTTTTCAAAAGAATGTTCAGAGGTTTTGGAGGAATGAGACTCAAAGAAGACTTGTTCACCTGCTCATTAACCTCCATTTTCCTAATATTAACAAGCTGGTTCTCCTATAGGTCTGCACTGAACAAAGTCCAGGGACACATCTCTTTGAAATAATCAATTACCTAATCAAAAAAAGGTTGACTCCATCTGACTTGATCTTTCCCCTGCATGAGAAGCAGCCTCATAAGGAAGCAGGCAAGGAACCTGCCACATTCCCGCCAGGACACAGATGATGACTTCATTGGCATTACTACCATGATCGATCCCATAGCCTCAAGAGGCCTTCAGGGATATAGACAGGATTTCACTGTCAGAGAAAGCTGATCTGGCACTAATGATGTGCAATAAAGCAACACTGTTCCATACAGGACAGACAGAAATTTTAATATACACTCTACATCAGAAGGCAAGAATGAGAACACTGTTAACTAAAAAGGTAAATACAACCCCTCTGCCCTTGACTGATGAAACAGAGCTGTATATACCCCTAGGCAACCACGTAGATATTGTCTTTGGAGTTGATCAATTCCACAGGAAATTTTAACTCTGTTTACTCCTGAAAAATGTCATTGTGAGTGTTAATTCTTACATCTCCTTGGTTGTATTTTCACCTGCACATTGGACTGAAAGTCTCTACAATTGTGGCACAAACCTAACAACAGGAGATTATTCAATGAGGTAGCCCTCCACTGAATATAAACTTTCTTAAACAATTATTTCGATCCCACCAAGCAAATTGGTCTCTTAGGGGAGAATGTTCTTTTGCTGCAAAGAAACTCTATAAGATCAATGTTCCAAGCCCCAGAGCTGTTCCAGGGGCACATGGCACACTGGGCAGATGGCATTGCTTTCTGTGCCTCTCCCATTAGCCATGACATGTAAACAACAGCGCTCTTGCTGCAGCACTGCATTGGCGTACCAGGAATTTCCTCTGAGACCTTTAAAAAACAGTCGTGTAATGTTGACACATCAGTGAAGGATTAAGCTGTAATATCACTGGAAGTTCAACTTCATTTAATTCAGTTCCACGGAAAAAGTCAGTAAGGCTTTCAGTAGTCATCACAGGCTGAGACAGCCCATCTCAAGGTTCCTAAATAATGTATTAAAAGCAGAAGACTTAGGTTTCCCTTTAGTTTCTATGGCTCTTTTATCAACATTTAACATTACTGATCACAGGGTCTCTCTTTTCATCCATAGGAGATGCACTGTAGGATTCTCACCCAGCAAGGACCATGTCAGAGTTGTTCCAGGACAGACAGCCTTGGTGGTCTGCAAGATGCTCCAGTGAGGCCCCACAGCAGAGACACTCAGCCTCTGGTGTGATGCCAGTTTTCCCCTCTGGGACATGAGGGGCTTTTCATATGACTGGACTGTGCTCTGTGTGCTGCCTTTGTGCTCAGGGCACGTTCCTGACGAACACATGTCAAGCAGCAACCTCCTTAGGACTGGGCATCCAAAAATAACTCAAGTAGCGTTACGTGCTTTGATACACCAGTCCTGTACTTAGGTGTGGGTTACAAGTAGGAATATCTTTTCCCTGGCCCCAGTCATATCTTATAATATCAAAGCAAAGGTCACTTACCTTAGTTCCAGTGCCAGCCACTGCAGCCTTATCTTTTCTGGTTTTCTTTTTCATTGGTCTTTGTATTTCAGCTGAACATAAGCAGGGTAACTCCATTTGCTCTTCCCATAAGATGATGAATTTTCAGCCCACTGTAGCAACCTGTAAAAAGTGTCCTTAACCAATCCTTATCCCCAGGGGAACCCATTATCTTATTGGGCTGCTATGACCATTCCTTCATTTCCTCATGGGAAGCACAGCCAACCCAAACTTTTACTTGTGCAGACACCACTGTCCTTCATCAGGGTCATAACCAGAGCTTTTCCACCCTGATTATGTCCTCCAGTGTATTGGCACTTTTGTTTCAAGAAAGTTAATTGGGGTCATCACCAGGCAATGGTAACAAAGAGGATGATGGCCAGCACAGAGTCTGGAGACGGGTGTGTGGAGATTAGGTCAACCCCATAATTTCAGTAACTCCTTTGTCAGATCAGTGGTTTCTCCCTAGCCAAAGTCACTTCTCATTTGTCATGACTTGCTCAGCCCAGAAGAGCAGCTGGCCACCTGGACTCTCTTGGCTGTTTCCAGACCTTATTACTGGGTGCACATCAGAAATAGTTTAATACCTTCAAAAAACAAGATCTAGGATTAACATGGTGTGGGTTTATTTTTAGGTACCATTTTCCCTTCAGAAGACCTGGCCTGTAGGAACAGAAATGATGTAGAAATCTTTTTGTTTTCAGTGACCATATGCAAGTGCATAGCCAAGTTTTCAAACAAAATCAGCTTAAAAATTCCTGGGGTTGACTGTTTTCTTCAAAGGTAATTTGTCCCTGCATAATCACATCTTCTCAAGGAAGGGTGCCAGGTTGATGCAGCAAGGGAGTGCCTGTGATAAGTTATCCTCTTCTCACTCCTTATTGGATAAGTTGCAAGAACACTTTCCTGCCTTCTCAGGCCATGCCATGCTTCTGAGCTGCCCAGATGCCTTTCATCATAGGCACATCACCATAGACAAGTCAATAAATAAATAATACACAGGTGCCCAGCCAGTTGCCCTGAGTGCCTGAACATCTGCTTAGCTCTGTGCTAGTCCCCAGAGGTCCTTCCAGGATAGCAAGTCCCTAGTGTAGCCCTCAGCCAAATTAGTGAATCTCTGGGCAGGAGACATAGCATTGGTCAGGCAGACCTGAGGCTGTGGATGAACTGCCATGGGAAGCAGGGGCCATCACACACCTTGACATCTTTCAGATGGTGGCAAAACACACTCATCTTTGCCTTTTCTAGCATACATTAGGACGTACAATAAGACAACCCAGTTTCTCCACCATTCCTCAAATCCCTAATTTCTACAATGCAAAGTGGATGAGAGACAGAGCAAACTTCATCCACCAGAGATTAATCAGGCCTCACCACGTGCTGCTGCCAGATTTCTAGGTGCTGTAGGAGGCCAGTGCAACACAAGAACCTGCAGAGCACAGGATAAAACAGCCACCATGACCCTGGCTTTCATCCCTTAGTGTCACTTCATCATAAACTCAGCCTGATCCTTTAGAAAGGAAATGTTTTAACATGTGTGCAATGTTGAGATGTATTTATCCTGAAGACTACAAACCAAACAAATCCAGGAATATGGCTTGATACAAAAAGACTATTAATTTATCCTATTTGGAACCAGAGTAAAATCAGGAAAAATCATTTCTCTTTCATGTTGAAATAGTATTTGCTGTCTCAGTCTGGTTACTACCACCCTTCCCCTTCCCCTTCCCCCTGCCAGAGCTCCCCTAAATGAAAAAGAGCTGGGATCATCACTCTGCTCTCCTCTGCAAGAAGTAAACTGGAGGTATCACAGTGTGGATTTGCCTATCTTTCCTTCACAGGAACATGCCACTTGACAGATATTGAGTATGAACCCATGAATAAGGGCATAAATATGGGAAAGGACTTGGGATTTTTCTTGGCTATGAGATGGTAGCATGCACCTTGCTTGCTAGTGCCTCTCCCTCCCCTCTTATCCCTTGCTCTGTGTCATTAACATGGAAACTCCCCAAAGCAGAGCCTCCTTATGCATCAAAGACAACAGAGACAGTGGTGACGAGCAGGACTTTCAGTTACCTGCTTATCCAGTTCTCATGCTGTTTCTGACTCTGCAATTTGTGTTGCTTTTACTCCTTCCCAGCTCCCTCTAATCTTAGCCTCTACTGCTACCTGCATGTCCTGAGGCTCAGCTTCACTTTTACATTTGCATCCCTCTGTGCCTTCGAGTCTCTTCCAAAGGCTTTTCTTCTAGATCATTTATTAATCTAAATTGTCCATTCCAAAACAGTGTGGACTTGAAACCAGGGAGGGACAGAGAGAGAAAGAGGGAGAAGAAAAAAGGAAAAGGAAGAAGAGGATATGTACAAGACCTGAGGCTCACCACACCAGTTTTCTGCTCATCTCCATGTATGTTGCCTCTTCAGAGCATTTGTTCTTTGCAACTGATGGTTTCATTTTTGTGCATAAAGTACTGTGCAGTATGATGGCATCATGGAAATAATAATGAATAATGCAATCTCTCACCTTCCCACTGGAATAAAATCATCATTTGATTTGTGAATAATTTTCTTAAACTCCCACTAAAAGACTTCTGTCAGAGATGAAACATATTTTTTTTAAATTATTAATGGTGCTTCCCATTAAAATAAATAAAACAACAAGTTGAGTTTCTAAATGACCTGGTGGTATTCAGAGACAACTGCAGAGCAAATTATTTGATGAAGCTGGTAATCACGAAAAAATTAATCAAATTTTCTTTTTATAAATTACAAACATTTCCTAGGGAACACACCAGCAACATCTTAATTAAGAGCTTTAAGATCACAGTACAGCTGAGATTTCTTATCTTTCTCTCTCTTTGGTATTTCCTATATGGAAAAGAGTTACTTGCCAAAAGATCCCAATTCAGTCCATGCTAAGGTGAGTGGGAGTTTCCTGTTCATCAGCCAGTGTTGAGTGAGACAGTATCCTCATACAGGCCACAGCAGCCACAGCTGGACCCCCTTCGTGACATCCCTCTTCTCACAGGCAAACTACCAGGACTCTGCTGATGGGATATGTGATTTCTTTTCTCTTCGCTTTTTCTTTTCTCAATAGTAGAAATTTCCATTGTAAATCTCAGGTAGTAAAATTGTCAATACAGTCAGTAAGCAAAGGGCAGTTTAATCAGGTGATTTCCAGTTGAGTTTATTAAAGCTCACGAAGAAGTGGTGATAGAAAGCTGAAAGTAACCAGAGATGTTTAGCAGAATAGCATGAGAGTATGTTATAATTTTGATAAATTGGAGAAACAGCCTGAAATTAATAACAGAATTTCCATTAGGACAAATATAAACTTAGTCACTTCAGAAAACATTTCCCAAGATGCAGAAAGACTAATACTATTAAGAGATCTTCAGAAATTTACTGGCAAGCCCTACTGGTAGTGCTCTCATGAGGATGATGTTGAGATAGCAAGGAACAGCTGCATAATCTGATCAGGGTTTTCATAAATTATCTTTAAAAAAAAACCTTAAAGTCTTCCCTGAACAGCAGAGGAAGGGCCATTTGCCTCACTGGATTTCATTCTCCTTTATCTTGTCTCAGAGTACTATAATATCCACAGTAATTATATTTAAGTACCTATAATCAAGAGTCTTAAAGGAAGATATATGAGAGAGCATAAGCAGCAGTAACTCTGGTGCCATCACTGTGACAGTCGCAGGCAGAGAGGAGCCAGGAAAGGGGGCACAGAGCCGCTGGCAGGAGGAGGAGAAATCCCCATCGATCCTCTTCCACATCCCTGCAAAGTGACACCCAGCACTGTGGTGGGCTCCAGAGGGCTGACACCAAGAGGGCAGCTTGCCAGCATGAAACTTGTCTTGGAAAGATAGCTTCTTCTGAAAAAAGGATGAAACAATGGTTCATCCAGCATGTGGTTCTCCAAAAACCTCATACTGTCTCCAAATCACTAGGATATACGCCAAACAACAAACACATGCAGTGAAACATGCCTGTTCTGGACCTAAGCCCCATCTCCAGCCATACAGACTTCATTGGAAATAGAGAAAAACACCTTCTCCTCCCAAATACATGACAGCTTCTATGGCTGCACCAGAGCAGTAAGCCAAAATACATCATTTATGGCTATGATGTGCAGTGAATACATCAACGCTTGGGAATATATGGAAGCTCATCTCACAGAGCACTCATGGGGAGAGGGTAAAGATGGCGTATCTGGTCCTTCTGTTCACTGAAGTCTTCTGGTTGCCCTCCTGTTGAAGACTTAGCTTATGCAATTTTAATGTTCATGTGCTTTCTTTTAATCCTCAGAAACTGATAGTTGAAATTTGTATTTGTTGTTTTCCTTCTAAGAAAAAGGCATTTCATAGTCTCAACACAGCCAAAATACCCTGTCCATTCAAAGACTACATCCAGCCAGGCAAGGGCTCCTAAAGGCAGGTGTGTTGTATTCTTCATTGGTCCAGTTCAGTCAGGACACTTCAACAGATGTGGACCAGGCAGGAGTCGGTGGTCCCTGCCAGGGGCTGATCTGACACCACCTATGACAGAGACCTCTGGGTCCCCTTATCACCTGCGTTAGACCAGTCAGAGTCCCAGTCCTAGTGTGCTTTGGTCCACAAGGTCCTTTCCCCACACACAGCAGCCACTTCTGCACAGAGCCTATGTGCCACCCACCACCTCACGGGATGGTGACAGCTACCCTGGCTCACATCTCAGCTGGGGTGCCCTGGCTCAGGACTCCCCCATCTCCTAAGTTTGTCTAAGTGCAACCAAGAGGTTCAAAATTTATCATAGATGTGGGAAGAGGCAAGCAAAGAGGTGGGTAGGATATCTGCAGAAATTTTGCCCCCGTAGGAAATGGGGAAGACTTGTTTGGGTGGGTTTAAGCCTTTCCTAAAGTACTCCAAAACCTTAAAATATTACTTTCAAATCTTTATTAATCATATACTTTTCAAAGATTTTCCAAAAATATGTAAAACTACTTTTTCTCAGTGGTGACTCTTTCTCTGCCGAGTCATAACTTAATGTCATGAGCCATTCCAACCATCTGAAAGACTATTTTTTTTAAGTAAAGGGTAAAGTTTTTCTCATGCTCATCATTACAAAAGCAACAGTATATACACTCACAGAGTCCCAGCTTAAACAAACAAAAGAACAGCTAATAATGTGTACTCAGGACCATGTAAAACCAGAATATAATAGAAATTCAAGTGGCAATCTTACTGCATCAATCAAATTTTAGTACTAGTGACCCTCTGTTCCCCAGAGGGCTTGTCGCTTCAGATTTGAAAAAGTTGCTGAAAAGATCACAGGGATAAATTTGGAAATATATTTAAACTGTGGGAGAACATTAATTTAAATTATGATAATATGATCTATTAAAGAAAGAAATTAAAATCTCCCAATTGATTATGTCAAAAGAAATTCAATTCCAAAAGGAGCTGAAACACCAGTTATGCCTCAGTTTTTAAGAGGTGGAGAGAATATGAACGTTTAATTCTCTGGCTATTTACAGAAGCGATTCACCTTTTCCGATTTTCAGACCCCTAAAAATTTACAGCAGAGGATCCCATTAAAGAAAACACAAGCCTGCTCACAAAAGGCTTGCTTCACTTTGTTACTTTTACTGATCTGTCAGAAATAGTCAGTGGAAATTAAGGGCCTGAAGAGCAGCAGCCAAACTCCGCTGAGGACAGACACTGCTTCCACAGCTGATCGATACGAAGGCAGTTTGCTGTCAGCTTTTGGCATGCCCAAAGTGTGACTTGCATTTGGATTTGCGAGGCACATGCAGACGTGGGTTCTGGTGAGCCCGTGGATGGAACAAAAAGCTCGGCTGTGCTCACAAGCAGATGTAATTAGCAGAAGGCTTCACCCGTATAAATTGCTTAACGGCGGGATAAGGAGGCATGGGCTGCAAGAAGACTTTCTCTACCTAGGAAAAGGACAAATGTGGTAAAAGGTAATGGGGAGACCTGACTATGCTACAGCAGGACTGAACTGTACTGCCAAATTTCCTCTAAACCTTCATCCAGTTATGTCTGCAATAGCAAGTCCCCATAAATCAGTGTTTCTTTGGAGAGGGAAGTCCAGATCCCATGTACTTTTTGCTCTGCTGCTGACAGCTTGACTCACTGTTGGCACCTCCTCTTTTCTGTTGCCCTCTGCCGATAGATGGGGCAAAGAGAGTGGAACCAACAGCTCCAGGCAGTCTCTTAATCTCACCTGAGCAATTAGTTCTACTTCATACATGCAGTTAAATATTTCATTCTCTCCCTGGCAGCAGAGGCAAGGGAGAGGCAAGGGCCTGCCACTAGGGAATCTGGGGACTTGAGCCCTTCTTTGATCCACCAACTCTGCTCTGGGACACATGGTCAGTTTGGCCCCTGTCCTCCCAAACTGTTAGCTGTTTCAGACACTGCCTTTCTCCTTTCTTACACAAAATTTGAGTTTTGTTCAACTGTGAAATTTACACAACTTCCAAAACCTCCATAATTCTCACAAATCAGAATTTTTTACATTCTGGCCAGACAAGGTCATCCAGATCTTCTGCTGCAGGGATCAGGACAAGCAAAGTGACTTCATCACCATTGTTCTCATCCCCGATTCTCGCCTTCCTTTTTTAGGATCACCTTATGCATTTATAGCAACACAGCACCTCTGAGGACAATGCATGCGGTATTCATCACTGGGGCAGAACGTCATGCCAATTATTCTTCACCTCTCTTTTACAAAGAACACGTAGAAAACAGAAAGAGTTACAATTCTCCTATCTTCACTCTCACAGCTTCCTGAAACTTATTATTTATCATTGTACTTTTAAATGTTATATGATTATCTAAGAGCTAGAAGGCCAGAACTAGAAGGTTACATATAGACATTATACAAATAACAAATACAATATCAAGTTAATAATTCAGACTAGTGAAAGTTGCCCAAAACTTGACCTTTAACTGAATACATAAGTGTACAAGGCATGGCCTTGCTGTATTGCTAGAAATACTGTTTATTTCTATAGCACTGATATCAGCTGTGTCCTGTGTTCCCCAAAATTAAAGGAACATCTCTACTAGTATATGACTAGAAATTACAAGACTAGGCCTGTGCCACAGAAAGGAAAAGGGTTATGTAAAGAATTAGATCAGTATGACTCATCCTGAACATTGGGTTTGAAGAATGTTAATAGTACTATTGTGGTATCAAGCTGGCTGTTACAGTTAAGATTGCACTTGGAATTTCCATTATAAATCCTACTTTCAAGGGTTTATAACTTGGCTGTAGTATAAATTCAAACACAGCTGAAACTCAGCATACAGAGTCTCATCATTGGAAGCAAAAGGTTTTGCAAAGAAAAAATCCTTTTGGTTGGTTGAGGTCGAAGGAATGAAAAAAAAATGTAGAATCATTAAGGGAGAGTTGACACTTTTCTGCCCTCCTGTAAATTACAAATGACCTCTGTATTTAAGCTCAGGATTTCATAGGTCATTAATCCAGAATGGAGAACGCTATCTCTAGGTGTATGGAAACAAAATTCATTAAAATCACTTGATCTGTTGCCCTGAAGGAGCTACTAGAAGGTATATTCAGCAACTTCTCCAAAGTTTCAGTGTAAGTTTTGATATTCAGAGGACCAAATTTCAGCATTGGCATAAACTGCAGAGCTTCCATCAATTTTTGAGTGACTAATGGCACCACATTTCAAGCATGAAATTGTCTCCAAGTACACTTAGCAAAGCCATCCTATTGGCACCAGGATGGGTGTCACAGGGGCAGACAAGCAATTCAGGTTTCCAAAAGTCAGCTCAGGTACATTTGTGTGGTCAAACTCTGGCTGCACCCTGTGCTTTCTATTAGGTTGACAAGACCTACGCAGGTTGATAAGCAGCGTTTTAGACATGGTCAGTGCCTCCTAGATGTGAAACAGCAGAATATATCCCAATGAGGTATCTTGTTCAAGCCACCACTTACCTGGACTCTTCCCACTCCACTCTTCCTCCATATTCAACAGCTGATTAACAATAAGCATTTAAGCCCTCTGTTAATACTGCATTTTCAGTTCTATAAGCATACGGTCTCTCTACCTTAGTTGAGAAAAGACCACCACTTCCACCAGCTTCCAGAAGATGCACCTTTCAGCTAGTCTTTGGGCCGAGGCCTTTGTTTCTACACACCTTATATACAAGAAAAAGAGCAGGAATCCATTAAATAATAATGATTTTGAGTACTCCGAATATGCAGTATACCATGTGCTTACCAGCTGAAGTACAGACCAACAGTGAGGAAAACCTCTACCCAGAGGGCTGGTATAAAATCAGAGGAGTCACTTTTGTAATTTTAAAAGAGGGATCATAGGAAGTATCTGAGGCTCCAAGAGTTTCTAAAAAGATGGGAGGCTTGGGCAGGATGGTGCTGGCAAGGCAGGAAGGGTGCAGCTGTGCTGCAGGACGCAGCACTGTGCAGGGAAGCCCATGCCAGCCCTGGCAGAGGCTTCCCACCAGCTGGTGGCTAGCAGGGCCCCAAAAAGGCTGAGGAGCCCCAGCCCGCAGGCAGGTTCACACGAGGCTGGCCCTGCTAACAGGGCAAAGCACTGCAATGTGCCACCATGTAAATGATCTACATTAGAAAGAAAAGAAAAAAGGAAAGTGTTCACATCTGCATCTGGCAAAAAGATTTGTCTTAGGTAAGTGGCTTTCATTTCAGATTAAGCTGTTTACTCATTCCTAGTCTGATCTTTAATGTCAGTAGCAGTGGTTTGGAGGGTGTCCTGGTTTCAGCTGGGATAGAGTTAACTGTCTTCCTGGTAGCTGGTGCAGTGCTATGGTTTGAGTTCAGTATGCAAAGAATGTTGATAACACTGATGTTTTCAGTTGTTGCTAAGTAGCGTTTAGACTAAAGTCAAGGATTTTTCAGCTTCTCATGCCCAGCCAGCGAGAAAGCTGGAGAGGCACAAGAAGTTGGCACAGGACACAGCCAGGGCACCTGACCCAAACTGGCCAACGGGGTATTCCATACCGTGTGATGACATGCCCAGTATATAAACTGGGGAGAGTGGGGGGCAGGGGGAATCGCCACTCAGGGAACTAACCGGGCGTTGATCAGAGGGTGGTGAGCAATTGCACTGCATATCATTTGTACATTCCAATCCTTTTATTATTGCTATTGACATTTTATTAGTGTTATCATTATCATTATTAGTTTCTTCTTTTCTGTTCTATTAAACCGTTCTTATCTCAACCCACAAGTTTTACTTCTTTTCCCAATTTTCTCCCCCATCCCACTGGGGGGGGGGGGGGAAGTGAGTGAGCAGCTGCATGGTGCTTAGCTGCTGGCTGGGGTTAAACCATGACAGAGGGTTAGTAGCACTTTAATGATACAGGTTGGAACCTAATTGGAAGCTTCTAACTGAGTGTTTCTAAATGGAAGGAATTAATTGCATCTATGAAAATTTGATGGGGCTCCTGTCAGGTGTCCATCTAGATTGGAAGTATTTCCCCAAAGCTGCTGAGTTAATAAGCTTCTTAATTTCATTGAGAGAGATTTTGTTTCATTAACTTTCCTCACCCATGTCTGTCTAGACTTGTCAAAAGAATTTCACATGAACATCAGACCACCTCAATGCATCTCAAACACATAACTGCTACAAGGACCCAGATGGCAGGCCCTTGAGACAAAATGTACAAAACCTTTAAATAATGGCTTTGATCTTCAAATTCACAATGTTCTTTCTTCCTTCTTTTTCCCCTTTACATGAAATATACATTGGCTAATGAGCAATGCCTACCAGCATCTCCAGGAACCACAGGGTTCAGGTGGTGGCGGTGGCTGCTTGGACCCTTGCAGGGATATCCCTGGATATTGGGATGCTTGGCACCCAGTGGGCTTCATCACAGCTCTGAATTCGTCTTTCTGCTTGAACTAAAATCAAACTACTCAAAATGTTTGGATTTTTTTCCCCTGCATTAAAACAGTGTTAAGGGTTGTTCTGTAGGTTCCACAACAGATGATGTGATGGCAGAGCCTCTGTTTCATCTCACCTCCTGTTTGATAAGCAGTATTTCTTCCCATATGTTATGAAGCAGCACAATAAAGCAGAAGGGTCCCAACCTGCAACATCTGTCTGAGGGGAACTTAACGATCCCTTCAAAAACCCAATGAGGAAGAAAGCACGTGAGGGGTAGTTTATGGGAAAATTGAGGAGCTTACTGCAGAAACTTGTATTGCTGGCAATATAGTGAAAGATTGCAGTACTCCCTCCTTGCATATGAGATAATAAATACAGACAAGCAGAAACTATTTTTCCTTGGTGTCTGTGCTAGTAAAAGATACCCTTTTAGGCATTTGCTGTAGCCTCAAAACTCAGGAGGTGAGACATTTGCAGCTTTTCTAAACTTCAACAGAAGCACAGTGTGTCAAAGGCAACCTTCCTGTGCAACACCATCAGCTTCAGAGCAAGGCAAAGAGGTGAGGGGAAGGCACTGCTGCTGTGGACAAGCAGGAGCTTAAGAGCAGTGAAGGCCAAGTTCAGTAAATGTCTTAGAGACCCAACTATGTCAGCTGGACCAAATTTTGGTTTCAACATTTGAGAGACAACACTGACAGCCACCATGGGGCTGGGGAGGTGGAAGAGTCTCCAGGATGAAAGGAGAGCAGGTGAAAAAAATGGTTTTAGCCCAGCATCCAAGCACTCTGCAGTGGGAGAAGTCCATATGCAGTCCAGGGGTTAGGAATGCAAACCCTATATCCCCACTCCCAGCCAAGGACCAACACCAGCAGCACCACTAGCATTGCCAGATGGAAAAAGAAAGAACACAGTTTGGAGCCCCTTCTCTAGAAACACCTTCCTACAGCCAAAGGACCAGAAGAAAGGAGAGAGCAGGTATGTTTTTACTCTGAAAGGAAATAAGGGTAATGGTAGACAGTGAATAACATGAAAAAGTGAGACTTTGCAAAGAGACAACAAAGTCATGCCACCAGTCATTAGTAAGTAAAGTAGATTCAGGATCAAAACTGTGGGGTGAAATATTTCTGCTTATTTAGGTTCACAGTCCATCATTTCCATAAGGTGAAATCAAGTCCTGGCAAGTGCCTCATATACAACTGTTTTGGCTCATGTAACTGCCCTTAAATAATAGACCCAGGTGTTATAATCAGAGAAGATAACAATTTGCTGAACAAGCATGTCCCAGTGTCACAGAGTTTCAAGTGGTGGAGCAGAGGAAGCCATCAAAGACAGCCAAATGCACAAAAGTGTGTTTATGGGTGTTTAGGAACAAAACTGCCTCGTTCGCTTCAAACTAAAACTGGCATAAGCCTACTAGTGGGAAGGAAGATGAGAGCTTGTCTGGACTTCTTCCATCTTAAAATAGAAGGGGAAATCTCTAGGAAGCAAACCTACACACTGAGCCATGAGAAGATCTGAGCCTTGGGAATCTCATGGGGATTTTCCAGACCAGGACAGGTGTAGCTTCATCAAAAGGTAAGCTTCAAAATTAGCCCCAGCATGGCACAGAGCCAGGAGGTACCACTATCTGCAGGGATGCCCAGCAGACAAACCTGGGGAGTGGTGGCCACGTGGAGGAGCTACAGTCAATGCAGGACACTAGTTTGCAACCTGTTGAGTCAGGGACGTCCACAGAGTTGCTGAATCATAGAATCATAGAATCATTTAGGTTGGAAAAGACCTTCAAGATCATCCAGTACAACCATCAACCATGCCCACTAAACCATGTCCTGAAGTACCCCATCAACTTGCTTTTTGAATACCTCCAGGGATGGTGACTCAACCACTTCCCTGGGCAGCCCATTCCAATGTCTGACAACCCTCTCAGTAAAAAAATTTTTCCTAATATCTAACCTAAATCTCCCTTGCCTCAACTTGAGGCCATTTCCTCTTGTCCTATCTCCAGCCACCTGACAGAAGAGACCAGCACCCACCTCACTACAACCCCCCTTCAGGTAGTTGTAGAGAGCGATAAGGTCTCCCCTCAGCCTCCTCTTCTCCAGACTAAACAGCCCCAGTCCCCTCAGCCGCTCCTCGTAAGACTTGTGCTCCAGGCCCCTCACCAACTTGGTTGCCCTTCTCTGAACACGCTCCAGAATGGTTAGACAGAAAAGAGAGAAGTGGCTTCACTTAGAGAGAGGACTACTACACCAAAACATTGAAAATGGAGGGTTGGCATTATCATCTTCAGAGCATTCGGGTTAGTACCATGCTTGGTCACTTCCTCACTGCTCCTTCTCTGGTTGTGATACTGCTTGGTGAAGGAGCACGTTCCCAGTCCTAACTGGGGTGAATGAGTATCATCTTCTGAACTGAGCCACACACATGATCCTCTCCAAATTAATTTCAGTGGCAGCATGTATGGAGTTGAGTACAGCGCTAATCAGCATAAACAAGGTTGTCAAAATAAAAGAAAGAATGATAGCGTGAGTTCTCAACTTATTTTTAAAGAAATCATGAAATTGCGTCTCTTTAAACCCAAATAATTTGTGTTTGATGCATTGTAAAATTCTTCTTATAAGCAGGAATACTTATTTTTAGAAAAATAACCAAAGAGATGTTTTTCAAAGGATTTACAAGACAATTTATTATTTTCTCAGGGTAATTAAACAAAAATAAAAAAGGTGTAACTGTTATACCCAAAACTAGGCAGAAGGAATTCAGCTTTCTATATGGGTGGTTGTAAAACAAAATGAATCAAAATGGTACCCTCCATTACAGAGAACACAAAAGTGGTGAATCTATCTATATTAGAAATGCAATGAAAAAATGTATTACACCTGAAAAATGAAAAGAAAAAAAATCCATGCCAGCTGCATGTTCAATGGCTGCTATAGCACATACACTGCTATGTTCCTGTGGGCTGTCCCCCAAATACTGTCCTTGCTGCCCTGCGTGAATGCATGGGCTTTAATGATACAGTAGGTAAGTGCCATAATACAGAAACATGAAAATTTGCCCATAATTTTTAATTGCATAGGGATTTTTTAAACAGAATACATCACTATCCTTTTTCAATCTGTGAAGCTATTCCAAACAAGGGAAAGTAAAACTTAATTAAACCTAATTCAAATCTATTTCCTATCTCCCAGTGGAAAAGCCTTATCTACAAGGGCCCAGCTGCCAGGCTTGCTGAGAGGGCCATATACAGGGTGGTTTATGTCAAGCAGTCATTGCATTAATGTATAAATTGTTCATATAGCCAAGACTGGAACCCAAGTTTTTCAAGTGAGAACAGGAATGCCACGGGCATTCACTTGTGTGCTCTCTCATCCCAAGATTTTTTTCATGCACAGGACAAAAATCCCTTATTTGCTGATGAAGAGAAGTGGACTGAATTTCTTCAGGCAAGGAGAAGTTTGGCCTTGGTCTTCTGCATGACAGAAAGAGCATCTCTCTCATCTTAGCTACTGGATTGTAAAATAAAGGCTTGATCCCTGCTCCTTTTTTTTTTTTTTTTGGCAGTACTAGCCTTCAGGAAAAGCTTCCAACTGTAAATCCAGACTGATGAAGGTGATTTCCTTAGCTCTGAGAAAAGATCTGAGTCCCAAAGAAGGAAATAATTTAAAACACATCACCATCTGAAGTGACCTTTGTTAACTGGAATAGCTACTGCCTGTTCAGCATGCTGCCTCCTGCTGCTGCCCTCCACCTGTGCTTAAATCTTCTGCTATGCCTTGCAGAGAGACAGGCCTCTTACCTAGGGCTCTGGAGTCTGCTGCCAAGACATAGCGACTAAAACCAAAAAACACTCCACATCGTGGTGCACAAGCCCTTTTTTGGAGAGCCATTCCTGTTTCACAGAGCACACATACCACATGTCACAGCATCAGTCCCATGAGCCTCGTGTAGACCAGTCCAGCACCAAGGACCTCAGGCACAGGACATCACCCTGACCAGTCAATGTGCAGGTCTGTGGATGACAGCTTGGCTCCTATGCTTTGTGGTTCTTCCCCTTGGGTTTCAGCTTCTACACAGTGTTGCACGCTGTGTATCCTGCCTTCCTCTCTCCCCTCCTGCCCAGTTGTCTTAACAATTATTTTTATCCCATGTTAATTAGCATAGCTGCCAATGGCTTCACTAGTCACATAGCCCAAGGCAAGCCAGTAGCTGCCACCATGGTTTTCATCAGCTTCTGTCTCCCATCAAAATTTTGGAAACATGAAATGTTACCTTTATTATCCAGTTCATACAGGATTAATTGGGTCCATGCTGGCTGGACAGAGGCCGATGGGTCTCACCTGCCCAGGAGGTGGCCCAAGGCAGGCTGTAGCCACAAATGGATCTACTGCATTGATGCTTAGAGACTGAAAGACCCACCAGACAAACCAGAAATGCACAGTATAGGACTTTCTGATTAACACTGATAATCAGAAGGCTGATTCTTCAGCCAAAGTATCTTTTACAAACAGATCAGCATACCAATCACAATACCAAGAAATGACATTGGAAAAATCCAAAGAGGAAAGGTCTTAATAATCTCTCTTCAGTCAGATGCCTTCTCACAACCTACTGCCTTCTGCATCACCCCAAGAACTTAAGTCTATAAAAATTTGTATATGTAACAGAACCACTGAGCCATACCTACTTCTCGTTATAAGACTTGCCTTCCTTCGTCTTCCTTCCATGGTTTGTAATGCTCTTACCCCTCTTCACATGTC
Source organism: Haliaeetus albicilla (assembly GCF_947461875.1). Classification (NCBI taxonomy): domain Eukaryota; kingdom Metazoa; phylum Chordata; class Aves; order Accipitriformes; family Accipitridae; genus Haliaeetus; species Haliaeetus albicilla. Next base: position 9,741,823 of record NC_091502.1, read on the forward strand.
TAAATTAGAGCATATGCTTTCTAGGACAGGGAATAGGTTGTTATTGTTTATTTATTTATTTATTTATTTATTTGCACTATGAGGGGACCCCAGAACATTTTTGTTTCTCTGTAAATAAGTAACAGACAATGAACTTGACCTCATGTATTCTAACTTTCATAAAATTCCAGATAGCTTTACGAAGACACTCTGTAGAGTAAGCATTACAGCATCTGGATCAAAATAGGTAGTGAAAATACTGGTTTGATTAACAATCACACAGTAAGCTGCATCTAAGCTGAGTTTGTGGAAGTATCCATTCAATTTTATTTGTTCAGTTTATTTCATACAATCCAGTAAATACATAGCAACAAATCCTTCTTTTTTTTTTTCCGTAGATTGCTTTAGCACCTTCTTCTCTCCTATCTCTGGACACTGCAATAATTAAACGCTTACATCAGAAACATGCCAACTGGTCATTTCTAAGGCAGTGCAAGCAGAGAATTGCTCTCACTGAAAAGCTAGGGTTGTTGCTATAACATATACTGAAACCATGAATGTTTGCATTTAGAGAAACAGAGTAATGACCAATATTCAATACAAAAACTGTGAATACATTTTTGTACTTCATGGGGATTCTTAAAGGTCTGAAGGGAAAATTCCAAACCAGCAGATAACCTCCCATGGGAGCCTTGTGGTTTAGAGGACTACACTGGACACAAAACTCATTAGGCAGATTTTAAATTTAGTTCACATAACATCATTCCAACATTTGAGTGTTTATTTAGAATCTAACTGGGATAAAAAGCACTCTTACATTGACTTTGAATCTCCCAACTTCTTTAAGTTTATTTTTCTGCCCATCCACTGAGGACCTCTGTCTCTGAGAGGTTTTGTGCTCCATTCATTCACTTGCATTCAGAGGTGATCTCTGGTTTCTCTTCATCCTGCCTGATCTTGTCTATTCGATTTAGCTACAGTCAAGTGTCTACAGTTGAGTCTACTGCAGGCCTTGCTCGAGAGCTGCAGATGTTCTCTAGATCCTCCTAGAATATGCTGTCTGCACTGCCAGAAAATCGAGTAAAGCAGGACTCAAACTGGACAAAAGAATTGACCCTGCCCAGGCACACCAGCCTCTGCTGATCCTGTACAAAGCTCTGCTGTGGAGCAGCACTGACTCAACCCTGTCCGAGGAGCACAATACACTCACACAAAAATATAACTCAGCACAGTCATATATCCCAGCCAAGCACAAACAACATAATGGAGCTGTTTGAAAAATCTGTTTGGGATTTTATGGCATTTTTTACCCACTTTATTTGTTTAGCCTGCCAGAAACTATAGGAAGCCTAAAGCAGTTAGAACAAGATGTTCAGGATGCAATGTAAGGCAGGAGAACAAGAGCAATTTATTCCATATCCAAAACAGGACAAATAACTCAGTGTAACACACAGGAATAAAGAGAGAGGCATTTTTAAGCAAGCTGGGGGTCTCCCTTGCAAAGCACTTTCTGCGTTTACTTTGCCTGCTACCAGCATGTTGTCCTTCCCAAGGGGGCAGCCAGATTTGTATTGCCAGTCTGAGTGGCACTGTGTGCTCAGTGCATTTAGCACAGCCACTAACAGAGAGCTGGGGATGATCTCCCTCTGTATATGCATTCGACGTACCAGGCAGTTTCCCCGCAGCACCAGAGGCACAGGGGACTTCTGAGCAGAGTGCATGGCCCCTGCAGCCATAGCAGGAACCAAGACCACAGTCTATAGGGAGGTAGAGGAATGCATGCTCATATCCCTTCCTGTGCTGGCTAAGGGCTCTGATAAAGGCAATCACAGCAGCACATCTGATTTCACTAGAAGGGTGGAGTAGGAGAAACTGGAGGTGAATTTATCTTGCACCCCCTGCTCAGAACTTCTAGATAAGACCCTGTGCTTCACTTTTTGCTCTTCTAGTTGAGCAGCACTTTTGACTTACTCAGAGGATTTGCCAACCCACAAAATACATCGCACCAGACAGGAGAAACCCAGTGGGACATGGAAAGCAGAAAGATGGAGTATAAAAACCAATTGCTCAGGGGACTAGTCTGTCACTCCTAATCCCTCAACCTTTTTAAAGTCTCTATGCAACACTGGAACGCACCCAAGACTCCTCGGGTTACAACTGCCTTCATCCTCTTTCACAGCATTTCAATTAAATGGAGGTGTATTGAAGTAAAAGGGAGTTTCACACGGTCTGCAAAGGGCCCCTAATCTCACAGGAGTTATTGAAATGGAAAGGATATTTTGAGTCATCTCTTCTTGTTTAACTGCCTAATCAGACAGATACTTTCATTGTCTGATTTGCGCCAACATCGAGATTGAGCTTAAGATTCGTATCTCATAGCTCCTAGTTTTATCACATTAGGGCTCAAATGAGATATGGCAGCCCAGGCTCTTTCCAAATGGTAGTCTGCAGGACTCCTTTATGAAGTGGGTTAAAAAAGACCTTTGGTACTTTCCTAACAGATAGCCTTCATCATTTACAGATTTTAGAATGACAAAAAAGATTCACTGCAGAGCTAAAGCAAGCTGACAGGCTACATTCAAGTTGCATCTAATAGATAAGGAGACACTGCAGTACAATAGACTTTAAATATTTCCACAGGTCTGCTTTTCAACCTGTTTTTAATACATGGAGAATTTGCTGCCCTCCTCTGCTGGACTTTTGATCATAAGGAGGATATCTTCTAGGACAATTCCTTTCCTGGAGCCCATGTGCTCCATTCAGACTATGTGAGATGTGATTTGGCTTAGTGTTGAGGTGTTTTAAAATAATAGAGAAGAGGGGAAAAAAGGCACTTTGTGATTATTTCTCTTCTCCTGATAGCTAACAAGGCAAGAACAAAGAGGGCTTTGCAGGACAGTTTTCTATTGAAACCTAGAGTATGGCATGTCCAGTCAAATCCAATGGTCTTTTGATATGACGCGATATGCTTAGTCCAATGGACTATGAGCAAATACTGGACTACAAGTTAGAGGACAACATTTCTACTTTTTCTTTTTTCATCAGGAACAAAATAAGCGAGGAAGCCAGTGGCTGATTCTATGCTACCAAGGGTTATCCATTTCTCTGGTCATTAGCTATAATTAACTGTGTAATTACACAGTTTGCTGTTTTATGCTTCCTGGCAGGCTAATGTCATTTTATCTGAAGCAGAGGGTGCAATATGGGGGATTTAATTGTTGGGCCCTTTGTCAAACAACTGTCATCTCTTCCACATGCACATTCTTTAGGATATTGTAAATCCAGTTTAGGATATTGTAAATCCAGCTAAATGAACAGGTGACAGGTTTCCTCTCCATGTAAGCCAGAGATTAAGAGTAATCACTGCCATTTCTTTTGGTGCTTATATAGAAAAACTAGAGTGTGTATTGGTAACTGAAAGATGAAGAGGGATCCTTACTACCGTAGCACCTGGAGGCCTCAGCCAAAGTGTGTACCCCACTGAGTGAGATGCTCATCAAACAAACAAATAAAACCTAACCTCAGCCTTCAAGCATTCACAGCTTAGACATAGCCTGCACAGGAAACAGAGGGCAAACTGGGACCAGAAAGGGAACAGCATTGCCCAGTGTGATGGTGAGGTAGAAGATGCTCCTTTCAGCTCTGTATTCCAGTTATGCTTCCTTCCAATCATAGGATTGGTCCTGTTGTATTGGTTTCTTGTTCATTAAACATGAAGGATAACACTTTCAAACATGTCCCTTTAGCTAAGGCTCCTGAGTCCCATTTACAAAGGTGATTTTTGAGATACCTGTGGCAGACAGCTATTTGCCCAAGTCACTGCGACACTTCAAACATTTTCACCCAGATGCTTAATTAACCCAACAAGAGGTGCAACACCAGCATTGCAGCCTTCACCGATTTCACCCTAGCGCTGGCCCTCAGGTTTTGCTCAGGGAAGACAGCAAGCCAGGCTGAGGAGCCACATGGACATTCAACAGCCCTCCCATGTGCAGCGTCCAGGGAAGGCCGCCACTGAAACTCAGCCAATGCACTGAGGTAATGGTGAAGTGAGATCACCCAGGCCCCAAGTCTGTGGAACGAGTCCATGATATTTGTGCAGCCTCAGATACCATCTATTGCATGTGATAGGAAATACATTCATATGTGTGTAGGGACTTAAACAAAAGAGCAGACAGACAGTCAAGGCCAAATCCTGTTTGCGTTATTTACACACGCACGCCCAGCTACCTACAAAGAAGACAACACACCTGAGTAGTGAGTAATACCTATTTTTCACACATGGGCAGCTCTGTGAGATTTCCCCTAGGCTCAGGGGCACAGCTCCACAAGTACCACCAGAGAAGTCCACGCTCAGACACTAATAATCACAGAGGACGTCATTCAAATCCAGCCTGGGGACACAAGGGTTGGTGGTAATCTGGGGTGTAGAGGTCTAAAGCAAAACCAGAAACGATGCTCAGGCAGCTCAGGTACTTGCTGATCTTCCCCTGGCTTACTGGAGCAGGGCTCTTCTCAACGTGAGGCTCCTACCACCTGGGGAGAATACTGCTCTGACAATATTTCTTCTGAAATAGTCTTTGATGCCATTTTTCTTAAATGCCTGATTATTTCTGTTTAACCACCCCACAGTAAAGAGCTATATTATGTCCCAGCAGCACTCATCCCATCACCTAATGTATTTTTTTAGTGCATTATGCTTATGATTTTGCACGCTTCTACTTTTTTAATGCCCAAAGGACATCAGGGCAGAGCACCAACACAAAGCAAAAAGATCCTAACAGGGCAAGCAGGAGCTGACAAGACACGAGCTAAACATCTATTGAGTCTTCTTCACTGCTTCTGTAAGAGAAACCTTCAGGTAAACTCTGCCTCATCCATCACCTTTGTGCCATTATCCAGGCAGCCTGGCTCACCAGAGCAGGTCACATTTCCACTATTGCAGTAATTCTCTAAAAACCTGGGCATCACTGTGTCCAAAAAGTAGGGAAAGAAATGAGTTAAGTCCTCCAAGCATAAAGTCAGCTATAGGATGAAATGCGTAAGTGAACTACAGACGTCTTGTTGAAGGACAACCAAGACAAAGTCCAGCAAGAGCATGTATATGACTCAGCCCCATCTCAGTATCAGTTAATGCAGTGTCCTCAGTCCATAGATTTAAATTAACTAAAATTAAACCAAAAATGCTAGTGCACAATGGAGATCTAGTAAGAAGAGGGTTGAGGGGGCAAGTGGTGGTGGTTCTGAGCACAGAAATAAGAGCATTTCCGATAACCAGAATGGGTGTCTGATCTTGGCAGCTCTGCTCTGAAGATGCAGAGTGGTAGTTAATGTTGCAAGCAGAGGCAGTGGGAACGTGCAGATGAAAGTACCTGTAACCTTCAGTTCCCATTGCTTCCCTTGTCTCAGTCATCCCCAGAGAGCTGTCCTCCACTGTGATCTGCAGGAATCAAAAGAGCCATCTCATTCCTAACCTACGTGCCACAGTTTGGCTTTTGCATACATCACGGTGTTATCTGTCTCCTTGTTAAAGGACAGAGATAACATCCTCCTCCAGCTCATCAGCATGTGTGTCCCCAGATAAATTAACTACAGCAGCCGCTTTTGGTTTTCTCAAACAAATTAAGATTTTGTTCTTAAATTAGGCTACAGAGAAAACATGTATAGCAGAGGGACAAAGAGATTATGGGCTTCATTCTCAGGTTGCTTATTGTTGCTCTGCTCCAATGTCATTTCAGGGGATTTTTCTCTCAATTTCCAACAACGTGACAGTGATCAGAATCTCGATGTGCCCCAGTTCTCCTCCTGGAGAAGGTCAATGATTTTCTGTCCTAACCTCTGCTGCGTAAGAAAGAAGATGATGCTTCACTCCTGTGATGATAAATTGCTCCTATAGACTCATTCTGGGTTTAATCCTCGGAGTCAGAGCTGGCATTAATTTCATCAGATACAAAGCATGACCTTCACCCTTAGTCTTGCAAACATGAGACCTCTATTTAACAGGAGACTGTACAGTGGTTAAATATTTGAAGTTCACTTCTAAATAAGGCTGCCTAAAGCTTAGAAATTGCCACGCCTTCCTGTTAGTTCAATAGCATATAGAAATGCTCCTGGATTAAATGGAGTGTTTTGTGTTCTAGGAAGAAGATATGCAAAATATCTCTCGTGACTATTATTCAGTAGCTGAACTGGAGAGCTGAGGTCACTGCCCATTGCACTGTCCCATTGTTACAAGCTGTTTCCCACCTCTGTGTATGTATGCTTTGGCCTCCTGTCATTCCTGGAACAGGTTGCCCAGTGAGGCTGTGCAATCTCCATCCTTACAGATGTTTGAAACTCAAATGGACTGAGCAACCTAACCTAACTGGAACCACTTCAAGAAGGTGGTGAGACTGGATGACCTCCAGAAGCCCCTTCTAACCTAAATTATTCTGTGATTTGTTCACAAGCATCTGGAACAAGAGTTATCAGTTCTTTGATTTGTCATCACCTGGCTACTTAGTCATTTATTGACCACAAAGTCAGGTAGTTCCCTTTCCCTGACTCAATGTCGTGGGTGTAAAAAGAACAAAAAGGTAAATCAGAAAGCTTTTTCAGGAGTTACTGCATGGTATATGAAGCAAACAATACATTTCAGTATTATTGGGTTGAAATCATGAAGAATAAGGGGCTAAGAAAAAAGAAAATCATGCAGGACTATGAAAATGGAGTCCATCTGCCAAGACCAATAATTTTGCTAGACACATTACCTACATCAGTAGATACTGTTCTCAGTTTCGCCAGCAGGCAAAACTTCACCTGAGCCAGAATGTTGGGTCAGCACTGTAGAAAACTACCATGGGTTGATCAGTAAATGGCAATCTTCCTCCAGGTGGATGTTGAGCTACAAATGACCTAATGCTAAAAACTGTGGATTATTCCTTCCACCTTTGCACAGATGTCTTGTGCATCCTTGGCACTCACTTAGACTGATACAGCTCAGCTCACTTCAGCTATCTAAATTCAGAGACCTGCTTGTCCAGGCTCTGTCTGTAGCAAATGCAGAGCAAAACACCTCTAGATTCATCCCTCTTTAGACAGGTATCTTAGATTGGCTTAAGTTTTCCATTGGGGTGCCTATCTCTCACCCTTCACCCCTCCTTGTCTTTACACTGGGTAGGGAAGGTTGCCCATTAAGATCGCAGTCCTGTGTACTGGTTATTTCTTGTCCAGTTTCCGTCTGGCACACAAAGGAGCACTTGTCCTTGGCTGGGGCATCAAGGTATCATCACTGGAGAAAGCAGGCAGACAGCACTGGCATGGCCAGGAGCAACAAACAAACCCACAGAATTATCAACCAACAACACATGCCCCCAAGTGAGGCACCGAGGGACCCAATGTGAGGAGGAGGCACACACCCAGCATCCCACAGCTGCTGGACCTGCACACTTATGCAATAAAAGTGGAGAGCTAGCTAAAGTTTTGCTGGTAAAAGGACTGGTCTAATTCTATTTTATGTTCAATTACTTTGCTTTAAAAAAAAAAAAAAAAAGCAGGAGTAGAAGACATTTTGGTGTTCAATATGGAATGGTGCTTTATCATAAATTCCCTGCACAGCACCAGAAATGTATGATCTGCGCTTTGAATAAATATTTAACACCTAAAATGGAGACTCCAACTTTGATCAGGGACCACACTTGGGAATAAATTGTCACTGCTTTTTAAATTGCTGCAGTTAAGCTATAGCAGGTTATATACAGCAGTTATATAAAGCTACATACAAAGAACAGTTACTATGCCACCACACCAGGAGCAGAGTATGAGTTATACAACACTTAGACTGAGACACTCTGTCCAAGGGAAACCATATTCCTCACTCTGAGATTTCATATTGGACATTTATACCCTGGCCAAGAAAATGAATTTTCATAGGAATACGTATTTATTGCTCTTATTCAAACACAGTATTAAAAATGCGCAAAGTATTTTTAAATCCAAATTAGAATTGAATTGCCTTAACTGTTCAATGCCAGGTCTTCTCTTTCTCTGAACAAAGCCATATCCAAGATATTATGGGGTTTTCAAATGTTCTAATTAATCCACTGCTGTTCACTGAGAATATGCCAAAGTAGCCATAGTGTCTGTTGTTTAAAGAGCACTGACAACTGGTAATCAATACCGACATCATGGTCACTTACTCTGGGTCTTTCCACAACAGTAAAGACCCCCAAATTATTTTCAAACTCTGTTACATATATGTGAAAATAATCAGTGGGAGGAAGAAAACGAAATAACTGATTTCAAGACTGTTCTATACAGCATGCAGCATTACAGAACCATGTAACTCTTTCCAAACACCTGGCAAATCCCTGTGAGGAGCACCAGTTCTTTCATCTTTTAGACATCTTGCATACTTGCAAAATAAAAATGTCTTTCCCTCTCCAGAGCCTTAAGTCATCCCAAAGTGATGTAAAAGAAACACTACAAAAAAGCTAACTTGTCTGTGGTAGAAATATTTTCAGTTTCCACTGGAGAACCAGTACAGCCAGCTGCTGTGTCCCCAGGATGGTGATGAGACTTTCTGTGGTCTGGAGGGGAAAAATGTCACAATGTCACCTACTAAATCAGTGAGTTAATGTTCTGCAGCAAGCAGATGCTCTCCAGCTGTCTCCAAGGCAAGCCGAGCTGAGTTTCCAGGGTCGTACAGCAGCTCCGGTGCATCTGCCTGCAACACGCACACACAGCCCTTGGGCATGCAGCAAATGCGATGTGTTGCAGGTACGGTACCTCCCTGAGCATGCCCTGCACAGAGCACAGGCACACGCAGAGCAGAAATCCCAGCTACAACCTTGCAAACCCAGGGCAAGGCAACTCACCAGGGCAGGTGGGGGGTCCTGCAGGAACCAGTCATGCAGCCCCTCAGCAGATATCACAGGACCTTGGGACCTCAGCTTTACATCCTATCCAGGCAGTGCTGGTCTGGCATGACGTTTGCTCTTGCTTTGTTTTCTTTCTCCAGGACCAAGACACTGCTACATGTGTTGGCAGTTCTACCTACTACCCTGCCCCAGCGCCATTTCTCCTAGAAAGCTTCAAAGAGGAGAGAAAGTAATGAGTAAAACTGCTTCCCTCTCTCTCCTAACAGAAGACAGGTATGGGCTCACTGTGCCATTCCAAAGGAAAAAAAATTCATTTCCCAACAAAGTGTGTATGTGCAACTGCTCCCTCAAACCCTTTCATCCCCCACCAACTCGCAGCACTCCAGAGACCAAATTGGAGAGCTTGTGATTTTGTCCATAATTCCCATGTCTTGAGCACAGGTAATAGCTGGAATTATCGAGGGTGATAGCATATCACTTTAATCAAGACAGCATATTCCAGGTCTTTATCAGATATGAGAAACACTTCCATTCATCCTGGCTAAGGAGGTAGGCCCAGATCCAGAAAAGTTTTTAGCTCCTACCTCTACCAAAGGCAACAACCCGCAGGTACCTGCATGCTCCCGTGGCCCCAGCAAGGCCCACGCTAAATCGCCCCTGCCACATCCCGTTTGCCATTAAACTGCAGCCCAGGTGAGACGGAGAGCAGCACATCGAAACTCCATCAGTATGCACAGAAATACAGCTCACATATTTATCAAGCATAGTTACTGCATAATGTATTTTACCTGCTGCAAGGTGAAGAATTTACATCTGGCTCTTCTCTGAGGTTTCTAACAGCCATTTCAGTTCAACGATACCTCATTACCTAGTGCATGAAGCCAGCCTGGAAAGCCTGAAGCTACTCCCTGGCTGGCACCTTCTGCAGACTTTCAATCACACCAGCAAACCTGCAAGCGTCAAAGGATTTATTCAGGCATCGCCTGCCTGCCCCATCGTTCATTGCAAGCAGACTTTCACAAATGCATTTTCTTCACACCAGACTCTATTTGTAGCCATAGGCATCTGATCCATCAAACTTTACACTTCTGTGAGCAGACTTTCAGCCCCCCAGGGCATGTTGCCATTTGATAACAAGCGGCTCTGGAGTGCCAGAAATCCCTCAAGCCATTCCCAGCAAGGGAGATGGAGGCATGATTCGGTCATGCCTGCCCTCCCAGGGACAGAGTCCCATGGCACCTGCAGCCACCTGGCCAGGGCTGGCTGGGGGACCCTGCTTACCTCCAGGTTCTCCTTCAGCAGAGGCTTCCTGCAAGTCCCATCGGCCAGGCAGGATGGAGCCCTTTGGGGAAGCCACCTGGTAACATATTCAGCTCAAGAACTACCAGTGTAAGGGGAGCCCCAGGTCTCAGAGGACTTTGGAAAAAGGTGCAGAAAGCCATCATCCCTGTGCTGAGGCTGAGAAGCACGATCAGCTCCAGGCTGAGAAGGAGGAAAGCATGAGTTACCCACACTGAGAACTAGTCAACGTTGGAGGTCAATTGCTACAAGACTGTGCTTACAATAAAATGGGAAGCCACTGGGAAAGGGATGATAATATGGGCTTCATGAAGATTTACCAAAGGAGAGCATTGCCAGGAGAAAACATGAATTTAGTTTCATAAACAAATTCCTTGCCCAGGCTAAGAGAAACAAAATCTTTTCTTGATGATTTTTTGCAGTTGGGCAGAAACAGAAAACCTTTCTGTAAATGTTGAGGAGATTCTCTCTCCTCTTGCAGCTGCCTCAAGCATCAAGGGAGATGAGATTACATGTGAGAGCGAGAAGAGGCCAAGTATTAGCAGAAAGTAAGAAGCATTGTCTTGAGAGGATGCTGTAGCCACCTGCCAGAGCAGCGGACCCATGCCAGTGGTCAGCGATGTCCCCTGCAGGACAATGCTGTTCTTTCAGGTGCCTCTCTGACATAATCTCCTGGAAGCACAGCTGGGATTTGGCAAAATCAAGAGGGCTACAGCAAAAGCAACACAGAAATGAAGATAAGTTCAGCTCATAGGAAGGTAACCGAGCTTGCAGGAGCTAGCAAGCACTTTCTTTGGTGCCTGCTTGGCTCCCTAACCTGGATGAGTGACCTTACTAGAGCAGTAAGAGATGCAGAAGACCACCCTGGGGAACTGGAGTTACCTGCTGCAGGTAAGCAGATTGGAAACTGAGAAATTCATCCTGTGTCAGAGACACATGCAAACACTTCAACCTGCCCCGAGCACGCACCCACCGTTTGCCCACTCTCGAAGACAAAGCAGCCCAGGAGCAGGGTACGGTGTTACAAAAACGAATGAAGAAATCCCGCCAAGCGCCAGGGCGGTTCATGGCACAAGTAGGTCCCGCAGGAGGAGAGGAAGCGCGGGCAGCGGCCGGGATACCGCAGGCAGGTGCTGGCAGCTGGGCATTGGCAGCTGCTGCAAAGGCAGAGCTCCGACAGCTGCAGACATTGACAGAGCTCTGCAGAGTGCAAAGCTCGTCTGAAGGCAGGAGGAGAGAAATGAGAACAGGAATCAATTACAGAAAAACAGACAGAGCTCGTACCTGCCACAAATGAAAGAAAATTGAAAAACAGTCACAGCCTTTGATAGTAATAAAAAGAAAATGGTTCGGTCTGTGGCTGAGGGGCTGAGAGCAGACTTTGCAGAAGCACACAAGGAGAAGGCAGGGCTGCTTGACTCTGCTCTTTGCAGGAGAATGGATGTGCTGTGGGTAAAGCTCACCTTCAATTTGCAATGAAACCCTTTAACCTTGTCATCGTGAACACCTCCCCTCTAGAGAAATAAAACAAAAGATCAAATCTAGTAAACTGAAAACATAGGGAATCCTTTGCCAAAATCATCCAAGGCACTAGTGGAAATTTGGAAAGATAATTCTTCATAGCAAATTGGGAGGCAGATATATAAAAGATCAGACAGCACAAAATTAGTGGTGGGATCCATCTGACGAGATGCAGATGGCTACATCTGAGCTAACCACCCCAGGCACCCTATGTGCTCACCGGACGGTTTTCATGAGGACAGGGTCCCCATGTCATTCCCTCTTTCTCTCCCCTGTGAGCAGTGGGAAGCATATGCATGGGAGACAGGATACATGAGTTATGGCAAAAAACATTTGTTATATTTTATAAGGTGAGGAACATGATCATATCAGAGAAGCTGCACTGTAAGATACCATGGGTGGAAGAGTTAAGGTTTTCTGATTCACCTGTACTTATCTGAGTGACCTTAATAACCTCTTCTCCAAAGAGTTTCTAGACAAGGCTGCACATGGCACGCGCATACACACACGTCTGTGCTGGTTAGAGGGTGATTGACAGTGAATAATTAAAGTGCTGCAACCGTTCTCCAGATATTTCACTGACTGATAGATAGACGGATATGTGTGTATATGTGACAGAGCACAAAGTAATTATACACATCTAGGTCTTCACTCTTTCTAGTCTCGGCTGCTTGGCAGTTTCCTCAAGTTGTCTGTGTCTGTAGCCAAGTTTTAATCACTGTTAAATCACACCATATGACTTGTGCTTTGAAGCACTTTGTCAACATCAAAAATAAATATTATTCCCACAAGAAATCCAGCTGGCCTCTAATTAGCTTTCAGAATTTATCAATTAAGGTGTTAATGTGCTGTCCAATGATGAAAGTCACCATCCCATCAGCTTCTAGAAGATCAATACAACTGTATGATATGAAATATCCACCAATTTATTTTCCTGGGAAATGAATCAATATGGCCATTTTAATGGGACCAGTCATTAAATAAATGTTATCAGTCCTGAAGAAGATGCAAAACCAAACAAAACCAGTTGTATACATTCAAGCAACATTTTTCAACATTTGCAAACTTCTTTCTGGTACTTTTCATTGCAGAGAAATGACACTTGTATAACAGCAGCAATACCATTAACATAGCTAATTGCTGTCCTGAGCTTCAAGCTATGCATTACATGGCAAAGCTGTCTTTATTTTTCTGAGGAGCTACCTCCTAGGACTACCTTGGTGCCAAGGAAATCTGTATGCAATACCAGAAAATAAAACAAAAATAACAAAAATTTGCATTTTTCCCCAATCCCTCTGCTATACCATATTTCTGATAAGACAGTGGCTATTAATGTTCACTTCTTTAGAAGTCCCATGTATTTCATGGCCATCTGAACAGCATCTGAAACTCCTTGAAGCCAGGTTTGCTGCATTTATGCTTCATTTTGAAACTCACTTGGGCCTGTTCCATAACCAGGAACAACCCAAGTTTTGCTACACGATGCTGTGGGATGCCTGTGCCCCTGGGAAGCAGGTGTGAGCTCCAGCATAGAAGAGCCTTGCTCTCAGAGCAACATTGCCCAGGACACATGATTAAGGATCAAACGAGAGGCTGTTGCCCCATGAAAACATCTCACAGAAATGCTTCTACACGCTAAAGGAAAATCCTGGAAAAATCTCTCATCAGCTCTAAAAATGGATCACGAGTCAGCTCAGCTAAACTGACAGAGGTACAAAAAGCTACAAGAGCATCTCGGCTGTGTCAAGGCCTGTTATCGCCTGCTATAAAGCACTTGTCAAACCAGAAGAAAGCTGAGACAACAGCAGATTTGTCATATCACTGGTGAGAACACATTTGCATTACTGCTCGCAATAAATGATCATTAGTATGAAGTGTTTGAATATATGCTGAGAAGCAGCAGCAAGCTCACAGGCAGGGCAATAACACCACAGATCATCATGAAGCCTCAGAGTACTCAAAGCCCAGCATCCACTACAGGGCATCCCTTTCCCCATCTCCCCCTGCTCCCAGGTGATGCCTATCTGTTTTGATTTCCAGCCCCTTCATCTCCTGCACTGAAGACTCCAGGTTTTTGCTCACATTTCACGTTAATATACTGAGCGGACAAACCCACAACTGGTCTAAACTGACAGCACTACTGGAGCAACGCTGGTAGTCACCAGCTACATTTCTGGACACAGAAGGGACAACACAGAAGTCTCTTGGTCCAGGCAAGCAGGGTTTGTCCTCTTGTAAATCTTTTCAAATGGCTCTTTCTCTCAGGCTGTTCCTCAGAGGCTGGAAGTACCCCTCTGGGGATACGGCCGCTGGTGCCACCTGCCCTGTCCATTTCTTCTAGGTAGAGGATGGGTCCAGAAACAGCCTGCCTGGATCTGTGTCTTCTGTTTGGCAGAGCCTCTCTTGTGTTTAATAAATAATAATAAAGACCAGTGCCAGAGCAGGGATTAGGATGGGTTTTTCACATCTGAGCTCAGGTTTTGCAGATGCAAAAATCAGTCCCTTGTCTCATTCCAAGAGTTTCTGCATCCCTGTCTTGCCAGCCACCAACTTCAATGACAAACCTGTTGTTTGCTTCAGAAGAGAAAAAAAATGAACTTGGGAGTGGGCTCAGGGGCTACATTCGATGCTAATGCATGCTGCTATTGCCTACAGTAGTTCCAGAGCAAGGTCCTGCCATGAATATTTTCAGACCATGATCAAATCTGCTTCATAGATAAAGGAACGTTCCGTTTTCTCTCCTGAATATAGGACACCTTTGAATAGCTTCTCATTTTTAACATTACAATGAATTATAACCCCTTTGTGACTCTATGTAATTACTTCTGCAGTTGTATTGCATATGTATCAAGTGCAAATTCCTGAAAAAATTACAGATACAGAGACTGCTCCTAAACAAAAGCTACAGGCTGGTAAAATTAACCAGTCACTTTCGCAGTTTCATTTCCACATGTACAGTTATGGTCAAAGTGTGCCAGAAAACAGCCAAGTACTTTTCTCTCCTTTAAAAATAATTTCTCCACCAAATTCAGAAAATGCCTTTGCAAGGCCACCAATCAAGTGATGAGAAAGCAATGTTGTCCCTACTAATTTACAGATTTATTTTTGTCCGTGCCTGATTATTGCTGAATACTTGCAAAGCTATAAGAAACTTCAAAGCTTTTCAGCACGCAGCCTGACCTGAGCATGCTTACCTACTAATGCATCAATTTACACAGCACACTGTTTTCGTTCCAATAGCCCTCGTACAGCCCACCGTCACCTGGCTGTTGCTGCTGCTCAGATCAACATATTAAACGGAGAAGTGTTATTCAAGCAGAATTTGGTTTATAAAATAGATTATTCTTTATAAGCCATAGAGAAAAAAATTCAAAGTGATCTAAGATGAACAAAAATGCTTTTTCCTATATATCAATCACCACATTTTCTGGGACAGCACAGGTAGCCTCCCAGACGGCAGTAAAAGGCTGCAGCCCAATCTTGCCCAGTGCCTCACTTGTACACCATTTGTGTCGCTGACATGGCCACAGGTCCCCTCCGGACTGGGCTCAGCTATGCTGAAAGCAGCCTGACAAACCCCAACCCTACCCAGTTGATGCTCTTGAAGGCCAGAAAGACAGAGGATTTGTCATACAAGCAAATTGTCCCAAAGTGTCCCAGCTGGCCATGTCATCATCAGCCCAGCTTCCACATTCTTTATTTTGACAATATATATATAGCCCCACCATCACTGGTGAGACAGGGCAGGTCTCCATGGCACAGCAGTGCTGTGCACTTCCCAGCAATGAGGGCAGAGCAGCCTTTACACACTCTTGCAGAGCTCCACCAGTGGTTTCTCATGGCTCTTCAGCTTTGATGTTACTGCCCATAGATGAGCAACCTCAAAGGGGACAGACTGCCACCACGGCTGTAACAGCCTTAAATGCCCATGATCCTGCCATGCCTAAGTGCTGGTGCTTCTGCGGTCATGTTCTCCAGCAAGATCAGCTGCCTGAAGGAAGCAAGGGAGCAAGGAGAGAACTCCAACAACTCCTCATCCACATGCGAGGAGGGCTTGGTGGCATAATTATGCTTCAGCACTGGTGTTGCTGAAAAGCCCTGGCAGCTTCCTCCTTTCAAGATGGGAAAGGGCTCAGGGGAAGGGAGAAATGGGCGAGAGTCCATTGGCAAACCAGTAAAGCTGGGAGAAACTGGGATTTTTAAATGACTGAGACCAATGTGCATTATTGCACTAGGCTGGGGCGTACCTTGCCCATTGTCTCGGCTCACCACAACAGCAGGACGTGCTCAGGACTCCTCCCTCACCAGGTCAGCAGTGAAATGTGCATCTCTTCCCTCCTCCCTCCCTCCCAGACTGAGGAATCCAGCCATCCCCATCCCCCTTTCCAGCCCCATACACAAGCTCTGCTGGGTCACAGCCAGCCCCTTTTTCTTGGCTGGGTTCACTCTCCTGTGTCTTTGCAAGAAACCTGAGACAAGAAAAAGGCTCTCCCAAGGTCTTGTTACTAACCTGTCCTCCCTTCTCCTTCCCATGCAGGGATCACCTACGCAGACTTTTAAAGAAACCTACACCAATACTTAAGGTAACATCAGTAGCTGAGATCCTGCTCTCCCCTCCATCCAGGCCTCCCCACCATTGCTGATGCAACTGAACCACTGCCCAGAAAAAAAAAGCGGTTCCCCAAAGCTGTCCCCAAGACAGCCTCGCTGGCTGTCTTTTCACACTGCTTTGGCTAAATATAGGTCCTTGAACGCAGCCCCAACCACTAAGTGCTGCTCTGCACAAGCACAGGTGACAGGTCACAAGCTGGGGGGTCATTTCTCTGAAGTTGGGGTCAAAAGCAAGCCTTTTTGCAGAAACATCAGGCCTGAGGCCACCTCTGCTCTTAACAAATCAGCAGGACTTTTATTGCTGACCTTGAGGCACAGAAAGTGCCAAACATTTCAAAGAGTTGACCCAGTGACTTTCAGATGCTTCAAGAGGTACTTAAAGTATTGTCATAAATACACAGAGAGTCCTTGTTCATCCTGCCATTTTCAGATGAGGGTAGTAGGCTGATGCCGGCAGTTCTTCAGGCATTGATGTGCACAAGAGGGAATTAACAGCAGACTCTGCCAAGGCATGCAACAAGCTTGGTGCCTCCTTTTGGAACAAAAGCCAGAGGCACCTGCAGGATTTGCACCTAAAAGACCATTGCATCAAGACCCAGGTTCTCTTCCAAGCTCTGTTGCCAGCTCAGTGTTCACCTGGGGTCAACAACCCTGCTTACAAAATGAGTGTAACACACTGTGAACAGGATCCTTAAAACCCTCAGCAGAGACTGTGCACTTTCATTAGTTGCAGCTGAATCCCAGACTGGGAAAGGGCAGCTGAAACACCTATTTTTACTTGAAATGAGCTGTGCTAGACAGATTTTCATTAGTGTTCATACATAATACTAAAGTTGCTCTTCATAGGGTAATCATCCATTAATCTGATCATGATCCTGGTTTTCTTAATGGTGTGGCAACTCAATGCAACATTTTCACTAAAGTGAAAAATTTCTCCTCTTTCTCCAAGTTGATTGTTTTTCATTTCCGTTCACTGTAGTCTTTCTTACACTGTGCATAACAGTAGCCTCTTAACAACTCATATAATTTTCTTAATGCTTGTCCAGAAGGCTCAGCATCTGTGCAGGGCACCAGTTGTCCAGAGAGCACCTGTTGCACCAGGGATGCACTCTGGAGTTGCAAAATGAAATCAGGATGTTCTCTCAACAGTTCTCATAGTGGACCAGAGACCACCCAAGCTGGAGGGGATACTGTTAGGGAGCACATTTGCTGCTTCACGCATTAGCCTCTGCTTCACTGAACCTTATGCACTTTTCAGATGACACGTAATGAGCAAGTCAGAGCTGGCAGTGCAGAGGTGACATGTTCATCACTTCAAGCACACATGAACCATGATGAATCTGCAAAGTCTTATGTAGTTATAAAATAAATGCACAGATAACCAGACACTGCCCACAGATAGCCAATTAACACTTTGCAGATGGTCCATGAGAGCTGCCTGGGCACAGACTCTGACCTTGAAGTACACAAGGGCTAATGTGGGGGAAGCTTTGCCTCTGGTGAAAGGAGAGTACACGACCCTGACCTGGGAGTCAGCAACCCCACATTTCAGAAAAGATCATCCTCACATGGACACACACACACGGGAGTACTGCCAGAAGTTTGCAGCATCATCCTCTGCCCTGCACGGCCCTGGTAATTCTCAGCAGGACCTCTCAGCCCAGCTTCGAGGGCTGTGCTTGGAGGGGGACACAGCAGCTGCTCAGGGAACAAAAGCAGATGACCAAGAGGAGTCAGGGTGGGTGGTAAATAGACGCCAAAGAGGGTGGATAGTCTGTCTGACTGCCCAGCTAGTCCGTGGAGGTTTTGCTGCTGGGAGGCTGTGGCAGGAGATGAGACATCTCGCAGGAACGAAACGGGGGTTACGGAGACCACTGCGACATGTGGGGCAGAGCCGCCACAGCCGGGGGCAGACAGGCCAACACAAGCTCCCTGCCAGCTCTCAGACCACCGCCAGCCCCTCGCTGGGGAGGACCACAGGTGTTCTGCTGGGCTGCTCCAGAGCAGGTGTTGCCTGTCAAATGGGCAGTAATGCACAATAACACACAGCAGACTAGGAAAACGGGGAGGCAGGGGGCTGAGAGAAGGAGTGTGTGTGGGGGTATTTTAGATGATTTACCATAAAGGATCAAACACTGAGCTTTGTATTTCCCTAATAAAACACTCAGCATGTGATTTTGCGGTGTTACTTGTTCCTGCAGAAGCTGTGGCTGCTGCAGCCACACACATTAACTGAACACAGAATGGATGCTAACATCGCTGCAGAGCTAAATAGACAAGCTCATATTTTCACTTAGTTGAGAAGAACTGCCCCTCTTAATGCTTCATGACTTGACTGACAGAAAGAAAATTTCAGTGTCTGTGCAGGCAGTCAGGAGTAGATGGGGAAAATGATTAATATTTACAATACAGAGGAGAATATTTAGGTGAGATATTGAATATTACCCACCAGAAATGTGAGTGTGAATTGTTGTTAAATGTCTGAGATCTTATATTATCACAGAGAGAGTCATATTTTGAACATTCAAAATAATTCTGAGTAGCTAATGCAATGAAAGAGCATATATTAAGCCCACAGTCTTGCAAAATGGCCAATCACACTTGTCAAATAACCAGAGAGGATTCGATCAAATTTTGGAAAAGACCAAATGACTGCGTTGGCTCTTGCTGCTGTGGCAGCCCTGGGGGACAACTGCACATGCCTGTCCCCCATGGCTGCACCCACAGGATAGGAACAGCCACTCCAGAGCAGGCTACCACTGATGGCCAGGAGAGGACATCTCCCCATGGCCAAAGCTACCCAAAGCCATCTCTGAGTGGCCCAGCCAGACTTCACTAGGCAGGAGAAGACACTGGCCACTTCCCACCCCAATGTCTCACCCCTTCTGGCTTCGCTCTCCTTGGTGTTTCCTTACTCCTCGTCCTGCCAAAGATCTCCCAGCGCTTGCTTTTTTTTTTCTGTGCTGTTTGTCTCTATGCAGACCCCATACTGCTGCAGGCACCACTGTCAGGGGCTTCGGCATCCTCCCAGTGCCCTCCCTGAGCAGAGCACTACTACTACTACTATCCAGGCTCCACCAGGGTGGGATTGTGGCAGCGGCTCAGCCCCGGGCAGAGGGGGTTTGCAGCAGGCTGAAGGTGGCCAAGTCCTGCACTCCCATCCTTCACTTCCACCACGTGAAATAGAGGATAGAAACAAGAACCTTGGATGCTTAGCAGGGTAAACTCAGTGGGGGGGGGGGGGGGGAGAGAGAGCTTAATGCAGAATTTTACCCTCCCTTGATTTTATTTAGCAAGTTTCTGGAGGAGAGCTGCTCTTTTAGCCAGGCAGTTCTGCAACACTATCAGCTTGGTATTGTTTATGCCGAAATTAGGTGCTGAAGAAGCAAATCAGTTTGCAAAAAATGTATCAGTATTTACAAGAAAAGGCAAAAGAGTAAATGGGCTTAATTAGTCACTAGACAAGGAACTAGATTAGTGCATTCTTACATATATTTAAGAAATGCAAGCTCTTCATCCTACCCAGTGCACTTGATTCCTTATGCTGGAGAACTCATCATTATGAAGACGACTGTTTGAACAGCTGCATGGGTCAAGGACGATCTATCCCAGCAGCCACAGCCGCAGAGAAGATGCTGGACAAGAACATCGCCTGAAGGAAGGCAGTGGTGGAGCCTTTCCCCTGCATGCTGAGTTTCCCCAAAATGCTGATCCCTTGCAATTCCCTCCACTGGCTTTCTGCTAGGTGTAAGATTAGGAAAACAAACTTATGGAGTTTAAAAAAAGAAAAAGTTGTCAGTGAGGGTGTAGGCTTGAAAGAAAGCTCCTGGCCCAGCCCCTGACATCCTCATGTCACCTCGTCACTGCCTTACATTGCACACACAGGTTTTCCAAGGGACATCAGCCAGAGCCCTGCACTTGTTAGGGACTGTTTCTCCCCTGTGATAGGGGAGAGAGGGTTTTGGCAAGAGCTTGCCAAAGACAAGCTTAATAGCTCCCTACAAGGCTATCAGATGTTCTTACTTTCCTGATGCAGGATGGAGAGATTTACAGAAGAAAACTCTAAAAATAGTCAGCTAAAGGCAAATATCATTTTTTATCTCTTAAGAGGAAGAAAGGGGCTCGCGTGCACTGCTCTGTGTGTTTCAGACAGTGTTACAGTGAAACGGGATGTTTGCTGCTCACTGTAACCTTGTTGGTTATTTACTATTATGTTTCTTAAACGCGTCCGAGATCTCCATCACACAACCATCCCTGTAGGTCAGGACCACTGAGGGCAGGTTGAAGCAGCATCCATGTAGGAATTGTGCCATTTACCATGACCTGGGAATTGCGAGCAGGACATCTGGTTTCCTTTCAGGGAACAAGACCCATCTGCAAGCTGACTTGCAGTCATCTGAGTGTGCGATTTTGTGTGGGATAACACCAAATCATTTACTGAATTGCCAGCATTTCTCTGCTTTCTCTGCACCCACTTATGACCATTTCAGCCAAACCCAATCAGGTTAGGGTTGCACAGACACTCTTGAGTGTTTGTTAAAAGGAAAAAAACTAAATTATTGGGAAGTTGATACAGGGTAACACTCACATGGGGAATCAAATCTCCCAACTGGATGATCACCTGCTGTCTGGTGGCAACAAGTCTCCATTGGAAGGGTCCTTGCGGCAGCACCTTCAGCTGGATCTGGAGAGACTCATCAAAGCACTCTTTTGCTCACTTCTTGGCATCCAATTAGTCTTGGTCCTGTGACCATCCTTCCACATGCCTAATTCACTGTTATTGATGTACCTTAACTACATAGGAAACACCCTTTAAATACCTTAACTACGTACAAAAGACTGTCTTGTGTGACCACTTTTGCATGAACAGTTTCTATTGACTATTTACAAATGTCTTAACTGCACACAATGGCCTAGGCAGGTCTCTGGGACACTTCACCCAGGATGTTAATGTGGGCATAGAAACTCGACTGGACACAGCTGGAGTTGCCTTAGGGAAAATTTCTAGCGCTGCCCAAAATTCCCACCTGGAGTCAAATACTGAATTGTGAAGGTTCAAGTCAATCGTCTCATTTCAAGTCAGCCCATGGGCTCCAGCCACTCCATCACCTCATCGCTGCAGAGCACGGCCTGGGGGTGCCTGGACCACCCAAGGAACAAACCACTTAACGCGCTGGGTGTGCATACCTGCACAACCCTGACACCCAATGTGATGGTCATGGTCATCTTACAACTTAAGCCCCATAACTCTTGTCACCTTAGTCAGAAATGGCTCCATGGAGGGCTTAAGAGGCTTTTCACCACCTCTCATGTTACTCACAAAAGCAGCTACCTATGAGAGAGCAGGGTATCTGCGAGACTTTAGCTGCTGTGCCAGTCTGCCCAGGGCTGGAAGCTGGGGCAGAGCTCACACTGGCTCAGATCCACGGCAAGGCACACTCACCCACCCCTGATCAGCCCTTTTATTGACAAGTCAGGGCATTAATTTGAAGCACATCAGCAAGTTTCTGAGTGCAACTGAGAGGATACTGGAATAGACTCACCTCATTGCTAGGGGAAATGATTCACATTAGAATCTGCTTTAAGAAGGGAACACAAAGTTCTCTTAAAAACAAAACCAAATTCCAGTGTTTTCCGCAAAGGCCTGGTAACATCTACAAATAAATAAAATCTGTACTCGGGGCAATAGCATAAAAAACCTGTAACCTGCTGAGATGCAATTTGTAAGACATTTGTGGTGACTAGCAAGCTTAAATTAGTTCCTAAGCTATATTCATTAGCTTTCCCTGAGCTCATGGAATAACAAGTTGCATTTCAGTATAATCAAATGCAGTTGGTGGGAAGGATCACATGAGTATGGCCATTAAACAGGCAGATTGGAGGAACAATTTCACTTCCTTATGAAGTGCACCACAATGTATATATGATAGACTTGCAAAGAAATGGGACAAATTCCACTTCACCTTAATAAGTGTGATAAGCTCAAGCACATCAACACCGGTAACAGCAAATTCAATTTATAGCCTGTACTTACGCATGGCTTTTTTGTAACAGCTTAGGTTTAGCATCAGAGGGACAAGCTGTGCATGACAGAGAGGACTTCTGTAGCCCCAGAGAGGCCATAGCCAGGAATATTATCATCCTCCAGGATCCCATACGTGATTAGGAAAACAATGCTCATTAGTTTCCTCTTAATGCAGCTGAAACCTCAGCACGGCTACTTCTCAACTCAAAAGGATTTAAAAAACTGCTTAACAAAACTAATATAGTTTAATTAAACTTATCTATATTTTATACACAAAACATCTCAGACAATGTGCAAAACTCATAGATAGCATCTACCCAAGAGATTCCACTCCTGGGTAAATCCGCTAGCTGATAGCCCAGTGTAATTTAAGCAATCATTTTTACATGACTGAATCTGATGAATAGCTTTCTTTGCGAAAAATGGCTTCTGGCCAGACATGGACAAAAATAGGCAATGCACAAGGCATTCTTGGAACAGACTGACATCTCTCTACTGATTTAATTGTAGCAATACCTCCTAACAGGCCTGAAAAGAATCTTCTGCATTAGGCTTTCTAATTCATTGATATTCTTGACTGACTCATTTGCCTTTGAAGTTTGGGGAGTACTTAATTACAAAAGTGTTCACATGGTATAGACTAAAGCCTTGATAGCAAGTTTTATGATTTACAAAGATGACAGCAATGCAATTTTCTGGCATCTAGTTCCACCTTTTAAAGATAAAACTTGCAGATCCTTCTGAGAATAAAATATTAATTTGAAAGGATGAGACTAAATTCAGAGAAGCTGCAAACACCAGAGACGAGAACAATAAAACAAAAAAATCTAATGAAATATCATCCAAAACTGAAGGTAATAGTCTTTTCTTACTAAAACTATTGATTGGAAATTGTATTTCTCTTGGAGTTAAGATGTATTCTGGATCTTCTAGCTTGAAGTACACCAGGTGCAAGGTTTGGCTATGCTCTGCTCAAGGTCCCTATCAAATTAATAGCAAAAGCAGCTGCTGCACAAGAAAGTGTTACTGTCCTTCAGGTGCCTGTTACCAGCCCTCTGCCCAGTTAGCAAAATGGATGGCGTAAGGATTCGACTGTTTCAGGACAGAACCAACCAGCCTAATTTAAACCTCAGGTTATTAGTCAGAGGAAGGTTACAGCTGGGGCAGTGACCTCCAGCATAAACGCAGCAACATCCTCAACCACAGTGGCCATTTCTGCAGCAGCAGCCTACCATAGCTTAGCATCCTTGCCACAAGGCATACTCATCCTCTCACAAGAAATAAGCATCAATCAGGTCAAACTAGAGAGCAGCACGATAAGGAAAAATACCCATTTGCAACCTTTACTAAGAGACATTTTCTTGCTGTGTTTTCTATCAGTTTTATCGTATGTATCCAGGATTATAGGAACCCACAGGGTCACTTCAGTATCTTCAGATCTTGTACTATTTTTTATAGTCTGAATTGAATGTTCTCTACCACAGCTCTCTGTTTTTTAATGTTTCGCTTCAGGCATTTCTCTCTTTCTATGAGTGTGGCCAGACAGCAGGACACACCAGTCAGTGCTCTAGCTGGACTCAGTTCCTCCAGTTCCAGGAGGAATAAACATTATTTTTTATTTCTATTCATATAATATTTTTTTAAATACATTTAAAATGTTAAATATTAATTTGCAAGCACTTATTCTAGAGCCTAAATTTCTTACACTCTTCACACAACTTAATGTGCTGCATCAATAAGGTCTTTACAAAGTGAACATCTAACAGAAATTTCTATGATGCTGAGGCAGAACAGTATCTTTGCAAGGACACATTTTATATGCCTCTTGAAAATACTGCAAGCTGGACACCTTCAGTAGTTAGCATATTTAGCGTCAGTCTACTTAGCTAATCTAAAAAACCCAAACTCTTCAACGCTCTCATGACTTTTACCTGACTTCCAGTTTCCATCCAAAAGAGGCTTCAAATTGTAATAAATTATAATAAATTATCAAGTAAACAAATGTCTCTATTATTTTGTATGCAACAAAGAGAAAATTTGACTCTGAATAAAAGCCCATTAAATTATACTATTATACAAATGCCTAATGTGTATCTTCAGAATTAGCTAAATGTACTAGATTTAGTCTTAATGCTATACCCAGCTATAAATCAACACACTGGAACCATTCTAGCAGCAGAAGGAAATTAACCACTATTAACACGAAGTACAAATGCAAACCAATATGAAAATTCATTATTTAAAACAAGATTTCCTGCTTGGCAATTTAAGAATGTCTCCTGGCCAATGGCCTTGGAAAATACTCACCACCATACTCAGACCTTGCTACCCCTGCTAAAGGAATCCCCGAAGGGGACATTCCCTCCCCTCCTCGTGGAGGGCTGCAGCCTACAGGGGTGAGAAGAAGCCTGAAAGCCATCCCAGGGTGCTCACAGCACCAGACACCATGACACCTGAAGGTTAGTGTCCTGCACAGAAGGCAGTTCAGATGCCAAGTAGGAGGCTACTCTTGTTAAATCACAAGTGATTTAGCAGTTGTGGATTCAACTACATAAAGTCATCAATGAAGTCTTTGATTACAGGCAAGCCAAATGATGTCCACACTTCCACTCCTCCTATATAAAGCCGGGATTATAATACATGTGAAGTACAAACTTGCAAAAGCTTGGGATTTGCTCTGATGCTACAGCAGCACATGCTGTACCTGGGACCAGGAGAAAGGGAGATGATGGGTGGCATTCCCAGCTGGCCCCACTCCACCTGCCCGTTACCCCTGGACACACATACCAGGTCTTTTGGCAGCAGGTTGAGAGGTCCATGGGTGTGAAATGCAAACAAGCTCCCTGGAAAACACCCTTCAGTCAAGTCAATCCTTGCATTTCTGACCTTAATATTTGTTCTGTGTGCTTTGCACTTCTTTTCTTACTCCAGAAGCACAGCTAAAAGCAGGGCTGGTGAAGAGCCTTCTAAACCAGATCTACAGCTGACTGGAATGATAAGCCAGAACCACAGCCACTGCCTCAAAATGCTGAATGCTGGCTTTTTTTGTCTTGCTCTTTCTAGCACGCACAGTGTTCCCAGTTCTTAGATACACTCGTCACGTGGAGCATCTGCCTTAAGCCTCTTCCCTCTACTTTTTCACAAGGCTCCATTCTTGTGGGAGTCACACTCTAGATATACACCATCCCCTCAAGGACAGCCACATTCGAAGTAGATGGGCAAACTTCGCAAAGATTCAAGAAACAATGGCTCTCTATCAGACAACACAAATATATTAGAAACTCCATTATCCCAAAACACAAAAATAAGAGCACTTGAAAAATTATTTTACACAGACAATGAAAACATCATAAGAATAGAAGCGTAACACAATCCTTCCAATATGCATAATTTCATTTTTAGTCTTACTGCTCAGTGGCTAAGAATACTTCTCTCACACCCCAGCATAAAAATGAGAATATTCCAGTAAGAAACGGTAAATCATTTTGGTTTTTACTTACTTACCCCAACAAACTATGTTCAACCTTCTCAGAGCAAAGATTTGAGTTGAGAGACATAAGGTGATGTACAAGACAACCGATCACCACAAAGTACACTATGAATACCTCTGAATAAGATGTATATACCACCCTATGTATTATCATCTACCTACAGCTCATCTTTGAATACCTTTCTGCTGTTGGTGCTCCTTGCACTGAAGTTTACCACTTTCCTTCACAACTGCAGGAGCAGGACCTCTGTTATCGCAGTGCAGAGGCATTTGTTGACACTGCTCATCACATTCACTGCAGCTGTTCACACGATGGAGCCTAAGCACCGTCACAACAGCATCACAGCGGATCCTACTTCATTAACAGATTCATCAGCGATGCTACCCCCAGATCACAGTATTTTCCAGTCCCACTGTGGCTCCGTAGACTAAACAACACTGTGCATCAGCTGCCAAGCAGGTCCCATCTTTCATGTTGAGCTGTTTGTGAAACTCGATCATTTCTTCTCATTCCACATTGTCAGGAAGGACCAGATGGCAGATGTGCTCTGCCTATAATAATGTTTTTATGATACCCTGCCTGCTGGCAGAACAGCAGAAGCAACATTTGGAGACAAGAATTTGCAGTATATTTTCAGTTTTGGGTAACTGAGCTAAAAGATAGCATGGGGTGCAGGGGGAGGAAGAAAGGCTTGTACTGAATTGGTCCTGATAGATTTCTGTAACAAACAAAAAAAAAATGGAAAAAGTGATATTGAAAAAAAGGAGTATTTACTTTAATATGTTCTTCATATAGGTGATGGGAAGACCAAACAGAGACAACTTTTTGAGACAATGTGTACTTTATAATTCGGTGAAGGGAAGCAACAGAGGAAAGCCCTCAGGCATTTGTACCTACTCAGTGTTTTACTCTCTATTTTGCCATGTAAACTTCACTAAGACACGGGTCTGCTGAAAACTGACAATCATCGCTTTACATGCTTGTCTGCTGTCAAAAAACTTGTGTCAGCAAACAAAACACTGGATTTTCCTGCTCTCCTTCGTTTTCTTGCACAGCAGCCTTCCCTTTGCCTAGGTCACTTTGGAGATGTGTAAAACTCTCAGCAGTTTTCATCTTTCTCCATATTGCCTGCAAGGGTTTACCATGCTTTTTTCTGAACGATGTGCCAATATCCTTGAGGGGGTAGTCAAGAATGCAAGCAAGAAGACGGCGAATTTGGCTCATAGCTGGCATTTGGGTGGAAGAAAGAGAAGAAAATCTATTCAAATAACTAAGAACTTGGTATTAATATTTTGTTTTGCTTCAGAAAGAATGTCTGCTTCTTCCCTTCCCTGGGAAAAGGACTCACATAGCATATGTGTTGCTCTTCATCGAGGTGCAGCAGTTATGGGTAAGCATGCACAAGATCTGCAACAAACAACCATGGTTTGATGGGATGAAACTTGAAAATATGCTCAACAATAAATTATTTTTCTTCATTATATTTGGTCATAACAAAAAAAAGTAGCTCCCTTCCAGTTTTAAGTCTGCCACAAAATCTACCTTGTAACCAATTTTACCAGGCAGTGGTATGCTCTACCTTTTTGTGGCATCACTGTGTTCTCATTCATATGGTATTCAAATGTAGGGTTCAGTTTTAGCTTCTAAAAGTGGTTTTCTGAATTGCCTAACACCAGTGACAGAATCATAATAGAAATGGTAACTGAAGGATAAATAAATGCTTTCATAAGAAAGCTGAAAGAGACACCAAAATTTTACACCAAGGCTCAGAAATTTTTATTTAAATATTTTTAAAATATGTGCATGATACATAGACGAAAAAATGCATTTTATTTTTAAGTAATATGATTTGAGCTGCCAACAGTATTTCTTCTTTAATAATTTTAGTACACATTTATCTTATAAAATAACAAACCTGACACAGTCAAGAAAGGAGCATCCTGTTTTATTTAAAGCAAGATGAAAATAAAAAAAGATAATTGTTTCAGAACTTGGAGATTTTAAATTATGAATGTGTTACTGCAAAATGACATCTGGGGATTTAGGTTCTAAAGTTCATTTAGAAAGCCTTATAAATCAAACGAAATATTGTCTATAATCTATGAGCCAATCTAAAGCAATCCCATTGCACATGGAACTCATTTATCTATGTCTACTGGTACCCAGCTGCCCAGATGCCAAATTCATTTTGTGTAGACTACTGACAAAATTGTGGAGATGTCTCAGAAAAGAAAACGTGCAGAAAAATAATTAGCTGCTGAGCAGATGTAGTACAAGCTCTTCATCCTCTGCCAGAGAAAGCCCAGTATCTAATGGCAAATAGGGGTCCTCCTCTTGGCTGAATTTCACCTTCTTTCTTTTCAGAGGCATTTCTTCTGCTGTGGTACTATTGCTATAGCTTCTTTTCTTTCTTCCACTCTTCTCCTCCAGTTCACTGCAGAAACAAATCAATTACTCTTTTTTACAACTGTGGTGATCAATATCATCATGTAATCAAACAATTCATTTTAAACAAAGCAAATTTATGTCAAGATAAGAGCAAACAAAATTACAATTCAGAAGGGTGAAGCAATAGAAGCTGATGAACTCTGAATATCTAAATTAGAACTGCTTTCAGGCCAAGGTGGTGGTGGAGGTTCTGCAGTCTTAATTGATTACAGTGTATCAAGATATTGCTATCAGTCTTACCTAATATTTGCTGCCTTATAGAGTGACAGACAACTCGACAAAACTGATTTAGTGATGTCAGTGGACCTTGACATGCATTCAAGATGTTGTTTAAAATAAATATGCGACAAAAATAAAATAAAAATACGTGAACTGTCATTTCATTGACGAATCCTTCACTTAATACAGTTTTGATTTGGGTCCATCTCATTCAAGCACTCTTTCCCCTTCTTTCAGAAGCTTTCCTTGGAAGCTATTAACCACCTCTTTGCCATGACAGGAAGAGAAAAACCCAAACCCAGTTATTTTCCCTGGTGAATTCCTTTTTCTTCTGCTGCTTTTCTTAAGACTTGAATGAATTGCCTTTTGCAGCCTTCAATTTGGACAAAATGGCTACATATTTGCTTTAATACTTTGACTTCTGTCACATGGCCACATGACAGTAACAGGAGGAAAGCCCAAGCTTTCATGTATCTTCATGTGGTTTTTGTCCATAACGTAGAAAATTTGCTATAAATCATCTTATCTAAGATTAAAATAATCTAATGTAACAAAATCTGTTCTAAGATATAATATCCATGTACCAGGTTATAGACAGCTGGTTGTCCTATGCTGCAGGGTAGAATTCATACCAAAAAAAGCAGAATGCCACCTCTTGCATCCCAAGTCATTCTCTCCAAACAAATTAACTCAAACCAAACAGCATTCTCAGTTTTTCATATTTGTATTTTAAAGAATATAACAAAAATAAAAATGGAACTTCAAAGACTGAGTTTAGGCTTTTCTAAAATAGATGGTTAAGGTCAGATTTTCAATTGAAAATTGGCAAATTTCTACCCAGAAAATTCAATATACTTAAAAAAAAACAGTTTCAACAAGAATTTTTTTAATTGCCTTAATTTTTATAATTGCTTAAGTGTAAATGTAATGTTTGTGAAATATTTCATTCGGAAATATTGTTTAGAGACTTAACAATTAGAAACAGCAGTTATAAAAATTACCTCAAATTGGGGAACACTGTCCTTTGAACGAACACAGCACAGGAACCCAATGCCCAATTCAAACCACCTTCAGCTGCCCACCTTGTTCTTCCATTAAGAGGACTAGTTACAGTCTGTGAAACGCTGGTTTCACCACTCACTGGAAATCAGCCTAACCCAAACATTAACCCCAAAACACAGCAGTTTTCAAGAAGTTTCTGAGAGCCTTACAAGAGGGATTGGCAGCACAACACTTCCTCCTCTTCCTGGCTCATACACTGTGCTTTCTGGCTGCCTGTCCATTGAGATGAAGGAGTAACATGAGATCTGATGGCCTTGCACTGGACTGCACATGTGTTACGTGTGTCCCTCTCTCGTCCATCACACCTTTCATGGAAGAACAGTGCCAACTCCTGCCTACTCATTACAGCACACAGAGAGAGGAGAGAAATCCTATGAGAAACACCTTGCATTCCCACAATTAAAACAAACAAAGCACCCTACCTTTATATTGTCCTTCCCTGCCTATCCAAAAGAAATAGTGTAAAGCAACCTGATCTAGTGAGAAATGTCCCTGCCTACGGCAGGAGAGTTGGACTAGATGATTTTTAAAGGTCCCTTCCAATCCAAACCATTGTATGATTCTATGAATAGCTGATGACTGTGCACCAAGTACTTTTCCTAAAATTGGGACATTTCAAAGGATATAGCAACTTTGCCAGCTTTGAGCTGTCATTCCCATGGGGGTGGCTTTTCAGTGCTTGCTACCAATTTATTTTATTCCTTTTCTGGGGAAAGGACTCTATTTCTCTCTGTAGTGCTTAAGATACTCCATAAATGCTGAAGCTATACTGACAGTAAATAAAAATACTTTAAAGCCCTAAGACTTCTTACTTTTCCAAGTGGCCAGTGTGGGTTTGGGCTGGAGTTTCATGGTGTTTGCTTTGATCAGGATGGAGTATAGGGGTTCGCTTTAGAAGTGTAAGGCTGAAACCTCATTAAGTAAAAGTATTTCAGCTTGTTTGCAAAAGAGCCAGTTATTTCCGGCATTTAAATGGACTCTGAAGACCAGTTTGCATTCATAATTGACTAATGCTTCATCTAGTACATTAGGTGAAAACATCTTAGCAATTAAAACAATGCAGAAATCTCACAAGTTATGAAATAGCAGACTTAAAATACAAAAAATTATACTCATTTTTGGAATTTGAGGCCCAGAGGCCTAGATGTCTGTAAGATATAATATTTAAATATGAAACCCATTCAGAAGGAACTGTGAGATTTCTAATTTTTTCCACAAACAAAACTACATCAACACAATTATGATTAATTTTCATCATAAACTTTGTGGGAAGATTATGCTGAGTCAGGCTGTTTCTTATTATTACTAAGGGATCATGGTGCTTGATTAGTAGTGCATACTAAAGATATACCTACACATTAGCAGGTGTATTTTCACACTAATTTGACCCCTACTGGCGGTAAGCTGGAGAGGTGAATAAGGAGGAATGTATAACACAGAAGCAGCAGCAGCAAAGCCACCGAGCTATGAAGAGAACTAAAGGCTTGTGTTTTCATGATGCACAAAAAGTAGAAGCAAAACAGTATTTGATAAAGGCAACTTAGGAAGGAACACGGAGAGTCATGTGGAACGTGCAAATAAGATGTTAATAATTTTGAGATGCAGAGAGAAGACAGACAGTGCCTGTCCATAGAATGGTTTGGGTTGGAAGGGACCTTTAAAGATCAGCTAGTCCAACCCCCAACCCTGTTCCTCCAGGATGGATTTTTACCAGCGATGGTTTGGGTGGTGTGGAGAGTGGCTGTACTACCCTGGATGAGCAGAGATGTAGCTTTTACAAAGGGTAAAAGTGGCAATTTTAAAAGGAAGCTGGAAAATCACCAGGAGAGACGTCTGGCATCGTGATGCCAGGGGGTATCCTGAACTCCACCTGGGTGCTTTCTCTTAGCTGTTTGGACAGAAAGCTCTTTGGAGGAGACGTAATAGGTGTAATTCTCAGGTGTGCTTGTAAAAGGGCTGACTGTGTGAAAGCAGCTATACAGGGATGATTTCTGCACTTATTGTCAAATGAATTCCTCCTCAGACTCCGTCGACCGAAGGCCTGTCTGTCCACCCTGCAGAGCCAATCTTTTTATCATTGGTCACCTCCCATGGACATAAATGGCCCCTTATTCCTCACAAGCACACAAACTGATGCACTACCAGCTGGCGTCCACAGATAGCCAAAACAAAATAAAGGTATTCTAAGGTGAACTATTTTCTAACAGAACAACACAGTGAGAAAGCAACCCCACAATTCACATCCAAACCAAAGCCGGTGCATCTTTTCATCTTCTATTTATAACACTTAGAGCATGGCATGTACAGGGCATGTACAGCTGGATTACAATTCCTTCCTTTTAACATCTGGTGCAATTTAGGTTTTCAGCTGCCTGAATGACCCGTGCGGTCTGAAGCTGCCTGATGGAAGGATTTACTGGGACAGGCTGTGTTTACACAGGCGAGGAGGTACTAACAGCCACCTTATCAACAGGCAGAGTAATTTCTGTGGTCACCGTTTGCACAGCTGTAACAACAAAGATACTATCATTTGATAGGTAATGTTTATTACTCAAACACTAAAGCACGGTTTATGAATCCTATCTCCTAAATAAATGCCAGCATATATGAATGGCATCTGGGAAACAGGGGATCTACCTATGACCCTGATAGCTATATACCAAGAAACTCTAATTTAACTACTAAAAAAATAATCTCAGAAGTGTGTTTTGAGGTGATACCAGAAAAAAATAGAAAGCTTTTAATTGTTAGTATTTAACTCACTTCTGGCCTTCAAGGTAGAAAGCTTTTAATTGTTAGTATTTAACTCACTTCTGGCCTTCAAGGTATGTCTTGACAAGCCGTAAGGTTTAGATTTTAAGTGCTTGAGAGTCAGCCATTTGAAATGTGCGGCCATGCAGCCACGTTGCTGCTGTTTAAACAATGTACTACTGTGAGATCTCTAGACAGGCTGTGCTTCAGTTAACACTTATCAGATCTTGCTTTGGAGCCTAGGTTTACCAGCACTGCTCTGGAAACAAACCTCCCTCGCCACTGAATTGCAGGCCACGAGTCAAGTTTCCAGGCTGCAACAAAGTGCACGCGACCTCTTTCCCAAAGAAATGTACAGGAATAATGAATGAATCTGCTAATAAAATACAGTTCAGAAAAGTTAGGACTAATTTATCCCATAAATATTGGCATCTTGCTAATCAAACATGCTGTGCCACAAATCTTATTCCATGTAATAAATTTTAATTCACAAGGCCATGGCAGCAATCCTAATGAAGATTAATTACTGCAGTCCCTTCCATAAAGCTCAATGCAGCTTCTTTCTTACTTGCTGTCAGAATGCTACAACACACAGAAATGGTAATGAAAATATATCATGTTGTGTTATTTCCTAGCTCTGGACAGGCTGGATTCATGGGCCAAGGCCAATTGTATGAGGTGCAACAAAGCTGAGTGCCGGGTCCTGCACTTGGGTCACAACAACCCCACGCAGCGCTACAGGCTTGGGGAAGAGTGGCTGGAAAGCTGCCTGGAGGAAAAGGACCGGGGGGTGTTGGTTGACAGCTGGCTGAGTATGAGCCAGCAGTGTGCCCAGGTGGCCAAGAAGGTCAACAGCATCCTGGCTTGTATCAGAAATAGTGTGGCCAGCAGGAGCAGGGAGGTGATTGTCCCCCTGTACTTGGGACTGGTGAGGCCGCACCTCGAGTCCTGTGTTCAGTTTTGGGCCCCTCACTACAGGAAAGACATGGAGGTGCTGGAGTGTGTACAAAGAAGGGCAACGAAGCTGGTGAAGGGTCGGGAGCACAAGTCTTATGAGGAGTGGCTGGGGGAGCTGGGGTTGTTTAGCCTGGAGAAAAGGAGGCTGAGGGGAGACCTTATCCCTCTCTACAACTACCTGAAAGGAGGTTGTAGCGAGGTGGGGGTCGGTCTCTTCTCCCAAGTACCAAGCGATAGGATGAGAGGAAATGGCTTGAAGTTGCGCCAGTGGAGGTTTAGATTGGATATTAGGAAAAATTTCTTCACTGAAAGCATTGTCAAGCACCGGAACAGGCTGCCCAGGGAAGTGGTTGAGTCACCATCCCTGGAGGCATTTAAAAGACATGTAGATGTGCTGCTTAGGGACATGGTTTAGTGGTGGACTTTGCAGTGATAGGTTAATGGTTGGACTTAATGATCTTAAAGGTCTTTTCCAACCTAAATGATTCTATGAATCTATGACTCCCTTGCTGGCCATTCCACTGATATAAATCAAAACAGCTCTAAAACTAAATTTATAAAAAACAATTGCAGGAAAAGGGATGAATAATCTACTTGTAATGAAATACCAGTGTAGTAGTACTATGAGCAAAAGACAACTCTGTCTTGGAGCCGAAGTACCAGAATCTAGACTAAGAAAAAAGAATTTAAATGGAAACCAGAGCAGCAAGAGAGTATGCTTAATATTTCTTACTATTGCACGGAAAGTTTACAGAAGATTTGACAGGAAAAAAGCACTCAAAACAGCCATCAACATCTTGCTTCTGCTCTGAGGTCACCTTTACTTTCTAAAGGTTCTAGTGGACAAGTGGCAGTGGACTCCAATCAGATGTCTGAAGCTGTAACAGCACTTTTCTTCTCCATTCCTGTCACAGACATTGCTGACCATAAAGCAGCAGTACCTGACCCAGCTCTGAACCACTGGAGTTTCCATTCAGTGTATTTGGGCTAAGCAATTGTAGCTTATCTTTATACACTCGTCTGAAAACTGAAATCATTCAGGGGTTGATTCTCATACGGATCAAATATCACTGCTCTGGGTCAAAACTGCTCCAGCTGGAGGTGACCGTGGCTTCAATGAAACCATTTTGATTTGCTGTATGTCCCTCTGTCCGAGGCTTAACCTTCTCTGAAATGTGCTGCTGCCTTTGGAGATGCTGCTAACCATCTACCTAACCCTTGCATCCATTCACTCCTCCTCAGCTTCATCTGACACCGACATTCTTCAAATCTGTTCCTCCTTTTCTTTTGTGTGACCACTATCATCTTCCAAATGTTGATAGCTAATTTCTGAACTGCAGAGTTTCAGTAAATACTCATCCCATCTCTCCTTAATTCACGCAGGTACTTGCTGATGACATGCTACATTTTTTTCTTTCTTTTTTTTTTTTTAAGGTAATTTCTGTAGCTGACAAGTTTGACCTGCAGAGCATAGGTTACCAAATTTCACTAGGAAATTCTACCACCAGGTCCATTTCATATAGTGAGCTAGAGTATTATTAATAAAGACTTTCATGGCATAAGAATATCACATCTCTATCAACAGCAATCCAATGCCTCAATGTCCAATTTTGCAGCTAAACAGCATGATCAAGCCCTTAAACAAAGACTTTTTACAATGTCTGTCTTATGGTGCTTTTCTGGCCATCACATTAACTTCTGCCCTTCACAAAGTCATTGATATGACCTGAATAATACACATTAGGGGGAGCACCATGATTCGCAGATGAATCACCTCAAAAGACAATGTAATGTCAACCACACCAAGAATCACATAAAACTTAGCAGGTCAGCATCAGCATCCTGGTATAAGACGAAGGTATAAGAAACTGCATTTTACCCATAATTTTCATAAATAAATGTACACAACCAAGCAGCACTGACTGCTAACTTGCACACCTGTCAGCTGGTGACTGGCCATAAAACCACAAACAAAACAGTACCAGAACTAAGACATTTCTCCTTTCCCCTCACATCCAAGATCTTTTCCATACTGATCTAAGACTTAATGCAATCAGTTGCACGTATTAAAGATTTAAAGAAGGTAACAATGAGGTCAATCATAACTGTGTTCTTCCCCAATATTTTTATTTAAAGAGATTGAGGGATTAGAAATATCAGAAACTCAATTTGACTGCAGAATTTATTTAAGAAATCCAGCTGCTTTGCTTCCATCCTATTTGATACACTTAAATTTTTCACCTCATTAACAATTTACATTGATAGCCTTAAACCAAATATGATGAATGTTGCTAGATATACAAAAACTAATCTCATATTACATGCTTGGAGTCATTAATTACTTTGCTCAGAGAGGTATGGCTGGAAGGGAATTTTATTCAAAGGAAAATTTAACTCATGATTTGTATAGCTCCCCCAATTTAAAAAAAAAATGCTGGGGGGGAGGGAGAAAAGATTAACAATGTTTTTGACTTCGTAAACCATGGACAGATGGCCTATTTCTAAAGACTGTTGAAGGAAGACACCCTAGGTCTCACACACTTGCTTTGCATTATCCCTTTTAGAAGCATTTTTTCCCCCTTAAAGCAAGTAGCAGCTAGCGTAGCCCAACATACTTCTATTTTAATCCAACACTTTGAGGAAAATCCCTGAATTTTAGAAATATAAAACAGAATAGAGTTGTATTTTCTAATCTCTAAACCTAATTTCACTGTGTGCTACTCTTGGCTGATTTGTTTTTGTTAAAATCATGAAGTCAGTATTTCCCAGTCCCAAGAGCAACTCATCATACAATTCAGTGACAGCTCTAAGAGAGGTGCATGAGGTATGAGTGTTGATTTAACAGAAAACCCCTCTTTCCCACTGGCAGCAAGATTTCTTGCCTATTCTCGTATTTATTCTTCTTGACCCACCAGATCCTCATCATCGTCCCTCCTCCTTTCATGCATACATCCCCTCTACCTCTTTCTCCCTCATGCAAAATCAATGCCACTTCTCCATGGCCTTATGCTCACCACCAGCCTCTTCAGCTAACACTTTCCTTTACCCAAAGGCTTAGTGGTCATCCAAATTCTCTTGCTTTTCTTGATTTCTTCTTTTTCCAGCCTTAAATTAATTTCCTTCACTGCATCTTCCTCTTTCAGTTGTGCCTCTGTTTTCACAAAAGCCTCCTAAGAGGCGCTCAGAGCACCTCACAAGCCTCCAGACATACCTACACTGAGCCTCGAAACTGAATTCAGAGCTAGAGAACAGACCACTGCATTTTTCACCCACACACACCTAAAGAAACGTGGCTTCATCAACACTGCCTACTGGAAACAGTCCTTGGCCTGTTCTACCGCAACAAAATACACTGGGATGTTGCCCAGAAGAGCTCTAGTTGGCACCATCTGAAGTCACGGCAGTTGTGGACAATACAAACAATTTTGTGTCAGTACTTAAGCCCGCACCCTGGCCAAATCCATTTAGCCTGTGAAGACAGGACTGATGTTCCCCAGGCAAGCCCAAGCCAGGACAGGATTAACTGCCACATGCTGTGCTGCACACCAGAGCCATAAATGGCTCTTAATTCTGACACACTCCTTTCAGGCACTTCTAGAAATGTAATTTTGTCCTGGACCCTGCCGTCTTCCAAACCTATCGGTACGTTGTTGCCCACTGCTCTTGTCCTCGTGAGCATCCCACAGTTTTTCACTCTCCTCTTCCTTTTGCATACCTGCCCTGGCTGTTCTCACCACTCACTTCAATTTAATTACTATCCTTAGCAATGACTGAAAAATCCACTTCCAGCCTGTCCCCCGCTATGATATAATACAATACCAGTGTCTGCTATCTGCTTCTGAAAATTGCTGATCATAATAAACTCAAAATTGTGGTCTTTGATGTTGAAGGTTTATCTATAGTACTCTTCCAATCAGAGCAGTGCCTAAACTGATGTGGCCTCTTCTAGAAAGCTCTGAATGTCAAGTCTAGCTAGGCTGTTTGAAACTGCTCTTTGGGTCCTTGTTAACTCCCATTCAGCTTAAATGCTGGAGAAGAACTTGAAGCAATTTGACTCACTTTCCAAATTTCAGTCCTCTTGCCTTTGTAACAAAGGCAGAAAACATCTACTATCCATTGCCCTAGTCCTCCAGCAAACACAGACAAGACTGAAAAACAAGAAAGTATTCAGTCTGACTGGGTAAAGATGGAAAAATGAACAAAACCCTTTAAAAATCCCCTTGGAGGCAGTTAAGGACCCTTCCTATTATTAAAAAGTCAACTGAAATTCAGGGCAAACAATTGAGATCAGTACTGTATCCTGAAGTTGACAGAGGCTCGTTATGAAGCTTCAAGTGATGGCAGTTCTTGAGACACGTTTGTTACTCCAAGAATTTCTTGCTCCAGCCAGGGAAAGCTTAAATGCCCAAACTACTACCAAAAAAGTGACCCAGCCTAATTATAACCCCCAGAGCACTAAATGGACATGACAAATTTACACAAAAATTTTACTTAAGGAAGCAAAACTGAACTGCAACATAAAATGAATGCCAAAAAAAGGTAACTCTAAGTCAGCAGGGTTTGCATGGCCAAAATGTGCCGATATTGCATGTGAAAATCGTTAACAAAATTTATGTTTTAACAGTTCATTTGCAAGACCGCCTTTTCAAGAACTGAATAATGTTGAGATTTTAAATGGCCATCAACTACATTTTCAAACATGTAGAAGATCTTAAATCCATATATCATCTTAAAGAAATTATAATACGTGTTTTATTTCATGAGCCTTGGCATCTCTTATTCCAAACCTGAAATATGATTTTTAGACAGCTTCCACACATGACTAAGTTCCAAAAACCAAATAAAATCCAACCTTCCAAATAAATGATCCTTTGCCAGGCTCAAGGCAAAATTCATAATTTAAAATAGGAAATTTCATTGTTAAAACATTCCTAGATTTTAAGTTGTATTTTAAGTACACAGATAACAATGTAAATAGCAGTGTATTGTGGAAAATGTTGTAACGTTGCACTTTAGAATAAAGTCACCTCCAAACATAGTCCAAACAACATATTTAAAGTACACTTGGTATACTAAAACCTGGCAAGCCTTAATACATGGCAGAAAAAAATCCGTATCTCAGCTCCAGTTGAATCATATATATAAATATTGTGTGGGTTTTGTGCTCAAAGTTACTCTCTTCAGTACAAATTACATTCAAGACTAATCTCCTTGGGATAACTGAAATACTGTAGACATCAAAGTTCCAAGAAAATATGCCCTGACAAAGTAACTCGAGTAAGGACAAGTCCAACAAAATGGAAAACCAAAAAGGATTAAACTGTGTCTGTGTGGTATTAAATTCACATGTGCAAACCTGGCATACTGAAAACAAGAAAAATATTTCAAAAAATCAGCTACCACATGTGATTAATTGTAGTTTCAATCTCCCCTAAATAAATGGTTATTTAATGATTTAATGAAAGTAAACTAGACAAAATTCCCAATTTTAAACTGACTGACCCCATAACTTTTTCAAAATACTTATGAAGTAATTATGCTACAAAACATTGTATTGTCAAGACAGCTAAGCCTAGCTAAGGCTACAAGTTGAAATAATGCAAGATCATGTTTAAGAAATGCAGCACTAAAACACTACCTTTTTCCTACAGAAAGTATGCAACAATTTAGCAGTAATTAGGAAATGCCTGAGGTAATTAAATATTTAATAGGTAGTGTTATGACACTAGGTTTCCTATACCTGGTTGCTGGTAACTCCTTCCCACCAGCTCAGTTGTCCATCAGCTTAATGGATTCCAGCAATCTGTTCTTCGGCAGCAACGTATACACCAAGAAACAAGGCAAGTGTTGCTCAGTGTCCAAGCACTTACCAAAACTTTACTTCAGACTTCTTCAATAAACTCTCGGTTTTACTTCTTCCAAGAAACAAACTACCAATAACTATCAATACTCCCTCTCTACTTTGTTACCTGCAGCAAAGCCTTACTACAGAAGTCAGCTCAGAATTTGCTCTCAAAGGCAAAATGACAGAACCAGCACTGCTATGGCCCCAGATGGAGAAATGTTAGTATCCTGAAATACTTCTCTTGGCACCTCCGTTACTGTCCTACATAAATGAAGAGTTGCTAAATACACTTTTCTTCTGGTCCTTGTCTCATAGTTAATATTAGACCAAACAGAGATGGCCCCTTCCAACAAAATGGGGTTTTACAGGATCCTCTAGCTCAAATTGCTGCCTTATATCCAAGTTTTACTCATCAGAATCTCATATATTAAAAGACAGTATTAACCATATTACTGATGTTACCTGGGGGAAGCTGAGAATAAAGTTTCATTGCATTAACCTGGTTCCACTACAAGCAATATACAAATACCACTATAGGATGCCTGTATCAAAAATGGACAGATATATTTCAACTCTAGTAACATGTGAAAAGCAACCTAAAAATCCTCTTATATAGCCCTCCCCAATAAATACCAAATCTTAAATTTCATTAAAAAAGAACTTAACAAACTATGCTGCTTCTCCCACCAAAAG
The DNA here is from genome assembly GCF_947461875.1 of Haliaeetus albicilla. Taxonomy (NCBI): domain Eukaryota; kingdom Metazoa; phylum Chordata; class Aves; order Accipitriformes; family Accipitridae; genus Haliaeetus; species Haliaeetus albicilla. The sequence continues at coordinate 9,781,582 of NC_091502.1, forward strand.
CTGATGGGCACAGTCAAGCAGTCATAAATACAGAAGGAACTGGAAGAATCTTGTTTAAGAAAGATGGGTCTCATTTTCTGCTTGTTTTTAGGAAGCTGTATTGATGTTTTACACAGCTTTTTCATTCATTTTACATGGAGCGGAGATACTGAATCAGCTTAGGGAAGTGAAAACTAGAAGGAACTGTGATTGTCTTATAGTCACCCTCTTTCCCCCCCTTGCATAAAGGAGTAGCAATTTACTGCTGCTCAGAAAAAGCAATCCATTTCTCCCATCTTTGTCAGTTCTATTGACCAACACGCTGGTGAACAGGCTACAAGGGACACAGTCACTAGCCTGTTAACTTAAGGCTATCCAGTCCTTAAATCCACGTCCCAACACCCAGTCCTACATAGTGCACCCACAACATGCAGTGACACAGGGCTAGGGACAATCTAGCCACTAGGATTTAGCTGATTCAGATGTGAAAAGCAAGAGATTTATGAACCTAGAAGAGAGCATCTAGGAGAGAGCAAAATAAAGATCCATATTCCCATTTCAGTATCAAGATCATGTTTCTAAATCTGTTACATGATAGGCTGTTTGTCAGGAACACACAGGTGGACCTCCTGTGGTGAAGCCAATGACAAAAACCACACAGGACTTCATGCAGTATCCCTCCTTCTTCCTGCAATATGTGCTGAAGAACTGCAGTATGTTGCCATCAACTATGGATCCTCATCCCCACCCTGTGCTTTTCTGTTAAACTACATGAAACAGAATCTTTTGGTTTATATAATTAAAAGCACTGTTTTAAATTAAGAAGAAAGGTTTAGCATTGTTAATGTTATTATATATTTATTTCTAACACAGGTTCCACTTCATTTGTAGTGTTGAAGAGTCTGAACAACACTGAATGATAAAACTTATGAAGTTTCACCATGCACAAATTTGTTTAATACAGCACAGGTACAGAGAGCTCATCCAAGTCCTCAAATGACTTCAACGTTTTTCCTTTCAAACAGAACCTGTAATGTGACAGCAGAGAAATGCATTTCTGAAACTGTATTGGGTTTGCATGGCAAGATTTTGTTAGCAGGGGAGCTGCAGGGGAGCTACAGGGGTGGCTTCTGTGAGAAGCTGCTGGAAGCTTCCCCTACGTCCAACAGAGCCCATGCCAGCCAGCTCCAAGATGGACCTGCCGCTGGCCAAGGCCAAGTCCGAGCCCCTCAGCGATGGTGGTAGTGCCTCTGTGATAACAGATTTAAGAAGGGGAAAAAGCCTGCAGAACAGCAACTGCAGCCGGAGAGAGGAGTGAGAAATGTGAGAGCACCAGCCCTGCAGACCCCCAGGTCAGTGCAGAAGGAGGGGAGGAGGTGCTTCAGGCGCCAGAGCAGAGATTCCCCTGCAGCCCGTGGGGAAGACCATGGTGAGGCAGGCTGTCCCCCTGCAGCCCAGGGAGGTCCACGGGGGAGCAGATCTCCACCTGCAGCCCGGAGGACCCCACGCTGGAGCAGGGGGATGCCCGAAGGAGGCTGTGACCCCATGGGAAGCCCGCGCTGGAGCAGGCTCCTGGCAGGACCTGTGGCCCCATGGAGAGAGGAGCCCATGCTGGAGCAGGTTTTCTGGCAGGACTTGTGACCTCGTGGGGACCCACGCTGGAGCAGTCTGTGCCTGAAGGACAGCAGCCCGTGGAAGGGACCCACGTGGGAGCAGTTCATGAAGGACTGTCTCCTGTGGGAGGGACCCCATGCTGGAGCAGGGGAAGAGTGTGAGGAGTCCTCCTCCCCCTGAGGAGGAAGGAGCAGCAGAGACAATGTGTGATGAACTGACCCCAACCCCCATTCCCCATACCCCTGTACTGCTCAGGGGGAAGAGGTAGAGCAAATTGGGAGTGGAGTTGAGCCTGGGAAGAAGGGAGGAGTGGGGGGAAGGTGTTTTAAGATTTGTTTTTATTTTCTCATTACCCTACTCTGATTTGATTGGTAATAAATTAAATTACTTTTTCCCCAAGTCAAGTCTGTTTTGCCCGTGACAGTAACTGGTGAATGATCTCTCCCTGTCCCTATCTTAACCCATGAGCCTTTTGTTATATTTTTCTCTCCCCTGTCCAGCTAAGGAGGGGAGCAATACAGTGGCTTTGATGGGTACCTGGTGTCCAGCCAAGGTCAACCCACCAGAGAAACACATGAAACCTCCAAGGAATTAGTCAACATTTTTGTATGTATGTGGAACAGTCTCACCGAGATCCCTTCACCACTGACTCAAAAATCTTTCTCATATAGCTTCACAAGAGAAAATAGACTTTAGCACAGATTTCTGTTCAGCACCTACCTCACAAACAAACTTAAATACTAAGTCCTGGGAGCAAGAGGATGATAAAATGAGTTCCTAACATCTAAACAAAACAGTTTCTAAAAAACATGAACATTTCAAAATGAACGTGGAAGATGTGTACATACCAATAGCTGTCTTCACTTTCTGAATCCTGCTCTTCATCAGAATCTTTGAATTTATCAGGATCTGGAAGAGTACTTGGATCAAACTCTTCTTCACTTCCACTGTTCGCAAGAAAGGCCACTGTTTCCTCTTCAACCTGCAGGTGACAAATGGAGAGTTACAAGACAAGCAAACAAGTCCACGTTACTTGCCACAACCCCATTAATAGGGATGCCATAACAAAAACCATTGCCCTCAACTGCAGTCAAAGGCCATCGCTATTACAGGCAGGAAAATGAATCGTTTCTGTCATCATCAGTCCTCTCCTCCAAGGCTGTTTGTTAAAGTTTGAAGAAATATTATTCAGAGGAAGCACAAGGATTTACATTCAAATTCTACCTTCCCAATATCTTAAATCTACCAAATCTAAGAGAGATTTGGGCAACAACTGATCAACAGTCATCTGAGAGCAAGTTTTTAAGGAATATGAAGCTTTACTGTCTCTCAGAAACACACTGGCAGCGAGATATGAGCTTGTGGACACATTAATCACTGCTGTAAGGTGTATTTCAGAAAATACTCTGATTTAAAGCTCATCCGGGTGTCCTTGCAGTTAAAAACCAAAATGCTGCTTAAGCTGAATTAACTGCTCTAAGGGAGTTTCAGCCATCTACCACAAGTGATGCATGTTCTCCAGGCTTCCTCCCAGACCCCTTCATCCCTCCTCTCTGGGGCCCAGCTTCCCTCCGTCCCCACGGCACATCTCAGGACAGGCTGCTGGCGTTGGCACATTTCCCCAGGGTCTGGGAATGCCTCACTAATTCCTTAACAAAGAGGGCACAGAAGGTGCTGATCCATAAAAGTCTTGGGTAATATAATAAAGCTGACTGCTTTTGCAGATACAGGTTCTGTCCCACACAGTCCTGAACTGAGGGCACCACTTTTGTAAATTCTGCTAACAGGCACAAAGAAAGCAGACGACTGGAGGGCATACGCAATTATATATGCACAGAAAAATGCAAACAAAAAGCTTACAGGTATTTCTAAGCAACGTGAACCCTAGATCCATGCATATTTATGTTGAAAAGCAAAAACAAATGCAAAGAAACTATAATTAAAGACATCACTACCCTTTGTTTATATATCTAATCAACATCACAGCTGAGTTTCCAAAACAGTACTCATTTAAATGATCCTTTATTGTACGAAGAACTTCACATCATTAAATATTTAAAGTTCATTTTTGTTCTGATTTTTCACCATTTCCATCTATCACCAGGTTTTAAAAGAACACTGTCCTTATGTGCACAGACCTCACCACAATAAAAATAAATAAAAATAAAACAAACAAACAAAAACCATACCAATGGTCCCTTTTATATCTGCATATAGAGTGAGTGAAAGGAGATGAGCTGGTGAAGGGTAAGATTAGTCACCACTGCAAAAGTCCCTTATTGCTTGTCCAGTGACACATTTGCAGTGCACTGAAAGCAAGCAGAAGACAGGGATAAAAGCCAGATTTGCAATCAGAAGGCAGAAGAAAAACATACTAAACACACATTTAGTTCTTGACTATTTTGAAACACTAGGAAATGCTATTGTATAGCTGAGCATATAAAATCACTTAAAAGCATCGTCAGACTCAGCAGCACTGTAAACTGCCTAAGGTAACATAACCACTGTCTGAAAAGCATGTTGATTGCCAGGAACTTCATGTGCTACTTCACAGCAAAGTTGGTTTTAGTTTTGTGGGGTTTTTTGAAGTTTTTTTTTTTTGCTTACGATATCTTCTAGCTCATCTCTTAGTATAATACTACAGAGCACTACTAACTTGACAGAAAACTATTTTGAAGGTCACCTTTTTGTTAATGAATATCCATATGTCCTGGTTTTGGCTAGGATAGGGTTGGGTTTCTTTCTAGCAGCTGGTATAGTGTTATGTTTTGGATTTAGAATGAGAAGAACGTTGATAACACACTGATGTTTTCAGTTGTCGCTAAGCAGTGTTTATACTAAGTCAAGGATTTTTCAGCTTCTCATGCCCAGCCAGCAAGAAGGCTGGAGGGGCACAAGAAGTTGGGAGGGGACACAGCCAGGACATCTGACCCAAACTGGCTAAAGGGGTATTCCATACCATGTGATGTCATGTCCAGTATATAAACTGGGGGGAGTTGGCCTGGGGGTGTGGACTGCTGCTAGGGAACTAACTAGGCATCGGTCAACAAGTGGTGAGCAATTGCACTGCGCATCACTTGTTTTGTATCTTCCAATTATTTTATTATTACCATTATTATTTTCTTCCTTTCTGTCCTATTAAACTGTTCTTATCTCAACCCACAAGTTTTACTTTGTTTTCTCCGATTCTCTCCCCCATCCCACCTGGTGGGGGGGAAGTGAGTGAGCAGCTGCATGGTGCTTGGTTGCTGGCTGGGGTTAAACCATGACACCATATTTGAAAAGCATTCTGCATTAAATTATAGTTTATTGCAATTTCTTTAAAGATTAAATATTTGCTCTTTACTTGTCCCTCCCACTGCATCTATTCTTTCAATACAACTGGTGCATACTTAAAAAAAACAAACAAACAAAAAGGAGAAGTAGTATTCAAAGCTGTTGTATGGAACAAAGTTATTTTTTAATATGTGTGACACTATGCAACAGAGTTCTGTAATACTAACATTTACTGGCAGTCATCTTTTAAGACTTGGGCTGTTCATTCATATTCTCAGTTGTCAGTAAAATCTTGAGACTGCATTGTTTCCTAAGTTTTGTCATTTATACAGGCACACATAAGACAATTACACATACACAGATCAAACCTTTGCTTTCATTACACATTCATATTCATTTTTGCCAGCAGAAAATTTGCAGAGATGTGCTCAAGGTAATGCTTACTATAAGAAAAGAAATAATTGGCAAAGATGCCGCTTTAATTCATCAGGAATCATGAGGTCATATTTCTTATAAGTATCACCGGTTACATATTCATTAAAATATTCATAAGACCCTGAAATTGTTAAAAACTTGAACATGAACATTTATCATCCACAGCTGAACAATAGAAACTCATTTTTTTCCCCCTCTTGCTTCAAATGTATATCAGCCAGTCAGGAAGAGGAAATCTTGTGACTTAACTTCACATTACTCACCACAAGAGCTGGAGGAAAAAAGCATAATCATAGTTCAAGATAACCCTTGTAAAAGTTCTTCAGATACAAATAGGATGCAATTTACAGACTCAGGATTAGATCCTTCCTAAGGCCATCACTATCAAACAAGAGATTAACCGAAGACAAGATTTTGACCACTTGTACTTTATGTCTAAGGTTAGCAACAATGTGCTTTGGAGTATGTATTTAATACAAAGTTCAGCTGTGGAAGGAAACCCATTCAGACATCAAATCAGGCTGGTCAAGAGAACAGGATTCAGTGGCAATCACATTGCTATTTTCATCCTGCTCAGGGGTGACAAGCTCTCTCTTTTTTTATACCAGATTGGCCCACATATTTTGCAATCTAGTTCCATAGAAACTTTGCACAAAGACTTTCAGTTTGAACATGGCATTGAGTTGGCATTTCTGCATTCACATAGTCTCCCTCTGAGGCTTAAGGAGATTCTTCTTATGCAAACTCAACATTTTAGAAAAATTTAGCAAAATTTCTGTGCTGGAGGTTTTGGAAACCTCACTACCTTCAACCTTCCACACTGTACCAAGTCAACAATGATCACACTATACCTTACTATAGTCATTTTGGAAACACACAACAGATGAGGCCAACAGGGCAGGTTCCTCTAGAGCTTTTGCCCTGCTTCTCGACAGAATACCTCCAATTCAACTTCTAGTTGTCTTTGTTACAAGATGTGATGACAACTTCCTCTCTTCGTAGAGAAGGCTGAATGGCTGGTGAAGCTTAGGTAAATGTGTTAGGCAGGCTAAGAGAATCTTAAAATGAAGAAATTGATGTACCTTTTTAAGAAAACAGACACTCGGTGGAATCAAATGTTCCAAATAGCAGAATGATGTCTCATTTCTACTGGGCATTAGGCACTCAGTTGAAAATGATCCATTACTATCAGATAAAAAGGGAGAACTGAAAAAACATACCATGAAAACCTGCACATACCTAAAATTGTTGTATTTTCCAAGATTTACTTTATAGAACACGTCTTTATTATGGTATTTATTATGGTACTTAATTTGTATCTAATTTAATAGTTGTTGGGGTTTTTTTAATCCAATTAAATTGCCTGGAGTTGCAATTTTTATGTTCAACCCTTTAAGCAATTTATCAGCTCCTAGCAACTAGGTTGAGGGTGGAGAAATAATTGTTTTGGCACTACCATTTCTGTCCACTGTACTTTATAAAGCACAGCAGGGGAGTATTTCTGATCAGCTAAAAACAAGGCCTTTAAGGTTTGTTTAGAAGTTGATCAGACTTCATTTGAGTCCATCAACAGTCATGCTTACACGATATTCAGTTCCTTTTAAGCTATGCCACCCTTTAGCTTTTGCTAATAATATGGCCTTCCCCAGTAAGTGGTGTTTGTGATTTTAATGTTAAGAAAAGGTAAGCTTTAAATACTGCTAGGAGGTTACCCTACACAAGTACATAACTTTCAAAAATTTAGCATATTATGGCTCATATGAAAGGATATTTAAAAATATAATCCCTTTCATGATCTGAGAGCATTCCAAATTTTATTAATTTTCTTCTTTTTGACAATTATTTTTCAGATAAAAATGGGAGTTGTTTCTGCATCATGTTTATGATGGAACACATTCAGAGAGGTTTTGCAGCATTTCCTTTAAAACATCTCACTCTGAATTCACCTGATTGCCTCGCTGTTGTTTTTTTTTTCATAGCCTGTACCCCCCACCCACAACACTGTGTCCTCAGCTGACGCATGGCTGCTCTGATATTTCATCATCTACGTTGCCCCAAAGGAATACAGCTATTCTGACAGTTCACAAATAGAAATACAGTCTTTGATGTAGCTGCGGTGTTTGATCCAACAGTTGCTTTGAAGATCAAGACCAAAGCCTTAGACGATACTGAAAACTGACTGGGAGCCTGTGGAGTGAATCAAGTGTTGATCTGACATACAAAGAACTGCCTAAACCATGCCAAAATTGGACAACTACACTCCATACAATCTAACACTCATCAATAGCCTTCGAATCCAAAGACAGAAAGCATAATTTTCACCGAGGGAAGGATCTTGCAAGCTAAGAGAGGAAAGGCCACCTTTCAACCACATTTCTAAGATGTGTGCAGTGGTGTTTAAGGTTAACCTTCATGAACTGTGACCAAGTCATGCGAGCTTTATTCCTGTTGTCATCTGCCCTTTGTCATCTGCATCAACACTGAACATTAATTCTTATGAGCGACATACACATCCATTCCACAACTGGTTTTGCCACTCCTCGTAGGTTTGTTTCTTCTTATGGGTAAGTAGGAAGTGATATACAAAAGGGTGGGAAGAGCAGAGAACAGGTTGTTGTTGCAGGACTTTATGTTCTCTTGGTCTGAAGCACACAGATGCATTCAAGGCACACCACAGAAAGGATATGATGTGGACATGAACAGGGTCAACTCTTTCAGAAGAATTGGCCAAGTTCCATGGGTCTGGCCAGAAAGGCTGGTAACCAAAAACTGAAGAAACCAATGTTACAGGTCAGTCAGACAGACAGTCTTTGCACTAAGATGATCTAACTGATCTTCAGGCTCTGGGAGGAGTTAGCCATAGCTCCTGGTTTTCACACCACTTTATAGAATATCATTCTTGGTTTTCAGTAGACGGGACAGGTAACTCTTAGCTTCATCTTCAAATCATTCACCCTTCCCAATCACTAACAGTCACACCAAGGTTCAATTTCATCCAGTCATTCTTTATTTCTTTTTAAGCAATCTGACATCTAAAATGATACAATTAGCCTAGTTCAGCCAGCCGAATCTTGCTTTTACCAGTGGTCTCAAATAATGTACATGAAAATACTTAATTTTTGTTCTTGGCATTCCTAAATGCCCCGCATTTTATGGTCAGTGAACAGGTAAGCCTGTGTTCCAAACTAGCACACACTGATGCATATATACTGACATTCAAATCTTTGCTGTGTAACTATAGCAAAGCAATTTGTGCTGGAAATGGCTGCTGCCACAAGCACAGTTCAGAACTACTGAAAACACAAAAACTGTAGAAATATCCACACATTCACTTCTGGCTTTTTTATATTAATAAAGCTTCTGTCATTTTCACAGTAGTAAATATTTGGTTTATCTGTAGACTTGATCTTTACAAAGTACTTGTAGTCCATACCAGAATTAATAGCAACATAATAACTGCATATAAAGATAATATAATTTGGTAAATTTACAATTACAAACTCATCTACATCAAAACAAAATGCTAAGAAATTCTAAATCTACTCAAAGACTTTTTTTATAAATGTATTTGCTCTTATTTGCATTTGAATTATAATAGACCTTATGTTTTTCATTTTTTTATTTGCTCTTAGAAGACCTTTGCTCTTAGAAGACCCATGTGGAATACTTATAGTAAAGATAAGATTCTTCAAGTCGTTACTAGCCACAATTATCAATGTGATTTTAACAGAAAGGCAGACTAATATAATTCTGGTGGGAAGGTCAGGATAAAACAACTACACTGTTAGCTTAAATATAATTCAAGCTACAGACATGAAAATACAACTTAAAGAAACTACGTTACTTGGTGGGCAGCACTGGAAGCAAAATACACACTGGAATATAAGAAATTTTGACAAGCAGAAGGGTTTAACCTACTGCATATACTCTTGATTTTAGCTAATAGTTCTGGTGTAATGAAATATGGGCATGAGCACACAGTTGGTTTATTTGGCAAAACAGATCAAACCTAGGATCTTTAGTACCATAAACAAAGTCTCTGGCATTTGAGTTAACAGAGTAGTAGCTTCATCTCCAGCAAAGTATGAAGGTTCCCATGCCTGTCATGCCAGCAGCTAGACAGAGATGCTACCATGCACACCAAAATCCCTGTCTGAAACAAAATTGATTTAAAACATTTAACAATGCAAATGCTTCAAACTAGTGAAGTCTAAACAATTTTTATTTTTAAATCTTTCTAATGCTAGGTTGTCAGGTATCATTTTGCTTGCAAGTAAACAAGTCGTACAGGAAGATAAAATTGGGGTTTATTCGCTGTGCCTTATAAAAAGAAGTGAGTAAAAAAGTCTGCGAGAATTAAGCATGTCAACAGACATGTCCAAAAGTTTAAGGCCCTCTCAAAAAAACCCAGAAAACCACAGTGCAGAACACTCTTTTTGAATTTATATTCTCCACACGTAATTACTGGACTGTCTCTTTACACTCCCTCTTTCTCTCCACTTTTAGGTTCACAGCAGTCATGGCTGTCAGCTCAAATACAGAAAGTAATTCTCCAAAGTAGTCTCTGTGTTCAAACATTTCAACACATCAGTCTTCTCCAGGGAACCTCAGCATATGTCCACAGAGACAGTGCCTACACAAGAGAATTTTCTCTGTATCGCTTTCTGGCACTTTTGAACAAGCCTGAAGGAACTGCATCCTCTGCCGTGACGCAGCAGAGGTGTCCCACCACCACCATTACTCACAGCAGAGACTGGGAGCAGAGACCACTCTTTGATAGGTGACATCTGTTTTTCAAGAATGAACAGATCAACAGCAGCACTGACATGAAATAATCAGAAGGGAAACCTCGTAAGTCATGTAATTCTGTAAACTGGTTAGTTCTGCTCTTTTTCTTGAAACAACTGATTTGTATTCAGTACACAAGAAGCAGCAGCAATGGCATTAAGTGCTTGTCCCACAACAAGACTTTCATATGTTTTCACTGCACTGCTTAAGTCACATACTCTAAATGCTTGTACAAAATACGTATTAAAATAGCACATTTACAGGGAGAAAAATATGAATCAAATTAATTCCTCGCAGTTAACGTTATTTTAACTGCTACTGGTGCTTCTACATACAGAACTGAGGAAAAGAAACCAGAAGTAGCATTGCTGCTCACGGCACTGACTCAATTGCTTGCTGTGAGAACAAGACCTCGTCTGCCTTCGTTCAGGATCTACTTAGCAGCAGCAATAGATTCATATTTGTTCAAGCATGCAAACAAGTAACCAGTAAATCAGAAAGCACCTGACTGATGCTGCAAGCTTGCAGGGTCATTTATTATTAATTTTTTTGTTGTTGCCAAATCCATCTTCCCAAGCCCTGAATCCCTTTCTATAAAAGTTGTCTTTTCTGCAAAAGACAACTGGCCTAAAGAGCGTAAGGGTAAAGTAGAAAACACGAGAGAACAGACGCGTACAACCTGATGAAGGTCAAGGAAGCAAGCTGCCTGGGGAAGATTAGGAGCAATGGGCATGACACAGCAGGAGACCTGCCCTTTTATTTCCACAGGCATTGCTGCAAAGGGGATTCTGGATGAAGGTAGACTGGCAGCCATCCACCAGGAGACAGAAAATCATAATATCCCTTGATAACAATTTTATCTACATGAACATGTAAGAAAGGCATGTCATAGAAATGTCAAGTAGGAAGAACAGGAAAGACTTATATGAGGCAAGACCAACTAATTGAAAGGAACACAATTTTTCAGGTCTAAAATAACATAAAGCAACTTTAAAGGAAAAAAACCAACAAACATTATGAATAATTGCTGAGAGTTAGTGTTACTCAGGGAATTGAGATAAAATGTAGTATCACATGTGCAATAGGGTTGGGGAATGCTAGTACAGGCAGAAGCTACAGAAGGGTTCTCTTCAGGAAAGAGAAAGCATGTAATTTGTCATCTGTGGAAAATGAAGGGACAAAAGGAGGATTAAGAAAGATTTAGATAAGCACCAGAAAGTGACCATACCAATACTAAGGCATAGGCTAACGTGAGAGATAGTTGTGATACCCACAGTGAACTTGAAAAAAGATAGCAAAGAAGGTTGAACTTTTTTCTTGAGAATTGCCTCATCCATGAAACGTCAGCTAAGATTTTAATTTGGACAGAAAGGTAGAGCTGGAGTAGAGAGACTGAGATAAGACTCATTAGTACAGACATGAATTTGTATTCATGGACGGGGTTTCTCCACAGATAAGAGGAGGAAAAGAGCAAAAGGCAGAGCTGTACAAAACATTGTCATAGAAGGAGACTGAAGACTATGAGATTCCTGAAATTATGAAGGAGGAACTCCTAGAGAAGACAGACACCAGAACAGAGGGTGGTTACATCTGCAAACCCCCTAAAAATTGGAGCAGATAAGGAAAGGGCAAGTGAATGACCAACAAGTGAGAGGAAGGCTGATAAAAATCAGGGCCCTTGGAGAAGAGGACCTGTGTAAGGGAAATCAGAGAGCAGTTGCTAAAGAACAGGATAGATTATGTCTATTGAGTAGAACTGAAACATGTCTACATTGCAAATGAATAGGACATGAAGAAATGTGGCAGCTTGAAAAGTAGGAAAGGCCAGTGTGGAAGTGGGAATCAAAGATGAACAGGGAAGAACCATAAGGCAAAGGTGAGAGGGCCAAAGAGAGGAAGACTATCGAGAGAGGATCTGATGGAGATGACAGAGTCATGACAAACAGAACCATGGTGGAGAGAAGAGCTGACTGAAGCTATTTAGAAAATGGGAAAGAGTAGGAAAAGTGTAGAGTAAGAAGGTATGAGCATGGCACTGGAACCAATTGAGAAGGAGGTAGAAAAACACCAAAAAGAGGGAGAAGAGCTAGCAGCAGGTATAGAGGAATTAAATCAACAACAGCAAACTAGGGAACGCATGGCTAAACACCCAAATACACATCTTCACGTGGCAAGTGCCAAAGCCATAATGTTTCACCAAAGAATACAGAAGGTGGTAAGAGTTTACATGGGCTCAAAAAGCAGGTAGGTAACAGTGATAGAAATCTATCAAGGGACAGTAAGTACAGCAGTGCTGTGCCTTTGCCCCTGAAAGTCCCTGAGTTGCAGATCTCTTCAGCCAGAGAGTGTAACAAGATCACAGTTTGAAAACTACTCTGCAGGTACGACTGCACGTTTTCCTGCAAATCAACTAGAAAGAGCTGCCAGATCTGACAGGGAGAAGGGAAGAAGGTCTCCCTCATTTTCATATGTAGCCATTTATGGAAGCAATTTTTTTTCCACTGCTATACTCTTTTCTATCAGTCTTTTAGGGCTTCTCGTACAAATATCACAGTTTATTAAATGAATCTGGTGAAGAAGACTATCATCTCATTCTCAGCACAAGAACAAAATGTTTGAAACAATGCAGTGAGGGGAAAATTGAAAGTTGAGACAAATTTCCATCAAAAGCCTAAGCCTGTGCCTAATTATATTCATTAAATGTATCAGTGGTGATCATATGCAATGGCTCATTGAGGAACCCACACTGTACTACCTCAAACAGTCTTTGGGTTTTGTACTGCTGCCAAAGTGGTTTACCCTATTTCCAGTGACTCAGTAACAACTTTTGGGTTTAGTAATTGAAATACAAGTGGTATACAAGTACTAGGAGTAGAAGATCTGGCACTCATCTGCAGGTGTAATTAGCATATTATAGATTTCTAACTGACTTCTCGACTCCCCGAAAGTCCTTACTTGCAGAAAATCAGTCTCAAACATGTTGTAAGCATTGAAGGCATCTTTACAAATTTTAACCTAGGAAACTGCAATTTTCAGCTAAGAACATATTATACCTTACAGCTGTTCATTCGCTTGCCTGTTCACTTCAACAACATCTGAAAAATCTTTACACTGCATAAATAATGTATTATATCCATAACAACAGGATACAGTACACTGTATGATTGATTACCTTGGCATTTAGCTCTTCTGGGAATAGATTTTGTGAAACATGGCTCTATTTGACTCCCTGAAAATTACATTTTGGTAAAACTGTCTGAACGATCAAACTTAGGTATGGCTAGACATGATGTTATTAACATTGCACAGGCAGGTACAAATTTGTACTTTCCATACTGTACCAAAACAATGCTATTTTACATTTGTTTCTCAAGGAATCAGAGATAGCAAAGTCAGGGTGGATCAATTTAAATCAGTGATCTGAATCACTAATTATAATCCTGATTAAAATCAGCAAACTTTTAATTCACACAGTGGTTTACACAAGTAACCACTGCTACTTTTGTTCTTATTTCAGTATTCTGAGGCATGGTTGTTTTACATTGGACTTTACAAAAAATTTGGTACTATTTTATGCTAATTATTTAAAGTCCCAATTTTTCCTTTTCCATTCTTCTTTTCCATAATGACGTTAGCAAATTATAAAAGAGCCATCACTTATTTGCCAGGTGATTACTATTTTTTTAATCACGGTTAGTGTCAAGTTGACTCTTATTCCCTATGAAACAGATTTCAACCAGAATTTTAAGTATTTTCTAAAATATATATCTTATGTATATTATTTGAAAGTTACTAATTAATAATTTAAGTAGAACCATCTTATACAGCAGATACACAGAAGAAAAATTAAGTTCAACCAAGCAGGTGCTGCACTGTAAATTTAACATTTAAGAAGGCATACATTCTCTGTTGCTAACAAAATTTACAACTTCTGAGCATCCTATCTTATGAGATTTTGGTATGGCTAACAGCCTCAAACCTAATTTATATTCACAGACTGAAAGAAGATGGTAAGAATAAACAAAGATAACCAGTTCCTCAAATCCTAATATGTTATTTCAACCCTTAAATGCACATTGAATTGAACTTATCAAATATATCTAGATGAAGAAAATATTATTTCAGAACCAGGAAAGGACACAGCTTGTTATGAAAACACAGTTAACTTTCCCAGTTAACAATTGTTCTCTAAATCACATTAGTATCTGAAACTTTATCAGCAACTTTATTTCTTGAATTGTTTACTTGTAGATTATTCTAGTAAATTTTTTCATAGATCATTCCTTAATACCTTCACTTTAGCTACCATTTTTAAGTTCTTAAAAATAAAAGAATGTACCCAACAAATTAAAATAACTGTTTTGGTCTTTTTACTGAGCTGTTGATTTTTATCTATCATGTTATTAATAATTATAGGATGGTTTCCTCCCACCCCCGTACACTTGCAACATACATACAAAATGTCAAGGAAAGGGAGAACAAGAAGAATAAATGTTAATCTCATTGATTTAAAAATAAATCATAGCATGCTTCGAAAGCTGTCAGGAAAAGTAATTTTAGCCTAACTTCACTGCTCATTATGAACTCCAGTGCAAACAACTCATTTGCTCTACTGACTTTTTGGCGTTACACAATCTACTTGCAATTATGATTTGCCATATATTAGTAAATACTGGAAACAGAAATAGCAAACTGAAAACAGGATCTACTGGCTTGAGTGTAGACATATTGCCAGTTCTCATTAATTCACTGGGCACAACAGATAAAAAGGTAAGTTTTTATTACCCTAAAAGACCTCCACCAGCAACAGAATTTAGTACAGCTCCATATGCTTTTAGTACGCTTTCTTTATAGGTCGCATTGATGAAAAGCACTATCTTCACTACAAATAAAAATAAATACACCAAATAAAACGTAAGCCTGACACTATGTAATATTCATGAGTGTTATTCTGTAAAGTTTAGGCTCTAACTCTGCATTATAGCATCATCCTCCAGAATCTTTGCTTGTTTTAAATTAACAAAATGAATTCATTCTGGATTTCAGATTTTCTGTAAGGAACTCAAAGATATGAACTAGCTGAACTGCTGTGAGAATAACTTCTTGAGACTGACAGCAATTGGATGACTGGTTAATCTCACTACCTTGAGGTAACTTCAATACCCACAGACAAATACTACTAAGTGCTCTCTGACAGAGGAAAAACCAAGTGAATGGCCATGTTCTAAAAATCCAGAAACTGTCTCTCTTGCCTTCCTAGCTAGGACATCTTCAGTCCCGGCACAGAAGTCTCTCCAATACACACTGCAGGGCAACTCTGTCAACAGAAAACAAAGACTTCCAGAAAAATAGGGCTGGTGGCCGCTGACTCCATCTCCCTCCCTGGTGAATAAGGTACAATTCCATCATTCCTGCCTTTGGTTTTGAAGCCTTCAGTAATGAGGATCCCACAGTCTCTTCACAAGCTTATTCCAGTATTTAGATAATCTCACCACTGGAACATATTTCTAGAGTCTATACTGAATTTCCCTGTTACAAACCTGTTACTTGTTGCACCAGTCTGAGAACAGATTGCTCATTTACTTTTTAAGTATTTGACCTATTTTCCTCAATTTCCCTCCTCTAGATCATGCCAACTATCATACAGCTCACCAACCTGGACACAGGTTTGACGAATGCTTTTTTAGTCTGCTGAAAACTGAGATGCAGAGCTATTGCTTGTCCTGCTCAAGGACAAAAAGACTTTGCAAGCGTACTTTCTGAATGGATCACCAGTTAGAAAAACCAAACACATCTGCCAGCTGGGCCTGCACCTAACCAGCAGACAGACTGACTGATTCAGTCCAACAAGAAATGCTCGTGTTCTCATGTATGAGGAGAAACATAGCAACTGGAGAAGGAGATACTAGCAAAGTGCACAGGCAGAGTGTGGGAGAGGAGAACTGCCACCAAGCAGTGAGGCTGCAGAGGTCCACCTCAGCCACCCGCTTTGGCTGGGCTCCCCTGCTCGAGGCAGCACCGTCCACCCCCTCCAGTCTTTGTGTAGCACTGGAAGCCTTCACAGAGCAAAAAATACATAAAACTCAAAACAAATAATGCAGGAAGCTCCACATTATTTGTTTTCATATTGAACAAATTCAAATCATGCAGTTATATCTTTAACAAAACCTTCACAGCAGGATTGGTTGCTGTGCCACACACTTGAATTTGGAAACTACAAGCAGACCAACAATCCAGGCTACCACGAGGTTCTGGTGGTCTTGGCTATATCCCACTGCTGGAACACCAAACTCACAGGAACACACCTTGGTGTGCTAAGCTATGCACCTCCGGCAAGCTACTGAAGCACACAGGCCATTTACTGCATCTCTGAGGTTCCTATGGGATTCCAACAATAATCCTCCTGATGCATCAGACTATTGGATAACACTTCAACCCACAATTTTTGGTTTTGAGGCAAATCACTACTTCTTAAGGAAAAAAAAAAACCCAACAAAACACTAACCAAACTCAGATTGATAAAAGTGTTTTACCACTGGCAGAAATAAATGTTTAAAAATCTTTCCTACACTGCTGAAGGGGCATACAGGATTTCCTGTGGCCATATTAGTACCTCCTATAGACCCACCCTCAAGATTTATTTGGGTCTGAGAACCCACAAAGCCACATAAAGGATCAATGAGCAGTCACTGGTGTTTACCATTTCAATCTTGACAAAAATCCAAAGGCAGCAACAATAATACAACCCATACATTAAAATTATATTCAATTGCTACTTTCTCACTACCTGTCATACAATGATTTAGATTTACATATTTAGAGTTACAGAATTCTTCTTGACCTAATACTTAAAATGATAGATGAAAACTAATAATTTTTTTTGCTTAGAAACCTTTTTCATCTGTTATGTTAAACAAATAAATAAGAGAATTGTGACTTTGAAACAATGTTAAACATTATAATAATATTAGAGACATAGCAATATTTCTCTGTCTGAGAAATGGTGGGTGCCTGGTCCTCTTTACGTAAGTCATGTATCTTTGCAAGGGAACATTCTATCTTAAAAATAGTATTTTTGCTTTCTTCAGGACTACTACTCTTTGCAACCAACAAGTTTAGGATTCAGCTTTATGGAGTCACTGAAATTATTTCTGCCTCAGCAGAGCCACCCGATTATAAAATCCAGTTGTGATTTGATTGCATCCACAAACCTATCTCCTCATGCAGGTAACTTAAATGGGTTACACTTCCTTTTTAAGTTCTTGCAGTTTCACAAAATTTTGAGGATAAAATTTAATGACCTATTGAAAATAAATAAATCATTTGTTATATCATATTCTACTTGGCATACAATATTAGGACAGAGAACATTTGCTAGAGGTATTGTTAAGTGAAAATCCTTGTTACATTATGCATGACTTCCCAAAGCACTGAGTACATAATATCCATCATGAAATTCAGAATATATAACTAAATTTAGTAAAAAGTACATTCAGACGTGTGATCAGCATTCTGACATCTTCAGTTATGAGTTTTAATTAAACTCGCTTTTTGTATTAAGTCAATTTTTATTAAATAGGCATGGAATCATGTTTTATACATTATGCATAACTAAAAAGCCATATAAAAAGTTATTTGTAAATGCCTTTTCTTAAAGGGACTTCATGATTCAACCCACTGTTCCGTAACTTCTCTTCACAGTTGTGATGAAGAGGCACCAGGCCTGAAGATGATCGACCTTCAGTCACCTTGCCAGGAATCCATTTCAGCACCACAAATACTACTTCCTGTGACAACAGGCTGATAAATGAGATCGTTGGGTGACACAAGGCATGGATTACCTTTTTTGTCAGGAAGTAAACTATCGAAAAATAAAGCCAAAGAGATTCCTGGACATCTCTGATGCACCAGACTAACCCTCGGATTCCACAATTCCTGTCCTTTGGTACTGAGGATCTCTCACCACTAAGCAGATGAGGTCTCACTCTCTCTGTATTTTTCCACGTGACACAATCACATTTAAAGAATCTTTGTAACTCCCTACTATCACAAATAAGAAACACAAAGATGCACCTAGATGAAGCTCAGAAGGCTGAAGTCCTAACTGCCCTAAATGCCTCTTCTCTCTCAGAGCAGAGACAGCAGAACTGCACGGCAACAGCCCTGTAAGCTATCAGTTGGCTGCCCTGCGTATGAAAGCCACGCGACCTCGATTCTGGATTGCGCCATAGGTTATGGTGTAACCCACAGCTGGTTCGGATTCATCTCAGCCACCTCTACTGTGAAGGCAGAAAGTGCCAAGAGAAAGGTGGTTCCCCTCCAATTGCAGGCAGGAGAAACCCTTTCAGCAGCCTAATCCCACCCATGACCCCAGGCCTTCCCCACTGCATTTTCTCTGATCACTTAACCCATGCATGGACAAATACCATGCAGTTCTGACTGAGCATTACACACTGTGTCAGCTTCCACACAGTCAGGTTAGAAGTGCTTGTATCTTTGCTAGACAGGAGAAGCTAGCAATGCCTGTTATACTCAGGATCTCAGCCTTGAGCATGAAGGGCCACTCACCCAACAAAAAAACAGCAGCAAATTTATCAAGTGTTATACCTCTAAATATTCCACTTGCCAAATGAACAGTTTCAAATGAATCTCAAGCAAGAAAGCAGAATAAGTAGCACACCAAATTACCCAAATCAAATGGTACTTCTCAAACAACGAGGGAAGCCCAGCTTAAAGGAATCAGTATTTTGAGCTTCAGGACACCTATGAGAATGATATACTGACACTGTGACACTGAAGAGGGGTGGTTTTGTGCTTGGTTTGGTTTTGGTTGTCTGGTTTTTTTGGTTTTTTTTGTTTTTACCATTACGATGCTTTTCTTCAAAGGTTACTCTTTCTACATTTGCCAAGAAACAGTTTTTATTAATAGAGCCTAGTACTATAGCATTCACCTTTTGACCTGGATAAATACCTTTCCAGAACAGTCCAAAACAGAATTCCTTGGCATCGGCATGTTTATATTCACAAATTCTATATCACTTCCTCTTTGATACCAATCAAATGCACACACATAGATTTACTGGCTAACCAGTATTAAGTCAAAGCTGAAAGGAACTCTCTCCTGGACAAATGGCTTTATTGAAAGACCAGAAAGCTATTTTCCTGTTGGAGAGAAACCTCCTTAGTATCCAAGAGAAGAAACTAGCAACTTCTGATTTATTTCAGCAACTTTACTCCATTTCCCGAAAATCAGACAGCTAGAATGCAGCACCTGTTAAAGTTTCAGTACTAATCCAGCACAGATTGTGCTTTAAACTGCCTTTTTCTAAATCTCTGAAGTGATCTGTACTACCAGAAAATTCTGATTTTACATATGGTTTTCCTCTTGCTTTTCAGACCAGTAGGTAGCCAGAGGTTGGGCATGGCCAAGTACTGGTACAAAGAATTTCCAACACTTTTTGTGTGTACTGAGTTGTGCAAACAAGCATCTTGCACAGACGACAGTCACAAACAAAATATACAGCACTTATTACAAGTTTCTGAGAAGTCAAGATTTTCTGTAGAAAATAACCTGAAAGATGAGCCTTTTCATAGTATTTCGAGACTACATCATTCCTACAACAAACAGATGGTGTGCACATGCTGATGAAATGCTGCATATACATAAAAAGCACAAATAAGAGGAGGTAAAATGCTTTAAAGATCTGTGCTGATAAATTGAGAACTACCATAAAATAATTAGAATAAGAAGAAATTCAAATATTGTAAAGCTATTTTGGTTCTAGTTTTGCTGTTTGTGCTTCATTGCTAAAACGTTAAATTCATTTTACTGCAGACATGCAATGTACTGCATTTTCAAGACCAATTGATTTCATTTTGCAAACATGAAATACTTAAAATTTCAATCTAGAATTTTCCTGGAGAGAATTTTGGACAAGCAGTTTGTCAAATTTGTCCTTAACTTTATTTTCCTATTCCTCCTCACCTTTTCAATCTATTCAGTGGTTTTGATATGGCTTGCGTAATGCACACTGCAGTCACTTTCATTTTGTTAAAGAACACTTATTTGGAAATGAAGATGCACCAAATTATATTCCATAGCATTTGGACAGAATGAGAAGTGAACAACAATAAACCTCCAGCATGCTAAACAGAGCCACTGACTGCAAGACATAGAACGACTGCGCCAAAATGTTCTTGCTGCTGCTCCACTGACATCTCTGAATTTGAACAAATGTGGTTCATTAACCTGAGGCAGAATAAAGACAAAACTGAAACTGAGATTTTCCAAAGTGCTCCACTTGCAAGTACCTTATTTATGAATTTTATTTTCTTTCCAATATAGGTAGAATGGTTAAGAACCAATGCATTGCATATGCTGTAATAAGTCTGAAGAGGTTTCATCTGATCAGTCTTAAATCCCTGCTTTCTTCATAAAGTGTAAAAGAGTTAAATGAATGGCCTAAACAGAATAATTCTACAGATGGGTAAAACTGGCATTTTAGAGGAAAAAATAAGAGTCATCATGGCACATTTGTACAAAATGTAGTTGAGAGCAGTTAATTCTAGAACCTTTCCAACACTGAGAGGATGCTGGTCTTTTTTTTTTTTTTTTTTAACTGAATGGTGATTTGAGTGCAGCAATAGTGTTATCCTGTATGAATTTCAACCCTGTGTACCTTATTGATATTGTGATTTTAAAAAATAAATATTTACAATACAATTCATAAAGAATATTATATATGTATTTTTCAGCAGGTCATACACATTTCTGAGAGAGACTTAATGCTCATTACTTTTCTCACTTTTACAAACAAAGCATTAAACAGGAATTGCTCAATGGAGATATGCACACATAGGCTGGGATTGCTAAGAATAATATCAAGCATTGGAGAGAGAAGGTCAAGTGATGTTCACACTGTTTCAAAAATGACAGCCTATGAACAGCATACTACTCCCTCATAGATGTCATACAGAAGCCTGATGTTCCCCCCCTCCCTCTGCACAGTGACTAGATGAATTTTCCAGATGTTAAAGAAAAATAATTGGCTAACAAAAAGTGAGCTGCACATATATGGAGCCCTTTCATGCTTTTGTAGTTTAACAAATATTTCGCTAATCCCTCCAAAATTATCATTACTAATTTACTTGCCCATTTAACAAAAATAATGCATGTTGGTATAGGACATTTTCAAGATTTCTTTATTGCTTTAATTACCTGTTCTATTATTCTTTTCATTTCAACTCATTTCTGTTTAGTCTGTTAATAAGAGCAGTGATTTACTCTGTCATCTATCAGGTATTTAGAGAACATTTGCATAGCTACACCAATTAAATGTTTTCCTATAGTCAGGAATTTATAATATTTAGTGCAAGCATACAAAAGCAAATCCAGTAGGCTACACTAGACAGGCTGAAAGACTGATTATGTCAATGAATTCACACATAAGAAACAAAACTAAGTTTATTATCCACTCTCATTTAAATCAGGCATGCTTAAGTCTCCAGGAGTACTTCCAACCAAAGGTAAACATAATTTTCAACAAACAATTATCTTTTTATGGAACACCTTACCCTATTTGAAGCTGCCTAGAACCACAATAAGATGGGATTCCCTATGGTCCAATGCATAAGAATATGCAACCACTTCAGTTACCTTCAGGCAATAGGTGAGCTTTCTTCACACTACTGCAGAGTCTAGCACTCCTATGGAGGTCAGCAGCAACTTCATGTCAGAAGATTAGTTCAGTATCTACCAACTCATTCTTAATTAAATGAACTGACATCTCTCTGTCAGTAATCAACATTCACAAGATAAATTATAAGCAGAAAGCAGGCAATTGCCAGTTAGGATTAGCTCAGGGGAAACAGGCATATTTGCTTTAATCTGCTCTAAGTGAAAGCATAGAACACAGTCATGTGTTCCAAAATATGATGATCATGTGCCCATGTCCTCCTAGATGAAGCTAATCCTGATTGCATACATCCAAATGCTGTTAGCTTGTTGTAACAGTAGCTTCTGGCAGCATTTCAGGATCTCAAAGACAATTTTAAGTGCTAAAATGGGCATAGCAACAATCAGATATTACACATAGCTGATCAAATTTCCAGTCTGAACTTCTAAAATCTAGTCAAGACAAAGCACTTGTATTTTAGCATGTGTCACACTGACTGGGTTACAGCTCACAGAGAAGCCTAGAATTTAACTCTGTTTGCTCTGTGCCTATTCAAGTAGTGGTTTGCCTGTAAAATTTTTAAAAACTGTTATCTATAGTCCCCTACCTTTAATCCTAGCTTAGATGATGCACAAAAGAAGACTAGGCTCAATTGTTCTTAGCTAATCACCTGAATGAGTATAGGCTTTTAAAATAAATCCTAATTATAAATGTTAATTAGTAGAGTGCGCAGTTTTTCACAGTTACTTAAAAAATACTAGCAGGCATCTTTAGGATCAAACAAATTTCTCATGGCTTTGTCACAAGCTGTTTAAGTTTAGTGCTCTTTTTCTAAACACATAAGCCAGTTCCATAAAATAAAGGTGCCACTTTAATGAAAACAGTATTTACAGTGACTTGTTTAAAGAAAACAATTAGCTATATTCACAGAAATCAATGTACAATCTGACAAATGATGTGCTATTTACAAATGTGTTGAATTTACAAAAAAACCACAAGGTCACTTTCTTCATTTCAGTCTCCTTACTGTGAGATGAGAAGAAAACTATAAATTCAAAATACTAAACTCATCTGGAATATCTGAGATAGCCTGTGCTTCCAATCATTTTTTCTTTGAAAGCACATTGTACGCACAAGACCTGTCCCCTTTTGTTGTTCAATGTTTGTGGCTGCACTCTTAAGTCATAGCTATTAAGCGGCCTGTGATTTAAGATTCAAAAAATATTTAAAATAGAAAGATATTTTACTTTATCTTAAGAAATCTTAACTCTTAGTCAGACATCATGTGACCTAGTCAATTCACTGCTCAGATGATGTCAGGTGCAAGTTTCTCTGCTAGAAGTCCACTGTGTCTCACTGAAGAGGTAGCTACAAGAATCAGTTGACGTATGAATTCATTTATAATGTTGCAATACTTTCAGAAATATGCTATAGAGTAGGTTCTTTATGAAATCCCCATTTAAGAAAAATAAACTAGAAACTCTTGCCAGCATGCAACTCTTTTAGTGCAGTTCTGATTAATGTAGCTGTCATAAGGACATATGCAAAAATAAGTCTAATTTATTCAAAAAATACTCAGGACAACATTTGGATGACTGGAGGCTACAGCAACACCTCCAATTAAATACATTTGCACCAAGCCACTTGCTTTACAACTATGTTTTCTCTTTATTTCCAAAGTGCTACTCTGTAGACCTGAAGGTTTTGCATTCTTTTTAAGTGGACCTGAATTCAAACAGGCGAAGTCACAACAACTGAAGAAACAAATCTTTTCAGAGCGCTCAGGTTTTCAACATCAACAAGAAATCACCTACCAACATGCAAAAATAATCTAGGGATTAACCATTTCAGCTTTTTTCTCATCTGATAATATATATAATGGCGAAAGAGAGAGATTAAAACACCTGCTCTGAGTATGGTTTCAAGTAATTGAGATTACAGAGTACAGAAAATCTGAGGCAACTGATTATAATTTTTATTTAAATTCTGATACCACCCAAACAGTATCACATCCAGAACAAGAATATTTACAAGTGGTACCATGCCAGAAATGCCACTACATCAACAAATATTTGCAAGGTATTTCAACATAGACAATACGACAATATTTTATACATTGACATGTTTAAATTTCCTTTTTGTTTGCCATCTTCAGTGTCATCTGGTTTGCTAAGCCTCTTCCCACAACAACTGCCCTTAGGTAAGTTCGGACAGTAGGAATTTCCCCTAAGACAGTAACAACTTCTGGAAATAAAAAGTAGAAAAAATACTACAACACGACCTTTAGACATCTTTACCATTTATTATTTAGAAACAACAAGTCAATCGCTTGAAAACAAAAATCTAAGATAGCACCAAAAATTCAAGTAACACAGGAATGGAAGGGGCAGGCAACCACTCCATAACAACCTTGCTGCCATACACTAAAACACTTCCCAAAACTTCACAAGAGAAACCTCAGATCCAGTATGAGCCCCAAAACCCACAACTATAACATGCCTCAAGAAGAAGACTTTTGCTAGTTCCTGTGCAAGCTAGGAATTTGTAGTGGGACATTTTCAGAGAATGCTGTACCTCTAATTACAGAACAAAACAAAAAGAAACCCTCAACCCTAATGATCCAGAAGGAAAAAAACAAATTAAAAAAAAAAATCCTGAGCCCAAGAGTGAAATGTACCCATGAGGTATCTAACAGACTTTAAACCACCCTCAGCAATATATTCTAATTTCAGCTTCAGGGGAAAGCAGAAAGAAGTCACAAACAAAATTAACATTAAAATGTATCATTACTATATTAAAATATGTTAATGTAAAAGATATACAAACAACTTTTAATTTTAGCCTATATTTAATGACCTGATCATAGAAGCCAAACCAATGTATCTCATCGCGATTCCTTTAAATGCAGTTTACTGATTTTGATAGCCTCTCTAACCACTTGATGTCATTGATGTGAGTTATTCTAATTACTTTTCACCTAATAAATCAACATTTTTGTTCAGTGACAGCTGTATTATTAGTATTAAGCTACTCTAAAACATTTTTGTACAAGAAGAATGTGTAATACCAGAAGAGCTCTGATTTAAAAAAAACCCAGCCTGCTACTGTCCAAACTAATACTTACTATTGATTTCTGTAAGATTAAAGTCTATCATCAGATGTACAAAAAAATGGAAAACTACATTCAGGTTTTCTTTTAAAAAATGCATTTAAAGAGCTTCCATAAAGTCAGGACCTTAGCTCCAATGGCAGGTTAGGACAGAATCTTTAATTTTAAATAACTTTCAAAGCTATAAGAATGTAGGTAACCAATGGATGAATAAACTTACAAAATCGATATGCAATGGCCAAAAAGAAAAAAATTCCAATTGTTCCTCAAACTACTGTATATTGCCTAATCATTATGAAGAATATTCCTATGTAATCTGTCCCACTGCCTTTTAAAAAGCATTCCTAGAAAAGATGACTCATGAGGATGCTTCACAAACAATGAGAAAGTATCATAATATCAAATGGTATGACTTATTTAACTCTCCAAATGAGTCTTTATTATGGAGGTTGAGTACCATGGTTTTTTCTATTTTGCTGGACTGATACTGTGATGTGCAATCTTTACTGCAGTAACTCAGGGAACAGTGCCATAAAAATGCTGGCAATCAGTTAATGAAAAGTTAAGACAGCTATACAATATTACACCTGGAAAGGACTTAATACACTTACAAAAACATGGGTTATTTTGAAGAAGCCACCATAATCCGTATCTGCATTTTTAATTGTAATCTACACACATTTGAAAGTCAGTATGGTTTGTTGCCAAATAATTGACAAAGCTATTGAAATTCTGATACGCACTACTTAACAACGTGGCCTGGAAGACACCTTTGGAAATGCCTCTCAGAAGGAAGATGATGTTACCAGCAACTGACCCAGAGAGCAGTGTCAACCTGGCCTAGCCTACAGTTACCAATCACCTGGAAGAAATGCTTGTAACCATCATCACATCGTGGTATGCATTGTAACTTTTTTAATTCCATCTTTACATTTTCTCTCTTTTTAAAAGCCTTTCAGATAAAACAGAGGAAGGACTGTCAAGCAAGCAAGCAACTAGCCTGACATTTGGGAAAACTGGCTCAAGTCTCTGCTCCAGGCCAAAGTCAGAAACAAAGTCTAAGGAATTCACTCAGTATCTCCCTCTGTTATTTGCTTGCTCACGTGAACAGAAGCAAATCCTGATCACAGACTGCTGTGAGGAAAAACACATTAAAAGATCACAAGGCACTCAGTACTACAGTCACAAGGTCTGCAAAATTTAGATAGGCTAAAATACTGGATAACAATTTATTAACCTATGTAGGTAGCATGCATAGGAATAGCATTTCATAATTCAGAGCTAAATGACAGTTTAAAAATTCAGTCCACAAAGACTTACATACTACTATTTTAAATGAGGCTTACATTCACCAGCAATGAGTGTTCTAGAAATACTTTCAATTAGACTAAAGGCAGACTTACTTTGTTTAGCAGCTCCTTACAGCAGGAAAGCTGTTCTAAGGCCACTTATATATGACTAGAATTACGGAGGACATCTCCTGCTTCTTCAATAAGTTAGATGGTTGTTAGTATTGCAATAAAGACAGTAGTTTATCATCAGCTTTTGTCACAATTTTCCAATAGGTAACTCAGTATCTTTGCTTACAAGTATCATAGTAAAATGCATGTATTGTAACAACAGAAAAATTGTAGCTTTAATGGTTGATGGGCAAAGAGGCTTCTGTGCTGACATCTTCAGCGTTATACAGCTGTCTAAAAGCAGTGACATGCAAAAACTGACTGAAAATATTTCCACTGAATGGTGAGGATTACGGATGAATAACTTGAGCAGCTACAGATCTATTTGATGTTTCAAGCTGCCAATAATTAAGAGCCAGGAAGAGAGTAAAATGTTCTAAAAAGATGCTGTATGATTTTGTTTGATAATGAAACACAGATCAGGCAAGTAGCTCATTTTTTTTAATACTGTTTATAACACTATTTCATTCCAGTATACAGCTTGTGATTCAAATATCTGAAAAGCACTTGAGCTAAAGGTGCCTTTCTAAGGATGGTACTACATAAAGACAACTTCAAAGATGCTAGGCAACTTACTACCAAAGGTAATTTTAGACATCAGTATGCAGAGGGACAAGGTACAAGTCCTACTGAAACTCACCACAAAGACAGCAGATCAAACAAAAAAAAAAACCAAAGCCAAACTTGAAAATTTCAATTTCTTGCTGTGTGTTTGAAATTATTCTCTTGTGTATATTCTGGATATAATATCAAACACCTTCCATGTTGAAAAGATCTGCAGTTTGTTTTGAGGTCTAGCTGATAAACATTAAAAAAAAATCATAAAACTGCAGGACAACTCAACGTAAAACTTTCACCATGGCCAAATCATCTTTGTTCAACAACACAAATAATTACAAAATACTCTCCTTCTTTGGAATACTTCCAGACTTCAGCAACCGGGAAAGAGCTTGCTACCACTACCTGTTCAGGAAACAGCATCTTCTTTCTCCCCGGACCTTGCTGCTCAGGCTGTAGCCAGAAGACACACAGAATAGGTGAAACCACAAGACTAGAGCAGCATAGCTTACACTCAGTTAAAATACAATGTTTATGAAAACTGGTCATTCATTATGACTAAAATTTGTAACTTCAGGCTTAAAATGGGATAGCAAACAACAGCATGATCTGGAGGAGTCACTGCAGATTTGCAGGATTAGAGAAGGAACCCATTATACAACAACCCAAGCTGGCTAGAAAGCGTACACTGTACTTTGCCTTTCTCTGGACGTTACTAAGCAGAAGCTAGTAACAGAGAACAGCAACAAGGTCTGAGCAAGTCACTGTCCTAGTTTCTACCTGTTAATTAGAAGTACTCCAACAGGCCCACAGACAACCTCGTTCAGACCAACGCTGCTTCTATTCTACCCTGGCCAGGAGCTCTCCCTGCCCCCTTGCAAAGTCACTTTGCTCTACCTCATGTCTCCAGAGGGGCTCAGAGACCTGCTCCAAAACTGGAATACCGTTCACTATCTGGAAGACTTCACTACGCATTATCCATAAGCGAAGAACGGGCTATTGAGTCAGCCATTACCTTTGTTCTATCAGAAACCAGATCTGAACAAAATTTTTTCAATTCCTCTCGCTAATATGAAAAGTTAAAAATAGGAAGCAGAAACCACATCCTTTAATACAGAAATCCATCCTTAGATTCACAGATTTTAACATAAGGAAAGCCTCTAGAAGAACACAGGCCTCAGATGGTCACAAAATGATCCCCACATTAAGTCGATACCTGCTTATTGAGACAGATCAGAGCCTTGGATTACACAGTAATTTATACATACTTTTAAGCATCTTTTAACATATTCTTTTAACCATCTTTTAACAGGTGCAGTGATATTTTGTTAGATATCCTCTAGGCAGTCATACAAAGGAACATCCTTCCAGAAGTTTGAAATATTTTGATGCTACTGTGAATGCTCTCAGTGACATAGGAAAGAAAAAAACCAAACCAAAACCCAAACACTTTTACATATGCAGGCTGCATTAATCTTTTTAATACTTTTATGTTCCTAACAAGAAGCCTTCTAGGAGTTTAATTCACTCAGTGTCTGACAGTCAAATGTAATTAGCTGTCTGTAAAAATATGAAGCTGTAAAAATCTGAAAACAATTTCAACTAAAGGCTGTTTTTGAAATGCAATGCCTAATGAATTATACAGGGAATTGTCTTTCAAATGCCTATCAAAAAACCAATACAGCAGATTTTCTTTAGCACCTGGAAAACTATTCCCATGGATTTGTAATAATGAATTATGTCAACTCCTTTTTAAGCAGAGTTAATTAACAGAATTGGTCTTTTAGGTGGTGGATCAGAAGTCACTAATATTATCTGCACAAATCTCACAGTCTTTGTGTACACTTAGGTGTTTTCTGAATGTTTTCAGTATCACTGGCATTACCAATTATGAGAATGGAGACATTAAAAAACACTACAAGGTAAACTAGAGCATGAACTCGCAATGACTCCTCGCTGACTACCCATAAAGTGCTTTCACCCCATGGCAGTCAGAGTAGACCACTCTCTCTTAGAACAATGGCTATCTAGCCTTTTTATGAACAAACACGTTCACGCAGAGAAGCCAGCATGCTGCAAAGTATGACCCCAAGCTTATTCCTGACCTGTGTCCATATGGCAACTCCATAAAAGAGAAATTAAACACAGGAACCTGTCTTTTCTGCCATGGTACAGATGAACTCTGCATTCACCAGTAAGGAGGGAACTGGATGGAATTCCCCCACAAATACACTTAAGAGAAAACTCCTTTTTGTGATGCAACACTATGACATCAAAAGTCCTTTCACCAACTATTCAGTGCATCATACAGTTGCACATTTCTGATAAGCTTCTGAGTAAATTATCTTCAAAGTTCATAAATCATCTGTCTTCCTCTCTTGAGGCTCAAACAGTGGACTTGGCCCTTCTGCCAAGGGCCAAATCCAAACATCCTGGCCGTATCAACCAATTTTAAATACATGTCAACTTTTGATAGACTTCAATTAAATTTTAAATGCATGGTTTTCAGCATGACATCTTTTTCTTTTCTACGAACTCTGTCTGAGCTACAGTCTGACCTAATAAACATAGCAGACCTAAGTGGCAGAATTCAGCATAAATTTGTTGCTAATAAGATCATTCAGACAGCTTCCCAACCTCTATTTTTACCTCTTCTAATTTTAGCTGTTTCTTTGCTTTACATCTGTCAAGTGGGACCTTTATGTAAGTTTTGTATAATTTCACTGGGGAAAATGCAACTAGTAAAAGGAAGAAAATATCGTATGCAGCAGTGTAGCACTAAGACATGAGTTCTGGAGGAACAAGCAGGTGGCACAGTAATTTCTTCAGTGCCAGATTTAGCTACTGCCTGCTATCGGCTCACCTCCTACTGACTGAAAATTCCAAGGTCTAACTCTGGAAGTAGAATGATTGGTGGAAGGAACCAAAACTGAGTATGCTGTTTAGGGAAGAGATGGAAAGGTAGGTGGAAAGAGATATTTGGAGATCCCTAGGCCAATTTCCCATACAAAGTGGTACTAT
Source organism: Haliaeetus albicilla (assembly GCF_947461875.1). Lineage (NCBI taxonomy): Eukaryota > Metazoa > Chordata > Aves > Accipitriformes > Accipitridae > Haliaeetus > Haliaeetus albicilla. The sequence goes on from NC_091502.1 coordinate 9,811,497, forward strand.
CGCCAACACTAGATCAGGTCAGCTGAGGCTTTGTCCATTCAAGTGTCAAAAACCTCCAAGTAGGGAGGTTCAACCTCTCTCAGTAATCTATTTCACATCAGCACTACCCTTCCTGTAAACAAGTTTTTCCTCAGCATCCACTCTGAAACTTTCAAGTCACAATTTTTGGCAAATTTACATCAGTTGCCACTAGCAAAAAAAACTTGGCTCCACCATCTCTGTAACTGCCCTTCAAACATGCTATTACATTGTCCCTTAGCCTCCTCTTCACCACAATGAAGAAGTCCAGCTCCTTTACCCTCTCCTCATAGATCATGTGCTCTAGACTCCAGGTCATCTTGGTAGACTTCACTGGACCCTAACCACTTTCTCCACATCCACCTTGAACTGGAGAACCCAGAACTGGACACAGTATTCTGGATACAGCCCCAGAGGCAGAAAAGCAAGATACTCATTTTCCTCATTCTGCTAACTATGCGTCTTCCAATGTAACCCATTTTGCCTTAATCACTCTCACTTGGCTCATATTCAATTTAGCATTCACTGTAACTCCTGGCACCTTTTCAGCAGGACTACCAGTCAGTCCTCAGCCGGCATGAGCACTTCTCCTCTTGGACTTCATGAGCTTCAACAAATAGACTGCTCTTTCACTCCATACCTCCACAGCTTCCAAATGAGAAACTGGCAGGAGGCAGGGCCAAAAGCCTTGCCCAAGTCAAGGTAAATTGCATGCACCACTCTCCACATGAGCCACTTTGCAGTCACTTCACTACAGAAGGAAAACAGGTTTTCAGGCATGGTTTGCCTGTTGTAAATTCATACTGACTGTTCTTGATTACCTTCTTGTCCTTTACATGTATGGAAATAGACAAGTTTCATGATATTCCAAGGGACTGGATGAATACAGTCAGCCAACTGATCCCCAAGTCCTCTTCTTGCCTTTCTTAGGGACGCGTATAACATTAGCCTCTTTCCAGTCATCCATGACCTCTCATGAATATGTTACACTTCTCTAAGTACTCTTCAGCCTGTTGTTCTCCCATCATTGGCTCTCTTATTCTTCCTCCCTATGGCAGTACACTCCCCTGCCTCAGCCAGAAATGAAACTTCTCCAGGCAGCGAGAAGAGGAAAAAAAAAAAACCTAAACCCTGGAGGCCACAGGCTGAAATTTGAACTGGCCAATCGAGACATGCCAGGTACAATGAGGTGACCTTCTTGGCCAATAGGGATTAAATGACCACAGATCAGATTCGACAGGGGTATAAATGGGGTCCCGCCGGAGGACATGTTGGAATCGGTCCTCCTTGGAGCAGCGGGTCTGTAGTCGGGGACTCCCCCTTGGGTCAGGGCACCCCCCAAGGTAACTCCTCAGGGGAGAGAGCCATCATCTTTTAGGTGAGTGATATGCGCATTTTGAGTCATGACTTTTAAATCTCAAGGATTCTTAAGTCAGCTGTGTAGTACTAATTCCCCTTACATCATTGAGCCTGTAGTTAGCTATTGTTACCGGAGTTCTAACTAACTTTTCTACTGAAGAATAAATCTGAGCTTTAACACCGGTTGGATTTGAGTGTGCGTGCATCCGTAACAATCCCAAACCATACTTGTACAGCCAGAGGCCTGCGAGAATACTTTGCTCCAACGCAAAAAAAGGAGTACTTCAGCTTTTCCATATTGTCCATCACTAGGCCACTGTCCCTACCAGTCATATTTTCCTTAAACTTCCTTTTGCTAGTAGCATACCTGCAGCCTTTTAACTTTTATGTCTCCCTCTAGTCTTAGCTCTAGATGGGCTTTAGCCCTCCTTCGGCCCTACACCTCCAAGAACCAAAGCAATACCTGTGCCCCTTTCCACTACCCATATACTCCCTTGTTAGTTTTAGACACTGAGATACTCCTTGCTTGTTATGATGTTTGAGTTTGGCATGATGCTTGTGAGCACTGTGCTGTCAAGAAGCTCCTAAGCATAGAGTGCCACTCATCCTCTTCCTCCTGCCTACCCTCCATGAACATCCTGTGACCACACTCAAGTCACGTGCACTGTCCACCCAGGGCTCCATGACTCCAGTCACACCACAGCCCTGTGACTCTGCTGGGATCTGCAATTCTTCTTATTCCCCAAACTGTGCAGTAAATCTAACAGAGCAAAGGGGGAAGCACACATGAAAAATAAACAGATCTGCTCTGATGTGTCTGGGACCACCACTTAAAAGTATCCCCCAGATACTTTTGAGGAATTAACAAAAAATGTCTGTCAAGAAGCAAAACAGTGATCTTGGCTCATAATCATTACAAAAAAGAGCACAGACTTTGATAATATCCTCTCTCTCTCATTTATCAGAGGAAATAACAGTTTGTGAACAAGACAGGAACCACCACCAAAAAATTCAGGAATTTGCAAAAGAAAATTTAACAAGACAAAAGATCATTTCAGAAGCCTAGCAGATAAAAGTAACATCCTTGGAGGAAAAAGAGAGAAAAAAGCAGTAAAAGATACAATCAACAAAGCATAAACTCTATGCAAGTATTTATGTGAATCATGTGCGGTGACAGCAAACACAGCCTAGCTGTGGGGGTTTTGTACAGCTCGAGTTCAAACCAATTGACACAGTCAACCTACAAAAAGGATTTCTGGGTATCAGTGATATAAGAGTGTGAAAGGAAAGGCAGTGTAAGGGTTTACTTCTGCACAAAATGACTGCATGAAAACAGTCATCCTAAGTCAAACCAATGGTCCTGTCATAGCAAACACACCAAAAGTTAAAAGACAAATTATGCAAGAGAGGACATCCAAAAGGGTGCTTCTCCATTACACCTTTCCAGCTTCAGTGAGTAGCAGGTGAGGGTTTCCTGAAGCAGAGGCTGCATTTGGGCAGCTATGGAGCACTGATACCTCCCAAAATTTGCCTGTTCTATTTTTAAACACAACTCAAACTTTAGATTTCTCATTATCCAGTCACAATATGATCTAAAACGTTTACTCTTTGTAAAAAAAAATCTCCATGTATTTACTTTTTTTTTTCCCCTCTTCAATTTTTAATGTCCCCCATTTCAAACCCATTGTCAGTTCCTCCAACAGGCTGCAGTAGTGCACGTGTTCCTCTGGGTTTAGCTGTCCATATTCCAAGACGAATACAGAATCTTTTACAGAAATCATTCCATACATTTGCACATCACCTTATGCATCTGTCTCTCTATATATCCAGAGAGGGGCTGCCTAGAAATGCAGACAGTATTGCAGACACAACTTCTGTTTTGCTCTGTATTTCTTTTCTAATAATCCATTTGCTGACCACTACCGAACATTGAGCTGACATTCTTTAAGAAAATGCCATAACTGCTTAACTTCCAGAACTATGACTCTGAGGTGTAGTATAAATTCAGATCACAGCCTGGTTAAGGAGAGTAGCTCCCTTTCCTTCACAATTAAGACATGAAAGCAACATTTCAAAGAATATTGAACAATTTTTTATTTTCCAACTGGGAAGTCAGAAGAGGTAAAAAGCATCACTTTCAGCCACTTTCTGTCAAATTATCAGAGAATCATTCACATGTGAATAATCAACCAACAAGAGAAAATGAAGAGGATTCCATGAAACACAGTGGCTCCATGCAGGGACCAAGAAAGAAGAAACAGAAATGAAACAACAGTATGTTTCTTGTAGAGCTAAAAGAAAATTTCAAACACAGAAAGAAGAAACAAAACGTACATCAAATGGCATAATCTGCTGACTTATGTTGTTGAGGTACCACCAGTCCAAAAGTTCTTGAGAGCACAGTTTCACCGCTCCAGATCAAGCCTCAAAATGTATGCCCTTTTACAGTAATTTCCCTTCCTGAAGCAGCCGTCCTATCTCAGAAATCTACACAAGGACATTTAAAAATTAGCAACGAAAAGGAAGGACAGGCATTCCTTTTCTTCCTGCTCCAGCTACTTGGGAAAATCAATCTCCACTTGCTCCTTCTCTTGTTTGGAAAGAAAGGTTTCTTTCTTCTGCTCTTGTGTATCATTCTCAAAAGGCAGAAATGAATAGTCATGCTCCACAGAAGTCACCAAAAGTACACCAGGTCAACTCTAACATACATCTCTCAACTTGATCCACTCACAGTCAAGAGGACTAGTCTCAAACTGTGAAGTCTTAGCTCCTCCACCATGCAAAGCCTCTGAATTTCAGTTAAACTTGCTCAAATTTGTGCTGTTGTGCTTTCCCAATTCCTCTGTGGATAGTTCTGCTAAAATAGACATAACATTTAGAGTCTCTTCAAGGTCTACGAGACTGGTAATGGCTTACAGGGAGAGAGACAGAAGAAGAAGAAAAAATGACTTTTTTTATGTTGGTGCCTTGCAAGATGCCTGTAACATATTATTTTACTTATACATCCAACTTTAATTTTGGCTAACTTTTACGATGCTTGTTATGATGGTAGCAAGGTGCTCTTATAGAGCTCTTCACATCATACCCGAAAGATTTTGTTTTTAATGAAGTCATGATGGAAGTCAAGGGAGGACGCACGAGTGTCAAAATGTTCATCAAGGCTCTTTTTAGTTTTTCTTAATTCAGTGAAGCCAGTTTCCAATACTTGTTTCATCTCTTTAATACCACAGCATCCTTCTTTGTGCTGCTTTTTACTTCTGGGTATAATGATAACACAGTAATTTTGCCACTGTACAAAGCTGTGCTGTTCAGGAAGAAATGCTACAGATACTGAAGTGAAATACCTGCATAATTGTTACTAGCAAGCTTCTAATAATCTTTGTGGGTCCAAGATATGTCTAGAGCCATTACATAAAGTTTGTATTCGGCAACTGATCAGTTATACCATCAGAAGTAACAATATACCTTTATTGTTACTTATTTAATGTTACTGAAAACCTAGTATGTAAATAGCAGTGTTCCTTAAAGCAAAACTATACAAAATAACCTTTTAAGATAGCATGTTAGGAAATATTTTCAGATACTGCAAATGGATAGTTAAGATACTCATATTTTCCCATAAACAGAGGAAGAGCAGACTTGAGCTGGGAACCTAGTATTGCGTATTTGTCCAAAATATGTATGATGAATACGCGATTGATGGCCTAACTGAAACTCCAAAACAAAGTGATTTAATAAAATGTTCATACCTCAAAGGGGACAGAATTAATTTGGAAAGAACCCAAAACTTATGTGTTTACACCTAAAAGGACATCATCTTTAGTCAGAAAAGAATAACTGAGAGCAAAGCTAAATCAGTCACTTCGGTAACACTAAGCACCTACACCAGTACCTCTTCTTTGAAAGCACTGAGCAAACATCAATTCTTAGAATATCTCTGCTTTTATACAGCCTGTCTTCACTGTAACTGTAACAGAGCACGAATATAGCTATTCCAAGCCCTGAGCACAGTTTTCTAGTGCTGTACAGAAGCAGGCAATAGCTCTGAAAATAAGGAGCAACTAAGACTAACCAGCATCTATGGATCTGTGTTACTCATGTAATCATTCAATCCACCTATTCAGTTTTCCCTTCTGTTGCACAGGAAACTAAAAACTAAGCTCTAGGAGTATAAAGTATCTTCTGACAGAAGTCTGACAGATTATACTCTAGGAAAGATGCATTCACCTACAGCCTCTGCTTTGAGAAAACCCACTTCCCGTGGGCTCAGACCGTCATCCCTGCATAATACCTCACTGGCCAAACCAGCTCAGGGGTAATTATTCCATTTGCTCTTCTCATCAAGATAAACTAGACTTCATTCCAGTTAAACTTTCTAGAGGTAATAGCATCACAGAAATGGTGGCAAGTCCTAACTAGGTATCAGAAAAACAATACCAGTGAACTTGTGAGTTCTTCTAAACTAAATGTGACAACAATAGCACATAAATGATTTTAAAAATTAAACCAGAGTAAAATAATATTAACCAAAGAAGTGGGCTACCCTCTGTATTATTCAGAGAACTTTGCCACACAAGTGCCTGGGAAGGATGAATTTCATAAACTCTATGCGCCTCCTAAGTTAGCAAATACCTTGAACAGTGATAATTACCTTAAACATGACTTTTGTAGATATGTGATCTGCTAGAATATTAGGTGATGGGAAATTAAAAAAATGCTAATAACATTTGACATTTTTAACAGCACATGAATTATCAAAGAAAACGGACTGTTTGAGATTGCCATTTAAAGTGAAGCCTAATGATCTTGTCGTAGTTTAACCCCAGCCAGCAACTAGGCACCACGCAGCCACTTGCTTACTTACCCTGCACCCAGTGGGATGGGGGAGAGCATAGGGAAAAAAGTAAAACTCATGGGTTGAGATAAAGACAGTTTAATAGGACAGAAAGGAAGAAAATAATATTGATAATACTAGCAATAATAAAATCACAATAATAATAAAAGGATTGGGATATACAAAACAAGTGATGCACAATGCAGTTGCTCACTGTGGACACCTATTTAGCTAACAGTCGCAAGAGCATTCCAGATGCCTTTAGAAGGCCTTGAACAGAATAAACAAGAAGACAAAAAAAGAATGATGCCAATTAGAAGAACATACATGCACATTCCACGATAAAGGGAACTTGGCACGAAGAACCTCAATTCGGCAGTTTATCTTGACCAGTTAGACTGAGACAAGTTTTGCATATTTTAGTTAGTATAACCAATTATGTCTTATGTTTATGCGCGTGTACAGTGTTGATATAACCAATCATTAAGTGTAACCAGGCGCGTGGACAGCGCGTGAATAATGTGTGTAACCAATAGTAAAATAGCTAAACACATGTACGGATGTAACCAATGTATAAAAATGATGTCCGATGCTCTAGTAAAGGGTCTTCAACTATGATCATATTGCTCTGTCGTTGAGTCTATGATTATGCTCCCGCAGCTCACCACTCACTGACTGGTGCCCAGTTCATTCCCAAGCAGTGATCTGCGCGCGCGCGCACACACACACACACACACTGCCGACTCCCCCCAGTTTATATACTGGACATGATGTCACATGGTATGGAATATCCCTTTGGCCAGTTTGGGTCAGATGTCCTGGCTGTGTCCCCTCCCAACTTCTTGTGCCCCTCCAGTCTTCTTGCTGGCTGGGCATGAGAAGCTGTAAAATCCTTGACTTAGTATAAACACTGCTTAGCGACAACTGAAAACATCAGTGTGTTAGTTATCAACATTATTCTCACACTAAATCCAAAACATAACACTATACCACTTACAAGACATTCTACTTAGTATTTTCCACAAAACAAGAGGAAGATCAGTGTTAATGTACTGTGAAAGTGCAGTAACCCATTTTTGAAAATATGGGATCATTTTTTCTCCCATGTCACAAACAGATGGGGACTTGGTGACCTCTCATTAGTCTAAAGGGTCAGTTGACTATATTTAATATCTACCACCACACAGGCAATGGCTGGAAAGTTCTGCACAAGAGAAGCCCAGAACAAGTACAAAACCCTGTAACTACAACGTCCCCTTCCGAGCTGTTGCTCTAAATGTAAAACAATGTGAGAACAAAAATCTCTCAGATTATTACAGATACAGTTCAATTCTGTAGTAGTAATTTAGAAAATCTCACATGGAAATACCTTAATTTCTCCCTTCCTTACTACAGTGGAAGTTCAAAGACAAGGGAAAAATCAAGTACCAAACAAAAAAAGGAAGAAACTGCACAAACACAAAAGAGAAAGTGAGACTACAGGCAAAAACCATGCAAGCAGCAAGGCAGGCTGTGATTATCTATGAAACAGAAATCATCACTAACATCTGGGCACCTAAGGAGTTACCACAAAGCAAACCTATTTCCAGATCTTGGAGAATTTCAGGCACCATGAAAAAGGATGGGTAGGAATGTCACAACACACTTTTGCAGGACCTGCGTATAGAGTTCAGTGTGTGCAGTCACCCCAGCTACACATTAACTCATACACAAGTCACAATTCTCAGCTGCAAATACAGCAAACTGCACTTCCCAATGATAACAAAGACAGAAATGATACTAAGGAAATTAAAGAACCAAGAGGCCCAGTCTCAAAAGTTTGGCAAACAAAGCATTTGCAAACCAACCCTTCATGGCCTTCAATTAGCAGCTCTTACATTTAAGCATAAGCTTTGAGAACAGCACCCTACGGCTCCATGTTCTCTGTGTCCAGCTTCATGCACACATTCTGCCAGTTTTTCGTGGCATCTGCACAGGGTGGGGGTGGTGGGGAGGAGAGGAAACAGAGCTCAATCCTTTCATTGGGCCAAATCCACACAGTGTCATGCAGTGCAGCATAAGCTTGATTTCAGAAGGAATTGTACTTGCAGGACTTTTACCTCTGAAGAATAAAGAACTCTACTTTCTTACTTCAGTCAGCAAGGAAATGTCTGGGTATGTCCCCTCACTTGTCTTCTTTCTCTATTAACTTCAGGCTTTTTTGAGTTTTTCCTCATGTTCTCTGGACCTCTTTCTACTACATCCTTTCTAAGCTGAGGGGAACCAGAACAGCTGTCCTGGTTTCAGCTGGGATAGAGTTAACTGTCTTCCTAGTAGCTGGTACAGTGCTATGTTTTGAGTTCAGTATGAGAAGAATGTTGATAACACTGATGTTTTCAGTTGTTGCTCAGTAGTGTTTAGACTAGAGTCAAGGATTTTTCAGCTTCTCATGCCCAGCCAGGGCACCTGACCCAAACTGGCCAACAGTGTATTCCATACCATGTGACGTCCCATCTAGTTTAGGAACTGGGAGGTGGGGGGCAGGGAATCGCCACTCGGGGACTGGCTGGGTGTCGGTTGGCAGGTGGTGAGCAATTGCCCTGCGCATCATTTGTACATTCCAATCCTTTTATTACTACTGTTGTCATTTTATTAGTGTTATCATTATCATTATTAGTTTCTTCTTTTCTGTTCTATTAAACCGTTCTTATCTCAACCCAGGAGTTTTACTTCTTTTCCCAATTTTCTCCCCCATCCCACTGGATGGGGGGGGAGTGAGTGAGCAGCTGCGTGGTGCTTAGTTGCTGGCTGGGGTTAAACCACAACAACAGCACATAGTTCCACAACTACACTGAGGCTCCCTGGATTTACACTTCCCAAAGAAAACTTAAAAAAACCCCAACCAACCAACCAAACACCCCCCCCCCCCACCAAGCGTCATGTAAGTCTATGCTAGTTCTAGCACAGTTTAAAAGACAATTTACATATCACAATTTCTAGTCCAGAAAAGAACTCGGGTTTCCTGGATCCAACTCCTCTTTGCAAACTAAATGTTACCAAAGAATGAAACCTGAGTATTCTGAGAAATACAGTCAAAAGACACAAAAGTTTGGGGAAAAAAAGGAAATAAAAAAATCAGTAAATGCTAGAAATAAGGACGTTAGCAACAGTCCAGCTCACAGTTTATGTGTACTTGTTGTTTGTCAAAGAATTTTTAATCCATTTATCTAACAGATGGCACTCACACCATAAGCAAATGAAAACACTGAATAGCTGGAGAATGTACAGTCTCCTCCATTCCTTACTACACACTAAGCAAACTCCGAGTTGAGGATCTGGCTCAGCTGGAAGCGCAGGTGAGCAGACAGGGAGAAACAGTCATCTCTCCTGATCTGCATCACTGTATTTATACAACAAGGGACAAGCACTGACAACTTTAATTCTGGCTTTTCTTAGCTTACAAGTAATTAGCTCTGAACCCTTACTGATGCTCTTTTACTAAAAGTTTTCTTGTGAGAAGATAAATGTGTGCAAGGCGTAATAGAAACTGAACCTCTTCCAGCTCTCCCTACAATGAAAGAATGGTGGAACTGGAAAAATCAGTGTCTATCCAGCAGTACTGGAACTGCCTGGCCCAGCAAAATATAACCAGTATGTATTTATTAGAAGGAATATCAGGAAAATACAAGACAGAACAGAAAGAAGAAAACAAACAAACACACACACACAAAAAACTTTTCCCTAAAGATACTAAGCACATTACCTAAGGCTTTGCTGCCAGCTGATAGTATTACCTTTCTTTCTGCTGTTCCCCATTGCTTCTGCTCTTAGTTTCTACAAGGCAGAAGGTAACCAAATAAAAACAGTATCAGCTTGAATTTAGCTCCTTCAGAAGAAACAGAAAAGGGGATGAGGAAACAGCAAGAGATAGGAAACACAGAAATCCTCAAAAAATTTCATAGAAGACCAGAGGAAAAAACCAAGAGGGAAAGGAAACAGTAAATGGAGGAAAAACAGAAAATAAAAATTGTGCATTGCCTTAAGGAAAAGAAACATTGAGGGACACCTGGAGCCAACACAGGAAGACACAGGTCCTAACAGACTCCTCCAAATAGAAGGTAATACTCCATCTGGGGGAAGTACGGGGCTTATCAGACTCCCCATGCAGTCTGTTAAATAACCATGTGTGTTAGTTACTAGTTTGGCATTTCCAAATAACAAACTGGTTTATCAATGCAGCTGACACTGTTACAGAACAGAAAACCTATTACAAACACTGCATACTGTGATAAAACATGGGATGCTGCACTACTCCTGATGTAGTATAATGGGCAAAGGAGGACTCTGACAAAACACTAAATCTTTTAAAACTCTCTGGAAAAAAAATATATTGAGAGAGTGTCGTGGTTTCAGCCCAGCCGGTAACAAAGGACCACGCGGCCGCTCGCTCACTCCTCCCGCCCCCCTCCGGTGGGATGGGGGGAAGACGGAGGAGAGGAAAAAAAAAAAACCAAACCTGGAACCTCGAGGGTTGAGATAAAGGCAGTTTACTGGAACAACACAAAGAAATTGCAACAACAACAACGGTACTAATGAAAAAGTATACAAAAAGAGTGATGCACAGTGCAACTGCTCACCACCCGGGACCCGACGCTCTGCCACTTCCCCCACCGAAAAGAAGAGCCCACCCCCCGGCCCGCTCCCCCTTTATATACTGAGCATGATGTCACATGGTATGGAATAGCTCCTTGGCCAGTTCAGGTCAGCTGCCCCGGCTATGCCCCCCACCTCCCAGGTTCCTGTAAAAATTAACTCTATCCCAGCTGAACCCAGGACATTATCCACCCCTTATTCTATACCATCTACATCATGCCCAGATCTTACATTTTCCAATCGACCACTACCACTTCCTTGTCTTATACATATAAGTATATGGACTTGCGTCCGTCCCCGTCGTCCCCCCGCACACACACACACACGTGAATGGTATTCCTTTAGCGTATGGGCTATTCCTCTAATGTGTCCATTGATTTTATTTAGTCCATGACTTTGGGGCTCCATCTGTTGTAACAGTTCTTCAGGATAAGAGAGATGGTGTGAGATGGTGGGTTGTTGTATGCTGCCTCTGGAACTTGTGGCTAGTACATTTGGTGCAACTCACGCCCTTGTTCTGCAGGTCGAGGATGTTGATCTTGAGGAAATTGCTGGGTGTCAGTTCAAGTTCTGTCGCTGTTGTACTTGGCTTAGTTTCAAAGTCCATCCCGCAGTCATTTGGGTAATTCTTACAGTAATACCCTTGATATGGCATATAGACACTATAGATACAATGACATGCATTGGCAGGGTATTTAGCAGTTAGGTATCATACAGCCCAATTCACTGGCTATTCTCTCCCAAAATCAAATCTCCCTGAGGTACACATCGAACTTCCCCATCCTTCTGCATCACCCACCAGGTGTACCCAGGTCCCTGAGCAAAAACAACCCCTTGAATGGGTTTGCCTCTGCTTGAGGGAGGACTAACCCAGACTGTCTTTCCTAACATACTCCTCATGCGCACTACAGGGACTTTATCGCCTTCTACAGTATGTGGAAGTCTTGGTTGGGCGGGGCCAGCCCGATTGGCGGATCCTCTAGTATTAACTAACCAGGTGGCTTTTGTTAAATGTGTATCCCAATGTTTGAAAGTCCCACCCCCCATCGCTCTCAATGTAGTTTTCAGCAGTCCGTTGTATCGTTCGATTTTTCCGGAGGCCGGTGCGTGATAAGGGATGTGATATACCCACTCAATGCCGTGTTCTTTGGCCCAGGTATCTACGAGGTTGTTTCGGAAGTGAGTCCCGTTGTCCGACTCGATTCTTTCTGGGGTGCCGTGTTGCCATAAAATTTTCTCTTCAAGGCCCAGAATAGTGTTCTGGGCAGTGGCATGGGACACAGGGTATGTTTCCAGCCATCCAGTGGTTGCTTCCACCATTGTAAGCACATGGCACTTGCCTTGGCGTGTTCGTGGGAGTGTGATATAGTCAATCTGCCAGGCCTCCCACTGTTTATATTTCAGCCATCGCCCCCCATGCGACAGGGGTTTTTGCCGCTTGGCTTGCTTAATTGCGGCACATGTTTCACATTCGTGGATGACCTGTGCAATAGTGTCCATGGTCAAGTCCACCCCTCGATCTCGAGCCCATCTATATGTTGCATCTCTCCCCTGATGGCCTGAGGTATCGTGGGCCCACCGAGCCATAAATAGCTCACCCCTACGTTGCCAGTCCAGGTCCACCTGAGACACTTCAATCTTGGCGGCCTGATCTGCCTGCTGATTGTTTTGATGTTCTTCAGTGGCCCGACTCTTGGGTACATGAGCATCTACATGACGTACTTTTACCACTAGCTTCTCTATCCGAACAGCGATATCTTGCCACAGTGCGGCAGCCCAAATGGGTTTACCTCTGCGTTGCCAGTTGCCCTTCTTCCATTGCTGTAGCCACCCCCATAGGGCATTTGCCACCATCCATGAGTCAGTATAGAGATAGAGCACTGGCCACTTTTCTCTTTCAGCAATATCTAATGCTAGCTGGATGGCTTTCACCTCCGCAAACTGACTCGATTCACCTTCTCCTTCAGCAGTTTCTGCAACTAGTCGTGTAGGACTCCATACAGCAGCCTTCCACCTCCGATGTTTTCCCACGATGCGACAGGACCCATCAGTGAACAGGGCATATTGCCTCTCATTTTCTGGCAGTTTATTATACAGCGGGGCCTCTTCAGCCCGTGTCACCTCCTCCTCTGGCAACATTCCAAAGTCTTTGTCTTCTGGCCAGTCCGTGATCACTTCTAAAATTCCTGGGCGACTGGGGTTTCCTATGCGAGCCCGTTGTGTGATCAGTGCAATCCACTTACTCCACGTGGCATCAGTCGCGTGATGTGTAGAGGAAACTTTCCCTTTGAACATCCAGCCCAGCACTGGCAGTCGGGGTGCTAAGAAGAGCTGTGTTTCAGTACCAACCACTTCTGAAGCGGCTCGAACTCCTTCATATGCTGCCAATATCTCTTTTTCAGTTGGAGTATAGCGAGCCTCGGATCCTCGATATCCCCGACTCCAAAACCCCAGGGGTCGGCCTCGGGTCTCTCCAGGTACTTTCTGCCAAAGGCTCCAGGTAGGGCCATTCTCCCCAGCTGCAGTGTAGAGCACATTTTTAACATCTGGTCCTGTCCGGACTGGCCCAAGAGCTACTGCATGAACAATCTCCCGCTTAATTTGTTCAAAGGCTTGTCGTTGCTCAGGCCCCCATTTAAAATCGTTCTTCTTCCGGGTAACTTGGTAGAGAGGACTTACAATTTGACTGTAATTTGGAATATGCATTCTCCAAAAGCCCACAACACCTAAGAAAGCCTGTGTTTCCTTTTTATTAGTCGGTGAGGACATAGCTGCTATTTTGTTGATCACGTCCGCAGGGATCTGACGACGCCCGTCTTGCCATTTTACTCCTAAGAACTGGATTTCCTGCGCAGGTCCCTTGACCTTACTTTCTTTTATGGCAAAGCCAGCCTTCAAAAGGATTTGGATTATTTTCTTCCCTTTCTCAAAAACTTCTTCTGCCGTGCTGCCCCATATGATGATGTCATCAATATATTGCAGGTGCTCTGGAGCTTCACCTTTTTCTAGTGCAGTCTGGATCAGTCCATGGCAAATAGTGGGGCTGTGTTTCCACCCCTGGGGCAGTCGATTCCAGGTGTACTGGACACCCCTCCAAGTGAAAGCAAACTGTGGCCTGCACTCCGCTGCCAAAGGAATGGAGAAAAATGCATTAGCAATGTCAATTGTGGCATACCACTTAGCTGTCTTTGATTCCAGTTCATATTGAAGCTCTAACATATCTGGCACAGCAGCGCTCAGCGGTGGCGTGACTTCATTCAGCCCACGATAATCTACTGTTAGTCTCCAATCCCCATTAGATTTCCGCACGGGCCATATGGGACTATTAAAGGGTGAGTGAGTCTTGCTGATCACTCCTTGGCTCTCCAATTGGCAAATCAGCTTATGGATGGGGATCAGGGAGTCTCGGTTGGTGCGATATTGCCGCCGGTGCACCGTCGTGGTAGCAATTGGCACCTGTTGTTCTTCAACCTTCAGCAACCCCACAACCGAAGGGTCCTGGGAGAGACCAGGCAGGGTAGACAGCTGTTCAATCTCCTCCGTCTCCAATGCAGCTATACCAAAGGCCCAACGGTACCCTTTTGGGTCCTTGAAATACCCCCTTCTGAGATAATCTATACCAAGGATGCACGGGGCCTCTGGGCCAGTTGCAATGGGGTGTTTATGCCACTCATTCCCGGTTAGACTCATTTCGGCTTCCAATACGGTTAGCTCTTGGGATCCCCCTGTCACACCAGAGATACAGATGGGTTCTGCCCCTTTATAACTTGATGGCATTAGGGTACATTGTGCACCAGTGTCTACTAGAGCCTTATATTCCTGTGGGTCTGACGTGCCAGGCCATCGAATCCACACTGTCCAGTAGACTCGGTTGTCCCTCTCCTCCACCTGGCTGGAGGCAGGGCCCCTCTAATCCTGGTTAGAATATCTGTTACCCACTTTTTGCACATGTGAATCAGAAGTCCCTTCAAGAGGATCAGAAATGAGATCGGCCCATCTACTGCGCCCGGGGGACTGCTCACGGGAAACTGGAGCAGCAGTTTTCCAAGAAGAATCTTCTTTTCTGGTTGCTTTTTCTCGCAACTCCCGTACCCGTGAATCCAAGACTGAGGTAGGTTTTCCATCCCACTTCCTCATGTCCTCTCCATGGTCACGCAGGTAAAACCACAGGTTAGCCCGTCGTGTGTACTTTCTCTCTCCTCTCTCTTGGGCAGAGGAACGCTTACTCCCAATAACTGCAATGCGGGCCTGTACAGGTGAGGAGGAGGACATATCTACTTTGAATTGCTGGAACTCTCGGGACAATTCCTCTACAGCTGAGACACAGGCCCGTAGGGAGGAAGAGAGACTTCCTTCATATTGCCGGAGTTGGACAGCCAATTCATCCACCGTTTGTCCATAGCCTTCTTTCCAGGACATTACTGCCAATGAGTTGGCATAGGTTGGTGGTGCACTTCGTAGAAACTTCCGCCACATCGGTTGTGTGCATTGGACTTCATCTGGATCTGTGGGTGACTGCGCATTTTCTGGATCATTATAAATCACCTCCAGCACGGCTAATTCCCTCAGGTACTGGATACCTCTCTCCATGGTGGTCCACTTGCCTTGGTGACATGTAACTTCATCCCTGAAAGGGTATCTTTCCTTTACACCTAACAGAAGTCGCCTCCAGAGGCTGAGGACTTGTGTTTTTCTCCCAATCGCCTTGTCGATACCCCCTTCTCTAGACAGAGATCCCAACTGCTTGGCTTCCTTACCCTCTAATTCCACACTACTAGCCCCATTATCCCAGCATCGGAGCAGCCAGGTAACAATGTGCTCACCTGGGTGGCGGCTAAAATCTTTTCGCATGTCACGCAACTCACTCAGGGATAGAGATCGGGTAATTATTTCAGGTTCTGCCTCTTCCTCCTGTTCTCGCGATGACCCTGGTTCATCTTCATCTCTCACTGAGCGAACTGATTTCTTTGTGTGTTTCTTTTTCTGTACAGGGGCAACTGATACTGGCACAGGTTGGTTCTCTGGTTTAGTGGCAGTATCTGTCACCGGGGTAGGGGCAGCCATGGTGCCTGTTGTCGTGGTAGGGGCGGCCACGGTGCATGTTGTCGGGGTTGGGGCAGCCACGGTGCATGTTGTCGGGGTTGGGGCAGCCACGGTGCATGTTGTCTTGTTTTCCATCTTTTCCCCCTTTTCCCCCTGGGGGTGCTGCATAATATCAAGCAGGGTTTGGTAGATACCAGCCAGGGCCCAGCACAGTGTAGTGAGTTGTGTGTCTCTGGGATAGCCACAGCATTTTCCTTTCAAAAATTCTATCACTTCATGAGGGTTCTGCAGTTGTTCGGGAGTGAACTTCCAAGTCACTGGAGGTGAGAAGTTCTCTAGATACCTGCCCACATCCTCCCACATGCCGTGCCACCCATAAATATCCAGCTTTGGGACAGATCTCTGGGTGGTACTCTTAAAGAGCCTCTTTGTAGCCCTAGACAAGACCTGAAACATAGTCAGGAGGCATAGCACTAACAGCACACAGGCTTGCGCATCCCAAGGATATTCAAAATTCTCGAAAACTGTTGTAATTAGTTGGAAAGAGAAAAAGGAGGGGAACGGATGGGGGGAAGTATCCCCCCCTAACTTCCCCATGGGTTGGGTGTAATTACCAATAAAATCCGACAGAAGGTGCCCAAAGTCTGGAAATGATATCACTGCCTCATACAGATAACAGCTTAACCTCATGACCAGTGATGTAATCATTTCACAAGTCGACATTGCCCAGTACAGCAAAATGATAATCCCAATCACTCTCCCAGAGATGAGATACGCAACTACACGCAATACATAAAGCATATAAGAACTTACAAAACGCCACCATGTAAACAGCTGAATCAACATTGTGACTAACATCTATTTATCTAGTATAAGAAATGCGTATGACAAATTTGTTTCAACACGCTCTGGCCAGATCTGTCGTTATCTCAACCCTTCGTGGCCCCACGTTGGGCGCCAAAAAGGACTGTCGTGGTTTCAGCCCAGCCGGTAACAAAGGACCACGCGGCCGCTCGCTCACTCCTCCCGCCCCCCTCCAGTGGGATAGGGGGGAAGACGGAGGAGAGGAAAAAAACAAACCTGGAACCTCGAGGGTTGAGATGAAGGCAGTTTACTGGAACAACACAAAGAAATTGCAACAACAACAACGGTACTAATGAAAAAGTATACAAAAAGAGTGATGCACAGTGCAACTGCTCACCACCCGGGACCCGACGCTCTGCCACTTCCCCCACCGAAAAGAAGAGCACACCCCCCGGCCCGCTCCCCCTTTATATACTGAGCATGATGTCACATGGTATGGAATAGCTCCTTGGCCAGTTCAGGTCAGCTGCCCCGGCTATGCCCCCCACCTCCCAGGTTCCTGTAAAAATTAACTCTATCCCAGCTGAACCCAGGACAGA
This sequence comes from Haliaeetus albicilla, assembly GCF_947461875.1. Lineage (NCBI taxonomy): Eukaryota > Metazoa > Chordata > Aves > Accipitriformes > Accipitridae > Haliaeetus > Haliaeetus albicilla. The sequence goes on from NC_091502.1 coordinate 9,828,786, forward strand.
GAGTCATTAAGAGCTTTTTCCTTTTCTTTTAATGCTCACATAAGATTCAGCATAAAGCAGCTGGAATCCTGGTGACTGCATGACCCCAGAGTATTTGGAAAAAATAGCCATCAGAAGAATTTTAAAATGTTGGCAACTGCAGCATTATCGGTCAGAATGCAGATTATGTTTTTCTGATTGCACAAATCAATTTTCATCACTAGTAGCAATTACAACTGCTGAGAGTACCTATAGCAGACTACATACAATACTGCAAGCAATACATTCCAAGAATATAAACAGGAGGGATGCTGAGAAAACAGAGCTGCTTAATTTAAAGCTAACTACGATTCCTTACTGCGTGAGGATGTCAGCATCGTCAAAACACATCTGAAAGATTACCCCCGTTCATCAGCCAATTAACTCATTCTTAAGAAGCTCATACCTGAGATATGCAGCAGAGTTCCTGCATCTGAAGCCTATCATCTAAGAAAGTTTCAAACCCATAAGGAAAGCTGGGAAGTGGCTCAGAGTAACACCACAACAAATCAAGATGCAAAATAAACAAGTTTGAACAGTCTGATACAGCTTACTTGTGAAATGCAACCATCTGCATAATATTTATACAGACAGAATTGAGGCATTGAATACACATGCTTTTCACAACAGAAAAGACCTACCGAACCAGTAAGAATTTTCACTTCCTAAATAAAAGCTTTGTGTGAAAGCTGCTGCAAGCCTCGGGTCATTACTTCTGGATTGTTTGGGGTTTCCCACACCTTCAGGATTCAGGGCAGAGGCAGAAAAGAGGCTTAAGATCTCCAAAAGTTCAGTTCCAGGCAATTCTACTGTACTCTGTTGCATAAGACATCAAAGGACAGTGGTGAGGCAAAGAGAACAAGAACACCACACTAATAGAGAACAACTTGATTTGCTGCTCAAAACATATATGGAACGCAGCGAATGAGCTTGGTATAACAGCTTTACATTTTGTGCTTTAGAGGGAGAGAAATTTCAAATATTTGTTACTAGACACTATTAACTAGTAGCATAGAGCAGATTAGCAAATTAACTATAATTATAATTAACTTATTAGTGATCTGTTTACTAAGATGAAAATGCCTAAAGGATGGTTTATAACACTTTAGAAGAGCTTTTTTTGTGTGTGTGTGTCCCCGTCCATGTCCTGTCCCATCCCGTCCCGTGTGTGTCTCCACCCCACCCCACCCCCCCTTTTCATACTGGTAGATGTGCAGCTCCAGCACTGTCCATTGCCTCTTATTTCTTGGCCAGAGTCAGGCAGGGGCAAAGTGACCATCTGTGTTCTGCTCAGACTGGAACTGTCGAGGAGGACGTCAAATCGGTGAAGAAACTGAACAAGAAATTTTGGAAGCCAAGAAGAAAAGATGCTGCTAACTTACATATAAATTTCAAACCACATTGGAGTGGCTAGTTATGTTTAAATTGTACGCTTGCCACCTTTACAACAGAGCATATTAAAAAATTAAATGCTTACATATTGATGGACAGTGATCACAAAGCAAAGTCCCAGTGCTCTCTTCTTCCCCTATTTAAGTTTACAGAACATGGTGCCATACAGTTAGCATGAAAACATTCAATCAATGCTGAAATGGAAATCTGAAGCTCAGGTGGGAAGGTCTTTGCCTTTGAATATATATGTTTGCACTTTGCAGTACACAAAGAGCTCTTGCCTGGTTTCTTTCATACCTACTGTTTTTCTAGATACATGTATTGAACTGAAATATGTTGCCTGAATTGATGAAGTGTGTATTCAAACAGAAAAATGTATATAACCTTAGCTTCTGGGGTTTAATCATTAGCCTCAGAAAGGCACCTGTGCAAGACTAATAGAGCTCTCGTACTGCTTTCCCTGTGCTCCACCACACTGCCATATGCAGGGAGGAACCTGATGGTGGGATCCTGCTCCTAGTATCTACAGAGGCAGGCAAAGAGAAAAAACAAAGGAAAATAATATATACCTCCCTTGTTCAAAGGAGAGACAGAGCTCAAGCAGTGACTCAAGTAGCCACTCAGTTATTTGCTGACCCCCATTCAAAAGCCTGGGTGGAATGGTGCCAAAGCACTCCTTAATTCAACAACTACCAAGAGTTATTCGTAACTATACAATCCAAATAAACGATAACAAACCACACATAATTCAAGAGGAAGAAAGAAATGCACATACTTATTTCAATTCGCAATCTTGCAATTTTGATAGCCTAAGCCTTTAATAAAAAAAATATTGAGGATTTTTTTCTCCCCCAATGCCAAAATGTTCTGAAATAAACAAAAATGTTTAGTCTTTAACATCTTGAAAGCTCTGCAGTTCAGCAGTCGAAGGCTAAGATAGCTCCAAAGCACCTGTTCCAATGCTATCAAACTTACATGGACGTTCTAGAAACAGAAAGTTCCCTAAAGAATAATGAATTAAACAGTGTAATCCTCCTGGAGTTTAACCTAGCTACTGGAGAAATTCCTTCAGTATTGCCCTAGAAATTTAAGAAAATAATTTGCAATCAAGTAAGACAGTAACCTCTGTGCTCCCTAACATACCAGAAATCCTGCTCCTCTACTCTTACAAATCTTTATTATATCTTTCATCAAAAGCTCCCCTACAACTGCAACTCCAAAAAAATAAGAAAACCAACAAAAGTTTAAAGAAAAAAGAAGTTTCCTCTCTTTACCATAAATCTGAAAGCAAACAGAAACCAAAGTATAGGGTATAGATATGACAGACACTGTAATGAAGATGCATTTGTGTTGATCCACTGTGCATCCACCTCATCCCAGCAGACCTTCAGCAGATATGAGGGCATGTGCAAGGTCCATGGCCCCCCTCATCTATGCTTCTGCCAGGACTATGAAGAAATCACCTCAGTGACTGGTAAATCATCAGCTTACTGCATGTAGAGCAGCAGACTGTCATCGCATACCACATATGATTAAAAATAACAGTTGTGAATATTATACTCACAAAATTCAATTGCTATGGCTATGGCCAATTAGTTTAAATGGCCAATCTGATAAATATATTTAAAATCCTCAGTATGCTGGTGGCTGCAATGAAAAGGTTCACAGAAGCATACATAATTGGCAAATCAATCCATCAGAATCCTTCCTTGTTAATTGTTCAGGGTTACGACACAGAAATACTGGTTTAATCATATACATTCTTAATTGCAGAAAAGGCAGGACTTATTACAGCTTTACTTAAAGCAATTTGTTATATTAACTGGAATCATCAACATGTTATTTTCAAAAAGAAGAATACAGGTAACATTTTCATACAGGCACATAATACCCATTTTCAAATATTAAATATTGTAGAACACGTTAATTTAAAAAATATTTCATTTTTTGCTGTTCTTTGTGGTTTGCAGATCAAGAATAATTCTTGATGAAGAACAACTTTAAGTCCTTTGCAACTATCAAACAGCAGTGACAAGATGTAGCCTGTATCAGGACAACATAACATTCTCCTGAGGTCTTGTATGAACAAAATAAACTCTACAATCTCTACATCCTCCAGACCACAAGAAGGATCTAGCCCTGAAACCCTGCTCCAGCTCCAGAAACCACAGGGAGCTAAAGCAATGGCTCCTCAACACCATCCATGGCAGGGTCATGAGAGGTGATCCAGAACCAAAGCACCTTCACTATTAACCATCAGCATGCAGGGCATCCCATAAGACTTTCCCAAAAGCACTTATTGATAAACTGATCAAAGGGATTTGGGAACCAGTATTCACAGGAGGCAGAGACCAAATTCCTCCTTCACTCCTGTTCACACCCACACTGCATCTAGAGCCTCCAGCCTAAACACCAGGTCGTGGGCTAGATATCAAGGAACAGGAAATTCAAGGCAGAAGCAGAGCTGTCAGGTAATAGAAGTCAGTTCCAGTAACCACAGGAACAATACAGAGTGGATCCAGAATTTTCATCATATTTTAAAGATCATACTTCTGCCACTGGATTATTAGCAATAGCTACCCAAGAGATCTGACTCTGTCCCCTTCTTGTTTGAATTTTGCCACATGCTGCAAAGATTTCTTGAGCTACAAGTGTAGCTCAAATCCCATGGAAGGTACTGAAGATTACAAGAAAACACTGTTTTTAAGTTTTTTTCTGGTTAAAATCTCAACAGAGCGTGGCACAAGGTTCAGAAAACAGAATGCTACATTGAGTATTATACCTTGCGGTGATGCGATACAGGCAGGTATCAATGCTTGAATCTGTCATATCTTTAAATACATGCATCCTGCTCACCCAGGCATATTTTGTAGATGTGTTCACATAAATCCTTTCATAACAGAGTAGAAAGATTCCTAACTTCATTGTGACTCTGTGAAAATCTTAAATTACATATATGAAGTATATTAAGAACATGTTTTGTAAAATACGTAAAATCTCATACACAAGTACTAATTCCTCTGGGAACAGCAAAATATGTTGGGAGGAAAGCAGGGGAGAAAGAGAGGACATGGGAAAAGTTAAAGCATACCTATTATCCTGCTGTTGCTGTTGATCTTTTAATGCTCTACAATTATTCAGCAAGAATTCAATCCTATGAAAAAGTGCCCCTGACAACCAAGTGCTTTGATCTCTCAGAAGAGGTCAGTCTTCTGGTCCGATAATAATCCCCATCCTCAGCTTTCATTCCAATGATTTGTCCTCTTCATTCTTTTCTAAACCAGAAAACTCCACTCACTAAGGAGTTCAAGCTAGATTTCCCTAGGTTTTCAGCAGGCTACATTTTTCTTATGGACATTGGATATACACCCTCTGGTCTGCTAGTCAGCCCTTTTTCAGGTTTTTCTGTTTTGCTTTGGACACCAGAATGGTGTAACTGCTAGAGGATTGCCAATGGCTGAATTGATGCACCAAACTGTCATGACTGAGCAAGTTTTACCTCCTGGCACTGCTTACAGATGCTGTCCTGACTATTTCTAGCAGATACTGATGCCTTCTTTTAGGGGCTAGTTATCATTTCTTGCATAATGGTGGGAGCTGATAGCTGAGGATCACAAAGCACATCAGTGCTGGAGCAGGAAACAGCACCTTCTCCTGACTCCTGCTCTGCTCTGCCACCTTGACCCACAGATCTGTTCAGCAGCTCCTGGAAAATGCCTTTCCTACAAAAATAATTTTCTTTAAAAGAAACCAAAACCTTCCTCACTTCATAATTCTTAACACACCAATACTGCCCTAAGGCATCAGGACAGCAAAACACTAAACTCACTAAAGGAGAAATATAGTCCTGTTTAGCTTCATTGCAGCTAACAGCTGCTTGCAGAGCAAGGACCTTTAAATGCTGGTTGAAACCTAAAATAAAAGTCCTTTATGCATACTAAGAAATCAGTATGTGATAGATTACTAGAAGTAAAAGAGCAAAGTCAAGAGCAGAGCACTGCATGGCACTGGGATGTCTTGCTTGAGCCCAGGGGCTGGCTTCACCAAGTAACACCCAGCTACCGCCTCGGAGCAGCCATCCATGTTGCTGCTGCTTCTGCGCAGTGCTTTACTTCTTGGTCAAAAGACAACACGGTTGCCTAATTTTCTCTGGACCATCTTCAGCTAAACAGTATCAAAATTTGTCTGAGGGCTTGAGGACTGCAATTTTATCAGTACTGAGTGAGGACAAAATGTTTGCTTTTTTCATCTTAAAACACTGCATTTGGAAATATCTCATCAAGTTCTCCTAAACTGGGAGACAATTAAATATCTGATGATAAAAAAATCCCCCAAAAACTAAGTTTCCAGTTTTTCTTCATGTGAGTGTGAGATCTATTGAATATGTGAGATCTATTTTCACAGCCTTTTGCACTCAAATTTAATTAATGGTCATAAATTCCAAGAAATACTTTCTCCAAAGCATCCTTTAAGAGCCCTCACTTCTTACCCAGTTTATTTATTGCATGGGGATTTGTCCAAGGTGGAGTCAATAACACTGCAGCTACCTACTCATCTAATCCCCTGCTCAAGCACATTCAGCAGAGCTTGCCAGAATTTGGTTGTTCAATTCCAGTTGCAGGGAGCCTACCCCATCCCAGTGCAGCGAAGGCTGAGCAAAAACTTCCCTGCAACTGCTCATGTGGCACCAGAAGAAAAAGCAGGAGGCCCATCTCTTCTGTGATCGTTCCTTTTTGTTGGCATACAGACAAAAATCTGCACTCATTGAAGGCATTAAAACTTTGAAATGAAAGAAAAAAAAAACAAAACAAACAAAAAAAAACTTAAAATGGAGATACTTCCCCTCCTCCTCAAAACAATATAGGGGTATTGCCAAAACAATATGGGGGTACAAAACTGAAGGAAAATGGTTATTAAAAAGGCTAGGCCATGAGTTAAAAAAATACAGGTATAGTAAATTAAAAATGACAAGAAGTCAAGATTCCTGGCATGGGAAATCGATGAGCATGCACAGGACAGAGAAATCCTAAAACTAAGAGCATCACAATCCAAGAATCTAAGATTAAATTAAGACTAAGATTAAATCCCAAAAGTGTATGGCTTAAAGGGTAAAAATAAGTAAACCGCAAACCATAAAGTTTTAGGTCCAAATAAATTCCCTTTTCGTTTGGAAAAAAACAGCATACATTACGAATAACACACCAGGCCCTGTCCAGTCAGTAACAGGGCACAACCAACAACAGGACAACAAGAATTATACTCAAGCAGAGATGCAAAAGTCATAATTGATGAATTATTATTTAATGTTTAGAATGGGAAATTAAATTGCCATTTTGGTCATGTCAGACCCAGTGGGCTGTGGACTAGTGAAAGATAATAAGTAATACTCTGTATAGCAAGGAGTTTATAATGTGAGAGAGATACAGTTAATAAAACAAACAAGGGGAATAAAGCTGGTAGACCACAGCTGTTCTGAAGTGACTGGCTGCTCATAATTGTTGATCCAGCCCCTTTTCTCCAGCTGCTAAAAGGCATTAATAGAGCTAAAAATACCTTTTCTGCTTTTTTGATTCTCCTTATTGCTTTGTCTTTTACGAAAACGCTATTAATTGCCAAAGGAGTTGTGTATTGCAGAGTAAGTGGCTCACAAGCCATATTCTGAAAGCACTAGTGAAAATGCAAATGTTTTGAACTCCTGATTTAGGCAGCATATATTTTCTAAACTAGTTTCTGTTTCAATAGTTTCTGTGTTTTACTGTTTCCATTTTTTTTTCCCCAGGTGTCTCCTATGAGCTGCTTGAATCATATTCCACACAGACTATGGAGAGCTTCAGCTACTGTGGCTTTACCTCTAAGATTCTGTGAAGCAGGGAGTGTTTTTAATTAATTCCTCAGACACCCAGCAGATGGAAACTGCCACCTTTATCTACCATCTACTACTCCCTTCCTCTTCCAGGCGTGAACGGCCTGGCTTCAAGCTGGCAGCCTTTCCCAGTAGAAGCATTTTCCTTGAAATGAACCCAACTGAAAATGACCGGACTCGGCTGCACACAATTGTTGGCAAAAACAACCTCTAAACAAGAGAAAAAGCCCAACAGTTTTCATTGAAGAGACGTGAGCTCCTGAAGCTTGCACCTTCTTGCAGAACGTGAGCTAAGCACTTCAGGAATAAAATTAAGTCAAAGTAATAGCAGGTTTGCACAGTTGGTACGCTCACAGAAACCATATGCCAATCTCACACTAGACCAGGACTAGTTAAGTCAGCTTTCCAAGTACAAGTGTTGCACAGAAGAGAGGCAGAGGTGCATCAAAATATGGTTTTATCTTATGCAGTTTTGGGGGTGAGGCTCCGCATTTAAACCATGGACACACCCACACACACAGACAGATCATTCCTCAACAGAGATCAACTTCATTTGTTTTCCAATGAGACAGAGAGATTCATTTGCTTGGCAAAGAATAGGATAGAAGTACATCAGCAAGCAGATCCTTTTGAAAGGAATGGGTTTATTTCTCCAGCTGCTGAATAACAGACATTGGGGTGGGGTTTATTCCTTAAAAAGAGGCAAAATTAACAAGCAGCATTTATGAATGTGATACAGCCTGATTTGATCAATGTTTTCTCCCTATATTAAGATGTTTGTTAATCATTCATTTCATAATTTTCCTAAAATGCTTGCTCAATACATTAAAAAGTATGCATCTCTATACATTCAATTACATGCAGAAAATTTCTATTGCTTGATTGGGGAGTCACGACGCCAACAGCTCTCATAGATTGCCATCTCTGAAGACAGAATCGTATTTAATACTTAGTATAACTAGGCTTTTCATCTTAAACTGTAATTACTTTCCACTTCAGAACTACAGAATGAAGCATCTTCCTATATTTAAGCCTCCCAGCGCATGGCCGGCTTGCAAAAATCAGACAAAGAACATTATCGATTTTCTCAAGGGAGTAAGATATTTGCTAACTGCCAAACAAGAACAAACCGTAACTATTCATGTGTAGCATAAGGAGGTGCAGCATGAGAAATGACACACACTACTCTGTCCATATTCTGGAAAAATCATTGCAGCTGAATGAAATCTCAGTTTATCACAAACTTAGCAATATGAAAAACTAGAACAGCCTCTAGGAAATTAGTAATGTACATATAAAGAAAAGGATAGCAAAGGTTTATTTGTGGGTCTAACAAGGGGAAGGAATATATTTCAATGTAAATACTTGCTGTTTAAAGAAAAGGTTCAGCAGAAACAGGTTTAAATGCGATTTGACCAAAAAAAAAAATCTTACTGCCTGCAAGTTATAAACATGACCAAGTATTCAGAGAAAAAAAAGTCATCAGCACTGCTGCTGAAATTGCAACTCACTTGATATATGAATAAAGAGGCTGCAATTCCAAAAGGCTTCCATACATTTTATGTATTTACACACACACACACACACACACTCTCATGCTTTCTCAGTATCCTTCCACAGGAAATCATTGTAACCACATCAAAGCAAGGGTGTAAGAAAAGGCAAGCAAACAGAAAATGCCTTTAAAGAATCATTAATCACAACATTGCTTATTAAAGAAGGAATGAAATAATTAAAAAACAGTTTCAAACCCACAATCAGTAGCTTGATCAAAATAGCAAAAATCCTTACCTGTGCATTCTTATTCCTGGCTTCTCTCCTTGCTGCTTTTTCTTTTAGCCTTTTCTCCTAAAACAAACAAGATACACAGTTTTAAAGCAAACTCCTGGCTGGTTTTTTTTTTCTTTTAATATTTTAAGAGTAAAGTTGAGCCACCTAGATATTTTTAATACACACATGCTATACTGGAGGTATTCACCCTACATATTACTGATAAAAAAGGTAAATAAAAAGATCTGACAGAGATATTACTCGTTATTCCTGCTCTTCAAGGAAATAAAGCTACAAGGATGATTCAAACTCACATTTTATCTTCACCAAGACTTGTTACTCTTAAAGGAATGATGCGGCTAAGTATTTTGATAAAGTATTTGTCTCTAAAACAAGGTAGTTAAAATGGCACCAAGAGATCCAACTTTTCTTATTTCTCAGTGGCTTAATATGAAATCCAATCCTTTTAACAAACTAAAATGATAATTTTCCTTACTTCAGAATTGCTACAGCAACTGGGGAGTGAAAGCTAAAACGTGTTCTCCCTAGCTTTCGTACCTCTATTATTAACACTTTACAACAGCATTTGCTCAGTAATTGCATTGATTCAGAAACCATAACATTAAGTTCCCTCCACCAAAGGGATTCTGCTATGGGAAAATGAGCAAAATGCAATGATACAATTCATTCAAAGCTGCCTGCCAGATTTCTGAGCATACAAAAGGGACCAAGATATTTAATTCAACTAACATTTATTGCTGCCTTTTTTTTTTTCTGTTTTTGTTATTGGGATTGGTTTATCTTTAAACCAACTGAAGGATTATATCTAATTTAGAGTCTGTTGGGTCCTTCCAAGTGAACATCCTTTAAATTATCTATTTCATGAGGTAAGGACAGAAATTCAGGTGAGAGCACATGTCCCTTAAAAAGCGTACCACTCCCTCTTTTTCTTTTATCTTAGTAATGCTGATGACATTGGTGTTGAAACTTTTTTATGCTAGCATAAAAATGTTTCTAGAATACAACTCTCAGTTTCTTTGAGGAATATAGGCCATTCCTAGCATCAGCACATTTAGAACTGAGTCCACATAAAATGGGACATTACTTTAACATCAGTCCAGGGGCAACACCTCAGCACAGAGAAGGCTGAAGACCAGTCAGTCACATTTCAGCTCACTCGTGGGAGTAACGAGGAAGCTACAGCTCCAGCAGTCCTGGTGCCCTATCATCACGGTGATGCTACCAAAGCATATTGGTAGGTACCACACAAAGCTGTTTGGAAAAGCAATGTGTTTGAGTGCAGACCTGGGAAAAGAACACAGCTGCCAAGATTTTCAAAATTGGTGTCTAAATTCAGTTTCTTTTGAGCCATTTCTCTGGTATGTGCCAGTTTCTATTCTCCTAATTGCCCAAACTTACTTTCAAACTTTCTGAGTAAATCAACCTCTTCTCTCCAAATCAAAACTAAACAGATAAGAGTTCATCTCCCCCCACAAAAGACAGGGACAAAACTGCATGATATTTGTGCCTCTCTGCTTTATACAGTTCTCCAATGCTATGTGCAAAGCTGTCTGATACAAACACCTCAAAACACAGCTACATGCCAGGGCCTTCAACACATGCTACGAAACAAAACAAAAACCCCACCACTATAGACAGATACAACACAGCTCTCTTATTATTTCAGGTTTGTTGAAGTAAGAAAAAGCAGTGAAAAATAATAATTACATTTAAGGCCACAAGGGCATCATATGGGGCAAAAGAAGCCACCAGGACTGTCTGGTACGGACACAGGCAGTCTGCTCTCCAACAAGAATCATGACCTCATAGTCCTAACACGGTCATCCATGTTATGATTCCTTCTCTTCCAAGTCAAATTTGTATTCATTTCTGATCATTTTTACTTCTGCTTTTCTAATTATTTTACTGAAGTTTTCCACTTTCACCCACTCTGGTTTTAAATGGTTTAGTTGTTGCATTCTTCACTCTTTGGGGTCACTATTGGGGTTCTCTCATTTTTCTGCTAAAAGTGTGATCCTTTTCAAAACTTTACTGTGAAAAAGTGAAAGAGAACAGAGCTAGAAAGTAACACACCAGATATTACAAAGCAGGACAAACCAGCTTTTAAATTGGATAGTCCAGAAAATTTTAGATAAAAAAATTCTACGGTATATGAAAAGACAGTGTCTCAACTACAGGCACAGGCTTAAGCCAATATAGCAGCAAAGATCCTGCTCAAGGGATTTACAACAGAGCACTGAAAAGACAGCTATGAATGCGGGAGATTGACATAATGCCATAGAAGAGGAGTATGTCAGACAGCATAATATACATAAGTCTCTAAAGAACAGTAAAGACACAAAAAAGACACAAAAAGATTCTGAAGTTAATAGGTGCAGAGACTGAATCAGGAGTACAAAAGAAAAACAAGACAGAGCAGCAATCAACAGGAGATGGTATCAAGACTTTTTTTTTGAGGGAGAGAGAGAATTTGGTTCCTTGTCAATGAAAAACAAAAGCATATTTTGTATGAGGTGCATCTACATTAGCACTGAGTTGGAGTTAGGAGTGCATTTCAGAAGCCAATGTCCTAATCAGGCCCGCTTCTGCTGTGTTTCACACTGCAAGGCAGTCTTCACGAGCACAGCTAATACACTCCAACCAACACTGGGCATTCAGAGGGTCACAGGATCATTCTGACTGGGAGGGAACATCAGGGATCCCTGGTCCACCCTCCTGCTGACACCAGGGTCAGCTCTGAGGTCAGGCCAGGCTGCACAGGACCTCATCCAGCCAGGTCAAAATCCCAAGGTTGGAGACTGCACAACATCTCTGGGCAACCTATGCCACTGCCTGACTGTCCTCACATAGAAAAAGTTTCCCTTACAACCATGCTCAATCTCTTGTTTTAACTTACGGATACCTTCTCTCGCCCTCTTGCTCTGCACTGCTGTGAAGAGACCGGCTCCATCTCTGTCTCCTCCATGACTTCTCTGTAGGCACTGGGGGCTGCTCTTAGGTCCCCCCAAAGCCGTCTCTGCTCCAGGCTGAACCAGCCCAGCTCCCCCAGCCTCTCCTCACAGGACCACCATCTCGGTGACCTCAGCTGAACTCACTCTAAGTCTGTCAATGCCCTTCTGTACTGGGCATAGTGGTGCGGTGTAGGATGTCATGATTCAGTTCAAAGCATCAGATAAGAGCTGATACCGCATAACCGCACCGCCACCACACAGCTTGAGATCTGGTTTGCAGCACCAACTATCTTACTCTGCAATCTTGCTCTTACTGGGCTATTTTGTTTGCTAATGCAGGAATAGCCATCACGTTTTAACTTAAGCTTCAATTCTGGAAAACAATCCTACTAAGGCACTGCTTAAATTTATACACAGATTCAAGCACATGTGTAAGCACATACAGCGTGCTGAGCAAATCCTTGAATACCTTTCCCCAGTTAGGGCCTTATTTCCTATTACCTGGAAGACAACTGTATATTGTACTGTGCAAAAGTAATATCCCCACCTAATAAAGACACCCTTTTATATGACTGCATAAAACCCAGAAATTAACTACCTTGTCTTAGGTTACAAAGAAATGCTACAGCTCAGCCAGAAACACAGATCTTCGAAGACTCACAGGAGTATTTAAACTATGATGTCATCCATTCTCACATTGCTACTGCTAGGAGGAAATATGGGCACATGCAGAACACACACGGACAATGTACTGTAATACAGCTGTAAAAAGTAATCAAATGAGGCAAAGTTGAACCAGTCAAACAGTTCGATACTGATTTATTTCATGTGAATAGATTCTGTTCATCTACGGATAAGTCTGTAACTATCTGGAATTACTAAGCTGTCCAACATTAGTTTTGACACATGAGAAAAAGTAACAGAAAAGTCTGGATTTTCTTGGAAAATCTAAAATATAACACAGTAAGAATGCCAGATTTTATCACTGTTCTATCAAGCTATAAATCATTACTTGTAAAAACAGCACATAATTTAGAGATTAAATGGATTTTGCATTTATTTCAATTTACTAGGGCAGGAAAACAAAAAATCATGTTTCAAGGTATGAATACTTAATTATGTATGTTATTAGCTGACACTCTGTTATAGCATAACTTCATAACACAGCACCATGAGGCTGTCAGATAAAGCTCTAAAACATCACAATCTGATTAAATACTCTCTTATCTGCAATAGTGAACTCTAGCATCCATATCTTCTTTTACATTTATATTGAATAGCTCTCCTTTGCACCCACATAGCACTTTCTTCACAGCTGAAAGATCTAGTCATGTCCTTTCCAGGCTATCAGCACTGAGGATGAGAAAGAAGTTTAACCAAAAATCAATGCAATAATTTGTTGTAGCTTAGCTACTAAGAAAGTGCTTCCAGCCCCTTGAGACCAAAACCAAGCAATCTCACCTTAAAGGCAGTAGCCAGAACATTCATTTATCATCTCTGGTCAGCAACATGGTGTATGCAGGTTTTGAACAGTGGCTAAATGCATATTATCTAGATGTCATTTAAGGAGCAGTCTGACAGATCAATAACTACAGGTTCATGGACTTAGGAGAGGTGATGGGATCAATGTGCCTGACTAGCATGACACAGGCTGTAGGGCTGAATCAATCTACTGCAGTAGCCATATCCTGGTTTAGAAGAACGTTCTGTCTAGATTTTAAAACAGTTCACTTAAGGACAATACACCACAATCTTTCAAAACTAGCTGCTGTTACTAGTTACTTCTGATATTAGTCTGAGGCTACTGATCTTTGATTTTTAGACCACGTCCAAACTGCCTAACTGGTCTCTCGACCAGTTTGAAGGAACCCCCATTTTCAAAGTTCAGGTCCTTATGTAGATACATGCTTATCATGCTTCCTCTTAACTTTCTCTTTTGCAAGGTGAAGAAAATCAGCTCCAGATGTCTCTCAGCATATAGGTCTACTTTCCTAAATATTTCAGGAACAGACATATCTGAGATTTCACCATCTCCCCAACTCTACCTGTCACTTCTGTTTGTATATTCAATAATTCTATTAGCCCTTTTGATCCTGTCAGAAAAATCCCACTGGAATAGTTCACGTTGTCTTGATCAACCACCACATCACCCAAATCTTTTTCAAGGTCTGTATCTCTAAGGGAAGAGCTCTCAGTCCTAAAACTCTATTCTAAATTTCTTCTTCCTAGAAATTTGTAGTTCTGCCTATCTTAAAACACAACTTTGTTTCAGCCCAACTTAGCAAGAAAGCTTTCTTCCATGTCACTAAAAAAATCTTGAAATAATACACTTCCCATGGAACAAATCCCCTGGGCCCACGAGAAACACCTACTTAATCAGAAGCCACTGGTTTGGGATGTTCCGGTTATTGAGGTTTTGGTCCATTTAATTTATGCCATGTTTATTTATAATCAAAACACTTAAGTAAAAAGCATTGCAGAAATTTCAGTGTATTCCATAGATGTGTTTACAAGCCAGATTCTGCTCTGATAAAAATACATAAACACACACAGTTCACTACACATCTACTTCCCACAAAACCACACTGCTTAGCATTATATTCCTTTCATTTAGTTCTTCATTAATGGTATTACACAGATCAGAGATCTTCTTGATCAGCTTTTTAAAATTTCCTGCAAATTATCTTTTTTTCCTCCCCTATTACACATCTAGTTAACAGGGATGGTTAATAACCTCAGTAATCACAGGAATGAAAGTTTTTAGTCAACATCATGTAATATGGCTAAATCATTTGGCTTTCAACTAAACAAAGAAGAGTTACAGTTATGGAAAGCTTCTACCTTTCCTGCACTAAAACTGACAACAGAACCAGCTCTGCCTAACAAGGAACCAAAGCCATGGATAAAGCAGCTTCTAATATACGGAAAAGCTGCTTGCTGTTCTTAACTCTGAAGTTAAGAAGTCTGCCACTGGCTTCTTTTCACAGTCATATTTCCTTTTTCTTTCACTGTTGGGTTTTAAACCAAAACCTCATACCCTTTTTACTTCTCCTCAAGATTCCAACAGACTTATTGAAAAGAAATATTCTAACATTTACATTCCATGTTCTCAAGCTGAGGCAAAAAAATAATTAATAGTATCATGGCAGCTCTCTATAGTTGGTAAGATTAAAAATATGTGAAAATCCAAGTTTTTAGTTATAAAAAAAGAAAATCCAGCAATTTTGAAAGCTATAAGTTCTTCCCTGCCCCCTGCGACCAGGAAATGCCCTCTTCCTTTGACTCTTTTCTTTCTGCAGTTGATTAAGAGTTCATTTTACTTTGTCCAGAGGCTTAACTGCGATATTCAAAATATATAGGGTTTATTGCCATGTATTATTAACAGCTTCATTTCATATGGTAATTTTTCTTTCAGCTTTTTAATTTGTAAACCATTTGTACAATAAAAGTCTCCTTTCTTTCTTTTAAAGAATTTGTACACAGGTCATAACTGCTCAGACTTACATTAAATAAATTCCTTTAGTTGGTGATATACTGCAGTTTTACCACTGCAAAATTTTACTGACCTCTTCTATTTGTTTACCTAAAGGCAAGAAATAGTATCACTCAATACAACTAAGGCAAAGCTATGTCCTGTAAAAATTTCATGTTCATATGAGTCATCTGAAGTCATTTAATTTAAATGCTCAAGAACTCCCACAGGTTCTGATCAAAGATTTAAACACTGTGTTTTTAATAATTGAACCTATACATACTGATGCCCTAATTTGGACCTACCAACCTATTCTATTTAACAGCTGAGGTAATGGTCTACCACACAACAGATCTTAAGGGCAGCTGAGGTTTGGAACAAATCACTCTGTTGCCTGGAAAAATCTGGCTGCCATTTGCAAATACATCTTAGTTGATACTGGTACCTGATATCATTTCTCAGTGTTTTACCATGTCTTGTTATTTTAGTGGGACATAGTTAAGGACAGTCAGCTGTGCTGCAGAAAGTACACAAACAGCTGTTCAAAAGTTCATAGCATCTCTCATATATTGGCCTTGTCATATTCGAGAGCTGGTTTCCACTCAGATTTTAAAGCACAAATATGATCTGAAAAGTGACTTAATAAATAGCACTGTGGCATCCCACATTTGTCTCCTCTCAGATTTCACACCAGGTTTGTGCTCCTTACATGCAAAATATGTTTTTATTATTTTTAACTGCTCAGCTTGTAAGCAACTTAGTATCTGAAAATCCAGCTCTAATAAATATGGCACCAACTGTCCTGGTTTCAGCTGGGATAGAGTTAACTGTCTTCCTAGTAGCTGGTACAGTGCTATGGTTTGAGTTCAGTATGCAAAGAATGTTGATAACACTGATGTTTTCAGTTGTTGCTAAGTAGTGTTTAGTCTAAAGTCAAGGATTTTTCAGCTTCTCAAGCCCAGCCAGCGAGAAAGCTGGAGGGGCACAAGAAGTTGGCACAGGACACAGCCAGGGCACCTGACCCAAACTGGCCAACAGGGTATTCCATACCATGTGATGTCATGCCCAGTATGTAAACTGGGGGGAGTGGGGGTGGGGGGAATCGCTGCTCGGGGACTAACTGTGTGTCGATCAGCGGGTGGTGAGCAATTGCACTGTGCATCATTTGTACATTCCAATCCTTTTATTACTGCTGTTGTCATTTTATTAGTGTTATCATTATCACCATTAGTTTCTTCTTTTCTGTTCTATTAAACTGTTCTTTTCTCAACCCACGAGTTTTACTTCTTTTCCTGATTTTCTCCCCCATCCCACTGGGTGGGGTGGGGGGGAGTGAGTGAGCGGCTGCGTGGTGCTTAGTTGCTGGCTGGGGTTAAACCACTACAGTTCACTTCTGAGGGAAGAATTCATTTGCTTTATTGCCTGCAGCTGGCCAAAGGTTAGAATCAAACTGTGAGTTTATTTCTAAAAGCAGTAATGCTGGTAATTTCAACTAGTAGAAGAATGGTGTGACCACATCAGTTAAGATGTCAGCTGATAGTTATAGTGGATTATTTTTCCTTTGTGTGTCTCATGCCGCACTGCATTCCTTGGGGTTTACTTCCTGCTGTAATACTGTGGCCTTTGTCTCTCTCCTACCTCTGGTCCCTGCCACAAGCCTCACCCCAGGGCTGGCTGAGCCATGGCCCGGATGGGAAAGCTCTTGGGGGAGAATGCCCTGTGCCTTACCCCTTCCTTTGGCAGCGCCACTTGAACTGGAGCTCTAGGCTCTGTCTCGCTCTCAATCCTGCTTTTGCAAATGATTTCTGTTGATGACAGAGTAGTTATGATTTAAACATGTTTGGTTTATAGTTTCATAAAATAATGCTAAAATTACTTGTAGCATATTGTAATAGAACATTGAATACTGTGTATAACAGTTCAATAAACAGAAAAGATCCCCCCAGTGATTTTCTTTATGTCATCAAATTTTTAGTCATGATTAAAGAAAATTATTTGCAATTAATAGAAATAGATGCTATACAGCGCAAACCATTCAGTATGCTGGAACTTAAAGGCACCCATGAAAAATAGTATTTGTAGTTTGAAATCAATCAATACATTAATTCTGAAGAGAGATTGCATCATATTTCAAAGGAAATAATCTGAAGCAAAAAAAAAATCTCAGTGCAGTATTATGCTCTTTATTAAGTAAAGCACTTTAATAGTCCTTCACTTTGAGGTGAAATTTGTCAGATTTCAGTGTAATTGTACAGTTGGTTTAATGTGGTGCTGGGTGAGGATGATAAAATTCTCTCATATAAGGAGTGTCCCAGCATAGGAGCAAAAGATAAAGGGAAGAAGGTTGCTGCTGAGAGGAGTGTTTAGCTGACCAGCAAAGAAGAAAAGTATTAGAGATGGAGAGATGTGTAAAATAAATCAAGAGAGTATTACTTTGTTGGAAGGCCTGTCTGAACCCTTTCATAGCTATTGTGTGCAGGCAATGCTGCTGTTATGTTCCAAGTGCAGAACTATTAAGATAAGGGGAATGGACACTGACAAGTGAGTTGACAGGCATCCCTTTTCAGTCTTAGCAGCAGCATCCGTCTGGCCTGCTGGCGGAGGCAAGGGCTTGCTCATTGTTTGCTTTTCTTCCACTTCAACAGCTGGATGGGCTACACTTAAAGCTTCAAGTGCCCTTGAATGTGTTCTAAGAGTTTTCCAGCAAAATCAGAGTTCTTGACCTCGTCTTGTTGATGTGAAAAAAAGAAAATTAAATAACTGCAAGTCAGTTGTTTGTGTACACCCTAATCAGATGAATGCCAGGAAAATGCAGCTGTGGGTGGAGGCTGAAGTAGTGCAGGCTTAACTTCAGCTAAGGCAGAGTTGCAGCCTTCGTGCTGTAAGGGAGCTTCCATGCCAGGCTGCTTGTCCTGCTGGAGGATGTAATGGCACAACTGCCCAAAATGCTGACCTGTACCTGTCATGGCTCTTTGAGGCAATCTAGCAGCTTCTGACAGGACCTGCACCCTCCGCTTGCTGAGGACTCAGTTACTGCTGGGTACCTGTATCTGCATGAACAGGCACACATGGTTGCAGGGTTTTTCTGCCTTCTCTGGCAGATCTGGTGTATGAGAGCTGGGTGTTTCCTTAACACGGGCTGCATTAAGACAGCTCGAGACTGTGACCTGTCTAGATTATGAATTCCTACTCTTAAATAGTATCGTCCCTTCAAAACCAAAAGCAGCCACAGAACGGGATGAAGTGCATCTTCATCGGCTTTTTTCCTCTACTTTTCTCTAGAAAATACTAGCGTGTTTTGCAGTGCAACTCCCATTGACTTTGTCATTAAGATTTTAGTTCACAGCTTTAAATGTTACTTTTAAACACTGTTAACTAACTTAATTCCTGATGAAATTCTGTTGAAACTGTATTTTGAGTTGAATTAGGGTTACCTTTACCCCTCTCTGTGTGTGTGTTTGTGTATGTGTATACAGGGTAGAATGGAAGGGTCTGTGAATTGATTTGAAAGAATCCCTTGGTTTCCATAGGATCAGAATCTCGCTAAGATGCCACCCGCACACAAAAAAGTTGGTTACTAGACTGCTATTGTATTTTAATTACTGTGATTTAATATCTCTTTCTTATTGGAAGGCTGTTTGTCAGAAACAAACTGTATGTAATACATGTGTCCTACCTTGTGTCCCTTTCCTCTTCAGTCGATGAACATCCCAAATCACTTTTGTCACAATATGTATGTATGTTAAACATACATATATTTAAACCAGATGGCCTACTTACCAACTTTTAAAAAAAATTTCTATCCTTAAAACATGTTCAGTGTGTTCAGACGTTAAATGAGAACGGAATAATTTTCAGTTTTGTCTGCTGGTTTCCTGTGTTGGTTTCATTCTAACAATGTTCTTTTAAGGGTCAGTTTCTGCTAGTTTGTGTTTTCTTCTTTTAAATGAGAAGGTCTTTTTTCCAACTGCTTCTAAGACTTCTTCCAGTGTTTGTTTAATGTTTAAGATTGTCACTGTGCTGTCTTTCAGATGCGTTTGATGCCACACTTTTCCTATGATGTCTTAGATAGGTCATACTAGACGTATGTGTTTCAGTTTCCATACCTATAAAGTAAACATCAGCTCTAACATAGCTCTACAGATGAGGCTTACATCATTATGTTTATATCGTTTGTTGCCTGAAGAGATTATTTAATATATTTCTAAAACCAAATGTTAAGAGATTAATTAAAAAAACCAAAACAGACACAAAATAATCAAAAAGCTTTTGCTTTTTTCCCTGAAGGTATTAAGATTTGTTTATGTAATAGTGACCAATTTTGTACTTGATATCCTTTTTTTTTTTTAAATAATATTCAAAGAAATACTAATAAGCTGATTCAATTTTATCTTTCAGTTGGGAATGTTGGTTTGTTTTGGTGGTTGGAGCACTGCTTGCATGTAGATGATCTGCTAATCTCTCTAAAAGGGCAAATATTAAACTACATAGCAATATAAAATGTAACAATGGCCAGTTTCCTCCCAGCAACAGCAGTATCACTAGAAGATTCTGCAAGGAGTTTCAAAAATACAAAATATACATTACACTTAAAATACAGAGTGGTACAATGCTTACAGTGCAGCATCTTCTGAAAGATGCCCCCCTGTGACCTGAAGTCTAACTGTTGTCATACCTCTACAACCACAGCCATTTAATGTCTTCCAGGGAGGTATGCAACTCCTGCATTTTGCAGTATCAGGCCCCTGATGACAGCCTCAGATTGTTTGCTACTCATACTGCTAAAAAAAAAAAAAATTCTTCTAGCCATCTTCTCACATTGATCATCCCAAGTTCACAGCATATCTTACTTGCTGGAAGGTGAGGTAAGAAATGAGGCTCCTATTAATTTTTGCTTCAGCATCAATGGGCATTTTTCTGAGCTTGGGTTACAGAAACAGAGGTTATTAAGAAGCGAGATGAATCCCTCTCTGCCACTGTTTTCCTCCTAACAACAGTGCACTTTCAGTTGAAAACTTGAAAAATGGAGTGCAAAAACATGTTCTGAATACTTTATTCACTTCTCCCTTCATTGTTGTTTATAACATTTTACACATTTCAAAAGAGCTCAAATCTATAGCTCTCGCTGGGCTGTCATTAAATACCCATTAATGCAGAATTCTTTTCACATCATCTTCATCAGTGTTACTGCCCTTTCCATTGTGCTCAAATGCTAAAATTTACTTTCCTTCCAAAATTTCAATAAGTATTAATTACATTACAATTACACCTCAGATTTTTTTTTATCCATCTGATTTTTCAGGTTTTCCCCATTTGCAGAGGAAGGAGAGGATAACAAAATGTGAGACTCATGACAGAAACCTAATTATAGTGTAGATACTTTGCAAGTTTCCACAAGCCTTAAGGCACTGCAACACACATCTCATTTAATCCAAGCATCTCATGAATGCACCAAAACATTTTTCTGATCATACTGAAAACTGTGCTCATTGAAATGACATTCACAAATGGATTTAAAAGCAATGGTCTGTGCATACTTTCTGAATAGTTTTGCTCTTCATCAGAAATGGTTTCGCAAGGAAAGCTCATATTAAGCTTACAGGCCGTACTCACCTAAAAAAAGCTATTTTGTGCAAGTTTTGATGTTGAGAAGGTGGGGTTTTTTCCCCCAAAGATCTTTAATCTTCAAGATTATATGGAGGAAACCATGAGAGGGATTCTTAATGGAAGATAACCTATAAAATGACAAGCTTTATAAAAACTATGCTTTTTTCTATATCCACTCACAATCTAAATCAAAATCTGCACCCATGTGCATGTAAAAAACTGGATGAAACAAGATATGCTTTCATAGCCTTCCATAAATTATTTTGTTATTCTAAGTCACCATTTTAAAGCCAATGTAAAGGCTTCAGGTACTAGCATACATTCAGCTTCAGAGAACTTTTTGATTACTTATGTACCTAACCATGTAGCAGACTGCTATATTAGGTTTATACAGAACAAAAATGCATTTGTCTCTAGTGGTCTTCTAATCTACCTATATAATAACTGTAATCAATTTAGCATGTCTCAAAAATTAATTTAAAGAAAAAAATTAAAACTGCTAAACATACAAACCAGGAAAGTACACCAAGCATCAGCTGCAGTAGCAAGAAAAGAAATTAAGAGGAGGAAATATGAATCAAGATACAGACATTTTAAACTTGCTGAAAGTGAAGGAACAGGAGAAAGTTAAATTGATGAAAAAGTTAAGCAAAGATCTTGAACAAATCTGAAGCAAAAACAGAGAGGAAAAATTTAACCACGGCTTTTTCAAAAAACTAGGAAAGAGAGAGTTGTAGGAGAATTCATTAACCAAGGTGGAAAACTATGAAACAGAGAGTTGTCACATCTGCTGTTAGAAAAGATGTCAAATGGACAAAGATCTACAGCAGTCTGCTTGTGGGAAGGAAATTAAAACAAAGATGGGAATGAAATAATCAGCATTACTGCAGAAAGGAAAGGTCAGACAACAGAGTTCGTGCTAAGCCATGATGTATTTTGGCTGATAGTGAAGTATGGATGATTTTAAAAGCAGCAATGACAATCACAAGCTGTGGATTTAAGACTTAGTAGAAAAGGGACTGCTAAATGCCAGTGAGGGGATGTGTAAGATGGGATGAAAGTATGTGACTTCCAAAAGCTCGTCTTTCAGTGACACAAGAAGGGGCACTAAGACATCCGTACTTACGCAAAATCTGAAGTCATGAAAATAAGATAAGAAAGTCTCCTAGTCTTTTTATTGCTTTCATACCCTTTGCTGGTAACACACCTGAATCTCTTTTAGGTTTCATCCTCTCCCTCCAAATGAGGGTAAGAAATAACTTATACCACTAGCCCGCCAGGCTTACAGACACAACCAAACTTTTAATAGCAAATTCAGACAACGATCTGACACCTGACACTTCTGCAGTACAGTCATGATACATGGACTTGGGTAGTTCTTCTTCCATCACAATCACTGAGATGCCAGCCAAAGATTCAAACTCAACTAAGCATCTGCTGCTGAGTGATTATGTTCTCTTTTGGGAAGGGAAACCTTATGAGGTGGGAGAATTTTTAAATACCATTGCAAAGTCACTGTGAAAGTGGCCATATGACTCCTTTTTACTGTGAGGCAGTTCAAATTTTGCCCTAGCATTCTTTCATTAATGAAGGACTGATGACTTGCCCCACCAACAATGCCATAAATTCCCCAAAAATATTAGTGAGAAACTGATAGCTGAAATGGCTAAAATAATGTTTATATACGACACTTATCTATGACGTCTACATTATGCCACAGAACTTCTCTCTATACTGTGAATTTAAGTAATTACACATTTTCTGTTAAGAAAAAGTTGAATAATATCTGCCCCACATAGTAACAATGTAGCTTCTTCATGGGTCACTGGAGGAGTGGATCTTCTGATCACTACACCAGCTAAACATGACCCAAGAAAAAGGAGGTAGCGCTCGTCTCTGCTTGGATGAGACACAAGAGCAGGACTTGACATATTTTCCGAACTGTTACTATTACAGCTATTTCCTAAGCAGCAACAGCTGTCTGTCAAGAATCCCAGACATAAAGGATGACTTAATAATAAGGTAGAGTAACAGAAATACATTCAATCTGTATGGCAGCCTTACCTTATATAGCCTGTATTAATTAATATGTAAAATGTATTGGTATCTCAAACTTGAATGCCTTCTGAAGTGAGGGTGAAGGATCATCTTTAACCACAGGTTTAGTGAGATGAGGCGGAGGCAAATGAGGTTCTACCAAAGTAAATCCTGAACTCACACCTATCACCTTCCTGCCCCTTCTTTCCTTTTAAGTTTCATCTCCTTTAAATTTGGCTATTAGGACACTAAACTGTTTGTAAGACCATTTCAAAAATTAAATGACAAACAGGAAACTGAATACTTCATCATGTACAGAGAATTTACCACATGAAGTATTTTTCACCTCAAATTCTTAACACAAAAAATCTGAACGTGCATGCAATGACTGAATGTAGTAAGGCAGCCCTAAAAACTAGACACGCATTTCACAGTACCTCTATCAGAAGTCTTTTTTTTTTTAATATATTTCCTTCTTTTTGACATACTAGCATTAATTTCTTTTATTTCATTTCATAAAGGATAATAATTAGGTGTAAAGTGAAACACACTCATGCAGTAAGCTAGGTCACAAGGAACTTGATATTTTCCATAATAACAAAAAAACCCCATGATATACTGATGATGTGGCCAGTTCTGTTCATTATGACTGCCTCACTTCTGAAAAGAGGCATTCTCTTTTCATAGTATCTCCACATTTGAAATATTTTTTTAATGCAGGTAAATATCTGATCAATGTCATTTGTTCTCCTCAGTATTACAACATGAAGCTGTGTTAACAGACCAGCTGATGAAGTATTTAATCACTGAAGTCTGATGTCAAATACACAACAATGTCACTGAAAGTATATGAATTTGCTAGTGAATAGCAGACTGATTGGAAAGTCATAAATCAATCTCTCCTTCCTTGTTTATTAAGCTGCATCCTTGAAATCTGATAGCATTGCTTTTTGTAAAATTCACTATTTCACCTATAGCACAGAAAACATTACTTCTTTGCAGCTACTTTCAAATGCAACATGATGCGAAAGAAGAGGTGACATTTTTTTGTAGATGTCAAACGACTGTAACAGGACTATAGGAGTAGACTTGCAAATTAAATGTGTGAAGTATGCTGGAATACTTCAGTGCCCAAACATAACTTGAAATTTTCACAAATCCCCTCCAAATTATCTTGTTCAAATACAAACCTTAACAGACACTAGAACATCTAGCACTAATCACTAGCAATCAGTGGATAAAGTCAAACTGGATAAAGTCAGCATTTGCCGAGCAGGGCAATAAAACATTTTTTAATGATTTGGAAATTAGAAGCTTTGAGTATAAAGCAGGCCTTTAATAACACGTAGTCTTGGGATCTCACATTTATCCATTATCCAGAGAAATCCAAACCCTTCTCACAATGACTAAGAGAATGATCCCTGAACTCAAAGACATCCAGCTGTGTTCCATATGACTGGTATGTGACAAGGTCAGAAAACTCTGCTTTCGTCCATGACAAATAATAAGGAAGCAGTTTGCAAACTTATGGTCTGCAATTTACAGGTTTTTAAATGCCAGAGAGAAGCCAAACTGCAGATACTGAAGTGTTCAAATTACAGCCAAAATTATATGACACTATTTGAATAATTCATGAAACGAATTCTAATAGCCCTAATAACACCAATGCAAGTTAGCGCTTTTGCCTACCTGAAATGTTATACTGAACGTTGAGCAAGTGGTAGTCTGAAGACATTTCAGAGACGCTCTTTCACTTCCCCTCCCCCCAAACATCTTCAGCGTTTGTTAGAGCACGTATGCCAAACACTTTCTTTTTGTGAAACAAACCCTTCCACTGAACGCTGCTTAAAAAAAATGATGCTCCCACTGAACTCTTACAAGATTTTAAAGTTGTAAATAAAGCTCCACTGTTACCCACATCTGATATTGCATAAGGCTTTGTGTTATCCAGCTACTTACATCAGGATAGTCTTCCTGTGTGCAACGTAGTCCTGAAAAAGCCGATTAATTTAAATGAACTTGTACTATACTTATTTCACAATATATTTAAGTATTTTTCCTCACTGAACAATCTGTATCACAGTATCTATTTCCACACTTCAGTAATTGAGGTAGAAATCAACTTACCCTATGTTTTTCCTTTACTTTCTTCCTGTATTCTTCTTTGTCAAATTTGTCTTCTTCCCTCAGTATCTCTTTCGCTTTATCTAAGTTGATACCACTGGCATCATCTTCCTCATCTGCTTTCATCAAACTGGATTTTTGCACAGGTGGCCACTGCTGCACTAACTGAATTACACAAGTCAACAAGAAAAGTAATGGTTAGAACCATTTTTTCCACATCAAAGTTTTGATGCTCTAAATATTCCAATACATTAGTTTTCTAGACTAAATAAAAAGGCCATTTGCAAAGGAAATAAACAAACAAAACTTTTGCACAATACAAACTCAGATATCTTATTTAACATCACATTCAGTCAAAAATGCGTACTTGAAAATAATGTCTTCATTACACCATGTTACTGTTTAATGGATTCACTTGTTTTTCTCTCTTTGCTTAATGAAACAAATAATTTATAATCCTGCTAGTCATTTTGGGAGAAAAATTATATTTGCTTTCAAGAAATGACTCTCCAAAATATAGGCAACAGAACACAACACTAGTAAATCTAAACAGTATGTTTTCATGTAAACAATCAATATTCCAACATATTAACTGTGAGAAAAACGATGTAAGCCTTCATCATATAGTACACAAAAAACCATGACTGCAGGTTCATGTTTTGGGAGAAGCAAGGAGAACACATGTGGAGGGTTTTATTGGTTATTGTATGAAAACTGGATTGGAAATCTTTGATGATTCCAGTTTGACTTATGGATGACATGCTAAACACATCCAGCTCCCCTTAAATATCTGAAATTCTAAAGCAAAGACAAAGACTCCATATTCACCAAAACATATCCCCACTATTGTTATGAGCTAATAGCTTATACTTCATGGTATGAGCAGACATCATCTAGGGGTAGTCTTTGCAAAATCATTCTTGCTTATGGATTGGTAGAGTAGTAACTCTTGAAAAGAAACTATATGGCAGAAACATAAGAGTGTCTTTCAGGTACAAATGCAAAACCAAACACGTTTAGGACTCCGTAATGCACACAGGTTGTTATTCACCTAGATAAACCAAACCTACCATTTCCACTTCCTTTCATAAAATGGAGCTTGGGTACTTGTATTTTCTAGAAAGATACATTTCTTAAAGGAGTTTTATTTTATCAAAGAGAAGCACGGGGAGTAGAACAGTAAAACTTCAAAGCACAGTTTTACACAGCTCAAAAAAAAAAGCAGGAACAACATCCATAGATGCAAACTTTACATTTCCTTAAATAAGTCACCCCTTCTCTATTGTGCTCCTTTTCTAACTATAATCCTTGTGCTATTTTTTTTCTCCATCCTCACTCCTTTTTGCTTCATTGCATAGATACATAAAACATGTGCATATGTATTTTAAGATGAGACAACAGCTTTTGAATATCCAAAAACATCTTAAGATATCATTTCCAGCCAATGGGGCAACCTCTAAAACCTTATAAATTTTATCAGTAATTATATGGCTATACTCCCTTCACCTGCAATATAAAATGTTTTATTTTGTTTGGTCACAAAAGCAAATTATATCCTTGCAAAGGTGACCTGTCTTTCATTTTATGCCCTACTGAAATTAATCTAGAGAGGAGAAGAAAAAAAAAGCTACTTTTTTCTTAATGCTGGAAATGGAAAAACAATGTACAGCATCTGAAACTGTGAACTCAAATGTTAGAAAAGTTTATGGAGCATGCAGACTTGCTAGTGAGGTTATTGCCACAATGAAACCCTAGAGTGACTAGCACCCACAGTAATTATAAAATCAATATATTTTTCCAAGGGCTATTAAAGGATCCAATTAAATTACTGGCAAATTTCAATGCACTGCTACATCAGCACCAGTAGGTGAAAATTTGGTACTTCCTTAGCTTTCCTAACAAAACAGTTAAACTAGAAGTAGTGAATGATGGAAAAAAAAACAGGGACTACTTTCCATTCCAGTACATTAACTCAAGACTTGTGGGAGCTTTGGCAAATACCTACAGGAAAATTCTTTTACATTTCTGTAAGGAAAAAATAGACTCTTGATTCCACTTGAAACTGAAGATAATAGGCAGAAAAGAGGTACAGTTCTGTACATCCACTAACAACTCTCATACAAGTATCTTATACATACAAAGGTGAAAAGAGGTCAGTGCTAAGCATTCCTCTTTCCCAGTGGAATTGAATTCTAAATGGAAGCTGAACAGTTTTGCAAAACTTAAATTACAAAAACCACACACTTTTGAAAAGTGTATCTTTTTATACAGATACAAAGTATTTTTGTCTTTATAGAAACTACAAACTCAGTTCCCACCAAAATACAGTTATTTTGGATTGATATTACCTCTCCATCTTCAGTAAAGACTATTTTTGTGTTGACTTTAAATTTCTTCTTCAAGATTTTTTTTGCTTCTTGGGTTTTAGTTGTTTTTTTCTTCATCTTTGATTTTGATGCATTCTGTATAAAAGAAAATTGAGATTTCTTATGTTGTTTTTTCTAGTCACAGAGTAGCTGCTTCAAACTTTCTTAAAAGCAATTAGATGTATTAAAATATAATTCTAAAACATGAGTAAGAGTAATTTCCAGTAAAAATTTGCTAGCAGACCTTCTCATAAAAGTGTTTTAAGCAGGCTGTATCACAAGGAACTCATGTACTCTGATAACAGTTAATCCTGTCAGCAACAGGACACCTGACTCATTTAAATCTCACTAACCTTTTTGAGACAAGGACACTAGATTCACCAGCTTATGCTGTTAGCAAGCCTCATCAGACACGAAATCCAGTATAACTGACTAAAGCCATTAGCTACAACTGATCAGATACCACTTTGATCTCACTTGTCATCATGTTGTCCCCAGGCACCGCAAGACACCAGTTTGAGTTATTTCTGTGTCAATGAAGGGTGCAAATGGCCATGCAAGAACCTTCCTATTTCATCACTCTTGTCCCTTGCAGTCCCATCAGGGTGGAGAACATCAGTGCTAGGAAATGTTTACCAAACTCAGCACTAAATAACATTTAGAATCACAGAAGTTATTAGCATCATAGGAAAAAAGTTCTAGTGAAACAAAGTGGTGAAGACACCAGGGAAACTAATAAATGAGTCAGCAGAGACTGTAAAATTCAGACATTAACACCCTTTCCAACAGGTTGAGGTTGTTCTTTCCTGGCTACCACTGAGAAAGCAAGACTGACCAGAAAAAAAAAATATTTATCAGCAAAACAGTATCGCTGTATAAAACACACTGATACTGAAGTTACATTGATTTTTTGTGTGTGCAATCTTGCTGTTGGAAAGAAGAGGCGAAGAGGCCGCTTCTATTTTTGACAGAGATTGAGGATTTATTCAGAGTATTTTCGCATTATGGAGATGGTTTGCAACTCTGGGAGGATCATTTTAATTACTTCTATAAAATGCAGTGGAAAATAAATTGTCACATCCACATTTGGCTTGCATAGGTTTCACAGAGCCACCCATCTGGTGGGAGCTTCATGGAACCAAAGAACATGGAGATTCCAAACCTCCAGCTCTTCTTCTGAGAGCTCCCCTTTCAAGAACAAAGGCCATGTGTGTTCAGGCATCTAACGGGTCACAATACACATAGAGGACATTTTAAGCAGTAACTGCCATTGCAGAAATTATTTTATAGCAAAAGATATTCTGGAGGAATACATGGAGACTCCATAGAAGACCCACAACTCATCCATCCTGTAAAGACTGCAAAGCTCCACTACTCAGGATAAAGTGCCTGAAAAACAGTCACTAAACTGTCTAAACTTCTGATAAATAACAGAAAGTGGTCAAAGCAACCAGAGAGAAAAAGGAGAAAATGAACTTTTTTTCCTCACTTTTCTTTTTTATTTTGGTCATTTTAGTCAGTTTCATGTTCTATACCAAATCCACTATAAAGGGAAGCAATAAAAATTAACTCAGAAAGTCACCGTCATTATGGCCAGCACACTAATGCACTGAAATATGAAATATAAAAGAGAAAAATTACAGTCTTCCTAACAGGAAAAATGGTTTGTGACAGCTCCTGCACTGTGTTATCAAGTAATGACCATATCTATTATAGAAAATACTAACTGTAGCAGCACTTATGTCCTCAGTATTGTCATACAATTTTGTTGCACTGCGCAGCTACTACTACTTAGGCAAACTTTTAACAGCTCAGAAAGTTGCGCTATTCCCTCACACCTGTTGCTTATCCTACAAACACAAATTGTTTGAGAGTCTGCATAAGCATAAAACCATTACCTTGAAATATGGACTACTTAGGAGAACAACAGGAATTGACCAGAGGAAGAATTTTAAAAGAGATGTACTTCAAGGTGGTAGGATGATATTTCTCAACACCACAACATTTTCTTTCACCAGCTACTTTTGGTTTTGTTTCTTTTTTCTTTTTTTTTTAATAAACTTTGATTTCTGCACTGCCAGTATTATTGGTACCAGCATAACATGCTAATGTAAAAAAAAGGTGACTGAAAGTTTCAAATTGGTACATCAATATTTTGTAAAATTATATTTAAATGTGAATCTCAGCTGCTTACATTTCTTGGTTTAAAAAAGGTTTTCCTGGCTAAAGAGGACAAATATCCAATGTCTTTGCATGCATAGGTAGGCAACATTTTTAGTTGTACCTTGTTCCCCCTCTCTCCTATGTGTGACTTTGAGAAGTAAAAGTATTTTCATGTTGCAAAGTAGCATGGAAAAAAATGGGATAGGACAAAATTTCCAAACAAAGAGGAGGAGGAAACAAATAGGAAGCTAACTTCCCTTACTATACACCTAAAAAGCACAGTATAAGAACACTGTGTGAATTGGGCAGATTTATAATATGCAGTATTAAGGAAAGGCAAGAGATCAGGTTTTTAAAAAACATACAGGAAAGAGCATTAGTATAAAACTCTACACACCCCAGAGATGATTAAACTGTGTTTTTAATTAGGATGCTTTCATTGCTTTATTAAACTGAACATACTTCAAAGACAATGGCTATCAAGGCTCCCTCAGCTTCAGACACCGTCTCCTGACTGTCTAAGATCAAATGGACTCAGATACCAAAACATTTTCATCACAGATGTAGGCACAATTTTACAAATTACATAACTTCGCTGTTCAGCAGGAGAAGTCGTGCAGCCCAGGAGGGAAGCTGGGTAGAACAGTGGTTCCTGACATGGCCTCCCTGTCCCAAGGGGGAGGCTACGTGGTACAGGAGAAGAGTCAGGCTGGTCAGCCATGGGGCGTATATACTCCTGGGGCTACCCATGGGGTCCCATAAATGCTGCTTGTTCCTCTCCGGGGGACCTCTCTCACATTGTTCTGGAGTCCCTACATAGTTCTGTGCTGGTTTTGGCTAGGATAGAGTTAATTTTCTTCACAGTACCTAGTATGGGGCTGTATTTCAGATTTGTGCTGAAAACAGTGTTGATAACAGAGGGATGTTTTCGTTCCTGCTGAGCAGTGCTTACACAGAGCCAAGGGCTTTGCTGCTTTCTCACCCCATCCCACCAGCGAGCAGGCTGGGGGGGCACAAGGAGCTGGGAGGGGACACACCTGGGACAGCTGACCCCAACTGACCCAAGGGATATTCCAGACCATATGATGCCACGCTCAGCATATAAAGGTGGGGGAAGAAGAAGGAAGGGGGGACCTTTGGAGTGATGGCGTTTGTCTTCTCAAGTAACCATTACGTGTGATGGAGCCCTGCTTTCCTGGACATGGCTGAACACCTGCCTGCCCATGGGAAGTGGTGAATGAATTCCTTGTTGTGCTATGCTTGTGTGTGCAGCTTTTGCTTTACCTATTAAACCATCTTTATCTCAACCCACGAGTTTTCTCATGTTTACTCTTCCAATTCTCTCCCCCATCCCACTGGGGGGAAGTGAGCGAGCGGCTGTGTGGTGCTCAGTTGCCAGCTGGGGTTAAACCACAACAAATCCTAAAGTCTCTCTCTTCTGTCACCTAAGTCTCTCCCTCCATATATCTCCAGTAGCATCTTTCAGAGCATCTACTCCCCACATCTCAAGAGCTTCTCCCCACAGTGGCTGCCGCTCTATCTTGAACATATCGAAGCCAGGAGTTCCTCCAACTGGCTGCAGTCTTGATGCAGGATGGGTTGTTTACATCTATCTCAGCTCATGGCCTCCTACCCCACCCACGCTACCCCCTTGACCCTTCACCCAAGCACCTAATGCCCTCACCCAAATTTCTGATGCCACCACCTGTCTTTGCTTTGACCCCACATTTGAACAGCTACGTTGAAACATCAATTTCCCATCAAGCAGGGGTCTGATTCATCCATTGTGAGAAGCATAACACCAATGGATAGCAGACCTCAGGCTTTCCTAATCTTCAGTGCCAACCTTTGGTTCCCTGCGTTTTCAAGCCATTCTGCTTACTCATTTCCCATTTTCATCTTTTGTACTAGAAGATACTTGACAATTTACCAGCAGCAGGTTGGCATTTAACCCACATTCTCCATGGCTTCATCTCTTTTCTTCACAATGAGTTTACCAGACGCCACCAGCTGCTGGAGGCTGCCAAAAGATCTCCTCCAGTTAACCTCAAGTGCTGTGAAGAATACAACTGTGGCAGGAGCAATGACTCCTCTCTAACTGCTCAGTAAACAGCTGAAATCTGGGGTTAGAGGCTTTGCAGGCAGAGGCACTGTCACGTCAGCAGGCATGAGTGAATGGAAGGTTTCTGCTGACAACCAGACCTTGCCCCTAATACCAGAACAAGCCATGGGCCTGGGCATTTTGAAGTGAGCTGAGAGGGCATAGCAGCTCCCCACACTAACTGGCTCACTCAGAAAACACTGTGTATCAAAACCTGCTCAACTAATATCTATTCTCAGTAAATCCATTTCTAAAGCTAAATTACACCATCAAATAAGCTGTCGATCCGAATAAAGTGGGCCTGCACAATCTAGGCACAAGTTTTCATGTTTGCTATTAGATATCAAAAAATATTTCAAAAGGATTCTGCAGCTGAACTCGAGTTGGTAACACAAGTTAAAGCGCCAGCCAGTGCACGTACACTTCCCTGTCAATGAGGAGAGGCTACCTGCTGTTCACCAACATGTACATTTTGCACTATGCCCAAGAAAATAGGCCCTCAAGTCTTTTCTTCTATGAAGATGTGGCAACACTGATCAAACAAGATCAGATAATCAGCCTCTTTAAAATGGTATATAGCAGTTAAGCATTAGAAGTTAGAGAGTCACTCAAGTTTATAAAAATTTCATAAAACGTAGGCTCAGCTGCAGGGTTGGGGGATTTTCTATTGTTACTAATCAAAAGCCTAGATTTCTTCTTCCTTTTGCACATGCACATGCCAGATGGCTTGCTGGATTATTTAATGAGTTAGAATGAAAACTAGCTCTTAGAAGCACAGAAAATTCAAACATTTTGATACATAATCAGAAACAATACAGATAATACTCACATCCTCTTCTATTTTTCTCAAGAACAAGCAGGCTTTTGTTTTCTGGCTTAAAAGATCTGATATTCTTAGCTGAATCTATGACAAAGGTTTTCTAAATGAAGATACTGACAAGTTTAAGACATAAGATTTACTATTTTTCAATTATAATTTCTTTCTGAAAAGACAGGGCATCTGAAACACAAATGACAGTAAATTTTGCTCTTCTAATACAGAATTAATTTTTCTTATTAATACAATTTCTACAGTCAATAGTTTAGACTAAGTATGTAATCCTCAGTAACTCAGGATCAAAGCACTTACAGTCTCTCACCACAACCAAGATAAACACATTTGCTTTCACCTTTGGAGTGTTACAAATCATCAAATGTAAAGTTTCTTTGTTTCTAACTATCATTTCTTTTTAATTTCAACTCAACAAGCCTGTGAAAGCAAGCACAGTATATTCACTATAGAAGCTGTCTAAAGACAGGACTGCATTATTGTGGCAGGGTAAAATATCAGTAGAAAAAAAAAGTTATAATCAATTTTCCAGTCACGTCAGCTATAACAAGCATTACTGCTTTTCTAGGGGTTTTCTGCGCTTTTTTTCTCCCCCCTGCTTATACCTTACCATTCCTAGGAAGAATGGTACTGTACCTGGAAATATTTTTGTCCTGGTTTCAGCTGGGATAGAGTTAACTGTCTTCCTAGTAGCTGGTACAGTGCTATGGTTTGAGTTCAGTATGCAAAGAATGTTGATAACACTGATGTTTTCAGTTGTTGCTCAGTAGTGTTTAGACTACAGTCAAGGATTTTTCAGCTTCTCATGCCCAGCCAGTGAGTAAGCTGGAGGGGCACAAGAAGTTGGCACAGGACACAGCCAGGGCACCTGACCCAAACTGGCCAACGGGGTATTCCATACCATGTGACGTCACATCTAGTATAGGAACTGGGAAGGGGGGGCAGGGTATCGCCACTTGGGGACTGGCTGGGTGTCAGTCGGCGGGTGGTGAGCAATTGCCCTGCGCATCATTTGTACATTCCAATCCTTTTATTACTACTGTTGTCATTTTATTAGTGTTATCATTATCATTATTAGTTTCTTCTTTTCTGTTCTATTAAACCGTTCTTATCTCAACCCACGAGTTTTATTTCTTTTTCCCGATTTTCTCCCCCATCCCGCTGGATGGGGGGGGAGTGAGTGAGCGGCTGCGTGGTGCTTAGTTGCTGGCTGGGGTTAAACCACGACAATTTTTCAGTCTCTCCCAACATTATTACATTACTTTACCCAGAATTCAATGGCAACCACCTCTGAGAAACAAAAATCGATGTGGTACTCAATTTCACACACTTCTTTTGTATTTCTTCAAGACACTGCCCACAACAGGAGCGAGTATTATCCCATCTGTGCTATCACCAGGCACATTAATCCCCCTGTCAAGCTATCAAGTTCAGACTCAGAAGTCATTCCCCACAGCATAAGACACAGCCTTCCCAGATTGAAGCTACCAAACCTTAGACAAAGAGAAGGGCCATCTTCCTCTTCATGCCGTGGAGAGCATACAGACATGGTTTTCATCTGGCAGGCACTACGAAACTCTCAGAAGATTGAGTATCCTCCAGCCACTAGTCCAAAGCAGCCTAACCATAAAGCATTACCTCTCAACCCCATAAACTTCCCGAACACAGACTACAAGGCTTTGATAACCTACAACGGACATAAGGTTAGAGGAGAGAGAAATTTTGACTCCTCCTGACAAGTACCTAACCACAGAAGCAGCAGTGAGATACACAATTCACACCTTACACATTAATTACAAAACATGAGAAGGAAAACATCAAGAGAAACAAAATAAACAGGCTTTGAAGTCCAGCCCATATTTACTTCAAGCACCTACAAAACTAACACCAAAAAGCTTCCTCTTCGTAACACAATTTGACTCAACCAGCCATCTATCTTCCCATTGAGGGAAGGACCAGAGAAGCAGAAATCCTAGGATGCAGCATGACCACAAGGAGATGTATGGATGCTGCCTTCTTTCATGATCTGTGGTAGGTAGGTAGTCTCTATTTTAATTTCCAGCCCGCTTCTCTGCAATGACAGCTATTTCAGTCCTTCTCGATTTCTGCTGACCACTCACGAGCCACAGGCCGCTTTGCGCTGTCATGAACACCAGAACAACTCAAAGCCACTGAGAAGCAGCAGTGCAAAGTCCTCCAAACGTCTCTCCACTTCCACAACACAACTCCCCCAACCTTTCCTAGGAAAACAAGCTTCTTTTGTTAACAAGTGTTGGGGTTTTTTTAATGCAATACAAGTGAAGCTAATTTTACTTTGGTGAAGTATTCTAAGTTTTTTCTTTTTCAATTACGTGTTAAAAATTAGGAAGCCTAAATTCACAGACACTACCCAACCAACTTGCATAGCATCTATATACGCCACTGAGCACAGCTTTTACCATTAGAGTTGTGAAGATGTGGAAACAGGCAGGTTGGTACTCAAAAGACAAAACCAGCACTCCTTACATGTTGTTCTATTTGCTCCTCTATGAACTTTTAAAGCACACCAGTCAAGTATCAAGATCAACATGATCTTGAATTTTTCAAGTGATGGCTTAAATTAAAAGGGTGGATTGATGGGGTTCCTGTTGTTTTGGGGTGTTTTTTTCTTTAGGGTGTGGATGTTTGTGTTATTTTGGGTTTTGTAACTAGTATCATGCAAGATTTCAACCAAGATACTGAAAAAGCACAAAATCAAAATTATTTGTTGGTAATTC
Organism: Haliaeetus albicilla; assembly: GCF_947461875.1. Taxonomy (NCBI): domain Eukaryota; kingdom Metazoa; phylum Chordata; class Aves; order Accipitriformes; family Accipitridae; genus Haliaeetus; species Haliaeetus albicilla. The sequence goes on from NC_091502.1 coordinate 9,864,256, forward strand.
CTTATGCAATATTACAGTTTGAACAGGGAAATTCTTGACAGCTAAATTACTTGCTACACCTATGCATTATTTACTTTCTAAACCTATTGAAAGAATGTTGATTTTGAAAGAGACCATTTCTTTAGGGTACAACAACCTACACAGAGAACTGAACACGGCATTTACAGTAACAGTTGTGAAGATAAGGATAAATCCAGGTTGGTATTCCAAAGAAAAACAGCACTCTTAGCATACAGAATAGCATAGATACAAATCCTTTCAAAATCACAGCAACAGGAAATAAGAAAAGCTTCTAATAACCACTATTCAATATTGCTAACCACATTATGGACAAAGACCACAAGACCAGCAGTTCACCACACATCATTCCCAGTTAAATTGCTCTTCAGATCAAAGAAACAGCAACAGATACAAGAAACCATAGCAAGGAGAACTGTACTATGGCAACCACACGCTTAGATGACGCTTGCCTTTGTTTCTGATTACCATTAGGACAGAAGATTACATCTGAATCTGAATTTCATTAGAGTTTTGTGTTTGGGTGCAAGAGTTTTGTTAAAGAGTATGTCTTAGTAAACAACACACTATTATTTTCTACAAAACAAATTAAATTAAGCCATTAAAGTTAAAATTAACTAAACTTAAGATTAAAATCTCAGTATTTAACACAAAATGCAAGAGTGAGGATTAAAAAACTTGCCAACTTACAACTTGATAGAAAACCTGGAATTTTCTGCAATATATTTACATGATGGGCTTGGTTCTATGTTTAGACAGGTATTTGCTACAATCCCTTGTATTTAAAAAAAGGCATTTATTTAGGAGATCATTTTTACTCATATATAGACTATGATGACAGAAAAAAGGAGAAAGAGGCACTAGTAAATGGCTCCATGCCCAACATTTCTCTCCAACCACAGACAAGAACCAAACTTAAGAACAGAAATCTTTATTAAATGCGTTCTTCAATGATAAATCTTACTCCTATTTCTAACTGACACCACATAGCAGCATTTCTCTAGAATACTTCTAAAACACTGAAAACAACTAAAATAATTTTCTACTGAATTATTACACTTTTTCTATGAATTAATGCTTATTCCATGTGATACACAACTGTTCATTTCAGCAGGTGCTATCAAGACTTAAAATCAGGAGTTTTGACAAAGGCTAAACGGAGATAGAGAATGAAGTTTCTCTTCCTAGCAAGTCAGTAAAAAAAGGAAAGACTAAAAAAAATGTTGATACAGCAAAATTTACATGAAATTACTGAATTTACTCGGTGAATTACAACTTTAAAATCATAACCATCTAAACAGCTACAGGTGTCACAGAGACACCAGCATTTTCAACACAAACTATCCTTGCAGGACATTGGGGGTTCCATCAGTAGCTCTGCACTTCCAACTATGAATTTAGATGAGAGAAAGGATTTTTTATTCCACACGCACCCCTATCCCCATTCATTTTAAGAGGTTTACTTCTGCTTTAACTATTTCTTCTTGTTTATTTACAGGTAATTTAGAAATGCCTGGGTACCATCCCTACTCCTGGAATGTCTTCTGAAATACAATTCCTGTATCCTCACAGAAGCATTTATCATCTACAAATTTAAAACCAATCCTGAAAATAAATTAAAAAAAATAAAAAAAAATAAAAAAGGTGCACCTGTATCCTTCCATCCCTGAGAAAATTTTCATTGCTTTCATTTTCTATATTGAAAAAAAACAATGTTAATGTTTTACCCTGATATAAAAATCCCACAATACCATAAAGATTCATTAATAAGCAGCACTGCACAATCAATTTTTCATGCTTTTTTCCCTCCCTATCTTTCCCTCTCCCTCTGATTGCTTTTTTTTTTTTTTTTAATCTCTCTGACTCCTCCACAGAACAGGAACATTTTAAAGAATGCTTTAGTGAAGAGCCAAGATCCCTCAGCCCAGAAAACAAACATTTGTTTTGAGTACTATAAATTATATAATTGTACACACAACTCTAGTATCTGCATATGCCAATAAAGTTTTTGTCATTAATCTGCAAAATCACTGTACCTCATTTTCCAAATCTTTAAGTCTAAGAATATTATATAAGAAATAAGGCAAAAAAATTATAACCAAGTTTATCATTGTAAGATCTAATACGGACTAAACCACTATTTATGAATTTTGTGAGTTATAGTAATTAGATAATATCTCACTCTGAAAGATGTCTCTATTTAATGCACTGGACCACAGAACTTTTCAGTACAGCTACTGCATTAGCCTGAAAATCTCCATTACCTGTGAGCATAAGCAGCAACAACATCCCTTTCTAAAGCATTAGGCCTTTAGCAACACAAAACCATGATTTCTCATGCAGTTTATTTAAAAGAAAGGTGTAACAGAGAACACTGAACTACTTTACATATTTCTAGGCAAAAAGTAAATTCAGTTATAATTGAGTATGCCTGACTAAATGAAGATAAAGACATTCCAGAAGACTGTAATTCAAACCCAAACATATTAACATAGCTTTCGTTTATTCTTGGGGTTAAGATTGATAGAAAAATATATCTTAAAGAAACATGTACAAGCTAAGATATCCTAATAACTCAAAAGACTGCCTCAGACTGAAAGTATACAAGAAGTATACAATAACGATTAATACCACTAGTAACTACAGTGCCGGATCAAGACATAAAGTTTTCATTCCATCCCTCCCTGTCATTAGGAAGTAATGCATCATTACAACACAATCTTCCTCCAGTAAAATCCAACAGAGATGCACAGTAACCACCAAATTCTCCAGCACTTCTACAGCCAAATGAAGTACAAGCTGCTTGCTGAGTATTACATCTTAGTAAAATGAACGAGTGTTCCTCATACAACATCAATTAACAAGCAAAAAACATTATTTTGTTGACTGCTATTCATCCTCCCTATTCCAGAGCTTCCATTTTTGTGAGCAAGAAAAGGTCATCATGAAGATGCTATTTCCAACAAAACATGGCAAATTAGAAATAAGAGCATGAACATGTCTTTGATATTGAACCAAATTACAAACTACTTCAAATGTACCCATCTTTTGTCTGTCACTTCCAAAAAAAACCAAAACCAACCAAACCAACCAACCCAAAACATCAACCAACCAAACCAACCCCAGCCCAAACTCCATAATACATTAATGTGGAGTTGAGGAGCTAGGAAAACCTGTACCTGCTTTGCATCTTTTGTTCTGTTACAGATCTCCAACAATGACAATGTTGAGATCTTTTCTCACTTTCCAGCAGGCAGAAGATCCTGCTTATTCATCCCCCACTAATACACAACATAAAACAAGGCCCACACTCAAAATGGGGGTGAGGGGAGACAAGTAGAAAGGGGAGGGGACAGCTGCCTTGTTTTGGATGAAAAGAACCCTTAAGCATTCAAGTGTGCTGAGAACATGCTACTTTCTAGAACTTGTAATTTTTCAGTCTCCAGAAGAACCAGAATTGCTCCTTCTCTTCCAGGCCCCACTTAATATCTTAGTGCAAGACAGTTAAATTGAAATATTGAGAGAAATGTTATCGCTGAACAATACAGCAAGAAGGAAACACTGAGCTGACATTTAATGAACTGAAAATGTGGGGCTTTTTTAGTTGAAGAATAAAGATCCTTTTTTTTAATGCAACTGTATTTTCTAGTAGTTAAGACACAGTTATTCTAAAATTAAAAAAAAAAAAAAAAAGACTTCTCTGCATAATCATTAAGGCAGCCAAGGCTTAAATAAACGCCATAACATCATTAAACTTACAGCTTAAAAGTACTCTGAAGAGGAATCTTAGGTCAAAAGGTGAGATGTGAAGACCACGCTTTCATGCTGTTTTTCTTTAAGGTTGAATATATTATACCATCCGTGACTAGTGTGACATTCCCTTTCTCCCTCAAAAGCCACCACATGTGGCTCCAAGAACACAGTGGCAGCCAAGGCTGAAGCTTCTTAAAACATTTTGTTCACTACGTTCTCCTGATCGGCCATCAGAAAGTAACAAAAAAGTCACTTTGCAAAGATAAATATATTTATCTCAGCTCGCTTTCTTCCTCCTTTTGCATGTGTTAAAACCAAAAACTACACCTATTTAATTACCACACCACAATGATAACCTTCACAGGCTATGACTGCAAATAGCAAAGACCGTGTATTTTTTTAAAAAATACCCCAAATTGATTTTTGTTCACTTGAGCAGTGTTAAGTTTTTCAGCAGTGGATTAGTGATAACCATCATTATTTTTTAAAGAGTTATTTCATCTTTAGATTGACATAGATGGCACATACTCCTTCCCCTTTAGAGGCCTCTAAATGCATTTCTCTCGATGCACAAGAGCCAACACAAGTAAAAGCATTCATCTGGCCTCCACCCAGGCACGGCACTACTCGGGCCACTTAAAAAAGAAAGAAGAGGCAATACTAGTCGGCAATCTGTGAGGGTTCATCTTCAAGATGAGGCTTATTTGAATTTAGCTCCCAAATGGGGAGTGCACAGGCTATCTCAGAACTGCATCAGGGCCTCCCCCACAATCCCATACACCAAACCACCAGCTCAGCATGGCAGACCCAGCTGGGGTGAAGGTGGCAGCACAGAAAACATGAGGAAAACACACCACAGAAGAAGAGAAAAAAAAGAGGGGTCAACTGAGCGAGTTGCGAGTTGCTGGCAAGAGACCTGAGAAGAACGTAGTTGGTTTCTTCCAACCAAATAAGTGTCAATCAAGGATAATCTGGTAAGACAGAACTTCTTCACAGCTAAAAGGCTGACAGAGAAGCCACAGTATTAAGAACCATAAAAAAAAAATTAATGCCTACTATTTTTCTCCTTTAAAAAATGTTAAGTATTTTGATTCCTTTCTCCATGTATTCAGTACAGACTAAAATTGGTGCCAGAAGTGGTCTTGTAGTTCCTGTGTGCCACTCCTTCAAACACTCTCACTGCTGCCCTTCACTAGCACAGGTCCCTTCCCAACCCTGAGAAAAGCTGCTTCAAGGATTTAAAACTGGCAGAAAGCTAACACTAAGACAGCTGCAAATCATGTTCTGCTATTTTCACTCCCAGGGTCAGACGAGCACTCCTGCAAGCTTATGGAAGGGAGAAGAGCTGGCAAAGCAGGGACATGCAGCCCTTTCAGTAACAGCTAGCCAGCATCTCAACCATGCTGCAAGATGGAAATACACCTAAAATACATTTGAGAACTCAGGTAAGAAAAGTAGCAGAACTTACTCTGAGATCTTAAGGTACACAATGAGAACCTCAAGCATTGACAAACATGAGGAAAAGTGCATCTACTCTCTGGATTCCTGTATAGGAAAAACATGCTCATGTGCCTGGTGCCACTGCCACCGCAAGTACACAAAGTACATAGAGCAATGCTGCCCTCCAAATCCAGTAAATCATGATGAGAATAAATACTGGAGGGTCCAACATCCATTTGAACCAGCACAGCCGATGGGACTGAATCAGTCTTCTAGGGTTTTGCTTTTATTCCACTATGGAAATGCCCTGGGCAAAATCCCTGCCAAAAAGGATGCCCACCTAAAGTTGTATGAAAGAGTTTGATAACCATAAGCATAGCCATCTATATAAAGAGGTACTAAATCTCAGCACACTAGCAATTACTTGTCCTAGGGTTCCAAAATTGTCTGCAGTTTAAATCTGACTTCCCACGTCTTTTGAAACATTTTGCCTTTGAGCTGAAAGCCTCCACACCTCCTTTCTTTGCAGGACTGTGCTTTTAACAAATCAGTATTTTCAACCTGTTTTTTAAAAGATAATTTAAAAATCATACACATCTCTATCTGCAGCAGAAGCAATTACAAGATTTCAATTGTTTCAGCAATATATAATCAGATCATCTGAACTCTGCCTAACTCCCAGTGCTTAATTATGAGAGAGAGTTAAGAATCTGTCAAGGGCTCAGAGCAAATTTACAAGTGAAGGACGCACTGTATGGCCACAGTCAGCTGGTCCCAAACACCTCTCCTCAGAGCTTATGCCTTCAAGAGTTTTCATACAACTCAGTCCTGAATGCCTTACATGTTAAGGGATGCTGCTAGAAGAAAGCACTCATGAAGGTGATGTTGTTTCATTTAAAATAAATATTACCATTTTCTCAGTCCTTCTCACTCCTCTAGAGTTCTGTGGTGGTTTGTCAGAAGTTTTCAGTTTTACAATTTTTAGACTGATAAAAATGATAGACTGATGAAAAAAACAAAACACTCATTTAAAAATACTTTCAGTTGCCAGGATACAACGAACGAAGTATAGGAAGCTGATATGCTGAAGTAGACTAAGATTTTCCTCTGTTGCTTCTGAAGCAGCAGCAAAGGTGGAAATATCTTTACCACTTTAGGCAATTGGAAAAATGTGCAGATTTCAAGAAGTCTGCTCAGTTTATTATCCTTTCTTTCTTTCCCTTTAAAAACAAGGCAATTAGGTGTAAAAATTGCATTAATTCAGCACAGAGGTCCTCATGGTAAAACATTCAGGCAGGATTTAGACCTTTATCTATAGAGAAAAGGAGTAGAAATTCTAGTTCAGATCAAAATAGAAGAATTATCACCTCAAAATGGAGAACAGGAGTAGAGAGAAGAAAAAGGGAAACTCCTACCACCAGCCAAAAACACATACTGACTGTGAGAAGACGAAGGTATAAAGAGATGGTCACAAGCCAAGACTTTGTGAAGGAAGCAATAAATAATTCCTCAGCAACAAACCTAAAATTAAAACAAACAAAAGAGTGAGACTGCTAAGCTGTATGAGTGAGGTAGATACTGAACATAAACTTGCCATGACCTCAATGTTAACTCAGTTCTCAGTAAGTTTACTAAGATACTATACGGGCAAAGGCAACTTAGCTTCCAGGAACTAGGACATGAAAACTGTCCAGTCACTTGGAAGCAAAAAAAATACAAAATAATTTTTTTAATTATGCTATTTTTTTTCCAATTCAGGCATTAAATTATAGATAATCCCCATCATTGGTTTCTGAAAATATTACCACATGAAATCACGAAACTGGTAGAAGGATTATTTTTTATTTTTTTAATAAATCTTTCTTACTGGAGGTGACAGGTGATGTAGAATTGGAAGTACCAATACTTACAAAAAATGGTGAAGGGAAAGGAAATATGACCCAGGCTACTCTAGACCATTACAGGCCCTCAGTCTGACCTCAAGAGGACGCACAGCAGAAAAGTAAGCTTTAGAGGAATGATGGATTACAAAAATGGAATGGAAATTGGAATAAGAAATATATTATCGCACAGGAATGCCAAAGGCACGTTTGCAATAAAAATGTTTTCTTGAGTCTTTAGACAAAGCCAATATAACAGGACTAATTCATTTACATTTCAGTGGAACATTTAACATAGTACCACACTAAAAAGTATTAGCTGAAGTAAAAAAACAAAGTCACAGATTAAAAGAGTTACAAATGTTGATTACAATGATCTGTGCTGAAAGACAAATTACCAGGCACTAGTGATTCTCCCCAGTCAGTCCCACGGTCCCCGCTCTGGCCAGAGGAGTTAGTGATGAAATGTCCCAACGGCACAAGGCTGTCGCCAGCTCAAAAGAACGAGCAACAGGTTACTCAAAAGAATGAGATAGCCTCAAAAACGAGACACGTTAAAATGAGATGAAAGTCAATAGCACAAAGTGCAAGGGCTATTTAGAATTTAAAGTGAGAGCTCAAACTGAAGAAAGAACAAGAAAAGGAATAGGGCACTTTCCATCACAGGATGACTGTGAACCCCACTGCTCAAGCAGCCATGGAAGAGACAAATGCACACCCTAAGACCTCTTGGGCAAGTTATTGCCAGTAAAAGCCGACAAGGATTAATGCGACTACAGAAGGCAGTGGTGTGAACTTGCATGGTACACTGTATGCACCTCTAGGTTCTCAGACTAAGTCAAGATGAATTCAGATGGAGCATGTGCAGAGAAGACTTACTAGGATGAATAGTCCATCTTTTGAGAGGAAATGAAAAGAGCTAAATGAAGCATCAAAGGGAATACGACAGCTTTCTTGTAAACATATCTGGGATAAACACGGGAAATGGAGAAAAAAACATTTAAGCTTAAGAACAATCTTTGAACAGGAATAAACAAGGATAAACTCACTATGAAAGTACATGTTGAAAAATAAAACAGAATAGAGAATAACCTCAAAAAAACCTCTTGCAAATAGGAATAATAAAGGCAAATCATCCTATCTTTTTGTAAAAATAGCTGAAATAATTTTATAAAAAGAACCAGGTATGTTTGATACATCTTTTTGCGATACCCCAGGGCCTGGGCTCAACCTAATCAGAGCATTAGACCCTGAAAGGATGAGGACTCAATTTGTAGTTAAAACCACAAGAAATACTGAAACAGAATATTAACTAAGAAATGAAAAAAAAAAAAGTTTAATCCATATATGAACCTATGACAAATCTTCAGTCACTTTAGTAAATGCAAGTATGCTAAAATTTAGTTTAAAATCTTTGAATATGGTCAATCTTTTCAGCTGTCTTCAAAGTAAACAACAACCACAAAAAAATGTTCCACAATGTTTTAATTCTAATATTTCTACTTCATACAGTAGCTCTGCTATCTTTTTTTTTTTTAAAAAAAGGCTTCACAATAAAATCATATCTTTAGTATTCCATAAAGGCGTATACAACACTCCATAGTTCCCAAATAATTTTTAAAAGAAAGTGTACTAGTGAAAGTACAAAATAGACAAAAGAGAAATACTAAAAAAGTACATTAGAGAACAAAGTTTAATCTACTAGGATTAGAAAATATGCTTTCTGTTTTCACAAGAGTGTGTTTATTTTCCTTATGTTATAACAAACTCCTATATTTCAGGCTTTTAGGAAATATTTCTATGATTTATTGAAATCTTTTATTGAAAGAAATCACTGATTTTACAGCAAGATACTGATTAATTTTGCTTTTAGAACTCAGTATGGCTATTTTTTTCTGTAGTATCTTATATTCCTCACGTACCACTGTTGCACAAAATGACAGTTTGATATTGGCAGCATTAAGAACGTTAAGTGGAGAAACTGTTACAAATATCCAACCTTTCACTTTGAACACAGTAAAACTAAATAAAATATAGAAATTAAAAACTGATAAAGCATGTTCCACAAATTTTAACTCTGAAGTACCTCACTTTGAAGTCTGAATTCTCAGCAGTCCTTGAAAGTTGCCTTCTTAAAAGACATTTGCTATCACGAACATATTCTGTACCTGGCCAACCTACTCAGAAAGACAGTCAAAAGCAAACTTTGATGGATACTAAAATTAAAGAAACAGAGAATAGGAAAAGGACATTCCAGCTCTACGCTGTCATGTGTCTACAGAATTTATAAACCTTAGGACCAAACATGACTGATTTAACTCTCAATAACTTCTGAAGTTGATTACTTAACCAAACTTCTGCTTCCAGAAACATTAGGGCTTAATATTTCTAAGAAGCACTTCTTAACTTTCAAAGCACTGAATAGAAAAGAGCAACCCGAATTAGATGCAACACAGGGTTTCTGTACTGAACCAAAAAGGACCACTTTCTCCCCACCCTCTTCAAACCAGTTCCACTTTTATACTAAGGACTCTCTTTCATGTCACAGAGATGTCACATAGAGAAGATGACTTCCACTGACCTTTATAAAACAGACCATTTATTTTCTTAAGTATGCGCTGAAGTTTGTTCCACATATTTTTACAGAATTGTTCCATTGACCATACCATGAAATTATGCACATACATGAGCTTTTACATCAAGCGAGTTCTGAATCAACTATCTTTTGAACCGCCTATGAACTTCTTGTACCTTAATAAGCCACTAAGTAAAGGTAATGTTTTCCTACCTTATCTCTAAATCTGAGGTGGGAGACAAATCCTTAGACTATAATCTGGCTCCATGTCTTCAGGCACTATATTTTTCAAAAACATACAAAGCACCATCAAAATGTAAAAAAATCTAGTATAATTTTCACCTATTACAATGACTTATACGAAAAGAAAGTTTGATTAAGTCTTCAGTAAGTACAGCATGCAATACACCTTATACTACTGAACTCACACTATTTTTACATATTAATTTAAAATATCAGCAACTACAAACAGTAAAACCTTTTAGCAGAGCAGATTTTTTTTTTTAAACAAATCTATGCCTTATTATATTTAATACTAAGAGTACATCTGGGACAATAGTATTCTTCCAAGCTTATAAGAACTTCTAAATTCATTTATGACAGTTGTTTTGAAAGTGGAACAAACATCTGTCATTCACAATACTAATTGTCTTAAAATCTATGGCAGGCAATTAATTGTATTCTAACACTCAAATGAATCTCTCCTCTTGAGCTGCATTTAAAACTCTGCTACTGTCTCTGGGAAAACTTATGTTCTAGGTATCCTATCTGAGCCATAATACTCGTATTTTAAAGATCCTTGAAAGGAAGTCAAGCCGAAATCAAACTAGTTATTATTTCTAGAGGAATGCACTGGACTTTACAGACATGAAGGAATGAACATAATCTACTTGTTATAGTTATTTCATCATCATAAATTAACTTTGTTTTATACATTACACACTTTTCCCCTCCCTTTAAATTTAATTGTACTACTTTTGAATAAATGTGGATTTTGCATTCTGCATAGACAGAACAATAAGTCTTCAGGGATAACGTGAGCAAATGTGTTTCTTGCTAGCTGTTCACCAAAATATACAGCTCAGACCTGGATGTCTCTTGTGCTTACTGAAAATCCTTGAAATTTAACAATGAAGTTTCACAAACTAGAGTTGATGGAAATGTATCACTGATTTAGCAAAGAATGCTCTGAATCCACCAAAGGGAACACATGACATGTGGTGACCCCCATCTCTCCCCCATCATCACGCCAAGGCCAACACCACAGTCAGGTCACATGAAGGCACAAGCAAAGAGATAGGAGTGGCATTACCATTTGAGCTCTAAGTGCCAGGCCATTTGCAAGAAAAGGTTCAACATTTGGTGATGGAAGATACTTCTGCCATCCAAACAGATGTCTCCAGTCTTCCCACCAGAAGTGCAGTGAATTTTGGGGAAGTCTGTTGCAGGTCCATAGGTTAATAGCTGGACCATACCAATTTAAGCAATACAAACTAAATAACACACTCTCATTCCTGAAGCATTTTTATGAGTACTGCCAAAAAACGTGCAAGTTGTCCATTTTCAGGCTTAATTCCCATCCTTGTAATTCACAGAATGTGGTCTCCTGAGAAACTTCCCTAAATTAAGAAATCCTTTCCTGACAGACACCTCTTGGCTGGGCTTTACTGAACTTCTCTACCACCAAAGAACTATCCCATTTGAGCCTGAGCTAAGCTCCTGGGAACACACACAAATTGCTACATTGCCTTAAGCGAAGAAGTAAGCTGGACCCACCAGGCACACCAAAGAAAACAGCCTGGAGCTGGTAATACAGTGGCAACGCAGCAGCTTGTGTTAGCACAACTGGGCCACTGCAATCCAGCCATGGCTCCCCCAGGTCTGCCCCATGCTCATTCTCACTCCAGTGAGATGGAGAAGCCCACCTAGCTCACCTGGAGCAACTTTACACACTCTAATTCAAGCAAACTGGTGTAGTGAAAAATCAGGAGTTTGAAAAATTAATTTGAAATAGATGAAAGAAAAGGAAGAGAAAAAAATTAGGTTTAAGCCTAGGAATCTGTTATCACTACTTAACAAAAAAAAATCAAAACCAAAAAACAACAAACAAAAAACCCAAACAAACAAAACAAAACAACAACACCAAAAAAGGTTTTGCTGACAGATCTATTCCTTACAAGTAGTCTCTATGGGCTAACATCTTGGTCCTATTGCCATCTCACTAGAGGTCCCTATTAAAAAAAAATTTTTTAAAAATCTAGGTAGCTAGCAAAGAGATAATACTTATCTCTTATAAAAAAACAGTAGTTTCTGAAGCAGTTTCAGAGAATGGTCACGTATGGAAGATGACATTTGTTCAGTTAAGAATAATCTGTCTGAAAGACAAGATTTCTGGGATGGTGAGAAGTGTTTCCCATTTTGATTGCAAGTGTTTTCACATTGTGCCAGGAGCCACTCATTGATCACAGCTGGAAGAATCCCAAATACCACTTAGCCAGAAAGCGCACAACTCCAGAATATAAAGGCAGCTGGAGAGAGTTTTAACAGCAAAGAAAAAGTTAGGAAAAGCAAGAAAATCAGGAACAATGGCAGACCAACTGCCAATGTGGAAAACAGATTTTGAACATGTGCATTCACATTGACACATCTTATTCTCGATGTAACAAAAACATCCTCTTAAAACTTTCCATCAGAAAAATTCTTTCCTAAAAAGATCCTACATAAGAAACACTGCTGAGTGGAAAGACATCCATGTTCTCTGCATTGCTAGTGATCTTCTTCTATTCAAAACAGTAATCCAAGATGGAACCACCTGAAATAAGGAGTAATTTAAAGCCCTCTTCTCCAAAGTATTTTCTCAAGTTCTTAACTGTGATAATGCAGTCAGATACAGCTGTTGCAAACAGACCAGTTTGTAAGAACAGCCAATCTGACCTTCTGCACAAGTCACTCAATTTAAAACCACAAAGTATATTACTTTGAGATAACGCTTACAGCATTCCATACACATTTTTTTTCCAAGATCGTGAAAGATCATATATAACAGGAAGAAAACTCAAGTAAGTAATTTTCCTACTGCATCTACAGAAACTGATGTTATCCCACTGTATAGCTGCATAGATATTGTTTTGATTTGTCTCAAGAAGGAGAAGATACTATGACTTAATCCTACTCTGGTAGGGAAAAAAAAATCTGAAATGCTTTTACAAGCACTTTTTACAGTGCTTCCATGCTTGAACAGTACAGCTTTTTACAGTGCAGTAACTTTTTATCATGCATTCAATAGATTTTATTCCTGTAGCCATTTACAGAAATGTGGGTAAGATTCTTTTTATCTACCATTTTCAACTGCTCTGAGGAAAACAATAAAAAGCATATCCAAGTTTAGGCTAACAGACAAGCAGAGTTTGAGAGATCATTATGGATAAAAGGTAATATTTCATTTCAGTCTAGTGTGCAACTAACTCTTATGCTTCATCTAAGATGAAACTTTCCTTATAAAGTAAGGAAATTTGACTGATTTGTTTTTAAACGGAAAAAGCAGCTATGGGTATTCAGTGGTCAATAATCAGGACATGACAAGAAGCATGATAAAAAGTTCACACTACATTGCACAAGCAAGCTTCTTTCAAGGACATAACCATAATACATTTTCTATCCATTTAGCAGTTCCCAGAAGATAACTGCCATAATTTATTATCTTATTTATCTACTTTGCTGTTTAGAACATCAGTAGGTTTCAGTATTTAGTACAGCTATGGGAAAAATAATGAGGCAGCTACAGGCCATCAGTGCAAAGAGATCAATATTTTAGCTAGAATAAAACTGGAATATTCAGTAATCAAAACTACAGATTACACAGAGCCAGTCCACCAGTAAATATTTCTTCTTAATATATTTTATAGCTATGTTTAATACAAGTTTATGTAAAACAGATTATTAACTTTAGAATCCATCTGCTTACTTATTTACACTGCTTTAATAAAATTTGTCTTTTGATAAGTCCCACTCTCACTGCTTAAAATAAAATGTATGTGAAGAAAGTCATACTTTTACTTTAAAGAAAAAAATAATTCACCCAGTAAACTAAATTTTTAAAAAACAGGGAAGGAAATATTGCTCCTCCTTCGGGGGAGAAAAAATTGTTGAAAGCGGCAGCAGGTATTTCCCATTAAAAAAGCCTTGACTTTGAATATTTAAATTGAAGATGCGAGCACACTTCCCACAGCAGAAATGAAATTCCTTTTCTATGAACATTTGCTCAATCATGTTTTACTTGTTCATAGTTTCATGGATTGCTCATTTGCAAGGACTGTGGTTCAGACAGACTCAATTTTTTCTTTTTTTGAGATTTGGGGTTAAGTCCTTCACTTGCAAAATTACAACAATTGGATTTTCAAAGGAGTCACCTTGAGTTTGTTTTCTGGTACAGGATTTTCAAAATCATCATAAGGATGTCAAAACTCTGGACAGTTAGCATGCTTCTCAATTGCTTGGGTGGTTCAAGAAATGAACTTAATTTTAAAGGAAATCAGACATGAGTCTCCTTTCAAAACTTCTGAAAACCTTATCTGGAAAATTACTACATTCCTAGAGAGACAGGAAGTAGAGGGAAATAAAATGAATCTAAGAATGATATTTTTCTTTCAAAAGTGAACTGGGGGGAAAAACCCCCACCTACTTACAATTTTAAATACCCAACACAAAACAATTTTCAGCATTACTGCATTCTGGCTTCAGGGCACACTGCACCTCTAGCCATAAGCAATTCTTACTGATGTAACCCAAGACAAAACCATAGTGGTGAGCAGTTTACTGACCACCAGGTACCTACATGATAGTTACCAGTTCTGCCATCTGGATTATTATAAAGTCATTTACTCCAAAGCATTACCATGAGATTTCAGATCATATCCTGTAAAAAACTGCAATTATGTCACTTCCACATCTAAAGGGACAATGATTCACCAACCATTTTGGCTAAAGATTTTTCTGTAGCAGAGTTTTAACAGCTATGCAGCAAACTGCTTCATTAGTGCATTAGCCCATTCACTCTAAATAAGCCAGCAGACAGTCACTGTTTGATATGTTATTTTTCAGCCGTAAGACCCATTTTTACTTAGAAGATATAGGCACAATTTGTAATGCAGTACAAATATCAACTGTGTACAGGGTAAATAAATTATATAGATTTCTTTTTTTTCCTTCCAAATATTCTATGGAGCAAGTAGCAGTCATTCTGCAGAGAGCAGGACTGTATTTTACAGACTTAGTGCAGACTTCTTACTTGAAGTGCAGAATACAAGAGACTCTCAAACAAAGTGAGGACAAAGCAAATGGGAAGTGCAGAGAAGCACACAAGGAAGCAAAGGAAAACCATTCTCTCTTGGCTACCTCTGCACACAAAAGGGGGTGATTTTGAGCAGGAGGTAAATATTAGGGACTTTGAATCAACTCCTGGAGAAGCATTACCTCCCTTTTCCACTACAGCAGTAACCTTGGATGACTGGCATACCCAGGAGAAATTTGTGATTATCCTTATGGTCATCCCTACCCACCCTTCAACATGCACTCTAGCAATTTTCACTTGGACCCCCCCAAAATGCACCAGCTCCTTGCTAAATATTCTCTTTCCTAGCAACCTTCATACTCTTTACATGCCCTCTGCTACTGTGCTACTGTATCCCCACCACAAAAAGGTGGTGTGGTACTGGATCACAACACCAGTTGTATCTCAAATGTCACAACTTACCAGCATCAGCCTTTCCACACAAATTATCTTGATTCCTTGCTATTTTCACTCTTTCCAGAATCACCTTTCAGACTCTCCCCACACTGTATTAAGCTTGCCCTCATAAGCAGACATCCCTCATTAGTGTACTTCCCATTTAATTGTTGTTGAGAAATTTTGTTTCAGGTTAAAGTTCCCTGCATAAAACATTCCCACAACATTCTGACTTACAAAAGCTTAGAAGACAGAAGTTAAACTAAGCTTCAAAAAAACAATACCAGTATTAATATCTACCTTATTTCTACCTAAAGGCTACAGATGACACAGATATGCTGTCAGGGATCAGACATATTTATACATGTAATGTTACGAATTCTGTACATTATATGGGCCCTGCCCTGCAATCACCAGATTATCCAGAAGAGGACACTGCCAGAAGTCCTGAAAATGTTCCAGACATGATAAAACTTTCCTTTCATTAAGCCCTGTTAAAGCCTCTCAGATGTGCATCCTACTACCACAATGGCCAAAAAAGCCAAGGAAATCACTAGGTAAGATAACAGCTGTGTCAAACAATGCTTTCTAATGAAACACCTACAATCTTTCTTCACATTTTCCCCATCCAAAATCAGCTTCACCAGTCTTCCCAAATCACATGTTAACAGTTATTTAACTGTAGTTTCTCCACCCATCTTTCCTTTTAAAATGTATTTTCAGCATCCTGCTACATACCCAGTTGCATCAGTCACCACACCCTAATCCTAGTATCAAACTGGTCAGCAGTTTTCCAAATCTGATGGAAAGAGGTTTTTGAGGAAACAGTGCTAACAGTTCCACTGTTTAACTTTCCTGGACTCTCACAGAGGGGGGAAGGGGGGTGGATGCAGGCAAGCCACAGAAATCAAACATATTACTTAGGTAAATAGAGCTGAGTTAGCCTACCAAGGCTTAAAGGATGATTTGGGCAAGAGAAACCAGACACTGAAAGGTTTAAAAAAAATCATGTCAATACACCAATTCAGGCAAAACTTGGGAATGCCACATATAAGACAGAAGTGCTCTCATTTATGTCCCTAGTAGTTTTGCACTGTATGAAAGATGACTACTCTTAGCTGAGTAGTCAGGGTAAAAATTCTTAAAAACTCAGTCAAATCTAGTCAAAACAGTAATGCAGCAATAGAAGAAAATACTTCATTGCAAGACTGCAACAAGTATTATTGGATTATTATTAAGATCAACATTCACTAATATCCCCTTACCAACTGTAATTCCAGTAAGCAGGTCCCAGGCACCCACAAATCTGGGTGTTGAACACAGCTGAGAGCTGAGGAACAACTCTCTGCTGCCATAATAAACTTTACCAACCAACACTGCTCAGGCATATAATTACATACACACAAGCATTGCTACATCCTTAGGGCAGAATGAGAAAACAGTGCACTGCGATAAAAAAACCCCCAACATTACAAAATTTCTCTCTGTAGCTGGGCAGATGGTACACTGCAACTACAGCTTATTACAACACTCATAATTGCCTCCATTACCTTGTGTTTTCCCATCTGTCTTTTCTGTCCACCTGTTTTCTCACCTTAAAATGGCAACCCTGCAACAGCATATATGCAGTATGTTAAGTGCCTAGTCCAACGAAGTCCCAAGCCTTTACTTAGAGATCTTACAATCTATGATAAACAAAATATAAACTGTATTTAGTCAGGACTGTGTGTGGATTATTTAAAATGTATGTTATTAACATCCACAAATCATGTGTTATCATTTTTTTATTTAGTTAGTAAAGGAAATAGACTTTTAGTGTTCCCTTGCCTTTAAATACAAGATTTTTACATTACATTGTGGAATAGGAACTGCTAATCTACAGAATTAAGATAAACACTCTCTCCTTTTTATTATCTTGCCTCTCCACTTCCTCCAACGCTTCTTAGTGTTCAGCTTGCCTCATTCCATAGATCTCAAGAGCTAGTGTTGGTTCACAGACCAAAACTCAGGAACCAGCAACTTAGCTGCACTTTGGAGCTGAAATGCTTCACTAGGTTCTAGTGGAGTGAGCCCAAAGTATCCACAGAAAGAAGATTCCCACTGCTCGTAAGACATATAAAAATCTCCATTGCTACAGTAATGGAAGGCACAGTGAAATACAAGGTTTTTATTTTTATCCTGCTGCTTCCCCGTTGTCAGTGTTGTGATTACAGTAAGTGCTTCTCGCCCACAGTTTCTCCAGTGTTATTTGTCATTAGTTGTAGTCTGCAAAGGAAATTCCCATTTACTGTGCCACTGGGTGAGCATCACTCCTTTGTGTCCCAACCTTCTCCTTTACAGTTTACAAGTCCTCATTAGTTGTGTCCTGGACGCTTGTTGTGGTTTAACCCCAGCCAGCAACTAAGCACCACACAGCTGCTCACTCACTTCCCCCCCACCCAGTGGGATGGGGGAGAGAATTGGGGGGGAAAAAAAGTAAAACTCGTGGGTTGAGGTAAGAACAGTTTAACAGAATGAAAAGGAAGAAAGTAATAATGATAATAATAATAAAATGACAATAACAATAATAATGAAAGAATTGGAAGATACAAAACAAGTGATGCACAATGCAATTGCTCACCACTCACTGACCAACGCCCAGTTAGTTCCCAAGCAGCAGTCCACACCCCCAGACCAACTCACCCCAGTTTATATACTGGGCATGACATCACATGGTATGGAATACCCCTTTAGCCAGTTTGGGTCAGATGTCCTGGCTGTGTCCCCTCCCAACTTCTTGTGCCCCTCCAGCCTTCTCGCTGGCTGGGCATGAGAAGCTGAAAAATCCTTGACTTAGTATAAACACCACTTAGCAACAACTGAAAACATCAGTGTGTTATCAACATTCTTCTCATGCTGAACCCAAAACACAGCACTATACCAGCTACTAGGAAGAAAATTAACTCTATTCCAGCCAAAACCAGGGCAACACTGTACTGTATAAGAAAACACAACACCAACTGCAGAACCTTTATGCCCAGATCAGACGCCGCCTCATTGCTGAGCCATTACCAAATCACTCTGCTAACATTTCACTCTACATTAGGGAAATACATGGCTAAGACAAGATGAAAGCAAGCAATAAATCTGATAGAAAGCATTTGATCAATTGTTTTAATAAGCAGTTTAAAAAGGAAACTGCATGTGTTAAGCCTCTATACCAGTCACTTTTTTCAAATGCAAACTGTTAACCTCTAACTGAGGCAAGCTTTATGCTTAAAAATCCATTACTGTCTTTGCCTGTGCATCACTTAATGAAGGTAGTGATAGGGGGCTATTTACTCTAATAAGTTAGATTTCTTTCAAGTTACATCTGTAAAGCAATTTTTATTCTGATTGGAAATTTAATATCCTACTATTCTTCTCTATGAATTCTTCTTAAAGCAATAAATACTTCAGACATACCAAAGCTTAAACACTTTGGATATTATTTCTTCTGAAGCCTCCAGAGATGTATTTCCTAAATAAATAGAAATTTCAATGAAGCTTTACATCAACCCAAAATGTTTCTGAAAAATAATGTATTCATGAACGCAGAAATGCAAATTTCAGCAGAGGTTACATAATGCAGTAAATAAAAAGCAAGAAGACAAATAGCAAGCTCTGAGAATAAAAGCCATCTGAAAAAAGAAAAAAGAAAAAAAAAAAACAAAACACCAAAAGGCATTAATCCCAACAGGCATCTTCTTAAATTCCTTTTCATTCTCTAAAGATCAATTTACCCCAAAACACTTCATGCATTTGCTTGTTTAGTACTTCTACATATACTACTTACAGTGCTATTGTTTCTTCTCATGCATGACTTTTTTTTTTTTAAATAAGAGTTATCCCAGTGAAACTGGGAAAAAATATGAAGTAAAAGGAAAGATGAAAAACAAAAAGGAAATAAAAAAGATTTAACAATGAGGTCCAATCAGAAAGGGAACAAAGTTAAGATGCAGCACCACAGAGCAGTAGAGTTGTGTTTTGAATCACAGCATTAGCTCATTAGAGACCAAATCAACTTCCATAGGCAGCAAACACTGTAAGAAGAAAAAACAACCAAACAAAAAAAAACTTTTTTAAAAAGCACCACAGTAGTGCAAGGCTAAACTGTAAAGCAATTTTTACTGAAAGACTTTCCAGTTTTATATACAGGAAGGTTATAAAAGAAATGCTAGGCTAACAACTGAGCTCTTCAGAAGCACACCAAAAATTAAAGGCACATCAGTTGGGACAGGAATACACTAAGTGTAAGATGACACACCAGTGGAGATTAACAGAAAGTTAAAAATTTCTGCATTAATTGGTAACACAAATATTCATGATCTGTTAAAAGCAGATTTGAGTATTTGTCTCTGTGTATACAGTCCATGACAAAAAAGCTTGCTTGTTTACAGCAACTACAGAGATCAGTTTTATGTGGTCTTATTTGCATAGTCTAAGAAAAGCTTCCAATTTTGGATCATTTTGATATAACTATCATAGTCATTCAGAAGCAATAAAAAAAATGAACAAAAGAAGGAACACTAAGGTAAAAAAATAAAAGGGGATTATTTAACATAATTTTTAACAAAATATAGTTTGTCATTATTAAACTACTAAAAAGAAGTATTTTTAGGAGAGCAAAATAAAATCTAAGGACAGAAATCAGGGATATGACATTGAACAAACTTTTCATAAATATGTAACAAACAAAAACAGCCCACGATTCCTACAGAGTTTGGGATGAATTATATTACGTTATTCAGTGGCTATGTGAAATGAATATTTATTTATTTATTTATTTATTGTGAGAACTAACAGATCATAACTTTCCTACTGAATGTACTTGTCTCAGCTTTGGGTTTTTTTATTGCCATCCTTGGCCATTAATGATCAATAATGTCCAATATGAAATGGACATTAAGAAATCTCCTTTGCTTTCCCCCACGCACTACAGAAAGGTGGCAGAAAAAGCAGTGCATATTCCTGTTATAACGCGCTAAAGAAGTAAGACCCAAGTAACAACAGAATTAAAAACAATCAGTTTACACTTCAGGAAAGCTGTTTCTTTGTGATCTGCAAATACTTCCCACAGAGTCAAATTTGGCCTGAGCTCCCTGAAGATGGCATTTCATTCCCTCCAAGGGACCGGTCCCTCTGGTAGCCAAGGGACCTACACTTCCCAGATGCAGAATATCAGTGTCACAAGCTCTTGGATACACTGAGCATGAAAAATTAAAGCCCCAAAAGGGCAGGCTGAGAAAGTAAGCAACTAGAGACCAGCTGGTGGACTGATCAGCTTCGTTAGGAAAGAGGATTTGCCAACAAGTGTGAAATTTTTAAGTATATGTATCTAAGGAAAACCAAAGCTGTAAGATTATAGAGTTTCTTGAATAAATAATCATTTAAAGACAACTTACTGGGAACCCTACAAAGAGCAGAAATAGGGATCTATGTGAGAAGAAGAAATGATGCAAGTCAGCTAACAGAACTGAAGTCAAACTGATTCCTAGGACTGCACATAAAGACAGAGTAAGGCAGAGGATTACAGATTATCTGAACATGCTTTCAAACGATACAGCGTAGTAACAAATGGAGCCCAAGGAAAATAGAGCAACTATCACCAGGTGACTCAGTGGGGTGAAAGGATCTGGAACAACATTTAGTGGTAACAGTAACAGAAGACATAAAAATATAAAATAGGACAAGATTCAGCATGGGTTGACCAAAGATGCCAAGCTAAACCAATATTCTTCAGTTACCAAAGAAATGATTTTAAGAAGAGATATGCAGAAAAACCTGTTCTCCAATAAAGCTTTTGATACAATGCCACATGGAAAATTACTACTTAAGTTGAAGAAGAGACACTGGTGTAATTTAGCTACAAGTCATCTAGCTATACTGAAGATGCATGAAGGTGTTACTGCAAGTTTAAGAGCAGGACTGCAGAGGAGGTCACGCGTCCCTTAAGCACAGCCTAAAAGGCCTGTAGGCAGCACAAGCAACTGATAGCGCAAGTAGCCTATGAATGAACCTCCCAAAATAACACCAGCAGCTGCTACTGTGTGATGAGACCCCCTAAGCATAACAGAAGGAAGAAAAGAAAAAGCCAAAACTCATCCGTGGAAAAGTAAGGAAATATGAACAGTTGGAGGGAGGATGGAACTGCTGACATAAAACAAAGTCCTATCAGCTTGTTTGTAGTAGAAAAGAACAAAAAAGTGGAAAATTGTAAAAAGGTGACGAGAGCAATGGAACTGCAAGCGCACCTAAAGGAGCTGAATCCACCAGGCTGGTCACCGGCCACCTCCAGGCCCTCAGCTGCTCTCAGGACTGTCTGCCTCCAGCTCAGGATTATCTGCCTCCAGTCCGGCTCAGCAAGCCCCTACCAACAGGCTCCAACACAGCACGGCTGCTGCTGGCACAGCCGAGCACCTCTCTTGCAGCTAAGGGGAGTCGGCATCTGCATGCTGCTTGCTCGCTGCCCAGCTGCCCACTACCCACATTTATCACTCTGGCAACAGAAATATCCATCTTGGCATCGCTGTTTTCAAAATTCTAATTAATTACTTTTGCACAAAGACTACATTAATGATATTTTCTGAGTAAAAAGAGCAGGGAGGCAGCCACAGCCTAGAAAGACCAGGAAAGAACATACAGGATGAAATACTGCAGGATGAGAGGGCAGACCCCCTTATATGTTGATAAAGAGTTAATTTATAGAAAAGAGCGAAGGACATTTTTTACAATGTAGGAAGGCTGTGGATTTCAGCTAGGATTTATATTGCTCCACACATTCCCAAGAAATTTTGAAGCCAGAGTGAATAACTGTTTTAGAAAAATCTGTAGACAACAAACTTAATGAGAAGGATCACAGTGTTACCGAGCAACTTGGTAGCAAAATGATGTACTGAATTACAGAAAACACAAAATAACACAGAAAAATGGCTATACAGCCCTATCCACACACCTAAGAGTTCTACATTAGCTATATAACCCACTTAAAGATCTCAAAATCACTGCGCATGATTTTTCAAACATGAGGTAACCACTTAAGTGCAATCAAAAAGGCAAATAAATCAAGAACAAAACAGAAAACTAAACATATATTCATGATACACTCTGCATTCTGATAGCTACATGTGCTCTGATCATCTTGCCCCAGAGATAATAGACCCTTTGCAAGAGATACAGAACAAAGCAACACAGATAATCAGAGGTATGGAGTGGCTTCAGTACAGAGCAACCACAAGCAAATCTTACATGTTAAATAGACTGCGGGGATGAGGAGGGTGTGTAATATAACAAACCCTCTAGAAAACTCTCCTTCACACAACATAAAATCAAATTATATGCCCCTAAAATATTGAGAGTAAATACAAATATTAAGTTATTTAGATTTAAAAATAAAGCCTGCACAGGAAGAGGAAGACATAAATTAAATCTTAAAAAAAAAAAAAAAAAGAAAGAGAAAAAAAGAATTAAGCTGTAAACCAGAAGACATTTTTAATCCTTAGAAAAGTAGAAGTATGGCTTCCCAAACAACAATTCAGGCAAGAAGTCTAAGCCTGTCTTAAGATGGAACTGGGAGAAGAAAAAAAAGAGGCGGGGGGGGAAGGGGAGATATTATGGTGCTTCTATATGCAGTCATAGGAACCTGAATCCTGAAATCCAAGAGTCCATTCCAAGACTGTGTTCCTAAAAAAAAAAGTTTCCAACATGATAAAACTCTTAGATTTCAACAGTTCATAAAGAAAATGCTGCGAATCCATGAACTTGAACCAAATACAAGGAAGGAGTTAAAAGAAAAATTGAGATGAAGGAGAAAGTTTTGAAGGACTGTATAGTGATGAATATCCTGGTGGCGTACAAGATTCAGTATGACCTTGCAGAGTAGAAATAATAGTTACATTCAGGAAGAGAGATAAGGATATGAAGACTTGTCAAACCCAATATTGTTTCAACATAGATCTGGTACTAGAATCTTCTTGCCTTCTAGCTGTATTCTAGAAATATACTTTTTTCTACAGTAAATTTCATCTGTAGAACTATTAAATTCAAACTATGCTATTTTATAAACTGCATCAGACAGCTAATAACATTTAAAATTTTGTGTCACTGTCCAGAACCAGAGATTTAATTTCTCCCTTCCCTCCAGTGACGTACCTATACTTCAAGAAGGAATAGAGAAGTGACATCATCTGCTTATCTTCCCTGTAAAAGCTGTGGCAGATTTTACTGTTAGAGAAGACCTTAAAGAGTTCTCCAAATTCTTAATACTGCAATTGCTGTGCAGTCTGGAGGCACTGCCTGCAGAAACCTTCCCTTGTTTTGTCCCTATCACCAGCACTGACAAGTAGTCCTGAGTAAAAGGCCAAACACTTGACCCAACTTGATAGTTTTATTTGATCTCAACAAACCCTCAAGTAGAATACTGAAAAACAACTGCTTAGCTCCCAGAATCCAATTACTGGCCAACCTTGCAGACGATCCCCATTTGGCTGATACTACCAGGCAGTGTCAGCTCCACACTTGGAAAGCCACACACACACCTGGAGAAGTAGCAACGTTTCATATTGGTGTGTAGGCTTAAAGTCCACAAAATACACCGGTGCAGATTGTTCAAGGTTAACTGTACGTTGTAAGCCCCACTTTTGGATGCACTGATTGGGGCTGGGCATGCTGTGAAATCATTTTTTGTTCATGATCCCAGTCTTTTGTTTTAAGAACTTACCATTTTTTATGTCCCCAATGGAAGCAGAGAATTTCAACCAAGTATCTAATAGGAGCTTTGGGTATTCAAATTTTACATTTGAAGCTTTCATAAGCAAATTAGAGCAAACAATTATAAATCCTTGTCTCCTTTAAATTAGAAGTCACATTACAATAACATCTCAATATCAAAAATGAGAACTGCATTATGAACTGCATAAACATGCAGTGAAAAAACACTGACCTTGTAAGAGAGAACAGTACGTTTAGAAGTCACTATGTCCCACTGTTTGAAGTAATCTCATAAAGCAAGGACTAATGAGAGTAGTAAGTCATGAAAAGGTCCCCCACCCCAAAGCCTGCCCAAGCACAGTGCACTCTTCCATATGCAGGCAAAGGAAGACAACGTGGTCCTGAGGAATGCAGTTACACCACCAAGCTGAAGAGGATAATGGTCACAGTTGGTTTCAGTGCAAGAAAGACATTACCAAGTGTATGCTGTTAATCATTAATATTGGGACATCTCTCCATCCTGAACGCCTGCCTTAGTCACTACCAGGACTACACTGGGTCAGAGGAAACAGACTGTAATGCCTATTGACACACAAACTGTTTAGCAGAAGTATGTGCACGCACATTTGTGCATATGTGTATACACATACTCATCTAATATATACTATGCTAAGAATGAAAGTAAATTGATATGGTAGATCACAGGTATTTTATGCTGAATAAACATCAGTGATAAACAGCAGTAAGTAGAGAGGAAAGTTACACAACAAAAAAACATGTTCTAAAAAAGGCATCATTTAAACTAAGCCACAAAATATACCATCAGCATTAGAGTGCATCTCCAGTGATGTTTCAGTTTGCCTGAAAGGACGCTTTTGAAATTATTCTCCTGATTATTCCTGCCTACCATGTTTTTGGTGGGCACACTAGAGCAGTCTCAGAGCACATGAAATTGGTTCCTTTTGAATGAAATGAGACTTGGAGATGCACCCCAGGAGTGCACCTTACATGCTCTGACTGCTTACAGGCAGTTGGTCCACAGGAATAGACGAGATCAACTCCAAAGTAAAACCCTATGTGCGTAGTGTAGACTTGGGGTTTGCTCTGCAGATTCACTCTTAACTGCATTATTGTCGTTGTTTAACCCCAGCCAGCAACTAAGCACCACGCAGCCGCTCACTCACTCCCCCCCCATCCAGTGGGATGGGGGAGAAAATCAGGAAAAGAAGTAAAACTCCTGGGTTGAGATAAGAACGGTTTAATAGAACAGAAAAGAAGAAACTAATAATGATAATGATAACACTAATAAAATGACAACAGTAGTAATAAAAGGATTGGAATGTACAAATGATGCGCAGGGCAATTGCTCACCACCCGCCAACCGACACCCAGCCAGTCCCCGAGTGGCGATACCCTGCCCCCCCCCTTCCCAGTTCCTAAACTAGATGGGACGTCACATGGTATGGAATACACTGTTGGCCAGTTTGGGTCAGGTGCCCTGGCTGGGCATGAGAAGCTGAAAAATCCTTGACTCTAGTCTAAACACTACTGAGCAACAACTGAAAACATCAGTGTTATCAACATTCTTCACATACTGAACTCAAAACATAGCACTGTACCAGCTACTAGGAAGACAGTTAACTCTATCCCAGCTGAAACCAGGACAATTATACTACTTGCCTCTGCAGCCCCAGACACAGCTAATTCTGTACTTCCACTCTATCAAGAAGAAAGAACAGAAGCCTACAGATTTCACAGATTTAAATGTCTTGCCAGTTCATACATCCCCACTTCTCCCCTCACAGTGCCAGCTTGGTATACAGTCTTTTACAGAACACAGCCTGCCTATGTGCTGTCACATATGGGAGAAAGTGTTAACATACTGATCTATATTTTAGTAGAAACAACCATTTAAGGGCTAGAGACCACTGACAGCATCACGCGGTATTTGCTAGCTAAATTCACGTGCATACCAAAAAAAGCCTTGCGACCTGCTGACAAAGATTCTTCTTCCAACTGCAACATTAGTTCCCATTAAACTAATCCATAATCACTTGGCTCATCACAAAATTCACCCGATGTACAACAATTAGGCCTGCTGAACTAATAGTGGACACTAAATAAAACAGGATCAGAGGATTTTGGAGAAACAAAGGCAATACACTAGAGATGGAATTCATTCATACATGAATGAGAGACATCTATGTTATTGGGGTGCCCTGCCAGAAAGGCTGATAATGACAGATCTAGAATTAAGCAAACTATGTTATGACATGCCCTTATTAGATCTCAATCAAGCAGGCTTCTGACAAGGTAAATAATTCCCAAGAAAATAAAGCATTCCTGGAATAGGTAAAGAATGAGCATGAATGCTCCAAAATGTTCTAGGGATTGCATGCTTAAAGGTGTGATTCTTCCTAATACAAAGAAAGAAGAGCATTTCAGGTTATTGAAACTCCTGGTGTGTTTTCTATGGGTGCAGTGTGCCTTTGTCAGACTCCCACTCTTCCATTTATATTTTGTCTATATAAAACATGTATTATAGTCAGTTAGAAAAAATAATTCAAATTAAATATTTTAAAGCTTAATCTGATTAGACATGAGCATCCTGTAATGGGGAACAGCCAGGTAAGTACTGGCCTCTAGAATCTACTTGTACAATCAATGACTCACTATCCTATACATTAAGTATACTTCTGTTAAAGGTTATGAAATGCATGACAGAAATTTATAACCTTGCAGAGATTGAAAGATGTGTCCCTATCAGTGAAAATGCTTGGCACTATTTAGAACAGAAGGCACTAGTTCAGACCTCTCGGCAGACTTCTTTCCTGGTGAATGAGGCCAACAAAAATATGCAACAACTGATGCTTCTTGCACAAGGGACACACAAGAGGCCAGAGCACTTGGTAAGGGCTGAGCAGGCTTCCCACCAGCTCCCACAGAGCTGTGGGGTCACACCACACTCACTCCCTCCCCTGTCCCCCATCATCCCACGGGACTTGGCTTCCACACAGTGATGGGGTGACCTACAAAGCACACAGTGCACCCCTGCAAAAGGAATGCAAACTTTAGCTGCAGAGAAATATGAGGCAGAAATCAGCCAGGCCAGTCTCACTCTATATGCAAGATGCGGGCAACTTTGACATTTCGATACTGAAGCCAATGTCCACTCCCCTTTTTAAGCTGCGAGGACGATCACTGAATGCTGAGTGTAAGGATTCAGAATAAGAATGGCTTATTGAGATGGCTTATAAGAATGCTGTTGTTTCTAAGAAAGCAAAACACGAAGTATTCAGCCAATCTGCAAACTGAGTAAAACACCAGAGCTATGCATCAGGTCTTGACCGACGAAAAGATCCCTTAGCTTTTATAACGTATAGGTCTGTACCAGTACAAATCATTTCCTCTTGACAAAGATAAACAGCAAGATAAAGAACCTATTTTTCTTTTAAACACATTAAAAGCTCCAGGCTGAAGAGGGAAAACTAAGAATGTATATGAGAAGGTCCACAGTGTTTCTTTAAGTTTAAAAACTTCTTAAATATCAGTAACTCCTCTTCAAAACAATTTTCATTAAGTCATCACATTTTCATCAAATTAACAAAGCATCATAACTAGTTTCAGTTTAGTTTTGTGAAGTTAAACTTCCAAACATTTCATTTAATATCAGCTAAATTATCAATATTTATGAGTGGAAAAGGCCCCAAAGTAAATATGTATTATGCTACTCAGGCAGCAACTTGCTTACAATGACACCGGCACAGGAGATGCAAACTAGTATTTGCTTTAATTTACACAAAAGGTTATTCCGCTACTTCTTAAATATATACACCTAAAGGCAATTTAAATAAGCTGTCTCATCTGTATCTCAAGGTTCATTACTGGGGAGGGGAGAAGGTTTAAAAACCAGAATAGCATTTTAACACAGCAGTTCTTGGTCTGCAATGACCTTGGGGGTCAGGGGATTTCTCCAAGGACACACTCTGGCTCTATCATTTAAATTCTATGAAGATAAAGGCATCATTTAAAGGAATAGAGATTGCACCAGGTGTTCTGAAAATACGATCAAACCTGTGTGATTCTTCTATGTAGTAGCTCTAAGTATCCCTCTAAAACACTAAAGCACCACTCAAAAAAACCCTCAGAACAAGTACAGCTGCACTTACAAAGCAAAATTTGCCTTCAAAGTTAAGCACAGTACAAGACTCTTGACTTGGTTCTTAGTTTGCTGACTCAACAGAGGGACAGGTAAGTCAACAGCAAGTTGAAGTCTGAGTATTCTGCTGAATCAGCACACCACTGACCTGGAACTCAACACTGATCTAGTCTAGTATTTTATTCTAACTGTTACATAGAAAAAAGGAAAGTGAGGCAGAGGAAGTTATGCTGTTTAAGACCAACAAGGGAAGATTCAGCACAAGTAGCATGCAAAATGTCTTCAGTCCCATATTTTAATGATAATGCATTACTTCAAGTAAATGAGTCAGCAAAATTAAATTCACAGATTTGACCATGAGTTCTTCAGGTTTTCCCAACCACCCCTGTACAGAGCCATGTGTAACATTAGGAAGTGTATGTGCTGTACAGAACAAGCAAATCATTCCAGCTTGGTGCTGAAATCCATACAAACTCAGGAAATCCAAAGAAAATCCCTTCTTTTTCTTAAACTCATTTGCACCCATATAATTTAAAGCAATATATTCAAGAAGAATAAAGTACATACAGAGGTGAAGACTCTCTTTTAAAAAGTGATGAGTTACCTTACTTAACCAGCTTCAAAACAATTTTTAAATTCAACTATTCCTATCATTCCTTAACATCTGTCAAAGTGCAGAAATAAGTTCTGTTGGTGTTTTCATAATGAAAAGCACTAACAGAATACAACATTTTCTACTCTATGTTAGGGACAGTCCAGTAATTCTGAAGTTTTCCGCAAGACCTTTGTGGTTTGGTTTTTTGGTGTTTGTTTTTTTTTTAAATAAACACCCCCCCCCCCCAATCTTCTGAAGTCTGCACAGTGTCAAGCCATACAGGAAAAATGACAACCTGGAGAAGCAAAACTCTGGCCTCTAACTTGTAAATCTACAATCTCAACTCCAGCATTTGCACCTGCATCTAAACTAGAATGCAGTTGTCTGCACCAGTGCCAATTTCCACTTGAAACTAGACACAAAGTCAAGAAAAAGACAGTAACACAGTCACCCTAGAACCCATGCCAGAACTCTTCTGAAATCAGCAGTAATATTCACTTTTTGCCTGCCTCACTGCAACTGAGGAAATGAAAGGTTAAGCAACTCTAGAGCAAGCCTGGCTGTCAGGCTTGTTCATGTCTTCTTATCAGACTGCTAATGACTGGGGACAGTGGTGGCTCAGCTTAGGACAATTTAAGCTTGACTGCCATGTTCATGCCACATTAACATATAAAGCTGTTCAACCATCAGCTCTGGAATTTTTGCAAAGTATAACCAAGGTTTTTGCTTATCGAAGCATATTACTTCACCCTGAAGTGCCATACCAGAAAAGGCACGTTCAGGAGCTGATTGCTGAGTGTATCAGGCATCCAGCAGTGCTGGCTGTGCTGCAAATTCAGGTCACTACAGTGAACAGCTGATGCTTGGGAGCCCTGCTAGTAGTTTGGGATGCCCCTTATACTCCTCAGTTTACATACCTGTTCACCAGGTATATTACCAATCTGTCACATAACCACATTAAAATAGAATCACAGAGGGACCTCAAAAGATCATCTGGTCCAGCCTTTCATGGGAAAGGGAGCCTAGATCAGATTATCTAGCACTCTGTCCAGCCATGTCTTGAAAAGTTCCAGTGGTGGGGGCTCCACCATGTCTCTGGGGAGGTTCTTTGGGTGATTGATTGTTCTCCAAATAGATTGTTCTTAAAATACTTATTTTTAAAAATATTTTTATCTTGATGCTGTGCAGCTCAGAGAATTTCAGTATAGATCAAGCAAGTGCTTAAAAGAATGACAGCCTTTATCCTAAAGATCCTGCCATTTAATACACAGATCAGCAGGCAAACCTTAGCTACACAGGCTAACCAGCAGTCAGAAGCTCCTCCAGCTGCAAGCTTTGCCACACTGAAACCAAGGCAGTCTCACTTGACAAATGACAATCCTGTTGACTGCACTGCAACAGTTAATCAAAGCTGCCTATTCTACTGGCACAGAACTGAAAACTACTGCAACAATAATCTGACATGTTAATTTTCGGCATAAAGGCACTACATTCTCAAATCAGAAAGTACTCAACAAATATAAATTATGTTTGTTAAAACATTTCTGTGACACCCATGCAAATATTTCACAATGTGTGGAGAGACCAGAGATAATTGTAGTTTGAATCATTATCACAAAGTCAATACCTACTACTAACTATTCGGTAGTATCTTTTCAAAAGGCTTTCATTAATTTAAGTTTCAACAAATGACCAAAAGTCTAAGAAGTTATGCACACTTGCAGGCTGGATAAGCATGCAAATATATCATGGAATATATCAATAAAACTATTCCCAAATGCCGAGTCTTAATTTTCCACTTGTCATTTTAATTACGCAGTATTAATAAAATCATAATTTCGAACCCTAGGAACACAATCCAATGTTGACTTTGAATAACATTTTGGCTATTCTGCAAATTAAAATCTGCTTTTTAAGCTATAACAAATATTTTTTTAGAATAATGACAGGGTTTAAAACAGACCAAATCTTTTCTCGTTTTGTCTCTAGTGCTCATTTTTCTACACCAGTCAACATTTCTAAAAACTACTTGTACTGAAAACCCTTTTATACATTTGTGTTAAAAGACAACAAAACCCAAACATTTGCTTCCAAGACATCCTAGACAAATGTTAAAGTTCTATTTTGAGCACATATTGGCATCCCAACAATCTAGGCTAGACTTATCTTCCATCTATGAATAAAGAGGAAGGATTTTGATATACTTAACTTCATAACTGTGCTTATCAACAAATGAGTTTTATTTTGGGGAGACATAGTCACACACAAACTTTGACCAACCTTACCATTGTGTCACCCTCTCAAATGGTAAGGTAACACAATGGGAGGCCTTCTATAGGGGACACCTAAATGAGAAACTGGAAACCATGATATAAAGACTTAAAGGAAAGTTTACTTTTGCCTTTTCATAGACTTTTACAAAGTTAAGTTACTCTACAAGTCCCTTTTTAAAGAGACAGCATACAGAATGAGGATGATGTATTTAACAAGGATGATGTATTGAACATTTTCAATCTCCCGCTCCAAGAAACACCATAAAGCACAAAAGCTTTTTCCTCCACACAGATTTGAGTGGTTCAAATGAATGTTTGCTGTGAAACAGATTTAAACAAGTCAGTGCAAATAACATATGTCCAATTTCATTGTGATTCATTTTGGCGTATTTTATGCAGAAAAACAAACATCTGTATACTGTCAGGTTAAAATAGATATCCCCATGTAATTTATACTGTGCTCACTCATCTCTTTACACCTGTATTTAAATCTTTGAAATCACCTTACTCTTCAAACGACAGTACTGGTATAGCTTCATTTTCCATTCACTCCAGACAATCTACGAGACTGCGCGCTCACTGCTCACAGGAGGACTCACACTTTCTGCCTTTTCCTGACGCTGCTGTCTGAACAGCCACAAACCAATCCACCTTATGCTTTCACTGGAACCTTTTTCAATATCTAATTTGTAAATGGATCAGCTGTCAGCACTGAAAACAGCATTGGAAATTATTGCCATTCCCCTTGAGAATACCACTTAACAGGATTATGCAAATTATGTACCTTTTATTTACTGCCCTAGCCAAATCTAAAGGGAACATGTTGTCAGTAACAGCTCCTTTTCCCAATCACATGCTCAGCCCACTCATTAGGGTGGTTGAGTGTACCACTTAGATTGTCATTCAAGAAATAATAAAAGCATCTCTTGGGTCATATCACCAAGACAAGCATACTCATGGAGTCCTAGTAAACTACAAAATCAAAAATTCAATTATTTGATAAAAACCTGCACAAGCAAAGTGCTTTTAAACTTTTGGGTTATTTGAAGTACATCTTCACACTCAGGTGAATGCAAGGAAACGCACCAACAGCTACTGCAAGCTGGCTGCTGCCGCAGCCATTGAGAAGCATTTCTGAGATGAGAATCATCACACATTTGTTTACACAAATGTATTTTACACATTACTTTACATCTGAAACAGGAAAGTTTAAAACCAAGTACCAACTCTATTTTAAAAGCATGGGGCACACAGTCAGATGAGCTGAACGAGGTTAAGGTGCAAGTTCATGCAACAAGAATAAACACTTTCTGAGAAAGTTGAGAGGCCTGAGCTGTGCTTTTGGGGGTTTTGACACTGTTTAGGAAGAGAGGAGATTTCAAATTTCAAACTACCTACATATGAGCATACCTTGCTTGAGTACTGGAAATGCTAGCAAAAGTGAATGCACATGCAGCAGCCTGTCAGCCTCAGCATTTAAGTATATACATAAGATCATATTCGTTTCCTGATTTATGAATGTTCCAGTTACAAAGTCAAGGTATTATTTTCATTTGCCAAATAAGTTGCAGTACTGCAGCCTGTGTCATAGAGCTGATTCATGCTTAACAACAGAATGCAACCTTTTCATAAAACTTCCCATAAAAAAGATATTCCTATGAAGTTAGCAGGTTTTGCTTTTATGTAGGGAAGGGAAGGATTCCAAAGATTTGCATACATATAGCTACTGTCAAAGGAAATCATCCGTTTATATTTCAAACCCCAGCTCCTCACTCTGTGTGTATCAGGTAACTTTTCTCACAGCCGTGAAGTTATTCAGGGTTTCATGTCAAAGATTATGTTCAGTAATGACTTTGCCAGGAAAAGTTACAAGCAGTAGTGTACGAAGTCACCTTTACCATACACTAGAACTGCCTTAAGGACAAGTCTGAGTCTTTATCCATTAACTACCGAGTTACACTGGCTTTTTTGGCACTATACCTGTTTGCTTTCAGAAGGGGTGAGAGGAACACAAAATGTTTGTCTTAAAGCAGCATTTCAAGAGGATGTATTAACCACCTTTTGCGGAAGTGCACAGAGCAAGACTAGAAGCCTAGTAACTCCCCTTTTCAGTTCCCTGCTTGCTCTCTCAGAACACAAAGATACCGAAGCTACAGCTATGACTCCATTCTTAATCATTTTAATCTACAGCCGTGAAATAAGACTTTTCTGTGAATTAAGTGAAGGATGAGAACAGCCTCCCCTCCGTACTCCTTCTGTCTCAAGGAGGCAGATGCCTAAGAGACACGTGAACATTCTGTGTGTGACCTTAGCTTGGTTGCACAACTGTAGTTATCACAGCCTGGCTACATCACTTGATTTTTGTACTGTTTCCTCATTTAAAAAGAAAATATTGCATCCATTCTGTATAATAGGAATGTTTTTGTTGAGTGTTGTACCACGTCTACCTTGTCTGCCAAGCAACTACTCAAAATTAACGTCCCACGGAAATACAGATGATGTGTAAGCAGGTACCACGTAATAATACAAAAAAAAATCTCCAGCTAACAAAGGATGCTGATTCCAAATTCAGATGTTTGCCAGAAAAAAATCCTTCCTTTTAAAAAGGATATAGCTGCTCAAAATGATGTAGGGAATAAATGCTGAACATTCAGGGTTGGAAGAAAGCTATATGTCTAGCTAGCACATAACTATGGAGCTAAATAGGAAAGATGCTTCCGTTCTCCATCAAAAAAACCCCAAACGAAAGTAAGTTCTTTATTCTCCCTTGCTTGTGGCTGACCGGTATCAAAAAAATTCACAATTATTTCTACGGCATTTACTGCAAATAAATTTTGTTATGTGAACAGTCACTGATGCAATGAAGCTTTAATATTTGTACTTTTGTTCTAATAAAAATCCTGGTCTGGCTTCATGGCTTTATAATTCAAATAAATCACTTTCAAATTCTACTACTTATTCCCCTAAATTAAGACGCAAAGCTGAAAATCATATCTTAAGGTTGTTTTAGGAAAGCTAAACAACCAGTCAACAATGAATTGTTAACTAAAATAAACTTAAAGCAGTTTCTTAACAGAAAGGCTCATGCATGCCTGTTTTCCCCAAGGGCAAATTCACACTGTAGTCCTTCCACTATGAGACCGAAATACACCTAGGTTTCTTCACTAAAACAGTCCAGATTTTAAGCCTTCAGTCTTTTCTGTGCCAATTTATCTCCTATCTCCAGCTGCTGGGAAAAGTTTGTCTAGGGTTCTAGTAGATCTCTCTAATACATTTTATTCTAGGCTTTGATTTACTAAAATATACAATTTTCTCTTTTGTGTTCTAAATACACATGGATATACACAGAATTATAAACTGAAGGATGTCTAGAATATTTTAATGCAAACTCAGCACAATATACCTTGCAAGAATATCCACTGATTTGTGATGCTGGAGAACATTCTTCCTGCACAGGAGAAGTAGTATTACTCAAGACTTCAACGTGTATAATCATAGAATCAGTTAGGTTGGAAAAGACCTTTAAGATCATTAAGTCCAACCATTAACTTAGCACTGCCAAGTCCATCACTAAACCATGTCCCTAAGCACCACATCTACACATCTTTTAAATACCTCCAGGTACAGTGACTCCACCACTTCCCTGGGCAGCCTGTTCCAATGCTTGACAACCCTTTTGGTGAAGAAATTTTTCCTAACATCCAATCTAAACCTCCCCTGGTGCAACTTGAGGCCATTTCCTCTTGTCCTATCGCTTGTTACTTGGGAGAAGAGACCGACCCCCACCTCGCTACAACCTCCTTTCAGGTAGTTGCAGGGAGCGATAAGGTCTCCCCTCAGCCCCCTTTTCTCCAGACTAAACAACCCCAGTTCCGTCAGCTGCTCCTCATAAGACTTGTGCTCTAGACCCTTCACCAGCTTCGTTGCCCTTCTCTGGACACGTTTCAGCACCTCAATGTCTTTCTTGTAGTGAGGGGCCAAAAACTAAACACGGGACTCGAGGTGCGGCCTCACCAGTGCTGAGTACAGGGGGACGGTCACTGCCCTAGTCCTGCTGGCCACACGATTTTCTGGTAGAAGCCAGGATGCCATTGGCCTTCTGTACTACTATCCATTTTATGTTTTTCCTTCCAGACCTCTAGTACTTCATTTCTAACCATAATCCTATTCTGCAAGTCAAGCATGAGGTTTTTTCCACTCTTGTTTGTTTGCTTGGTCACCTCTGACGATACAGTTTCAGCATGAGAACATTGCTAACGCCAATAGCTTTACAGTTTATGCAGTACAACCTTCAATGTCTTCTTTATCAAAATGAAAGGAGCATAAATACTACCAGAACAAATGATTACACTGTTGAAGGAAGTAATATAATTCTCTTACCAAGCTACAAACTTCTCAGAAATTCATCCTTTTAAGCTACTACTTTGTAACAACTTTATTTTGATTTCTTGATGAATTTGTCTCCATTGAGAAACAATTACAGGAAGTTCACAGAAGAGAGACTAGAAGGGTGAAGAACATTTAAAATAACTTTTATACGCAGAGAAAATAAAAACATTAAGAATCTTTGCCCTTAAAAAAATACATTAAAAATTTAACAATGCATATAATAAGTGCAGAGATGCACTCTGTTTCATAATAAAAGAACAAGATATTTATTATATGAAATTAAAAAGTCACAACTGAACTAGAAGGCAGGAAATTCTTTTTCATGATTGTGAAACTCATGCACAGGTAGTAACGGATATCAAGAATTTGGTTTGATCAAAAATGCATTACTCTTTACAGTACTACAGGGTATCTGGATATAATACTATCTCCTAACAGGGGGGGAAAAAAAAAAAATCTGTAAAAGCCATTTGTTCAATCTCTTTCTCTCCATACTTACTTCTAACTAATACAGATAAAAATGAACTCTCTGGAATCCTTGTGGAATCAAACAGGTATTTTTTAGCAAAACATTTTTCTTGAAATCAAATTTTGAGAGACTTCCTTCATCTCAGAGAAGTATAGAGGGAGGAAGTCTCCAATTTAAGAGTATCATCAGATGCTGGGTTTTGGTGGTGGTTTTTTTTTGTTAAACACGGTAAAAAAAAATATCACTATGCTGAAATCTTCCCCACAACTAGAAATAGTAGTTTTTACGATGTCCATTGAAGCTACCCAGCTCTGAAACTTGTGGCAGTTACCACCACTGGTCACAGAATGCAATGCAGCCAGCACAGAGGTCCTACCTGGTAAAACGTGGGGGGTTTATGCTAGAACTTAAGTGTAATCATCTGAGTGCTCTGAAAGTAGCTATGATTTATCCTCTCAAAAATACACTATCTTCTTTTCACAGGGGAGTAAAAACAAATTATTTAGACATCTGCACCTGTAAATCTGTGAATGCACTTACAGGAATAACCATTTAAGCTTTAAGCACACATGTTAAATGCTTTGCAAAAGGGCCAGAAAGATTGGGTGACCTGCCCCAGGCCATGAAGAAAGGTCTGTAACACTTCCTAAAGCAAACTTTCTCTCCTTCTGAAGTAAGCAGTTATCTTTTCTCACCTTCTCAGTCTACCCAGAAAACTGCATCCACCTTAACCCATATATCTCAATGCCTTTAAAACACTGAAAAAGAAAAATACCTTATTTCATAGCTTCAAGAACTGAATAGTTCATCTGCCGAAAAAAAACCCGTATTTATTCAGTGCAGCACTTCGCTGCACTCAGTTTGGCAACGCCTGCGTGGAGAGTAAGAGATGCTGATGCTGATGCTGCTGCCACCTCAGTGTTTTCTCATTCTGTGCTGAGCAACCATTAAAAAAAAAAAAAATTTTATATCCTTTTTTTTTCCCCGCCCAGACAGTATGAAAAATTATCTCTCCTGTTGTCTACCACTCATCACTCTGCCTACAGCAGTCAGCTGTCAAATCCAGGTCTGGGACAGCTGGCACATTACTCTGACTACACAGCTGGGATTAGCAATACTTCTCAATCTGAATCTCAAGAGGAAGTTCTTGGGTAGATTTGGGGGTTTGGGTTTTTTGTTGTTGGTGGTGGGTTTTTTTGTTTTAAGATTCTTTCAACTAAAGTTTTAAGTGCTTTCATCAACAACCCATATATTAGAATACCCTAATTAGTCTAGGCCCATTATTTAGAAGTGTTGCCTCTTGCGTATGCAGCTAGTCACCAAAGCTTTCCGATACAAGCACAACCCATTCAGATCTCAGAATTCATTTACTCATTAACAATTTGGGGGTTTGCCAACCCAATATTAAAAGTGACAGATGTTCACAAAATAATGTGTGACAAGTGCAGCAGCTTTCTGATAAAACAGAAGTGGGTTTCGCTGGCTTAACTGCCATTAGCATATCCAACACAAAGTAAGGAATACAATAATAAAAAGGTGAAGTATTAACAATTCATACATTTTAAATTAACTCGTGTCACAGAACTAAAAAATTCTAATTGCCACTGGTAAACTCCCATTTCTGTTTACGTATCAGTGTGTTTCTGCCTTCTCTCCTAAAATCTACTATTCCTCATATACCTTTACTTATATTATTACTGTATATGCCTTTTGGTTGAGCAATACCTTCTCTGAAATTTGCCTAGAACAAAAAAAAACCAAAAAACACAAATCCCTTCCCTCCCTGTAAGTAATCAGAGCTAACACGAAGCAATAGTTAGGTGACTTCTGCCACTCCTGGTGCACAGAGGGCATCCGCCAAAGTTCAAGCTACTAACCACATACACTGAAGGAAATCACGTAGGTTGAATAACCCAAAAGGGATGACTTGATTTTCCGCAAGTCTGGCTACTCATTACCATACACAGCCATAAGACAAACCTTATCCTCCAGCACCTCAGTCTCCACCTGAAGGTGAACAGGATTGCTTACATCACATTCCTGAAAAGTGGTTCAGGAACTCCTACCACTGTTCCCTGGGATGTATAGGAAATCTTCGCATCCAGCCTTGATTACATACAAAAATGAGCTCAAGATGGTATCAACTCATTCACTTTCCTGAAAATCTGACGAGCAACATTTCAGACTAAATACAAGGCTGTGAAAGTCGGCAGATTTATCTTTCTGCACAGAGAAAAATGATTGGTGACAAATTCTCTCTCCCAAGTCAGCTAACTCCCGCATCTGTGATAGTCAGCACTAATGAAAGAAAAACAACATAAAGGAATTAAAAGAGAAGGGAACACAAAGTGAGGCACAGCTCCTGTACACAATTAAGTTTATCCTATAACCATCATATGAAATATCTTCAATACCAAAATTGCCTGAGAGAGAGGTATACCCTGCTTCTCTGCAGCCTTTGCTAATTGCCTTCTAAAACAGGACATCTTCCAGACAATGACAAAACAAAACATGGAAAAATTCCTGTAAGAGCTGATACTCCTAGCTGAGACTGTAAGACATACCACAAAAATTAAAATGTTAATCATCAGACTCTTGCCACTTGCATTAGCAAAATTAACCTTACATAAAACGTGCTGAGTTTAGGGACTCAACAATAAGGTTTCTTAAGAAAGACTTTGGAGGCAGAAGTATTTGGGCAGGATCTTTCTCAGATACATATACATACACACACATATATGAATTTCATATATATTAAATATATATAATGAAATATATATAAATTGATATTTTATATAATACATTTTATCTTTATACATTATATACATATACTTTTTGTATATATGAAACATAAGGGTTAAATATTTTATGTATCTAAGTTATATATCTTTTTTTAAAAAAGAGTTTACAACAACCCCAACCTCTCACACAACTTCGTCATGCACTGAATCCTGAGCGGCTGGTAGCCTAGTAAGTCGGTAAATTAACTCAAGTGAAAAGAAAACAGAGTCAATTCCAATTCATCTCTGATCTACTTGCTGACCTTATCCTTATGACGACTATAAATTTAAACTATACTATCCTTGCAATTCTATTAAAGTAGAAGAATGCAATTTCATTGGATAGAGTTTGACATTCAGATGCCCCAGGTCTCACAGCACAAACATTGAATTTCTATTTTGTACCAAGTCATTTCAGGCTGTGAACACGGCAAGTGCAGTAGCTATACACTCCAGCAGGATCTCAGGAAGGACAGTTTGAAAAGGCAGATGATAGATAGCCCTAAACTGCTCTTGTTGATAGATTTCAGCCCCTCAGCTAAAGGTAAGAATATGGAAAAAGTCTGTCTCAAGACAGTGAAACTCAGTTATAATTCATCGATCTAGGCAGGATAGGAAGTCCCGCTTTCAGAGTGCTCCAAAGATAAAAGCTAGAGCTTTTCCTTGTTAAGATATACAAAAAGAATAAATAAAAAAAGGAAAGGGTAATTTTAAAAAGCCCGAATGCACTGTTCATACTCACATTACAGGTTATCATGAGACATAAACTTTGACCTTCAACAGTTTCCCACCATTTTGCAAATGCAAGCAATAGGGGCTACAGACACCCAGTTCACAAACACCAGGCATTAATGTACACAGAACTGCCCCATGAATTTTAAGCAACCTATGTGTAACAAAGAATGAATATTTTTACATAGCATGGAAAATGAGTTCATAGCATTTGCTCAAAGTAAACAAACCAAATACAGGAAAACAAACTGGTTACAGGTTCACAGTTAAAAATAATAACCTGGGTTTCTCCCACCATTTTAAATTTCCTTAACTGCTGTATAATCTCTCATGACTGAAGAACTTGAGTCACCCTATGTTAATGTCACTACACTCAAACACACAGCTATACTTGTGGAAAATGTCCATGTCGCTGATACCTAAACAACTGGTTTGTTATTATGCTGAGCCACCTCATTAAACATTCCCAAGGTAAACCCTGGTCATTGTCATCTATAAAGATACTTTTGAGCTTTGAGAGCTTCGCACCTCTTTGCAAATACATTCATGGCTTCCAGCAACATATGGCACTTTTTCTGTGAATCACAAATGCCCAACACATTTCAGGGAGGATGAAATTCTAAAGGAATTGATCAAAAGCACTGAAGAGAATTAAGAATATGAAAGTTTGGGTTTACTCTTGAAACAAATTTAGTAGATGTGGCATTTGGAAATTAAATACTCAAATTCACTGACTTTGTAGCAATTTTATTAGCCTAGCTTACAAGTTCCTTCCCCCTTACCACCCCAAACTGGAACATTACTCTCCTTTCCT
This sequence comes from Haliaeetus albicilla, assembly GCF_947461875.1. Taxonomy (NCBI): domain Eukaryota; kingdom Metazoa; phylum Chordata; class Aves; order Accipitriformes; family Accipitridae; genus Haliaeetus; species Haliaeetus albicilla. Next base: position 9,904,585 of record NC_091502.1, read on the forward strand.
TTCTTTGGGCATGCACACACTCCATTTCTTGAAAGTCAACCTGAGACACACTTTTTCACGCACAGTTTCCTATGGTCCTTCTGTCCAGGTACTGAGCTCCAGATCCCAACTCAACCCAAGTCCTCTGAAACCCTACATAAGTATCACTGAAGACTATCTTAAATACGTACAAGGAAAAGAACACTTTGATCAATAATCCAGATTTTAAAATTTGAATATTTAATATAAACATTAACCTGCTGAATACATACCTCTACAGAACTTCCATCTGAATTTATATTTAATCTGCTTTTGATAAAAATACTTCAATGTAGATTTGGGCTCTCCTGCTGCAAAAATGAGAACTAATTTAGTTGGGACTATGTCTTTTAGAAGCACTGCATTTCTCAGATGAGTAACTGAGAAGAGCTAATAATTCTTCAGCTGTAAAAGCTTTAGACACAGTTATACATGCATAAAAATTGCTTTTGCTAATTTTTGTGGATTTGACCTAGCTTCCTCCTTACATTCAGACTTGAGAGCTAGAAGCAACAGTACAACTACCTATTCCTCCAGTTTAAATGCTAAACTCCTTGCCATTAATTCCCCTTTATCTAACTGGGTGAGTATCTTCAGAGTTACCACATAACCCACCAGGAACCATGCAGCAAAGTCACTCCTTCAGGAGAGGGGGAAAGCTGCAGCACTCTGTTCCTGAAAAAAACTAAAGCAGCAGACAGAGGTGAGACACAAGGAAGCACAAATGTCTACTGTCAGGGTAGCTCAACCCCACTTGTGGCAGAGGCCAAGTGCCAGTTTCAGCACTTCCACCTTGGGCCCTGTGGAAGCAGCTGTGACTTGTTCAAGGAAGCCCCAGCCCTGTCCACAGGAGCCTCTCAGAGCAGCATCAGCCCGCAGCCATAACAGCACAGCTCCTCACAGCCCATCCCACTCCCATCCTCCCACAGGGACACAACCACAGCCCCATCCAGGCAAAGACGAACAACTGGAAAAAAACGACTTCCAGTCTGTCACCTGTCTCCCCCAACAAAACTCACCTTCACCATAAGGGAATAGCATATTCTTAGAGATTCCTCTTATCTAACTGATGTATCAGTTGCTATATCAACTCGGTAGCCAACATCTTGCACCAGCAGAGAACATGCCCTTTTCTAGATTCCCTCCTAACATTCAGACAGTCAAAAAATCATAATGTAAAATAAAAACTACTCTGATTTACTTTACATCTTTTTTCAATAAAGTATCTAAGGAATTGCCTGGCTCTGTAGATATTATCATAGAATCATTGAATACCAGATTGGAAGGGACCTTGAGGATCATCTGGTCCACCCTTTCTTGGCAAAAGCACCGCCTAGACAAGATGACCAGTTGAATCTTAGAAGTGTTCAATATTGGGGAATCCACCACTTCCTTGGGGAGATTATTCCAATGGCTGATTGTTCTCACTGTGAAACATTTTCCTCCTGTGTCCAATCGGAATCTCCCCAGGAGTAACTTGCAGCCATTACCCCATGTCCTTTCTATGTGACTCCTCCTAAAGAGGGAGCCTCCATCTTCGTTGTAGCCACCCTTTAAATACTGGAACATGGTGATAAGGTCTCCCCTAAGCCTTCTTTTCTCAAGGCTGAACAAACGCAGTTCTCTCAGCCTTTCTTCATATGGCAGGCTTCCGAGTCCTTTGATCACCTTTGTGGCCCTTCTCTGGACCCTCTCCAGCCTGTCCACAGCTTCTTTGCACAGCAGGGACCAAAACTGAACACAGCATTCCAGGTGTGGCCTGACAAGCACTGAGTAGAGTGGGATAATGACTTCTTTATCTCTGCTGGTGATGCCCTTTTTGATGCAACCCAGCATCCTGTTGGCTTTCTTTGCCACAGCAGCACAATGCTCTCTCATATTGAGCTTACTGTCCACCAGGATCCCCAGGTCCCCTTCCACAGCTTGGCTCCCCTGCCACATAGATCCCAGCCTGTGCTGCACTCCCGGATTATGTTTTCCAAGGTGCAAGACCTTACGCTTGTCCTTGTTGAACTAAATGAACTAAATTATGGCCAAGAAGTTCCAATACAAGAGAATATGCTGCTAGGTGAAGGAAATCAGAGATGCCTGTACAGTCACACAGGCAAGAAATTCATATAGGTGAAGACCCATAGAAAAAGGACAACAAGTGAGGTCAGTTTTCAGCTACATCAGTTACCACCTACCCCAACACTAGCACAGCGTGGATGCCAGGCCAGCTCTACCCATTTGAGAGACCACAGCACTTAGGCTACATTAAGATGAGTACATAACAACAGCATCATTTGAAATTCCTTTTAACTATTATTCCAGTAGCTAAACAAAAAATTTAAAACATGCCAACACTTGTGTTTCAATGAGATGCTCACACTTGATAGAAAAACTCAACCTAAAATTACATTTCAATTCTCTCATGTTTTTCCAATAGAAGAATTTAACATTTCTCTTACCACTATTTACTTGTTAGTCTCTTCTCAATTTACCCAGTAAATATTCCATTATAGCTGTCTTAGTTTTAATTATTAGCAGCTGTTCTACATTACATCATGAAATGTTTTAGACTATTATTGCTCATAAGTGCTTGAAGTGTCCAAAGGTAAAATAAAATATGAAGATGTTATTTTTCCAAGCATAGAAGATTAGCAGCAACAGAGAAATGTCAAGATTGATTAGCTTCAATGACCCACTAAAAAATTTGGCTGTACTAAAAAGAATAAAATACTTCTTGAAAATGGAGAGAAGTCGAAGTAATTTATGCTTTAGATTTTCCACATTAAAAAAGGATTGTGAAAGTAGAGCCACAGGAACAAAATTGGCCAATGATACATAACATTTCCTTGGCTTAGAGTAAATGCTGATCTTGAAACCAAAGAAAGAAAAATTACTTGCAGACGTGGTACATAAAACTTTTCTCTTTCTTTTAAGGCTTGCCTTGTTAAGCTAATTATAATACTTGAACCAGCAAGGAGCAGAAATTTGACTCAAGTTCAGCCAATCAAAATATTCAACCTTCAACTCCCACACCATCTTTTCCATAGCTAAGGACTGCAGGATGCCTTCCAAATTACTTGCAACATTTGATAACATTCAATAACAAAGTGTCCCTAAGCTAAATGCTGCCTTAATTTGCATTTGCACATTGCATTTTCAATTTATATGGTATCATATCATTCACCTCCTCCATAACAATATCACATTTTCTTCTCACATTCTTCTGTGTGCTAAAATAAAGTCTCTCTTGCAGGCCAAAGAAATATTTGCCAGAATATCTTTATTCTCAGCTGCTGTCCTCTTTTTATGTCCTCTGTTGTCTTTATTCTTCAACCCCATACACACCTCTTCAATGCAACATGTGGACAAATGAGTTAAACCACTGGAAAAAGTTACTAGTAGTGGTGGATTTCAAATCTCTTCATGTCTCCAGATCCAGACAGGATGCCTTTTGAAAGATGGACTTAAGCAAAATTTAATTTTTACATTCAATACAGGAGTGACAGAGTAAAATAACAGGGTTATAATATCCAGGGAAGTCAGACTAGATGACTGCTTCCCTTTACATATATAAAATGCAACTACTGTAGCACTAAAGAGCTGTAGGGGGGAAAAAAAAACAAAACAAAACAAAAAAAACCAAACCAGTATCACATACTAGTTGAGTAGTCAATATTCAAAACTGTCGTAGTGAGCAACACACTAACACGTAATCAAAAATCAGTGCAAGAGAGGTGGTATAAATTTTCATGAAACACTGTGTTAAGAGAGACAGGAATCAGCTTACAGTATCCTAGGGGCTCCCCAAGGATCAGGTTGGAAAGATGCCTCATGCATTTGTCATCTCCGTACAAAACTATAGCCTTTCAGCTCTGGTCTCTCACCTTATCCTCCCTTCTCCCTTCAATACCCTCTTGACATCAGTTCCAATAGCTTCTGCCACAGCTAGTTACAAAGCTTTCTTTTACAATGCTCCTCCTTCTTCCAATACTGTTTTTAACCTGGTCTAAGAGCTGTACGTACTAGAAACTCCCACCCAAAATTTGTGTCCTCAAGCTGGAAATAAGATGACTATTTCTTTTCAGTCCACTAATCAAAATACACTTTGCACCAACACTCACTGACCTACCACAGCCTCTCATTGCTAGCACCTCTTGATTTCTACTACTGGCCATTACTTTCTTGTTACCATGTTACCATTCTGACATGTAGCATACATATAAATATATTCCAGATGGCATACTCATTTTTAAAAAGCTTCAGCTTTTTGTGACCACCATAAAAATGAATAGACAAACAAGAACATATTTATACTTTTTAGACAACATTGTTGCGGAAGCTATTGGCACAAAAGCTAGAGAAAGTAACAAAATTACTATAACGCACAACTGTTAAATAAAAAAAATAAAATAAAAACACCTCGTATTTTATTTGAGACCCTAACATTGCTCCACAAATGGCAATGAAAACACCACCACCATGAAAACAAAGACTTAGAATTTTAACTTCATTCTGCAAATATACTTCCCATATCCAGCTCAAGTGAGCCTCAAATTTCAATCTGAAGTGAAAACCTCATGAAATAGGATACAGTGAAGACCTGTCTTGCAAATACAGTACTTATCCATGAGCCAGGATGTGTAAACTTTCACAGAACTCCTTAGAAGTTACCCTCTTCCCATGCTCAATCTCACATCAACTGGACATCGCAGGAAATAACAGCAACAGTTCAGAGATTTATGCATTAGCAGACATGATGTAATTCTAGGTCAGCATGCAGTTCCCAAAATACATAAGCAAACTGAGGAATTACCCATTTCTGCAAGCCCAAATCAATAACTTCCCGTGGCTGGAATATAACAGAATCCAGCAGAACATGTGCCTACTGCGTTACAAGTCTGTAAACGGCTATGGCTGAGGTACATTTTGGCTTTCAGTGTATCTTAATGTAAACAAGCCTCAGATGGAAAAGCTTAATTCAGCTGTTAATATGCATTTTAGTATTATCAGCTTGTTCTTCTATTGTCCTAAATTTAAAAAAAAAAAAAAAAGTTTGGGAGTGGCATTGGGATTTGTGACCTCACCAGAAGGATGCTCTGGCCTGCTCTGCATTAATGACATATAAAGAAGCCAAATTCAAGAACATCACCCAGAAGTACAAACCAATAAAACTCAGACTAGTACTGTACATACAGGGAAAGAGTGACGATGGCAAAAATAGTTATTTCCCCCAAATTATGAGGTATATGCATTATTTCTCCACCAAGGCAGCAAGAGACCTATGGAGACAGAAATATTTACTGTCATTTTATGCTCTGCAAGACCCAGTCCCTCTGTTGTGAACCTGGTGGAAAGCTGCCACCACAGAACTGGTGATTTGAGGACTCTAGCATGCTGACTCAGAGATAAGAAAGGGTCAGTGTAAACAAAACATCAACTAATATTAATTTTGCTCAATGCAGAGATTATGGAAACAAGGAAGGCACTTTCAGCAACTCCAGTTTAAAATGAACAGCGGCAGTACTAGTTATTACTTCAAATAGATTTTGGGTTGTATTCCTTTTCCAGCATGTTCACAGCAAGATTGGCATGGCAGAAGTACCTCAGACACACTCCTTCTCTTCCATACTGCTAGCATATTAAACTAATTTTAAAACCACAATACTCAGTGAGTTTGGCTTTTCTTCTTCAGCTGCCTCTCTGCACAATCTCTCTGCAAGAAGCACAGTCAACATTGCCAGCAAAAAAACCCATGAAACACAGTTTTAAATAATGCTTTGTGGTCTTGGGTCATGCAGGGGACAGATTTGAGAGAAATTATACTGTCTTTTACCTCCTCAAAAAGCTACCTTTGTCATTTTGTTTTCCCATGGGTTTCCCCCACTTAAGGACACCAACGCTTCTTCCCGTCTGTGTGCTTTTCTGAGGGATTTACTAACACACACCATTTTCTTCAGGCATGTTTGCCAGACATCTTACTTCTCAAACACAACCCTATTACTTCACAGGGGTCTATATAGAACATACAGGGCCGTAAGGAGCAGGCAAAGCAGTCTATCTTGACCCGGTGAGCATCGGCTAGATCAAGATTTCCTGCAGGAGGAACAAACATGCATGCAGCTCAGGCAAAGGAGAGGAACAACCCTGTGTTGAAATAAGCGGAGAGCTACCACAGGAACAGCATGGTATAGGTAATGAAGGAAGAGAAGACCTCTAAGACTTCCCTGCCAGGCTGGCCCAAAGAGATTTATGCTTCCTTTTTTTTTTTTTTTTTTTGAGTGAAATAGAGCTAGCGGCTGTAGCCTTAATTGTTTTAATTTCCTTTCACTCATTCAAAGCAAAGCTCCTTTAAGAGATTTTTAACCCCAGAGACAGTAGCTGTTCCTTTATCCAGGATGCAGAGCAGAGAGCCCAGCCTGCAGAAGGTAAGAGACTCCCTTCCCAGATGTTCCTGCCAACACTACAACTCTTCACAGCTGGGACAAATCAAAGTCTCACGGAAACAAGGAGCATCAGCTCCATGTGACCAAGCAGATTTCCTGTGATCGCTGGCCTAGCTTCTGGTCAGTTAGCAGGTCGCTATTTGGAAACAGTGTACTACACGCCTTTTTAAAATAGTCATTAAATTACAATCTGCATGTTAGCAATACTGTAATGACTTACTCAGGGACTCATTCTGGCTAACAGCTGATGAATCATCACCAAAACCACAAATTTTTTTTCCGTAATTATCAAATGATTCCAGCTAAAAATTATACAGCTCAGATACAACTTCAGAAATCTGCCCCAAAATATTGTTTAAAATGTGCATGGGTAGTTTGTTAAGCAGTGCTTACAGCAGCAGATGTCTGTATCAGAGAAGACATTCACATATACAATAAAGAATAATTCTCATAAGTTTAACTACACACTGTGCTGACAGTAGTCGGGAGACTCCAGCTATGTATTTGTTAGTTGGTCTGCTTTATTACTATTTCAGGAAACAGCATCTCCTTTAAAAATTAGTGCTGTATAATTTCTAGTAGCATTTCACAATTTTAGCAATCAATTTCTAGAAAATCAATTATCCAAAAACTATGTCTTAAATACTTCCAATGCCATCACTCAGCAAGCACTCAGGCACTAATGATTTTAAAAGAAACTGTGGCATTTTATAATTTACAAATCCTATGGATTCAGAGAATATTGATTGCAACTAGGCAGTTTTAATGCAGAGTATTTGGCTCACTCACCCTTATCTATGAAACAGCTGCAATATATTAAACAAAGCTATAAATCAGTGATTAAGCACAATTAAAACCGAGGGTATTACTGCAGGCTTGAGTAACCTACTAGAAGTATTTAACGGATAATTTAGGGGATCAGTTTAAATCCTACGGTACCCTAATATTTCTTGAGATACAAAACCACACATCTCTCTCAATCATTTTGGGTCTATTCAATCACAAGACAAAGCACGCCTCATCACAACCTGAATTTGCACCAGATGCTGAAACCTGAGCACGTAATAGTCTAGCCTCCTCACAGCATTCTGCACTGCACGAACCACCAGTCTCCCAGAAAGATCTTCACTAAAGAATAGCTTCAAAACTTACATTGTTAAGCACAAGTTTCAAAGTACTTCAGTGAAGTTAGCCACAGAAATACTTTGCAAAATTGCTTCCTCTCGTTCGATGTGATACTTCAGCAGGTTCAGCAGAGTGAAGACAACTTGTGAGGCTGCTTCAGACAGCACAAGGAATTGAGGGATGTTTTTAACCCACAGCTTCAGTAACTAAAATAAAAAGGTGGCACTGCTTAGTTCAGGAGTGTGCTACAGTGGCTACTAACTTGTGAACACCCCTTGTTCTAGAAGACAAGCAGCACATTGCAGCCAGCTGGAAAAACCACTGACTTGTGAACAACTCCCCTCAGGCCTGGGGAAGCCTTTCCTGGCTCAAAGAAGAAGGTACGTTTCAAACAGCTGTAAAAAAAACATTCAAAGCAAGTCCCCTACACATCTGGCATCTTTCTACGACGGGTTTTTATTTACAAAAGCAACAAAGGCCCACAAAATCAACTGTGGGCATTGAAAATACCACATTTCACAGTGGTTCAAAAGCACCTTGAAATGTAAAATTTTCCACAAAAGCAAAGCCCAGCACATCAGAATTATGTACTCCATTGCTTATGATACAGAAAGCTAAGATCTGTGATAATGGCAGATATTCAAATAAAATTCCTAAGTGGTACTTTCTATCCAGATTTTAAACATGATTAAAAATATTTAGGATGATAATTTTATGCTGCACACTTACTTTAAGAGATATATAGCAGCCATTTATTTGAAATATATAGCTTACCAGTAACTCAGAGAGACTTCTAATCCTATAGGTTTTTTAATTTTCCTGAACATTACAGGAATTGGCACAAATATCTGGTGCACAGAACCTAAATATTTACAGTGAATTTTCCATAAACTACAGAAGTTCTTAGCAAGTTGCTAAAAAATTAATTGAAATAGAAATCATTAGAGAGAACTTTGAAGATGGATGTGGAACAGACAGAAGGGTGCTAAAGCAACTAAACTGAAAGAGCAATGAAGAAAGATTAAAACAATAAGTGATCTACGGATCTAGAGTTTAACATAGATTACAGGTTTTTAAAAAGGACTGCCTGAAAAGCCTCTGTTATATAATTTAATCTAACAAGCAAGTCATGAATGTTCTACTTAAAAATAATAGAGCCTGGGGAATGAACATCTCTGCAAATCTGAAGAGCAAAAGTTGTCCAAGAACACAAATGGTTTTGCTCTGTCCTTCGTGTAGCTTACAGAAGCACTCCTGAATGACAAGACTTTTTAAAATTACATAGAATACATAACTGGACATCATAGGCATTCTTAAAAAAAAAAAGTTTGGGTTGTATTGAGTTACTGAAGTTGCATGGAAAGAAAACGTGATTTCTTTAAAATTTTCCATCCACTTTGCAGAATGTATTCTGTGTTAGCTGCTGTGCATAAAGAGGCTTGAGGTACCATCAGCAGGTTTCACTTCCATTCATGGCTGATGAAAGATATTTTTTCATAACACTGGATTCTTGAAGCACTTTGGCTAATATCCAAATGTAGGACTACTTCACTTGTATGCAAATATTTTGTACTCCATATAAATCATTACTTGCTGTAATTCAACTAGAAATACATAAGCACACTGTTACTAGGCTGAGAACCTAAGGCACTTGCATTCTGTAGGAAGGAGAATTTATGGTATATAATGCATCACACTATTGACTTTTATTTAACTTAAAGATAAATAACTTCTTTATTTTCTCTGCCTGAATGCTAGCTTTGCAACATGTCTCCAAGGAATAATGCTCTTTTTATAGCTAGTGGGCTACCCAGAGCAGCTTCCTTCTCTTGGACACAACACCCTGCTACAGCAGGAGCACAGAAGGCTATCCCTAAGGGAAACAACGCTGCTACCAGAGTCAGCCAGCTTGGTCCCTTGCTTCTTCCCTCCTTTGGGTATTTTCTATCTAGCCATCCCCTGAAAAGCATCAAGGGGACAAAGTCACCCATTTAAAATGAATTAACATGAAAGCACAAGAAGAGCAGCTAGTAAGAGCTGGTAAGAGGAATGAGAAGATGCTTCACACAGAAAAAGCAAGATTGGTGAAAATCTCTCTCATAACATGGAACAGAATGAGAGAAATTCCATTCAGAAGGAAAAGCCAATGTAAGAGAATCAATCAAGATGAATCACATCTCTGAAAATTAGTTCTGATTTCTGTGGAGCCTAACAGGCTTTCTTCTCAACATCACAGAATAAAATTCTGGAGAACTATGTCCTCACTTTGGTGCATACCAAATGATGTTTCCTTGATCCATTTTCTGTGCAAAGTCCACATTACAACTAGCTATCACTCTCTGCTTCTTGGTGTAGACTCACCTGTCACATCTAGTTAGGGAGATTTACCCTTGTCTGGTCTTTCCTGCTTTTATAAACTTGTATATATCCAGGTCATAATATGTTACCTTACAGTGTTTATGTGCCTGAGAAGTGTAAGAAAATTTCATTGTAGTATTATTGGATTACAAGGCAAGCCAGCTAGCTGAGACAGAATCATGACATATAAAATCATTTCCCTCCACAGCCACAGTATTCAAACAGTAGGCTCTTCGAGAGTCCAGACTAACTCCAAGGAATCTGCAAGTACTATTTAAGGCAGCCCTCTGTACGCTTCTGCTTACTGCAGTGTTCCAAGCAGCCAGTAAATACCCCACTTGAAAAGTTTCAGGGGTCCATAAAATAAGAGATGGCGGAGCAGGGAGGGAGTCACAGCAATCTTAAGAACTCAGTAGTTTAATATTCTCTACCCTAAAACAGAATATTCCATAGCAGAAGACAAGTCTGACAGTATGCGATATGTCTGACAAGATGACTAAAATTAAAGTATAAACAAAACCAAGAAAAAACAACTACAGGCTTAATCTTAGCTCTCAAAATAAATAATGCTTGAAGTTTAAATAGTATAGCCTTCATATTTCCAAATGCAACAACCAATTTTATAAGATTACCATTAAAAACAAAGTTTGTAACCAGGGAGTACTTATAGTCTGCAACATCAATACTGCTAATATTGTTAAATGTACTTTAAATGAATAATTTCCATAATGTTAACACAACAGCTAAATACTGCATATCTGCTAATGGCTCTATGCATATAGCTGACCTTCTTTTTATGCATAAGAACACTGTACTTCTAAGTAAGTCCCATGAGTTATATCACCAGTTAAAACTCCTGACATATTTAAGTCAAATTCGTAAATAGGGCAGCTAGTGAATACCTCTTAAAAAAAGAGCTCAGAAGCTCATAACAAAATTGTAATATCTGCCAAGGTGTTTCACCTTATCCAAGGTTTCTTCTTTTATACAGCAGTGCAGAGAACAGATTTTTCTTTTATCTGTTATCACAAAACAACGAAGACAGAGTATGCACGTGGCCAAGGGCCACACTAAGAAAGGGAAAGAGTGGAACCTAGCTGCATGTCATGCTATTAGAAGAGCTAACATTGGATGTGTCTCATGTCACACTGTGACCTACCTTTCACAGTTCGGTTGGGTACCATGGACATTCAACAAAAACAAAGTGTTCTAAGAAAGTCACACAAATCCCCTTCTACTCCATCATCAGTTTAAATAATCCCTGCTCCTTTTGCCTAGTTCCTTTCTCTTGTTACGAAGATGGATGAGCTCACCCCACCTGCAATCAAAGGTTGGGGCACTGCATCACCACACAGGATACTCAGAGCCAGCCTAACACCTCCTTTTGCTTCTTCTTCCACTGGAGAGGCTAGGGAAGACACAAGGATGAGGAAGCCATGGTGTCTCTAACAGCAGCTATTCAAAAATTGAAACTGAATGTAATGTTTCCATTCACAAAAACATCCTGAAGTTCAACAATCACAGCAGGACTGTTTTGCTGTCAACAAGAAGCATAAGGTAAGAATAGTGAAATTGCAAAATCAATCACAATCATACACATTTAAACTATAAATGCAAACTGAATTCAACCTTTATGGGCATATTCATAATCTCCTGATTAGACAATCACACACTAATGTTTCCACAGGACTCCGATCTTATTTAGAACACAAAACAGATTTAAAAAAACAACTTCTAACTGATCTAGCCAAGTATACACTCTATATTCATACTCCTAGATTCTCTACAGCATTTGGTACTATTAATTAATGCACTGCCTCATCCTAGAAATGTAGCAATGATCCAGTACACTGGAGTCAAACTGGTTCTTAAGTCCTCCCTAGAAGGACACTCCAACACAGAGCAACAGAAAAACTGCGCTCACGCTGCTCAGTGCTTCTCACACCCCAGAGGAACCACTTCTTTCTCATTTTTAGATATGAGCTGATCTACCTTAATGCAGTAATAATCACCTCAAAACTTTTATCCAGAAAATAAACAAATGGGAAAAAATATAAAAAGTGTTGCACATTACCAATTTGGTTTTAACATCCACAAAATGTGGTGCTGAGGTATACACGTGAAATAAAAGATGCACAATGCCTGAATCTTTCTATGTAATTTCTATTATGTGCATTTGTATACCAAAACATTAAAAGACAATATACGGTTAGGGATAGAAACCTTTATTCTCTTATTCCTACTAAAAATAGAATCCTTACATTTAAAGCATTCCACAATTTATCAACAATTTTCACATTGACATAAGGTAATAAACACCACACTACCGTATGCATTGATCAATACCAGTTCCCACAGTTAAGCATAGTATGCTTTGCATTTCTACTTTGCAAAAATTAGATAAAGCATTACCATAGGCATTTCTTTACGAGATTATTTGAATTATATTTAAGTTCTTAATGATACAGATCTTGAAACTTCTGGGTTTTTGTTCACAGCTGCTTAGAATAACTAAATATTTCATTATTATGCCCCCATGTACAAGAGGTTTCAGGTGATACAAGGTCTTCCACACTTGCACACCAAGTACAAACCAATATCCCTTACTGTAGTTCATCAACACTGAATCACAGAAAATAATGTCTGACTTGCCTGAGCCTAAACTAACCTATAAATGTTTAATGCTGGAAAACTGTTAAGAGGTTACCCAGTGATGTTCCAAATTACTTCGTAAATCACTGGTACTTTTCATAAAATTTCTTTTGTTCATTCTTTTACATCAAAGTTTCTCCTTTTATCACTTCCTGAACAAAATTTCCCTGTTCACTTTCCAACATACAAAAGCCACATGAAATTGTCTGTGTATTTCAGCGTAGAAAATTGTAGGAGCAATATGAAAGCTGTAAGAACATCATTCTTTAACTAAGACAGAAAACTTTCACTCCACTTTGTTTTTAAAACAGCAATTTCTTTTCTACATGAAACTGAAATTTATTAATAAATATAAGCTACTGCCAGGCAGTGGCTGTGCTGGGGCACAACAGCTCAGGCTTAGAATAACAGGAACAGAAAGGTAATTCCAGGACCATCCTCTTCCCATAGTTCTCAGACAAGATGGCAACCTGCAGTAGCCACCTCATAGTGGAAGAGAGAGTGCAGGCAGTGGTTAGGTTACTGTGCAACTGCTCATCTTCGACAAAGTTAGCTGATAAAACTAGTTTATACACTTCACTAAATACTAAAGCAAAGATGCTGCTCATAAATGCAGCTAGTGGGCTGATTAGCATAAGTTCATGACAAGTGCCCTGTGCTGACAAGTGTCCTGTGCTGTTAAATAACAGCACAGAAAAAGAAAGATTTAAAATACCAGTTGGAAAAACAAATACTTTGCTTAACATGAGGCTCCCCTTGCATGCATATAAGTTCACAAAAACAGCTTGCTGAACCAGATGGCTATTTCACTTGTATGTCTTTACTACAGAGATATAGTTGCTAGATCGCAAAGGATACACAAAAAATTCACAGTATGCATGTACCAAATCTGCTTTATAGAAATAATAAAAAAAATAAAAAAAACCAAACACACCCCCTTACTATATAACACTGTATTTAAAGACTAAATGAAAACAACATTTCTCAGAACACCGAGCACAGAGAAATCCTGGATTATAAAGCTACTCACCAAGGAAATGAAATATCTACATGAATACTTTTAATAAGCCTTTATAACCATGCTTTACAAGAACTACGCACGCTCTCTCCCTCTCTCTCTGATACTGCCTCAATTCCTAATAGCAAAGCTCCTGTTGAAAGTAAAAATCATGTTTTGAAGGTTACATTATTGTAAAGATCATTTGTTACGATTTGTATCAGGAAGTGGCTCATCATGTATTGATTGCAGTTTGGTTCCCAGTGCCATAAACAGCAGTACAGCATCAAAATTATGACTGAAAGTGGCAGCTATTTAGAGAGGTACAAGCAAATTAGTAAGTGATAAGAATTAAAACTGTCAAAATTTCCCAGGCATTCAAATCATGTATTCATAAATTACAGCAACTACAAGGATATTCGTTATGCAAATAAAATTACTTTATGCTAATAACATAAAATGATAAAAGCATAAGTCACACCACTTATCTTTTGGGAGCAATCCTGACCTCTGATACGTAGGGACAACACATCTGACTTCAAGCAAGTATTCTGCTGAGAGCAGACTATTCTCTTTTCTCCTCCTTACTTGGAGTATGTCCAATATAAAATCATTAAGATTCATGAGTCTTACTGTAAAGTGCACTTACCGGTGCTGGATTATCTTTAGCTTCCACACCAAAAACATTCCGTCGTTTCACTGTCAGCAAGTCAAGATCTTTAGTATCATCATCATCGTCGTCATCATCTTCAAAGAACTGCATGGAGTCTGGGTTTGGTACCCTGCCTGGTACAGGAACTTCTTTTTCCTCCTCCTCCTCAGATACCTCTTTCAATTCATCCTCAGACGCACTGCTCTCCTCAGCACCTTCATTGGAAGCAGAACATTCCTCAGTTTCCTTCCTTCTCTCCTTTTCCTTTGTTTTGTTATCAGATGCCTTTCCACTGAAATTAGTTTCGCATTTCTCCACTCCTTCCTCATTTATCGAGAGGGTATTTTTATTTTGCTCTGTCTGCTTCAAGTGATCTGTCCCATCAGCTGCCTCATTCACACACAGCTGCTTCCGAACTTTTTGAAGAAATCTCACACGGGGTGCCATGGCAAGACCAAGTGATCTAAAGCATGGAATTAAACAAATAAATCAATCTGAAAGGCAGATACGCAAAATTTGACTAAATTAGAAGCCCTTATCAATGTCTCAAGTGATTCAATTTTAATTATGGTAATTCATATTGATACCTTTTGACCAACATATTTACAAAACAGTATTTAGCCTACAACAGTACAGTCTAGCTTGAAAAACACAAGTGAACTTTGGAAGGGGAATGAAGGTGAAATAACTGAGAACTCTCAAGAACAAATCCTCCCAGGAAAGAAAGCAAACAAAGAACCTGAAAAGCTGTAGACAAGAGCAAATTATCTATGATTCACAGTAAAAGATGGTGGAAGAAACACCAATGTTATTTGGTATTGAAGATACATGGATATCATGTCAAGGACAGATAGCACTGATATCTGTCAGTGTCCTTCACTGCTACAAGTGCACCCAGAACATTATCCCCACCACCTCACCGTGATGGAGAGATCAGAAGAACACACACTGTACGGATAAATGACTAATCGCAGAAAAAGCTAAGGGAGAGACATTTCTCCCTTAAAGGAAATCTCACCTGCCTGCATCCCTCTACAGCAAGGCTTTACCTTCATGGCATATATAACTAGCAGTGCCAAAAATACTATTATTTTACCCAGTTATTCCTGATAATTCAAAGTTATACTAATACTCTTACACATGAAGGGACAAAAATAAGCCAAAAAGCAAAAACACTGTATAACAACAATGCTGGAGAGCATTGCATGGGAACAGATACTCTGTCTCAAACAGATCATTTGACTTCAGTAAACTTTGTAATTGCCCACTATTACTACACCTATCAAATCAAATCAAAATTCAAAAAAGCAGTATTTAAGTCTTCCAGAGTTCATGAGCCTTCTCATTAGGTGAATAAAAAATGTGGGGGTCACTGGTGTTGTGCAAGGAACACACGGAGACCACAGCAACATTTAAAAAACACATCGATACAGAACTGATAGTGTTTGTAATACTCATGGCTTGTACGTACACTTAAAGGAGTAAAGTATTTAACCAACTAATATGGCCACATATACACACATACGCACACACTTATAAAAGACCAGTCTCTTTCGATTCAGATTATGCAGTTATATACCCCCTCTTCTCTCAATGCTGCTCATTTCAAGTAGACAGCATTATGTCTTCTCTTCACCACACAGCTCTGAATAGAGACTCAAGTTATGTCACAGGAGAAAAATCAACTCTATACTCCCTGGCGGAAATGTCATTATAAACATTCCATGAAGCATCCAAATGGTACTGCAGAGCAGCAAGAGTGGACTGTAGGCCCTGGAGAGCCTCGAACTGTTAATGGTAGCCAAGGGGACAGAGTAGTAAACAGGAGAGGCATCCTGCTTAAATAACAAACAAACAAAAAACCAAACCCAAACGCAACCACACCTGTGGTTAAACAGGGCAGTTTTGGTACTGGCCACAGGTTAAAACACTGAGAAGTGGACACGCACCCAAAAAGCAGCCCACACTGTTAGGATGAGGAACAAGTTTTTCAATAAATAAAGTCTTAGATTTTAATATAAAGTTAATTTTGCTTAAGTATTTCTGATAACCCAGTACTGTTCTACAAGCAATCAACAGCAATAATAAAGCAAATAGAATTTTATGAAAAAAGATCAAAGGAAGATTTTATCCAGTGTATTTTGCACGTTTACTGACAGTGCACTGCTGAGAGGATAACACAACACATTTGGGAACTGAAATTGTAGCAACCACCAATCTTAAACTTGTTTCAGTGTTTGACAGCTAACACTAATTACCTTTGCAATGAAACTATGTGTCAAAGTTTGGCCTATTGACTAACTGAAAAATAACAAAACAAAGCAGATATAATGCTTCACTACAGCAGCTGGAGGAGATTCAAACCTGGAATTGGGCCTTAACACCAGGCACAGTAAAACACATATAGATCGCTGCGACATCAACGAATGTGCAATCTCTCCAGCAAGGGGATCAAAGCAGCAAAAAAAATCCTTTGCAAAAGAAACTTTTTTGCTTTTCCAGATTTCACATTATTCTACATAAAGTACTGCTGTCAACTGTTGACAAAGTACTGCAAGTAGTAGTACTATATGACAGCTACGCAATCTGTGTTCACTTCTCTTTCTCATGCAGACAGACACAATGTACTGCCAGAAGTTTCCCTGGCTCCAGGTCGGACCCACCGCTGGCCAAGGCCGAGCCCATCAGCGATGGTGGTAGTGCCTCTGAGATAACAGATTTAAGAAGGGGAAACCTGCAGGAGGTTGGAATGTGAGAGGAACAGCTCTGCAGATACCGAGGTCAGTGAGGAAGGAGGTGGAGGAGGAGCGGGGCTGGAGGGCATGCCCCCGCAGCCCATGGTGAGACGGCAGGCTGTCCTCCCCCAGCCCGTGGAGGGGAGCAGGGAAGCAGATGTCCACCTGCAGCCCGGGCAGAAGCCCTTGCCGGAGCAGGGGGATGCCCCCAAAGATTGCCAGTACTCCATGGGAAAGACTGTGCTGGAGCAGTCTGTGCCTGAAGGACTGCAGCCCATGGGAAGGACCCTCGTTGGAGAAGTTCGTGAAGTACTGTATCCCGTGGGAGGGACCCCACGCTGGAGCAGAGGACAAGTGTGAGGAGTCCTCCCCCTGAGAAGGAAGGAGTGGCAGAGACAAGGTGTGATGAACTGACCACAACCCCCATTCCCCGTCCAGTTGAGTCTGCAAAGGAGGGGGGGGTGGGGGAAAGGTGTTTTTAAGATTTGGCTTTATTTCACATTAGCCTGTTTTGATTTGATTGGTAACAAATTAATTTTTTTATTTTTTTTCCCCAAACTGAGTCTGTCTTTTGCCCATGACCATAAGTGGTGAGTGATCCCTCCCTGTCCTTGCCTCAACCCATGAGCTTTCCATTATATTTTCTCCTCCCTACCCCACCGCCAGGGATGAGTGAGCAAGTGGCCTCATGTGCTTTGTTGCCAGCTGGGCTTAAACCATGACAGCCCCTCAGACCACAATCCTACTCCGAGTGAAGTTACAGCTATTCTTTGATTTTAGCGCTAGCATTTCATGCTTTCTTCTGGAATAAGAAATGTGCAATGTCTTCTCATAAAGACAGACAAAAAGCAGTTATTTAGTGAGATTTCACAAATTCTAACACAGAACACTAAAAACATGCTAACAGCACAATGTAGTCTTAGACTATGGTAGCCTTTAAATGGCAAGACAAATTCAGCTGATATACCAAAAAAAAAAAAAAAATCCTGTTTCATATTTTGATGTGAAATGCAATGACTTCTTCAGAGCAAGCTCTTATAGAAAGACATTTTAAATCAGCTTCTAAAAGTAATACTGAAACCAATGGATTATTTTGCTATTATAAATGAAAGTACAGCTGGCAGTTCTATTCACCAACAGAAACTGAGCTGGCCAGACATCATCATTCCCTAACAATGATCAGGGAATGCACACAAGTAAATGAACAACACCTACAATGCTCAGGTACCTCCTTCAATTCAAAGCAAGCTGACAAAGATTTTCAGGACATAAGTTAAAAGAGTAAAACTCAGAGAACATTGTATGGCTTTAAGAAGAATACCACTTTTGTTTGCTATTGAATATGGAAAAATCAAACATCAGTAAACATTTTTTAAAATTAATTCAAATGAATGGTGTATCAGACAAAATACTGCCTTTTCTGAGGTTTGTTAATTATGCTCAAACAAAGAACTTGTTACATTAACATACTAACTTCACTATGCCTCTATTTGGACGGGGTGAAAAGCTGGGCATCTCTCAACTCTTTAAAAAGACAGAAGCTTAGACACTCAGAGAAAAATCTGTCCTTGCACAAAACAAATTAAGCAGGAAATTTAAGACCAGTACAATTTTTAAGTGTCACAAGAGTTCCTAATCTGCACCTAGAAGATTTCCAGTCCTTTTTGAAATATGAGCCAGTTGTAAAGAGTCTGAGGTCACTTCTGCAGAACTGCTGCAGAATTTTACACGTTAGTGCTTCATTCTAATACTGTTAGTACATTTACTAAATATAAGACATATTCCATTAGTGAACTTCTCCAGAATGATTTGAACACATAAAAACACAGCACAGTGATTTCTTTTACTGTAGAACAAGTTCAGACAAAGATTTAAAATAGCTGGGAAAAGGTTAAATACTCCCAGAAGCTATTTCAAGAGAAGAAATGTGTATTACTTTCCTTGCAATATATGCTACATCTACATTTAACATTTAAAATGTTTTCAGAAGACAGGATGAGCAACCATTTGAAAACAGGAGAAATCAAATCAACTAAAGTGACACTAATCTGAATAAACAGGCTTTCCAGATGGTCTGATTAATAACCAAAACGAACAGAGAAATTGCTTTTGCTGTGTTATTTATCTTACTAGCCAGCTTTAGCCCTCTACATTAAGAAGCTCAAATGCATGGTACTCCACTAATAATAATGGGGGCCAAGCTAATCAAGAGTTTATGGGTCAGGATCAAAGGCCAACAAAGAAGATGTCATGGTTGGAATTCGAGCACTTCAAAGACCGAGATGTAGCCTTCTTTACAAAAGTAAAAGAAGCCTCCATATTGCAGTTGCAGGCCCAGGTGCTCTTGGTACCTGAGCCACCCTGACACCTGCTCAAAGGGCAACACAGCAGAGCACAAGCATCAAAGATTTCTCAAGTGCATTAAAGATCGTTTCTCCAAGTTAGCTGGATTAGCCAACTCTGAGAGGCACTCTACTGGAACTGCTACTCATGCATGGGCAAGTACATTTACTTCTAAGGCGAGTGAAGGTCAATAGCAGACTTGGCTGCAAAATGAGAAAAGGTAGTTCAAGATCCTAGAAGAAATGAGGATGATGCCTAAGACAATAATAATCCCGGACTTTGAGAGAGGAGACTGCAGCTTGTTCAGAGATCTGTATAGCAGGATCAGAAAGCTCAGATGCTTACAGAAGTAGTTACAGAAAGCTCAGAAAGGGATGACTGGATCTCCAGGTGGTCGAGGGGGAGTTGCATGAGAAATGCCCAAACTCTTAAGATCATTGGATGGAATATTAAGGTCTGTATGAGTAATACCATAGGAGGCTGAGATTAACTAGGTAACAGCATGAGAAACGATAAGTCTGGTTACAGGTGTATGAAAACTGGAAACAACAAAAAAAAGTAATTAGTGGCAGGCTTTTTAGTTGGAAGGAGACTGGGGTGTAGAAAAGGAAGTCCAAGGGCAGTGAGAAGGAAGGCCAAGAACCAGCAAAGGAATGACAAGATGTGCAAAGCCTGTGATGGGTGCTGCCTGGGGGACCTGCACTTGCTCATGGTAGTCGGAGCAAGGCAACAACGAAACCCTTTGCCCTAACCATGCAGTAAGGCTCATGCCTACATCCACAGCCAGGGGGACTAGGGTGAGAGTGCAGTGGGTGCTTTCCCTGATCAGTGAGATGGCAGACAGATAGGGACAGATGGATCATGTATCCTGGCATCACCCAGTTCAGACCTGACAGCACCTGCAGCTACCTACTGCTTTGTAACACTGATCTGTAAGCCATACTTGCAAAATCAGCTGGGTACTACATCGTGTGTATCAGACATTTCCCAAATAACTTGGCTTTAACCTGCTTTATTTATTCTCTATGTACCAATAACAGGGATAAAAAGAGAAAAATATGCTGCATTCCTCCTGGAAGACATAACAAAATTCACAGAGGAAATTGCCTTCCTTGGCAGCCCCTTAGAGCTGTGACTAATCTGTCCATTCAAGACGCTTGCCTGTTAAGATCTGCCGCTGGAGACTGATACATACATATTAGCATTTAACAAAATTAAGTGCCTGAGAAGTAAAGTATTTCGAACCCCTGCCTCCTCACTACCTTGTCTCCTATCCAGGAGGCCAGACTAACTAATTATTCCTTTCCACCCTGTTGTTTGTTTATGTTTTCTTACATTTTCAAAGCTGTCCTTTGCAATGAAAACACAAATTTCTCTTTTATGCAAGCATCGAGGTTCTCCTTCACCAAACTTAAAGGCTGCCTATGTTAACACAAGGCCTGTGCAAGTCTTCCTCCAGCAAATTATTCTTGATAGCAATTCATAATGAGAGGATACTGGAAAGAACACTAATCTACCACAGCTTAAAGGTGATCAATCTCTAGAATACATATGTGTATATGTGTATCGACATACACAATCACTTTTTGGTTTTTATATGTATTGTCTTCTAGATATACAATAATTTTATATAACGTATAAATCATTTTATATAATATACAAAAAAAGACTACTGCTTTTCTACAGACTCAGTCAACAGAGCTTAAGAGAATATCAGTCCACAGACATGCCAGGCAAAAGAGCAGTGGAGAAAGTGGGCAACAGCCTGACAGACTGAAATGCAAACCTGACAGGGGCATTAAGCAGCCTGTTTTCTCTGCAGGATTTTTAGTGGAGTAACATCTATCAAGCTAGCAGTAAATCTCCACAGGGAGGCTGAAATACTTTTCAGAGAATACACACAGAAGGTAAAGGGAAGAAAGGATCCTCTGCCATGATTTTTTGCACAGAACATAAACCAAGGTTGCTTCTGAATGCAGAATTCAAACATACCAGACTTTGAGGGCCTTTCAAATAAATTAAGCTGACTGATCCACTGTATCAGTGCATGTGCACTGAATTGAAAGCCAAGACACTGCAGGGTGTATTTAGGTAGACTAGCAGTCTGGAGAGTGGGGAAGAAGAGTGCCAACAAACTCTTCATTTAGAGCAGAATCTCCAAGTTATCTCCCAGATTTATTATCTTCTGACTTTTTGATTATGCTTCCATATATTTCACAGTCTTGACTAAACCTCTCCTACTCTTTCCAAACAACTGTCTGGTTTCTTCCATTTTAATATAAGAATGTAACTTTGCAAAGATGGGATTAGAATTGACTTTGATGAAGGACCAAATCCTGGCACAGAGGCCTGAGAAGAACAGAACCGTAGACTACTCTGTCCACACCGATATCAGATACTAGATGGCATACCATACTGATATCCAGAAAGAGGCACTGGGATTCCAAAAATTCAGCATTACCACCATCTGTCAGTTGGGTTCTTAACACACTGGTTAAGTTTATGTGGTCATCCCTCTTAGTCCTAACCTTCTGCCACTCCCCCTTACATTCAGCATAGTAAGACCTAAAATAAGGTTTTAAAGAGGATGACAAATCACACAGGTGAAGGGGCAGGCAATGCATGTAGTGAAATTTTTCAAGTTTTTGCTAGTTCTCCTTTTTAAAAATTTCTCAGTCCATAAAGTAAGAAAGCATCTTTTATAATAGGCTTATGTACCTTAAAAAACATAATCATGTTAATTGCAGCACAGCACAAGAAGACCAGGTGTTCTACAGTCTAGTAATTTGTCACATTTTAGTTCATTATGCCACGTGCTGACAAGTTTGAAGACTTAAGTCTTCTCTGTATGAAATTCCAGAGACATAAAATTAATTTACCATGCATCTTTGAGCACCTTCCTGCTCCCTTCTGTCTACCCTATGTCCCACGAGATTATTCGAAAACTTCACTTCTTAAAACAATCTCAGATGGTTGTCATCTGTAAAATCAACCTGTCAAAATTAATTTCCCTCCCATAAAATATGTGGAATGGTTCACATATATGTACAAAAATAGACATAGTAAAATAGATGCTATTCAGTCCATTGCAGATGCTTCATCTTTACCAAGCACACTGAATCTTCTGAAAAGTAATTTATGTCCAAGGAGCTATGTCCCAATCACACTCAAAATGAGACTGTAATATATCATCTTTACATACTCCAATTTCTTTTTAAATAATACACTTTACAGGTTGGCATTTAGCTATGAGGCTGAAGGGTAATCTGAAAAAAAAAAAAAAAAAACCAAAAAAAAACCACCAAACCCCTACTGTTCTCTATCCTTTTACTTCACAAGTTTTGTCTTCTATTGTATATAGCAAATGTACCTTCTGTTTTAAGAGTTTTTTCTCTCTGTAGAGATATGTTGGTTTTGCACATAATTTTTATTTAGAATGTCTTTGAAAACATGCAAAAGCACAACATAAATATGAAACTGTAAATACATTACAAGACTGTCCAATTCTGTGTGTTAACATAGTCAAAACAGCTATTTAAAGCTATCACACACTCCAAAACTTCTCACTATACAATTTTCACTTTCCAACTTGACCATACTTACAGGGCATATTCTGCTAGAGGCAATCGGAAAACATCAAATACTTCCTTATTCTTCATCAAGTAAACTGAACGCAAGTAGGATACAAAACACTGAAAGAAAAATAAAAGTATTTAACAAAAAAAGAAACCACTCAATTACTAACATATGAAACTAACATTATACTGTTGCTCTAAACACAAAATAGAATTTCACTATTAAGTGGTCTAACATTGATTTCAGGCTTTAATTCTTTTACACAATACCCATCAGCCAAAATGTATACAGAAGTGATGCAACTTCAAATATTCAAATATTTCATTAAATGCACAGTAATTGGCTGAATTTCCCAACTGTATGTCATGTTATTTTCCCTAGAAAGAAAATATGGCAAATTAGTCAGAAGGAAACATCACTGATTTTTCTTCTCCCAGCTTTTCCAAATGTTGTTATGCTATTCTGATATCTGAATTATGTGAAAGCAAGAACAGACTGTGTTGCTATCCATCTGACGTGTCCTGACTTAATCTTAGCCACTAACAGGAAGTGAATCAACTCAATGTAGCGGCACTTCACTGTGGCCTAAGATAATTCGTATTACCTTGCATTTGCCATCAGCTCATCACATACATGCAGTCAATGAATGCAACTCAGCTGATCAACATAAATTCACTATACAACATCCACTAAGATCAGTCTAAGATTGAAGTTTCAATTAATCCCAGACTTTCACCAAGAAAACTGGAAGCACTGCATAACAGAATAACTTAATCTTGTGTTGCATTTTCCCTCCATCCTTCCCAAAAGAAAAGATTCTTATTCATCGCATGTTTCTTTTACATAGTCTATTTCTGCCTATCATCAGCCACATAAATACAGGAATATTTTAAGTACCAGAAAAGATCTTTGGATTTCTGTTGTTAGTAACCTAATTTCTAACACATTCCAAAACTCCTACCATGAGGCTTAAACCAGTAAACACTAGTAACAATAGCAAATTAAGTTCATAGGGTTATATTCAAGCATACTATAATCACACCCTTGTTCTGGTACAGGCAGCTGTCAGAGAAAATTATTGTATTAATAATTCATGTGGAATTTAAAAAAAAAAAACAAAAAACAAAACAACAAAACCCACAATGATTTCTTGTTAACCTGAGATAGAATAGGAAAAGACCCAATAGTTAGGAGTATCAATCTGTTAGGAGCATTGTTCTCTTATGGGGATTCTTTAAATGCTTATAAGAGAAAAAACATTTCCAAAGGTGAAAAGAAAGATGAGACAGTAAAGTAAGCAATGTCATAAAGTCATACTTTTCCCCTTGGCAAACTGAAATAAAAACTATTAATTGTAAGACATGT
The DNA here is from genome assembly GCF_947461875.1 of Haliaeetus albicilla. Taxonomy (NCBI): domain Eukaryota; kingdom Metazoa; phylum Chordata; class Aves; order Accipitriformes; family Accipitridae; genus Haliaeetus; species Haliaeetus albicilla. Next base: position 9,928,840 of record NC_091502.1, read on the forward strand.
AAGAGCTAAGAGATATACTTTTTAAGCTGCCCAACACTTCATTATGGAAGTAAATTTTCATTTGCTTATTTTTCCAAATGCTAAGTTTTGGGGTAAAGTTTCCTGTCCAGATTACGTCCTTCAATTAATTTTAGCAGTGGAAGGTGATAGCACAATACATTCAACTGCTACCTAGAATGAGGTGTGGTATAAAACACTTTTTGGTCACATTAAATTACTAATCGTTTCACAAAGATAACTAGAACCTTTAAGAAAGGCTTCAAATTTGACAGAGCTCATTAATCTATTGCCGTCTAGCAAGCAGTGACAAAAAAAAAATGACAGAGCCTCTTTTTTTCTCTGTACTGACAGATGGAAAATAGCAGGTTAAACAAGAAGTATCTTTTCTGTGAATCTGAGAGCTGCAGATCTGAAGATCTACATGAGTCACTACATGCCACAGAGTAGACATCTCATTCTGCCTGTTGGATAAGCTATAAAGCCACCCACATACTTTATTAGTATATCTTTGGTAATCGTGGTCTAGAAATTAATAAATGATAGATATGAGGCAGAAAGAACACACCTTTTGCACACGTATCAAGCCCTACTATAACTAAGAATGAACAATCAAACAAATGCCAGATGATCTAACTCGCATCTATCAGCTGTCAACATGGTTCAGCCCACTTAGACTCAACACAATTTTTCAAGTTCGTCATGGACTGTACGCAGGATGGTATTGCTCTATGTTCAAAGAAATGGGCATCTAATTAAGGTAAGAGGCTTCAAAGATCATTCAATAGTAATATAATGACGATTAAAGTCTTCAGCTGACCTCATTCTCTATTATTTTAGGCATTGTGAACACTTCCAGCAAAAGATATTCCCTGCTCCAAGAGCTTACACCCAAACTAGAAAAGTTAGATACAGCATAGAAGAGTTGTTCTACTTTACAAGAAGAGAAATGAAGTACAGAAAGAGCAAATGACTTCTTTGATTTTGATTTGATTTCAGTACCTTCACTTTGACCTTCTTCTAAAATATCATCATCTCTCTTGGATTTTATTCAATTCTCCTAAGACTTGGTCACTCTGCACACACACACTGGACAGCTGAGGGAGAACAAGTTCAGTGAGTCTGAACTTTTTCCCTGCTCTTTTATCAATTGCTGTTGTCCACTGCTATTTTTGCTGTTTTGATATCACTTTCAAGGATGTTTCTTTTTAATAACGGAACATTACAAAAATATTATATGAATTAACTTATACCATTATGGAAAAATGTTACGGTTGGGCATCAGAAACATATTACAGTTCTATTACAATAGTAGCTAAAGGCCCCCAAAACCACCTGAGATTATTATACAAGTATTAGAAACACAAGGTAATAAGTACTATGCTCTACTAATTTGCTATATTTAAATTTTGATTTATTGATGTATTTCTTGGGTAATTGTTTTAAATATTAAAACACACACAATTCAATCTATATGCTGTTTTGACAGAATTCAAAGTCCAGTCAGGGCATGACTGGAATCTCAGGCTGTAGCACCCTGTGTGTCCCTCTGGGTGCAATGAAGAATTTAATGGACAGACATCACTTCAGTCTCCCAGTACCCCCTACACAGTAACGTCCAAACTAGCAAGAAAAAAACATTCTTTTTTAAACTGTTTTCCAGAACTGGATGAATTGATATATTAAATATTAAAATTACAAGAAATGCCAAAAGGCAGCATCAGTCCATGAGAAGAACTACAAAGGCTCCAAAGGACCCCCAGTCTGATCCACTCTCTTTCCAAGCAACAGCAGAGGAACCATGTCCTATCAAATGAACCATGAAGTTTGCTGAAGCAATTAGTAATCAAGAATTTTCTTTTTTTCCCCCCCTTTTTTTTTTTAAACAAAGTAAAAGCATCTTGAAGTAAATCAACAAGCTTAGAGAACACAATCACTTAGACCTCATGCCCTCAACACAGTACACTATATCCTACCTGAACTTCTGTGCACAACTGTGCTGTTTCACTGCTATCTGATCCATTCAGGTAGGGAATTTATTTCTTACAAATGTCAAGAATTTGGCAGCTTGCAACAGACAGGCTAGACAGCACAATGCCTATGTCTTTGAGAATTCCAGCATTCCAGATAAGGATCCAAGGTCAGGATTTCATTTGCATTATTTTTATTGTTTTATTCACATTGATATGTAAGACTACTGGGGCATATTTGCATAGTATGTCTGAACACTCATAATTAAATCTTATTAAGGAGGGACAGTTCCACAATAAACCACTTGTCCATAGTTCAAGATTTTCAAAAACTGATTTATGTACAGTTTGCTGCAAGACAATACTGCACTGCTACCCATAAATGAAAAATTGCAACAAAAATGGCTTGAAAGGGTAATTAAATGGCAATTAAAAAAATTTTTTTAAATTAATTTAAATTTTTATCTGTAACACTGACAGATGGCCCATGTTTGATTTTATTCTTGTGCTACTCTGAACTTAATCATTATTTTCTTTTGCCTAATTCAGAATGATCTTCTCTGCCTTTTAAGAGATCTTAAGAAGCCAAAGCCAGAAACACAGAGGTTTGCTAGTATTTTCATTCCAAGTAACATAATGCTGGCTTCCTCCTACTCTTGTCCTCCCCCAACCAGCTGCTCCGTCACTTCTAATACAAATTGTTGTAACTGCAACTTCCTGTGGCAGTTGGAGATGATCATAATATGTCACCAGTACACATGGCCTGTGCAATGTTAGGATGAAGCTTACGCTGACATGCTACAAGTAATACTTTGTACGCTACAAAAACGTGGGATACCTAAACACCAAAAATAGTAGTCCCTTGAACATTGCCTTTATTGCCTTTACCTAACCCCTTCAATCAAAAGGGCTACTGAACTGAAAAGAGTACCCATTTCCTATTCTTCATCATGCTACCAAGAATACATGATGAAAAGTAGATGTATTTGCACTAATTTAAAAGCTTTATGCTTTACAGAATCACAGAATAGTTGAACATGAAAGGTACCTCTGGAGATCATCTAGTCCAAAGCCCTGCTCAAAGCAAGGTCAGCTAGAGAGGCTGCTCAGGAAGACACCCAGTTTTAATATCCAACAACCAACACTGCACAGCCTCTCTGTGCAACCTGTTCTAGTGTTCAACTACACTCACAATAGAAGTTTTTTTCTTGGGTTTAAATGGAGGTTTTTTTATATATAAATTTTTGCCTACCACCGTACAGAGCTACACAATTGTGATGACACGGTGGAGTGCTTATGGGTGAGGATGAGAGGGAAGGCCAAGAAGGCAGATATTGTGCTGGGAGTCTGTTATAGACCGCCCAACCAGGTTGAAAAGACGTATGAATCATTCTACAAGTGGCTGGCAGTAGTCTCAGAATCGTGTGCCCTTGTTCTCGTGGGGGACTTCAACTTTCCAGATGTCTGCTGGAAATACAACACAGCAGAGAGTAAACAATCTAGGAGGTTCCTGGAGTGTGTGGAGAATAACTTCCTGACACAGCTGGTGGGTGAGCCTACCAGGGGAGGAGCCTTGCTAGATCTGTTATTTACAAACAGGGAAGGATTGGTGGGAAGTGTGATGGTCAGAGGCCGTCTTGGGCTTAGCGACCATGAAATGATAGAATTCTCAATTCTTGGTAAGGCAAGGAAGGGGGTTAGCAAAACCACCGCTCTGGACTTCCGGAGGGCAAACTTTGGCCTCTTCCAGGCACTGGTTGAGAGAGTCCCTTGGGAGACGGTCCTGAAGGGCAAAGGGGTCCAGGAGGGATGGACATTCTTTAAGAAAGAAATCTTAATGGCTCAGGACCAGGCTGTTCCCATGTGCCGCAAGTCGAACCGCCGAGGAAAATGACCGGCCTGGCTGAACGGGGAGCTTTTGCTAGGAGTCAAGAATAAAAGGAGAGTTTATCATCTCTGGAAGAAAGGGCGGGCAACTTGGGAGGAGTACAGGGATCTTGTTAGGTCATACAGAGAGGTAATTAGAAAGGCAAAAGCTCAGCTAGAACTAAATCTGGCCACTATCGTAAGGGACAACAAAAAATGTTTTTACAAATATGTTAACAGTAAAAAGAATCCCAAGGAGAATATCTATCCTTTAATGGATACAGAAGGGAACGTTGCCACCAGAGGTGAGGAAAAGGCTGAGGTACTTAATGCCTTCTTTGCCTCAGTCTTTAATAGGGAGACCAGTTATCCTCAGGGTACTCTGCCCCCTGAGCTGGAAGGCGAGGACGAAGAGCAGAATATACCCCCCTTAATCCACAAGGAAATAGTTAGCGACCTACTACGCCATCCGGACACTCACAAATCTATGGGACCTGATGGGATCCATCCAAGAGTACTGAGGGAACTGGCGGAGGTGCTTGCCAAGCCGCTCTCCACCATCTATCGGCAATCCTGGTCAACGGGGGAGGTCCCAGAGGACTGGAAGCTTGCCAACGTGATGCCCATTTACAAGAAGGGTTGGAGGGAGGATCCGGGGAACTACAGGCCTGTCAGCCTGACCTCGGTACCGGGGAAGATTATGGAACAGTTTGTCTTGAGAGCACTCACATGGCAAGTCCAGCACAAGCAGGGGATTGGGCCCAGTCAACATGGGTTTACAAAAGGCAGATCCTGCTTGACCAACCTTATCTCCTTCTATGACCAGGTGACCCACCTAGTGGATGAGGGAAAGGCTGTGGATGTTATCTTCCTTGACTTCAGCAAGGCCTTTGACACTGTCTCTCATGGCATACTCCTTGAGAAGCTGGCGTCTCCTGGCTTGGACAAGTGTACTCTTCGCTGGGTGAAAAACTGGCTGGATGGCCGAGCCCAGAGGGTTGTGGTGAATGGGGTGAAATCCAGCTGGCGGCAGGTCACAAGTGGTGTTCCTCAGGGCTCAGTGTTGGGCCCTGTTCTGTTTAATATCTTTATCGATGATTTGGATGAGGGGATTGAGTGCACCCTCAGCAAGTTTGCAGATGACACCAAGTTGGGAGGCAGGGTCAATCTGCTTGAGGGTAGGAAGGCTCTACAGAGGGATCTGGACAGGCTGGATCGATGGGCTGAGGCCAACTGTATGAAGTTCAACAAGGCCAAGTGCCAGGTCCTGCACTTTGGTCACAGCAACCCCATGCAGAACTACAGGCTTGGGGAAGAGTGGCTGGAAAGCTGCCTGGCAGAAAAAGACCTGGGGGTGTTGGTTGACAGCTGCCTCAATATGAGCCAGCAGTGTGCCCAGGTGGCCAAGAAGGCCAACACCATCCTGGCCTGTATCAGAAATAGTGTGGCCAGCAGGAGCAGGGAGGTGGTTGTTCCCCTGTACTCGGCACTGGTGAGGCTGCACCTTGAGTACTGTGTTCAGTTTTGGGCCCCTCACTACAAGAAAGATATTGAGGTGCTGGAGCGTGTCCAGAGAAGGGCAACCAAGTTGGTGAGGGGCCTGGAGCACAAGTCTTATGAGGAGTGGCTGAGGGAGCTGGGGTTGTTTAGTCTGGAGAAGTGGAGGCTGAGGGAAGACCTTATCACTCTCTACAACTACCTGAAGGAATGTTGTAGTGAGGTGGGTGCTGGTCTCTTCTGTCAGGTGGCTGGTGATAGGACAAGAGGAAATGGCCTCAAGTTGAGGCAAGGGAGATTTAGGTTGGATATTAGGAAAACTTTCTTTACTGAGAGGGTTGTCAGACATTGGAATAGGCTGCCCAGGGAAGTGGTTGAGTCACCATCCCTGGAGGTATTCAAAAAGTGTGTAGACAAGGTACTCCAGAACATGGTTTAGTGGGCATGGATGATGGTTAGATTTGATGATCTTGAAGGTCTTTTCCAACCTAAATGATTCTATGATTCTATTCTATGATTCTAATACAGGAGATACTCCAAGTGCTCAATCATCTTTGTGGTTCTTCATTGCTCTTGCCTCCAGTATGTCCATGTCTGTCTTGTATTAGAAGCCCAGAATCAAACTTTGCGTTCCAGATGTGTCTCACCAGGGCTGAGCAGAAGGCAAGGGAAGGGAAGGATCACCTCCCTTGACCTGCCAGCAACGCTCTGTCCAATGCTGCCCAGAATGTGGTTGGCTTTGCTGCAAAGGCATACTGTTGGCTCATGTTTAGCCTGTTGTCCACTAAGACAACCTGTTGCCCCAGGTCCTCTTCTCCAAAGTTGCTTTCCAGCCATTTGGTCCCAGCCTGTACTGCTGTATGAGGTTCCTCCTCTGCAGTTTCAGGTCTCAAACAGCTGGGAAAGACTCAAACAAAACAGCAGAAACCCTCAAACAGCTGAGAAGCAGTGACTACTAAATCAAAACTTACTTTCATACCCAAGACTAAAATAAATGTCCTCACCTACGACTTAACCTTGGCACAAGACCAGTAGGTTAGGCGGCTCTTCAGGCATTAGCATTATGAGCCCATGTTGAGCCCATGTCAACTCACACAGGCTATACAGGCTTACTTAACACCAACTGCTAATATGTGATTATTGTTTCTCCTAATGCCGTGTTTTAAAGTTTAAAAATCAGAACAATTTAGCAGTTCCAAACAGTGCTGCTAGGGCATATATGAGCAGGTCAGTTGTTCCAACAGCAGTTCTATTCAACTAGCATGCCTCAAGAACTATAGTGAAGCAGATGACTTACCCTTTGAGCTTTGTCTTTTAACTCCTGATCTTGGGCTAAGAAAGCTTGCATCCTCTTTTGGATGTCTGTAATTTTTTCAGGATTAATTCTAATTAAAAACAAAAAAAAGAGGAAGAAAGTTAGCTTTAATTATTAGAACATGCAAAAATAAGCACCTATTAAGTTCTCAGGAGTATCTTCACATCTTCTGCAGTGCTTTAATATGCATAAACTTATTACCACTCTGAAACAGATGAGAATGGAACCGTAATAAGAATGAAGCACAAACTCCTCAATCAAATAATACAGAAAAGACAAATGGGAGCTCAGACTTTTTATCCAGAGACAGTTTTCAGTGAAGGTGGTGAAACTTCTTCCAAAGCAAAGTCAAAATCAGCAGTAAAGAACTTCTTGAATTTAAAAAAATGTTGAGGAAAAAATATAAAGTAGTATAATGAATTATTGTACTACTTTATATTGAGATAGCAGTCTTCATATGGAAATTCTCAGCATTTTTGAAAGCTTAAATAAGATCCATTGCCCTGGGAATACTGAAATTTACGTACTTCTTTCTTATAGCCAAATGAGCAAAAATAAAGGACCTTAGGATTAAACAGATTTAAGAGCTCCTCAAGATACCGATCAAGTGAATAAAGAACAGTGACTATTACAGAAAATGCCATTAAAACTAGTAACAAGGCATGCCAGTCCTCTCCCAGACTCTGGATTTTTACTTATTCCAGTGATACCTACACTATTCCAGGTTTATTTGCCCAGATCTTTTCTTATCTACTTCTGGTTTTGATCTGCCAGTGCCACCCAAGTGTACCACACAACCTACCAAACACGGTAGGAGGTTACCACTCAAGTAGAGGTCAAAAGAGATGCACAAGTACCAGATTTCTTAATCTAGTTCGTGCTGCTGTGTGTCATGTCATCCCATACTGTACAACAAAACATAGCCGTTGCTGAAGGAAGTCAAGAAGAAAAAAAAAAGAATCAATCATGCCTCTTCACATAGAGGTAAGTCAGTCTAAAAAACATGACTCTGATTAAAATACTAGGCAAGAAACATTTTATAGTTATTTTTTGTAACATAAGCCATTATCATCGGCTATTATTCTTACTAAATATGAAAGCAGCAATTAAGCAAGGGGTTGGAGTGTATTACCAAAGAATAATTTAATTTATAAAGACACCAAGCTTTATTCCCTCACCATTTCAATTTCTTATCTCTGTCAGATACAGAGTGGAAAACTGTAGCATACACAAGAGCTATTTAGCTACAGTTTTAGCGAAAGATCAAAAAGCTGAGTTCCAGTTTCAAGCTAGCATGTCATTTGCTCTGAAACTGTAAAGACATAAGAAAGAAAAGGCATGAAATATGCAGTGGGGGACAAACTGACCAACAAGTCTTTGAATTGCAATGCAGGATGGAATGCACACAAGATATCAGACAGAAAAAGTAAATAGAGAGAAGGCTCTTCTAGATTTTATTCTATAAAACAACATTAAGAAAGTGACAATGGAAATATTTATGACCCTAACAAAGGAAAAATGGTAGAATAGCAAAATAAAGGTAGTGTCTTGCTTAATACCAAATTGTATTAGAAGGTACAAACACAAAGTATACTACCTCACAGCAGAGGAAAGACAGGAGGAGGAGTAAAAAGGATGGCTGGATGACCTGAAACTCAAGAAGAAAGCTTAAAGTAGAACTGAAGACAAGTACAAAAACAGCACAAATACACTGGGATAAAATAAGAATTACAAGCACAAAATGAGATACAAAAAGTAATGAAGGGGTAGCATGACTAACAAAAAAAAAAATTAACATGAACACACTTGGTAGTAAGACAGCCGAGAGAAGTGTTGGATTGCTGTTATGTTATGGGAAAGCTATTAAGAGATGACCTCGAGACACTTAAATTAGCCAGTGTCTTTTTTTTTTCCCCAGTCTTCACTCAAAGTGGCAGCTGTAATCAGACAGCTAACAACAGCTACAGCACAGTCCAAGCTCACACCAGAATCACAAATCACGGGGTAACAGGTATTTAGATAAATCAGCTGAGCCAAAAGAAATTTGCTCCATAGCAACTAGAGAGAAAGACAAAGCACTTTTGAGTCATAGTTGTATCTATTCTTGAGAACTCATCTGAGATAGATAAAAATCTATGAGACGGGGCAAGTAAACATAGTGGTCATCTTCAAAGGGAGCAAAAAAAGAGAAGTTAAAGGATTAACTTTTTTCTTGATACCAAAAAACCAACTTTTAAGCACCTCAAGAAAATATGCAAACACACAATGGCCAACATAGCTTAGTCAGAAACAAAACATGACTAATCAATTTGATTATCCTTCATACCAGCATTAGCAGGCTTTCAGAATAGGAAAGAAACAGCAGTTGTCACATTTGATGTTAGCAAAGCATCTGGCAGTTGCACATTCTCATAAGCTAGGGAAACATGGTGTACATGAAATCGTTAAGTAAATGCAAAACTGGCCTTGGAGCTGTATTCAAAGAGTAGTTCGGACTGTCAACTACTCACTTTTCACTGTCAAACTCAAAATGCATAGCAAGTTCCAATTCTCACCTGGGCCTGCTATTACTCATTATTTTCTATGACTTGATTATTGTAGGAATATGATTCACTATTTATAGGAGACAATACATCATTGGGGCTCCAAGCATAATGGCCAATAATCTTAGACAAGATGTAACAACATTTTGTTGACTGCACATACATTTTAGTTTGAGTTACTTGGTTGAAATTTGCAAGAAAAGGGTTTGAAAAAAGACAGAAACACAGAAGATACTTTACAATTAAAAGAAGGGCAAGATAATGTGGTATAGATCTAAGCAATATCAACCAAGAATATAGTGCCCTGAGCACATTTTGAGGTTATGTGTTTGTTAATGAACGAGTAAATTTGCAACACTGAATATTAGAAAAAGACTCATAATACTGGATTCTCTCCACTAAAACACTGTATCATGACAGCCACCCACTGTCATCTTCGTCTCATGCTGGGATTCCAAAAATAAGAAAGCTGGTCATTGTTAAATTGGATTTTGGTTTTAATGAGTTTGCATGTTATTTCTTTCTGAACAATAAAACTCTTTACAACAATTATATACATGTGACTATTTGGAGAGACAAACCTAAAATCTAAACACTTAAATGCATTATCGTAATTTATAAGCTTGCCTAAACAGCTAAGCAGCAGTGAGCTAGAAGGGCATTTTATGACATTGTCATTTTTACTAGGCTGTTTATTTCTTTTCTTACTCTGTGAGCACAAATCTTGCATTTAAGTAGCAGTATAACTTTTTGAAATTGTTGTTTTGCTTAGCAGTTGCATAAATGGCCACACTTGACTGTGCCATGATGTAAATATGAACTCAGTTTGCTTGGTCTCATGAACTGATCAGACATCACTCCAAATTTCCTGGTCGATACGCACTCTGCTTTCCTCTCATTTCCCCTGTTTTTAAGACCAGGATAGAAGCACTGCTTTAACTAGATACTCTCTCTTCCCCATCCTCTCCCAAGCAGAATTTAAACAAAAAAGTTCAACCAGCACCAAAAAGACCATACTGCCATGATGCAGTAAAACAGTTTCCATATTCCACTCAGCTTCCAAGCAGCAGCAGCTTTTGCTCTGTGCTCTCAGCCTGGAATGTGGCTGTCTATGGTTACACTGGACAACCTGGAAGGCTGGAGAGAGGAGGAAGAGCTGGGACCTAAGGAAAGCTGCTCAGAGTTGCCAGCCTCACACCAGCAGATCACATACAGGTGCATAACCATGCTGGTTAGTGACACCAATGGATTGTCCTACAGTAATGATGGTAATTGGGAGGCAGCAAGTCTTAATAGATTCCCTAGTATTAACATTACTGTAATGGGGAATACACATCCAAGTATTCTCCACTGTCAGAAAAAAAGGTGTTTTGTTATTGTTGTTTTCTTCAAGAACCACATTTTTGTCATAATATTAAAGAAAGCAATATTACATCATGAGTATCTACATACTTGCACTTTCTTTCCCAAAATTTTCTGGACACAAAATTTGTTATGATAACCCCTTAGGAAGCAGCTCTTATCTTGTCACTCAAAAAAACTGGATGCCATGAAGTAGTCCCAAGGTACTATCAAAAATAATTTCAGTTTACAGCTTGCATCTAAAACTTTGAAATTATAGGCTCTTTATAAATATGTACATGATATTTAATATTTTCAGAATAGATTTTTTGCATATTTGAATGCTCTGAAATACGGTATTTATTATTGCATATTTTGCATTTTCTCTTGTTCTGTTTGAACACTGAAAAAGAGATGTATTGTTAAAACTAGTACCTGTAAATTGGCAGCTTGTGCTGATTAGAAAGGAATGGTATACTAACAGGCTCTACAGGGAGCTTAGATTTAAAACTGTAAATTAAGAAAACAGCCCAAACCCTAGCCTTTTGAATAGGTAGTCAGGAAAAGAAAAAAGTTCTTCCCCTCTCTCCTTTCAAATTATGGGAACTGTTTTAAAAGCTCTGTCTAAATGAAATAAATGTTAAGAGCTGTTTACATGTCAGAAAATACAAAACAGGGAAAGTAACAGAAAACTGGTTCTTGCAATCCCTATGCAAGATAACAGGTTAACAACAACAGCAAAACAAACACTTCAATTGACAGTGATATTTTAGAAACAAAAAAGCTTTCAGAATGAATTTCAGCAGTTTGAAGAGTTAAACTCTGTCAGCAGTGAGCAATGCTCATTACCTTCTAACTCACGAGTTAGAAGGTAAGACTCTCAATTCTTGAGAATCTACAATTAGGTGAACATGCACAAACACCACCAGAAGACTACAACAGAAGACCTGGACATGCATGGGTTGATTCGACTTCTTCAACAATTTATCAACTGACAAAACACACCAGGATTGTATTAATTGGGAAACTGGCTAGAAGGAAACAACCTAAGAAGACTTGCAGTTAAAAACTTTTAGGATGAAACTGGTTTACAAACCACAAGTAGTTACAAGAATTTTTTTTTAAGGATTTTAGTTAGCCTCTTACAAGTACAATACTAAACCATTTAAGCCTTAACCACACTAGGCAGACAATTCTAAGTAAAAGCATTCCCCTTCATTATGATGTTACAAATACTAATAAGGTATGTTTTGCAAATTGAAAAAACTGGATCTCAGCTGTTAAAATGTATTATCAATCAAAAGCCCTGACTTTGCTTATAATGATTCTGGTTAAGAATGTTACTTAAATGTATTTATTATACATATGCGCTAGTGGCTTGGTAAAAGAATGAATTTTGGGGGTGGTGTTTAAAAAAAAAACAAAAAAACAAAAACACAAAAACAGAGAGTTTTCCATTGATGTAACATCAGATTAACAAGAATGTGTTAAGAGATGCAGCCATGGATGTCTGTCCAGAGACACATCTAACCTGGATTATAAACAGAAGATGCATTTATTGCTGGGGAAATTAAATATTTGCCTTATTAAAACTGAATTGTTATCCTAATACAAAAACACTGATTTGTATTTACATGGATAAATACAGGCTAAAGAGGCTTTTTTACCATTTTCTATGATAAGCTGTTCAAACAATTAACTGCATTACTCAAGAAGTTAAAAGCCTAGCTGTCAAAGAAAGGTGAAATATTTATAATGTGCATGGGATCGGACATTTATTTAGGGAATATCAAAATAAGATAAATTATTTGAATAACTATCATTTTAAAAAGGAAAAAGATGAAGTTTGAAAAAAGACACAATTTGCTTAGGCTGTGGTGGTTATACAGCAGATCCTTTTAAAGAGCTATGATGCTTAAAGGAAAATATCAGACTTTAATTCAGTTTCTTTACTGATATCGTCCTCATTCAGTTGGGGGTTTTTTTGTTTGGTTTTTTTGTTGTTGTTGTGTGGTGCTTTTTTTTTTTTAAACAGCAATGTCAAAAGAAAGCTTTAAGCACAATTAGACTTTTGGTAGTTGTTTGACTCCATTCTAGTCCTTATTTTCGCTGTTTTAGCGAAAGTTGTCTTACGTTTGAAGTTCATGCATATTCTACACAGAATTGATAGGCGTTTGACCAGAAAAGGTGTATTTACTTCACTGGCTGCTGTGTACTGTTTGTTACATAGAAGCAACATTCACAAGTACAGTTCACAAGTGCCTCTGAAATGGCATATCCTATACATCAAAAATACTTTAAAAAAGTAAAACTAAGCCTTAAATCTGGACAGTGCTATATGCATGTTTCTATTCTCTGCAGAAATGACAACTTGTTAATTTTGAGCTGACCTGAAGGTTTAAGCAATGAAGTAATAACCACCACTTAAAGTTTCACCCTATTTTGATTTCTTCTCAAAAACAATTGTTCCACAAACACTTTCTGCATACAGTTAATTATCTTCTTTGCTTAAATATTCACATCTTCACATTCAAACCACAGCTTTTCAAAGTAAAATAGTCCTAGCCTTGCTCATACCCACTTGTACAGAAGCTTAATTTTCTACCTTGTCATCCTTCTCTGATTTCTTCTAGCTCCATTCTACAGTTTTTGGCATAGTGCAACCTGAACTACATAAATATTCAAAATCCAGTCAGGCTCATACCACATTTTCTGGCTTGCTTTCAATTCTTCTTCCATATTTCCTTCACACTCTGTTTCCTCTTTTGATTTAACATTAGACTGACAGGCTCAAAGAACAATGAACTCCCTCCTACCTACAGCTGCTAATTAAGAAATTACTACCAATTCCTTTTAGTGTTTTTATTATTATTTTGACAGTTAGGGTTTTTGGTTTTTCTATATGTCCATTACTCTGCATTTACTAGAAATTGCAAATGTAAAAGCTTTTTTATTTTTACATGGTATCATTATATGCTTCTGCAACTCTTTCAAAGTCAGTTCTCTCTTGTACAGATAACACAGATCTCTACAGGTTTCCATCAGAATATTCTCTGCAGTATGTAAAATGACCATTTAGCCACATTTTTTATTTCCTGTTCTTCAACTAACTGATTCAGAAAGATCATGACAAACTGCAGAAATAGTCTAGAACTAAAGACAGGTAAGAGAAACAAGAATGATAACAGGTGTAAAAAACATAGAAGGACAGGTTAAAGAAATTGTATTTGTTTAATCTGCAAAAGAAAAGAGGAGAAAGAGATAGCATAATTATGTTCAATTACATTAAAAGTATTGCAAAGAGTAAGAGAATACATCATTTTCCATATATTCTTGGCACAGGACAAAAGAAATACTTCAATTACTTACAAGGCTTATCAGACGCTTGAAGAAAAAACGTTAATGGTAGGAACTGTTGAGTATAGGTGAGATCACTTTGGGAAATTGTGAAGAATTGGCAAGTTAGACAGGCATCTGATAAGAATGGTAAGAATGATTTGTACAGCTGATCCTGCCTTTGAGAAAGGGGATGGAATAGGTAACCTCTCAAGGTCTTTTCCTTCTACAATGCTATCCAAATCTCCCTTGTTTGTCCACTTCCAGGCAATTCAGGCACTTTACTCCATCAGGACTGTCATAGACTCATCACACATTATTCCTGTAGAAAGAAGGCTGAATAACAGACAAGCCATTAGTCACTTACTTGATTTCACTGACAGGTACTTTCCTCTGTGAAAGCTGTTCCACCATGCCTTTTTCTTCTGAGGGAAGCAATAACAACAAAGCTTCACCACCTTCTTTGTATCTGATCAGGGAAAAAACCACAAAAGAGACACCTCAAGCAAACATGCAAAAAATACAATTTTTTGTTGATGTTTTCAATGACCAATGAGAATTTACATTTGCTTCCTTATAATCAGCCCAAGGAGCAAACAAAAATCCTCACTTCACAAAGAGAAAAGAAAAGGCAAACCAGTCAAGTGATTTGCCTGTATCTCCACTTGAGCTGATTTCAGAACTACACCTAGAGCCCTAAACATCTGGGACTAAGACACAGATTCAGATCAGTGGATCTTTTCTTCCCTAGATTAGAAATATTTATGTAGTAATCAAATGGCACTTGATCAAAGCGTACAATACTGGAAGACCTAACTACTCGCATTCATCCTTTACCAATAGGCAAGTCTTAACACCTGGTAGCGACTCATTCTCCTTTGCACATCCTGCAAGTGAAAGAAGTTAAAGGCCAGGAAAGGATAAGTGCCTTGATCCCAAACAAATCCTACTTGCAAGTTCAATAAAGGCTACTCTTCTAACAGGTCACAGAGGCACTGAAAGAAAAGCATAAAAACAGGAGTTCTTTCATTTACAGAAGTAGTTTTTAGATGCAAAAGAAAAACTACAATCAGACTGATCCCATAAGAACATATCTAGAATTCACTCTCCAATGCACTTAACAGCTATATCAAATGTAGCTGACTTGGTAATTAAGATACATGGTGGGCAAAGTAATAAAAATTCTTCTATTTTATTCATAAAGCATCTTCGTGTTCACTTTCTGCTTGTGCAGGAAAATGTCAGTTCCTACTTTCAGCAAATTTAGCAACTTGAGGACATTCAAGGAGAAAAAAGTACCCAACAGCATTAGTAAATAAACAAGACAATGGGTGTAAGTCCCACTGACAAAGTAGTAATGATGAGTTAGTTTATCTGCATTATGTAAGTCCATATCTATTGTAACACATACATTATTTCTTCTTTTACATTTACAAATAGTTCTTAAGAGTACAGATTGATAGGAAAATATTGCATAGGGTCCTCCATTATATAAAAAAACACCTGTTGAACTAAATTTCAGAAATATGCCAAAATTGGACAGAATCCAACTCACAGTCAACTGATGAGAGCAATGTGTGGGACAAAGCAAAATAAGAGAGTGGCAAGTTACTATGTAGAGCGCTCTAACTGCCAAGAGCTACTCACAGGGAAGTCCCTGGGCAGCAGCAGATTGTAAGCCTATACATAAACTGCTATGTCTACAAGTATTCCATTTATTTGAAACAAAATACTCATGGTATTATTTTTCAAGTGCCATTTTATATCAAATTATTTACTACCCTAACAGGCCTTTGGTTTGGTTCCTACTCCAGTTGTATTTGTCTTTTTCTCCTATGCTGGTAAAACTTTTCATCCATCTTATGCGTATCTGGTTTGTCCTTTCTGTTTTCTATACGGAAAGTTAACCATTTCCTCTAACTTTATTCCACTCAGCCTGCTGCCATTTCATAAATCTTCAGCTTCTGTTACTCCATCATACATTCTCCTATTGGGTCTTTACTCCATTTGCATTCATTCTTCTCCATCAAGAGAACCATCAGGGAAAAGGTATTATACAAAAGATGTAAACTGCCAGCAGAAGGGTAGGAGATGCTATTAGTTTGTCTTTGGGTCAGAGACCACAGAGAACAAGACTATGCCAGGGTAAGCCACATCTTTCCAATAAAAGCTCAGCAATGACAGAAGAAAACACCAGTCCAGTCTTTGTGCGTAGAAAAGGGGACATAAGTGCTATTTAAGGAAGTATTCGAGTCAAGACTACGTGGCTTAAAACAGCTTTTAAGTTGGAGGCGAGACAGTGCAGAAGGATGTTCTCAGGCACACCAAACAATATTCATACCATTAACTGATAAAAATAATTTCAGATGGAACATAGAGAGCCCACATTTCTCCAAGTATAAACAGTTATCACTTGGCAAAAACAGTACTGCAGAACTGTTTGAAAACTATAAACACTATCTGTCACAGCAGAGTAAGCAATGCAAGTAGCAACAAAATCTGCAGTTAAAACAGTCTGACAGCTTTTATTACAGCTCTCTGCTTTCATTTGATGAATTTGGAAAAAATCACAACAAAATGCTCTCCGATGCCTTTTTTTTTTTCCCTTCCCCAGTGCTATGCACGACGGGTTTGGGGAATGACTTTTAAAGATAATTTTTAAATGTTTAATATACGGTTTTGTCATGAGATTTCAGCCCTTACATTCTAGATTTTGAAATTTTACATGGAAATCAAATTGTTGCTAAGAGGAGAGTCTCCGCCACTTACTAACACAATGTAAATTTACTGGTTTTATATGGTTTGGTAAGTGTACCAAAACAAATGGTAAGACATTTGGACTTTGTCCCAAAAAATACTGCTTTACAGTTGTGGTTGAGGGAGAGATGCTGTACAAAAATGATAGTAACTTGATTTTAATCCATTTAATTAGTAGACCTAAAATGTTCTTAATGCAGAAATATCAGCTTGTAGAATCTTCCTTAAAAAAAAAGTTCTAAAGCAACCCATATGCTTGGTTTAAGGCAATTTATTATCTTTACCAAAAGCATAGGAGGACGTACATCACTGCTGACCAAACATCCTGTGTATGTTTCGGCCCTTTATATAATAATTAAGGTTGGGAATGACCTGGTTACGTAGACTAAGTGCACCTTGTAAGAAAGCTCTATATATTCCAACCCAGCCAAATTCGAAATGATATTTCCACAAAGTGGGTGCATGTCAGACACTGCCACTACTTGAACAAGCAATGAAGTCCTGGAAAGCCACTGAACCTTAGAGGACTTTGCATTTTATGGCAAAAATTGATGATCACAGTTCCAAGGCAGCTAATTTTTCCATGAAAAGAACCTGAGCTCTCAGAGCACTGTTGGAAAGAGGATGAAAATACTCTCTTATCTACCCAAGGGTAGTAACAAACAGGAAGACAGAGATAATATTGCTGCCAATACCAGTCTCACCCATTTAGAGTACAGAATTACACACAGCTCTGCTCTTCTCTTCAAAACAGATGCTACGAAAGGAAAGGATTCCAAAAATGCTATGAGAATGATCCAATATCTGGAAAGAATGTCTGCTTAATCTCTTAACAAGAATCTTCCTCATTTGTCAAGAAGACACAAAAAGTCTTGATCACACTATATAAACACCTACAAAGGATGATTTTTGCAGATTCCTTAAATTTAGTCAAAGGCATGAAGTGATTTGTGTAGTTTTGATGCTTCTGGCATTTCTTAACCTGTAGTGCCTGACTCAGCATTCTTAAATTGTTGCTTTATTATATTTATTTTATCCAGTGTGCAACACACTACAAAAGACCAGTGTCATACAAATCATGGAATAAATACCCATCAAGGGTCAAGGAAATTATGGTCTTAAAGATAACCTCAAAGAGAGGTTTCAGTGGAAAATTTAAGTTTTCAAAAGTGTTTTCTCTGTGTCTTTCATACTAAAAGCTTCTATACTGGCAAACTTATGAAAGCACAAGCTACTAAGAACTGGCATAAACAATAAAGAACACTTAGATATTCAGCTAAAAATTTGTTTCCATTACAATGCCTAAAACATGAGAGAAAAGAACATCCCCTCAGTATCCTAAGGGAATAAAGTTCTCCACTAAAGCCAACAAAAGAACATTTCTGTAATTATTTTAAGTAGACAGATAAAACCTTTAAACCTTTATAGATGATAAAGCAGCAAAGAGTCAACCTCAGCTACTGAAATTCTTTAGCAGGAGGACTACTACTTCTGCAGATGAGAAGACATTAGGAGTTCTCCCCATTCCTGCTGACTGCAGCCTTCAAGTTGTCCATCATCACCAAAACCAAACATCTGACCTAAAAGGCTAATTCACTTTGGTGATTTATTATTCACCAAGTATGCACCTCAACTGTGCCGGAGAAAAGTAAATTAAAAACCTCAAAGTAATCAAACTTTCTTGGACTGTGTAGTAATTGATGATATTACTTATCTTGTCATTTCCTCAAGATAATCAAGAAACCAGAGCAGGGACTCATCTTTGCATTGCGATTTTAACAGTCTCTTAGGATACCAGATACAATTCATTCCGGTTCTGTGGAAAATTGCATCTTACTTGCAGAAAGTCTTGGGGAAAAAAAAAACCCACATACTTCTAGTACAAACCTGTCTTATTTTCTAGAGTCTTTTGGCTTCAATACTTATCAAAAAGGCAAGTAACTTTTCTGCAACTCAGTCTCGACTTACAAGCAAGGAAGCTGTGACAAATCATCATTAGCACTATAAAGCCAAGGGTAGAAATGAAATATTTACACTGACTGCAGATGAGAAAAAGGATGCTTACAATCAAGGGCAAGCACCAAAGGCTGGACAAGAAGAAAATGGGAAAAATTATTTAGGACAATGTGGTACTGGCTAATTAGAAGTAGAGAAAAATGGTTTAAAATGTCAACAGCACCATTTCCCTAGCAAAGAAACACAAAGAGTTGCCGAATAGTTTCATTTCATACCAAAAAATAAATAAAACACTCAAATCAAAAGGACAGTTTATTCACCATGACAGAATCTATCTTAAACTTCTGCTAAAAATCACCCTGAGCCAACAGCTAGTATCAAACATGAAGGAACTAATAGCATGGCAACAACTCAGTGAGGACAGGATGAGAAAAAAATGCTTTTTTTGCAGGCCAAAGAGACACTCAATTTTTGCTGACCTTAACCTATCTTAATCTAACCTTGATCAGATGCAGCCAAAGGCTGCATATACCCCTAGCCAATACTATTAAAGCAAACAACACTACCATTATCACAAAGGCAACAGATGAAAACACACCATGGTTATTAATCAATTCCACCTTGCCATGCAGCTAGAGTTGAGCTTGTTCTAACTACATTCAGAGTAATTTTACATCCTTGCCACAACCATCATAACATATCACTCAGTCAAATGCACCATATTTTAGTTGTCAGTGACATACGAGTCATGGTGATACCAGAATAAAATAGGAATGGGAAATATCTGATTGATGGTCATCAGGCACCAGTGCTCTGCTGTAGGGCAGGCATCCAGTAGGAAAAAAAATGATGGGAGCAATGGAAAGACAACTGTAAAGATAGCCTGCATGGATATGCAGACCTTACAGGAAACGTTATACAGGTTGTCCTGAACAGATGTATTGCAACGTGTTTCCCTAACATTTGTATTTCAGAAGATGTAAGTTGATGCCAAATTTCAAGAGAGTTAAAGGCAGTATTTCTGCTTGCTTTGGCAAGAAAAAAAAAATCTATTTTAAAAACTGGCAAAGGAGAAAATGGAGATTATGAGATAATCATAAAATTTGGGGGAGGAGGGTTGCAGATATAAGGATACTTGCATTGCAGTTTCTTGAATTGGAATATTTCCCATTACAGAAAACCCAATATAAAGGAGGTGATGTTTTTGAAGATATTTACCACACACAAACACACAAGGAACTGTAAGTATGTAATTTTTAATGCTTTGGAGGTCACACATCTACCACCGTACTCAAAAAAAAAAAAAAAAAAAAAGTAGTGGTTTGTGGTTGGTTTTTTTTTTTCAGTCTGTAACTTAAATGGGATGTTACCAAGTTGACCTGATTAAAGATCTAATTTTAGCCTAACTGGGCCAGGATGGATAGTATCAACATATGCTGTCATCTCATCTGTCAAAAGACACAGAAGGAAGTAAGATATCACTGCAAAACTTGTGAGCTTAAATCAAAGCCCTTTCTAAAAAGTCTTGCATTCCAAGCCAACAAGCCATCTTCAGATACATTAGTATTGCAGAAACTCTCCACAGTAGATCCCTTCAGAAAAAGGAAATCAGGCATCAAGGAAGTCAAATCAACTTCTCAGCTGTGTCTTTCTCACTCAGATCAAATTTGCTAGAGACTTACCAGAAGTAAGCAAAAGACTGCTTTCTTTAAAATGTTAAGTCAGAAAGTTAAGCATTTGGAATAGCATCAAAACCAAGCCCACTAAATTTGCCTGGTTTTGCATGTGCATTATGATACACTCTAATTACGTATTTTCACTCTTCTTCTGCTGGACCCTTTGTTCATCATATGTGGTTGCCAAACTATTAATACGAAACTAATAGTTACTTCCACTATGAAGCCAAATTATTTACCATCTAAGGTGATCATTTATTCACTGTGCACCATTCACACCCTTCTCAGAACACAAATATTCAGGAGCACTTTATATTGCAACAATAATGTTCTTTACATCTTTGCATACAATTTTAGTTTCCATGAAGAACCCAGAATAAGACAATTCCATCAAGTGGAATAACTGACAAGCAAAATTCAAAAAGCAGCACAGATCCCCGCTTCTAGAGCAAAGATTTACCCCTGTAAAGACTGAAAGAATATGCCAGTGAAATTATCTAGATATTTGTTAATGTACACACTATTGCAATTGAGACTTGAGGATGAGAAAAAAAAAACCCTGGCATAGTACAGTTCTTCATCTGTGGTAAGAAGTACGGGAAAAAAGAGAATCACCACCTGAGTGTGCAAATATACATCTAGTTTTCGGAAGCTAGTGACAGTGACTTCCCAATCTATAGATTAGGTAAAAAACTAACAAACATGCTTAATATAACATGGACTAGAAAAAGTTAGAGTGAGTCAAGTTCTATGACATCTAGCTTGTAATTTATATTTTACTTTAAAATTATTTTCAATTCCTTGATAAATTAACTATAGTAGTGAAGGAAAAAGCATTTCATTGATGCAAACATTTGTCTGTGTTGCACTCTTATGTAAAGGAACAATACAACATATCTATAAAAATATATCCAAAACATATCAGAATGGACAGTTTTATTCTGAGAAGACCTATTTCAATCTGATATGCATACAAATAAATCTGTTCACCCACACACTATCCTTCAACAAAGAGAAACTAATATCCATATCTACCCCTAAGGCCTTCCACAGAAATACAATAATTCATAGTTTTGTTTTAAAATTCAACTATTAAATCTGATTATCTAAGCTACCGTTTTTAAACATATTTCTTAAAGTAACAGCTTTAGGTCTCTCATATTGGGCTCAATTCAGGCAAAACTTTGTTTCCAATTATACTACCTTCTGGGCCTTCTGACATGACGAGGACTGATGAAATCTAAGCTTCAAACCCAGAAAACGTTATTTCTCCAAGCCCAGGAGCAAGAAGAGTTTTATCTACTGTTTATCATACCTTCTACACTGCTGGGTTTCTTCCCTAACATGGTAATTTGTTATTCTCTTTTAAGTGACAAATGAGCACAGAAAACAAATGCATGAATATTGAAATTTCTATCCCATCTACACGATCAACAGTCTCTTTTTGTAGTAGATATTTTTCTTTAAAACAACAAATCTTTAACAAGAGATCTGTGTGCACTGCTAACTGAAACAGTGCTGTATCATCTACAGCAAGTCCTACCAAAGCAGCCCAACAAAAATGACAAGAAAATTGTAAAGAAAAGGTGCTTGCTATTCACAGCTGAGCAAATGCTGCAGACGGGCCGGGTTCACTGCTGGTTCCTCAATTCAGCCAGGGAGAAGAGCTCTTTCCCATCAGTTGTAAACAGTCCAACATCCCATGCAGCGTTTAAAACTAACAACAAAAAATGAACTGGCTTCATTTTTTCGTTTTGCTTTAGCTCACTTCTAATGCTTTGTTCACTCCTGTTTCTCCATTGCATAGACCTTAGTTCAGTATCCCCAAAAAATTATCAGTAAATATTGCTATGAAGTCAGAGATTGCTTTGGGGGTTGTTTATTTTGGGGTTTGGTTTGGTTTGCTCTGATCACTCAATATCCTTTTCCTTCTCCTGTCTGAACAGTAGCCCATTTGTATCTATTGCCAAGTTCTGAGAACCATGCAGCTGGGTTTTAGTCATACTACAAAACCATAATCTCCTTCATTCAATCATACTGGATAGGTGTCCTTGTTTGCCAGACAGTCTTAGTCACAAGACATAATGGACAAGAATAGGCAGTGGTTCACCAACCTTATCATGCTAGTCTCAGAATAAATTGAACTCAAAAGGCCTTGGGATGTTGTTGGGTCCTCCAGCCTAGACTGTAAGCAATCCATTTTCCACAGCAGCTGTGTCCACTCTGCTGCATTAAAATACATGTGTTTATTTATTTTTTATTACAGCTTACAGTACAGCTTCATATCAGCAGGTAATAACCTTAGCCACTTAATATTTCAGTGTATTGGAACATTCATACCATGCCATCATGAAGAGAATTCTAATGAATAACACAGTGCCAGTCAGTATAACTGCAGCATCACAGGCCACTGTCAGGAACGTAGCTAGGGTACAGCATTTAATTTTAGAGAATTCAATAATGTGAATTGCAAGTTAAATATGTGGTGTCAACAATTTCTTGTGACCTCCACTGGCAGCTATTTTTACTTAAGTTAGGATGATGACTTGACTGCAATATAATATAAGATGGTCTAAATAGTGCATTTATTTTTAAAGAAAATAAAGCAGTGAAACTGCTTCAGTGGGTCTTAAATAAAAAAAAAAAAAATTAAAACAAAAAAATCAAACAAGGAGCCGCCATCTTGACTGTACTGTCTATTCAGGACCCAAGACATGTATTCCTGGGATATTTTTCCCAATTAAAATAAATAAATAAATTAATTAATAGAGCTTCCACCATTGGAAGAAAGTTACATTAAGTCACTCACATATAAATGCTTTATTGCCACTTGCATGGATTACTCTAAAGGCTTATTAGTCTCACTTTCACACATATAATGTGCAATTACTTAAGCAGAGCCCCAACGAGCATGCTTCAAAGCTTTTTACTTCATGACAGACTAAGATCATTATATGACCTGCCCTGCCCCTTTCACCTTTCCAAAATTTGATGTGTGTGTATTCTTCAGTATTCACAAGGCATCAAAAAAACCTATAGATCTTTTAAGTCTTTATTCATACTTCTTGGCTCTAATCATACCAGCCAGTACAAAGATGGTAGACAACAAAGTATCCTGCTTTGGGAAGATGAACTTTTATTATTCATTTGTTTTCAGAGCATGATTTACCAAAAGAAAAAAAAAATATGTAGAGCTAGACAGAACATGCATGCCTGTATGCACACATCATTTAACAACAACAACAAAATTACAGTGACTTTCCTAAGTCAGTTTAAGCACCTAAGAAACTTAACCAACTAGCCTGGATTAAATGCCATCAGAAGTCTGAGTCAGACCTAAAGCATATATAGAGTTCTGGACATGTCACAGATAAAAACTGCAGAGCAGAAAGGTTTATTCTGTTTTAAATTCCACTGTCAGTGTCTTTTAAAAAAAAAAAAAAAAAAAAAAAAAAAAAAAGACTCCTGACAGAAAAATCACTAAACTCAAGTAACAGATTTTAATAGTCTTCTCTGAAGGAAAAGAAAAAAAAAATACAGAGTAGGAGGAGGAATGTAATGCTAGGAAAGAAAGAAATGAATTACCGAGACATGCCAGGATACAGGTACATCCAAAATACAAGATATTTCTGCATGAATAGAAAGCTAAAATAGACTTTTCAGTGTCTTTTCCACTCATCAATGCAATCACGACTGAAAGAAAAACATCCCTATATATGGTTTTTTCATGCCATACAACTTACAAATTACGTTAGGAAAAACAGTTGGGAAAAAAAAGTGAGAATCAGCGTGCTTCAAAAATTATTATCTTCTGCTGTCCCCTAGTGGCATTGCAACTTGTTTCACAAAATTGATCAAAGAATATTTTCAACTGTAGGTTTCATAGGCTACAGAACAGAAGGCATCAATAGAAATTAAAAGCCAGAAGAAATTAGTTTTGCAGACAAATGCTACAAGCAGCTCTTATTTACTTAGAATTTTTGAAACTAAAACCCACAGGAAAACACTGTGATCTAGTATTTTAAATTACAGACTTCTAAGAGATTGTTTGGCAAAAAATATAGTCAAAAATATTTATGGGCCTGGACATGATATTGTCAGTATTTTAGAAACTCTTTTACTGAACTAGTTAAGACTTTAAATAAATACTTTGAAAGCAGTTGGAAGTATCATCACTCCAATCATAGCATACCTTTCAAGTTTAACAGAAAAAAAAAAAAAAAAAAAAAAAAAGAAAAACCCACCACACTCAAGATATGCCAAATCTACTATAAAGTAAAAGCATTACTGGACAACACCCAGATTTTCTTGATCTTACTTTACCATAAATCAAAAATGCAGGAGTTGCATTTATGTTCTTCAGCAGGATAAAATGCAAGTGAAATGCTACTTAGGGAACACAGTGGTCTTATCCACTTAAAAATCAATCATTATCTTTCATCTTAGATAAGGCTTTGCAAAACTACAAAACAGATGTGGGAACACATCCACAATTGTTAGTTAAAGTTTTTTCAGCTCAATCCCCAAAATAATTTCTCTTGACTTTCATGTTTACTTTTGTATCACAAAATAATTTGATTTCAAAAGTAAACCGTATTTGGCATCCCAATTTTAATTACAGTTTAACACAGTCTCTTAATTAGCTGAGATATTTCATTTAGCTTTCATTCTATGCAATTATACACTCTCATAACCCATGAAAATTTGTAATTATCTCTAACCTCGTTAATGAGGACCACTAAACTGCAGTTCAGTTCATTTTTATCAAGTTTCTAGAAAAAACACAAGCTTCTCATGCTAGCTAGAGCTATTGAAAACAAGTGAAGTTTCCTACTCAACACTTCCAGTACACCAAGAAGTACATTCTCAACAATCCACATTAAAACTGCAATAGCATATTTACTCAGTGCACAGTATTTACTTGAAACTATTAGACATCTCCCTTGTTCTATTTTCAAAGATCTATTTCATGCCATTAAGTTCACTAAACGAATCTCTTTCCATGACTGCTTTAAGGACAGAGAGAGCCTGTATGTTTCTCCAGAATGAAAGCCCAGTGTATGTAGAACCTTCCTTGACCTTTGGATGAGATTAAGAAACAGAAAATATCCATAAAGGTTTTCCTACAGAAGGAATTTGCTTTCACTATCAGTCACCACCCTGCCAGCTCAAACAACTTGCTCAGATGTACTCCCAATTTCAGTAAGGTCTGGATACTGAAAAATTCACGTAAAAGGGAATGTAAATAACAGTCCAGTGAAGCAAGGAGCAGGCATCCAGCACAGCCATGGGCTACGAGACAGACCCTCTGTCCCAATTTTCATCTAAATCTGTCCCTCAAGCAACCACAGAAGGTTGTATTTAAGAGGCCGCTGAAGACAAACCCTTAAGGTTGCAAGGCTAACATCCTCATCAGTGTGACATTTTTATTAAAAGCAGTACAGAAGAGGGGGGTTATTTGTCTTCATGGAGCTGCTTCCCCTCTCTAAACCTAGTTAAAAATCACTCTTCTCAGCACCTAATGAGAATCGGGAAAAGGCCTGAGGTTCATAACTCCAGGGAGGTGCTTTAATTCAGTGACACAGCTCAGGAAGAGCTCAACAAGTCTCCTAGAAACTGCCAATTAAACAGTGCCAAATATATTGTTTTCCCTTTCAGAATGACAGTATGCCATAAAGACAAAATTACAAGCCTTCTGTGGAAGCCACACAGGATTAAAAAAAAGGGGGGGGGGAGGGGGGGGAACCAGAATTCTAACTAAGCCTATATGCTTTTCACTCAATTGGTATGCATGAGATTACATCTAGGTTTGAATTGGCTTACATCTAGGTTTGAATTTAGCCAAATAGCTACATGTTTTATCTAATTATATGTAACATTCACTGATTATGTTCACAGACAGTTTTTTTTCCAAAAGCATTTAAAAATCTGTTATTCCATTCTATTATAACAAGTAGATGGGAAAACGAAGAGCACAGGACAGAATGGGGCAGAAATGTTGCCAATTACAATGAAAACACAGCTAGAACTTCCACATTCTGAAAGAGGGCTAGAAGCACACACTCCTATTACTGTCACCAAAATTTAATGCCATTTCATCCAGGAAGACAGATTTCAAATTCCTATAGTGCAGAGTGCTGAAGTCCTATTCTAAGCAACTGCTCTGTCATTCGGTTTGACATACGCCTATATTGCAAACACTACTACAAACAAATTAAATCATGTACAAGATATAATGCCTGGTCTTGCATTTCAGATAATTGCGTAAAAGTTTTGATCTACTGAATTATATGCAATAACAGCTTCTGTTTCTCTTCAAAATCTAGTTCAAAGATCAGGGACCAGGTTTTCAACAGTGTAACTTGGTAACTCCCTTCCATCACAAAGGCTTAGCCACAAATATTTTAACTAAAGCTATCCCTAAGAATATAATTCTACAAGACTTAGAAAATTAAAAATTTAACCTGTAATTAACATTATTTGATTCCTTCCTCTCCAAATTAAAATAAGGAAGAAATATTTCCATCCTTTTGAAGTCTTCAATGACACAAAGAAATTGGATCCACAGTCTAAAGGTTTTTTTATCTATAAACGGCAGTGGCAAAACAAGATTTTCCACCCACCAACATGCTCAACTCAGCCTTTGAGGTAATACTGGCAATTACAAAAGATTTTTGCTTCCTCACTATTAATCTTCCCTGATCAGATTAAACAACTGGGGCTATTTTTTCTGTCTGCTGTAAGTAGTCTCTGAAGCTCACTAAGAAATTATTAAGTCAAACCATTACTCTTAAGTAATCAAAAGGGTCTTTTGTTAAACATTAAAATATTAATGAAAAGTGAAAACAAACCTGGCTGTTCTTCCCACTCTGTGGATGTATGTGTTTGCATCTTCTGGACAATCAAACTGAATGACCCAGTTCACTGCTGGAAAATCTGTGGAAAGAAAAAAAAATGTCAAAATTTAACCTCACTATACTCAAAATCCTCCTATTCAAGAGCATCCTCCTATTTTGGAGCATTAATTCCTGTAAGAACCATCATTTAGACCAGTTTACAGACATTGGGTGCAACCTCCGAAAAAAAAATAAAATTAATTGCATGTACTAGCATATCATAAACAATCACTCTCTTCATCAAAGAAAGCTAGAATTAATGGTGTCTTCATTTCCTAAATTATGACAGTGCACCGAATGGAACATAATTTCACACTTGACAAGAACAGACATGCTTTGTGTCACACAGATGATAAAACACCACTACATTTAATAATTAAATAACAATATCTGACCCACTTTTCACCTACAGAATCAATATCCTACACCACCAGGGTTTGAAGTTAGCTGTGGTGAGGCAGCACTCCTTCAGCTGTCCCCATACAGAAATATCATAGTCCCTCTCCCATGACGGGAGGGGGTAACCAAGCCTGACAAAGAAGTCAACATTGAATGCAAATGATACTACGAATAAGCATTTTCTAACTGCTGCACTTCACCCAGCAGCAGCATGCTTTGCATTGGAGTAAGTTTGTGTTACTTCCTGACGAAATCTGTAGCTATGCTGTATTCCACAATTATACTTACACTCTAAACCCAAACTACCATATTAGATCCTCACTAGTGAGATTTCAGCAGTGTAGAAGGTATGATAAACAGTATTCATTTCTGCCTTCAGTTTTTAGAGCACCTTTCTTCCTTTTGTAGCATACTGACAAAACCTTACATTTTGGACAATGGAGTTTACTATCTGAAAGAAGAACATGTAGACTCCTGAAAACAGTCTTCTGTCATGCCTAAATGCCTCCAAGTACAAAAAAAAACCAAAAAAAAACCAAACAAAAAAAAAACCACCAAAGACCAAAGTATCCACTGAAAATATACAGAAGTAAATCGTAATTCAGCAGGTAATGACCAGAGGAAAGAAACTCAAGCCAAAACAGGTCCTATAAATTCTTCCTGTTTTTCCCTCATCTATTTTTCTGCCTCCTTAAGAATACAGTCCTATAATGCCATTCATAGTTCAGACATTAAACTTTCTTTAGGTTTTCATTTCCACATACTGGTAGGTTAGTAATTTTTCATATCCTTTGGAATAACCCACATGATACAGGCACATAAGAAATACTGAAAACTGCTGAAATCTCTCCTTATGGCATGTAGTAAGCAAATACATCACTATTTCCATTTTTCTCTTGTTCCAGGTATTTGTCACAGAACATGGCTGGAAAAACTAGATTGTCTAAACTTAAATAAATAAATAAATAAAAGACAGCTTCCACTGAATACCTCACTAACAAATGCCATTACAAAACTAGTGACAACATAGGTCTTTCTGGGACAGAGAAAAAATAAGCACAAATGAAGTGGCCGTCTTCAGTAAAGAAACGGCAGAACTCTAAGAAGCATCTCTCTTCTGAGATACCCTAATGAGCTCTTAAGCAAACTGCAGCTTCATTTCCTACAAATCAGGTTGGTCTTCAGAGCATAAAGTCTTATAAAGTCTCAGTAAGGTTAGATCATCACGTTGTGAATCACTATTGCTTCTTTGGGTACATACCCAGGCCACGAGCTGCAATATCTGTAGCGAAAAGTACTGCTGCCTTTTTCCGAACAAAACAAGTGTAGACCTCCATTCTCTTCATCTGATGCTGCTTGCCATGGAGTGCCAGTACAGGAAGACCAGGCTGAAGCTTACAGAACACTCTGAATAGATATTGGACCTACGCAACAAATCGGGGGGGGGGGGGGGGGGGGGGGGCGAAATTTACCATGCAATGTTAAACTTGTTAAGATCCTATCCAGTACATAGCAACTGACTTACCACATCAAATAAAATACACTTTTCTCCACATAAGAGACAAGAGATCCTATTTTGAGACTTTGTCACATGCCTAGGTACTAAAAGAGGAAACAAACAGTGGCAAAAGATTGGCATGCCTTTTGATGGCATTTCCTAAAAGTACCCAAAATAGGTAACAGCAAGAACGACTTGGGACTTGTCTAGTTAGGCTGTATGCAAGGGACCAAAGTATCAAAAGTCCATCAGAAGCACTGCTTTTAGACAATACTGGAGGGTTGTAGCGTCTTATGCATGCTACCCAAAGCATCTACACGGTCTTGGTTTACTATTTCAAGCTTCAACAGCTTCTCTTATAAAAGCAGTCTGTTTACTCTCACATACCTTAAAAATAATGCTATATCATTATAGCATAAAATAATGCTATAATGATATAGCATTATTTTATAGCAGGCAGTTATCTAGTATTTTTTTACAAAAATAGTTACAGAAACTGCATATATTGCAGGAACAGCAGCAGCTCAGAGGACTTCTGTACAACTAAGCCAACCACCTCACTGTACTCACCAGCCAGCTGCAGAACAACAAAAGTATTTTAACTTCTTGCACAAGTGGAAGAACTGCAAAAAATATTTACTAGACCACTGTATGTTGTAAAATATTCAATATGTGCAGTAGTTACAGGAATAAATACCTGTGCTATACAAACACATACAAGTAGCTTCAACAGAATAGTCCCCAGACATTTATATAAGTAGATATTTGAAGGATTACTTCCTATGTAACCATAAGAAAAACCTTTCCCTGCACTATTTCACAATTATAGTTTCTTATATAGGCAGATATAAAACCTTGTAAAGTAAGTAGGTACAACTATTAAAATACCTTGTAACCCAACTACGAGGTGTGTCATGAGACAAAACTGAAATAGCTGGCCCTTAGTGACATAACTTTTGGCATTCATTTTTAACAGCAGAGCACAAAAACGGCTGAGTACACTGAGGTGTCCAGGACCCTTCTGCATCAAGCCTGGGTCGTTGAGCTTCCCAGCAGCCAGGCCCTGCATGACATGCCTACAGAAGTAAGTGAGGTTTGGTTTCTCCCCCAGTTTCCTGTTGCAAACTAGTCCAGAATCTCACCTCTCTGGTGCCTTGACATCTACATGAATATCTTCATTTTAATCGTTTTAGAAGGGTAAGGGGGGAGAATAGCTATACCTCTTTACAGCTTGCAAAAAACACAATGCTCTTCTTTTTCAAGTGATTTCTCAGGAAAGAGTATAACATGTTTACTTTTTGCTGAAGCTCACAAACAACATAGTTCTGATCCAAAGTTGCTGGGGTACTGGAAAAAAAAAAAACAAAAACAAAAAACAACCCAGAAAGTACGTTTAGACACCATTAGTTCCCATAACATTAAAACAAGAAAGAAAAGAAGGGAAGAGAGAGAATATACAGGCATACAATATTTACAGAGCCACCTGACCTCTTTTAAGTCAAGAGTGTCTGACAAATACCCAGAAAAAGGAGAAAAGAAAAAGTTAGGCTGGAAAGTTCTGCCACTTGGCAGAACAAGTCTTAGCAGCTCCACTAGAAAGCTACTCTTGAAAGACGAATCAATTTCCTTACTAAAAGCCAGTGGGTAGGAGGGGACGACTTTTGACATTACCTCTAAATTCATTTACTACTAGCAAGCCAAATTCCTTCCATGTCTAAGCAGTGACATTCAAATTGCCTTGACTTAAAATGCAATTTTGTCTATTAGTCCTATTAAAGCATCATTTGTGCTTAAGGCAACGTCAAAGCACAGTCTAATCACGCACAAAAAAAAAGAGCATTGATGTACTTCTACTGATTACACCCTGACATGCAAAATGACTTTGTAAAGCTCTGAACTGTCATCTTAACTCACCTTTCCGTTCTTTACAAAATAAAAAAAAAAAATTAAAAAAAATTCTTTGGCATATTTGCTCTTGAAATACATCTAAATACTCATCTCTTACAGTCCCTCTGCTTCACCCTAAACAGACTAAGGGTATTCAAAATTACTTTACTAAAGGTGGCCACTTGGGAGGATGAAAATAAAAGACTGTTCCAGTTTTTATTCTGCTATTCAAGTTGAATTATGCCACAGCACCTTTTGCTTTGGAAGTCTTTCAGAGGAAACTGTTCTCATAAGGCAATATCCTATTATATACTAAGGCAGTATATTCTAAAACAAATTAATACTTTCCTTTTTTTTTTTAGTCAGTGTATTATCTAATTGCAGTCACCCAAATATTTAAAAAAATTAAATGTACTTTAAAATAGACTTCACAAAAAAATGCAAGATCTGTGAAACAGATGTACAGTCAGTCCTCAAAATGAAGACTACATACTAGGCTTGTACATCCTCTTCTGCTAAGAGGATATTAGCCACACAATTTTTTCTGGCAATCATACTTATTTAAAGATGCCTTTGATAGTACTACTGATTAAAAAAAGGTATTTGCAGTACAATACCAAGATAATCAAATCAAACAGTTAAAACTGCCTCAAGATGCAACCTGGCTTGCTGTTCATTTTGCTGACACGTTTTCATTTGCTCTTTGGAAAGCCATTTTTATCCCTATAGTTCACCCTTCTCCTGCATCTTACATGTGGAAATATACATGTTTCATAGAAAAGCAGAAAAAGAATCATACATGCTCATAAGCAATTTGACACTTAGATGATTGAACACATAGAAATGCAAAATATTAAATAACTTTCTTCATTTAGATTTCAAAAGGAAAAAAGTGCCAAAAAGCAACACGTACATTTTTTCATTTAGTGACATATTAAATTTTTTGAGCTTGGCAGACCACATGCTTCACTTCTGGCAAGGGCCTCCCATTCCAATCCAAACTGCATAACATGAGAAATCTATTTCATGCACACAGGGCTGGAGTCCTGAACATGCACAGTAAACCCAGCATGTCAGGAAGCCAAAGGACTTACTGCACATGGACTAACGCCACATGTTTTTCTTTGGGCACCTGATATTGAATACACAAACAAGACTTTCATCCTGCACTTTCCCAATAGGGTAGCATTTCCTTGGAAAGCCAGATTTATGAACAGCACACAGAGGAACCGTTTTGTGCAACACATCTGGTGGTTCTGCACAGTAAGTATGCACATGCAGGAAGCAAGGAAGCCAAACAACAAAAAAAAGGAGCAATTCACAAGTGAGTGCTGCTGAGGCCAGGATACTACTCCACTGAGGCTATAATCCACACTAGGGCTTGCTCCTGAGGAAACAAATTTCCAGTCTGAGAAGCTGCCTGAGGATCCACAAGAAAAGTGCAGGTTTGGCCTCCCTGCAATGATTCGGTCAGAACTAGTACCCTCTCATCTGGAAATCCCTTGCTTTCAGGAAGGCACACAACAGGATCAGACACTATAGGAAGGAGGAAGATGCACAACCTAACTTCTGATTCAGGGAACTGACAGTCAGAGAAGCAGTTAAGTAGGATTACTATCTGTTTAACCCCCCCCAGAAAAAAAAAAAATTATCCCAACATACCTGAATTTGGCTTTCTCATGAACCCAAACATATTCTGGATCTTTCAGACTAAGCCGTGCAAGATCCTTCACTGATTTTGTTTGTGTTGCAGAAAAAAGCAAGGTCTGGCGTTTCTTAGGTAGATTTTCTATGATTGCATTCATTGTATCAGCAAACCCCATGTCTAGAATTCTATCAGCTTCATCAAGAACTGAATTGAGAGACAGATTTGAGAAAATCCAGTTTTAGCTTTATTTATTAAAAAAAAAATCATACATTAAATCCATATAGTACAAAATTCCATGCCCACTTAAACTGCACAGATTAACTTAATTACTGTGTATGACAGGATTCTTTTTATTCACGTACTCCATATAATATGTTAAAAAAAAAAAAAGCAACAGAAACCATAACATTTCCCATAATCTGTGCATTACAGCCCTCAGTTTCACACACCGAAGCACAAAAGATCAGCATTTCAAGTAAACAGTTCAGCAATTTGCAGACAGACTGCAAATTACAAACTCCCTGTCCTATTACTGAAACAAAAGCATGGAATATAAAACAGTGCTGTACTATTCATGACAGAGCAAAACAGACCCTTCTGTACCTAAGCTCAATTTACCATTGAAACACAGGGTATAAACAGACTAGCACAGACACAAAGCTTTAAGAAAAGGGCCTACATTTCATGCTATTCTTGTCTAACTGCCATGAATTGTACTAAGTGTAGCAAGCATAATTTCACATTTTATTAGCTTCATTGGCTTCTTAATTGCTTCTAAGTTCCTCAAGCCATGCTAAAGATTATGCGATTCTTAGTGGCAGGCAAACCTTTTCATTACACTTAAATTTTTATTCAGGTTGGAAGGATGAAAAGAAACAACAGTAAATATGCTAACAAAACAATGAAAGGAGCAGCAATCTGCCTCAAAATTCAAAGAAAAGTGTTTTCTACAACTGGCCCAAAATACAAACACTGCAATGGATATTCCATATAGTAAATTATCATGTCAGGAAAAACACAAGAGCCATAGCCAGAAAGGAAAGGCCAGCGTTAGCCAAGACAGATCTAAAGGATTATATGGAACACTACATTTGGGTTTGGGTTCCTTACTAACTCACCTACTTGTTCTTATCATCCTAAGAAAAGCAGGCTCAGCAACTGTTTCAGAGAGAGTACACACAAGAAAGGGGTTTTGTTGTTTTCTATTTTAATTTGTACATGTGTGAACTTAATGCCATTTCATCTACATACCATGACTAGGATAAACTTTTTACTCAAGGAAGTGCTCCACACAATTATGAACTGTTACAAAATATTTCTGATTACTTTCAAGTACTTGAAAAACTTACCCAACATTTGCAGATCAGATGCATAGAAATATGAAGTTTCATCCATGTGCTGTAGAAGCCGTCCTGGAGTGCAAATAAGCATATTTATGTTGTGGATTCTTTCAGACTCTTCTTTCAGATCCTGAAAAAGAGTTAAACCAGTTTAGCTCTAGTTGTTCACACTAGAAGCCAGTACCAGAGATGGTCAGGTCAGCTTAAACTATTGACAGTTTTTAGAAAGAACAGTCAAGGATCAGCCTTTCCGCCTTCTACAGAGATATCACAATTTCTTCAGCATGCTCACACTTGTAGCTTGAGCAAAAAGCATTTCAGACTAATCTAAATTAACAGGGTAGTCCTGGAAGGCTTAGCAGGAAGGTCCATCCAGTCATGTAACCTGGAAACACTGTAAACATGCAAAAGCTTCAAAAGACACGGAGTACACAGACAGGAAAACAAGTGGGTCACCAATAGGTTCCCATTAACTACTCTCTTCCCTGACTTTTTGTTTCCAGGGTTTCTTCCTAAACTAGCACTTAATATAGCACTCATTTATGCTTCCATATGGCAAACTCCGAGAGAGGACGCACCTTTCCTCCAATGATAAGGCCAGCTGAGAACTCATGATTCCTTCCCACTTTACGCAGAACCTTGAAGGTTTGATATGCCAGTTCCCGTGTAGGCGATATTACCAAAACTCCCAATCCATCAGCTGAAGTCCATTGATGGCGATACAGGAGTTCCAAAGCCTGAAAAAATTAGCATTATAAAAATCTCAGAAGGAAAATATGTAACAACAACAAATTTGTAACAAAAAGTGTCATAAAAAAAGAAAGCCACACTAATTAAAATAATGACTTGAAGAAACATCGGTATACATCTCACAGTTTGATTACATATCAGTTCTAACTGATGGTAATGATACTTGCTGTAGCAAAGCTCCCCAGTACCAGTCTACGACAGACAGTTATGGGTGGTAAATCGTAAACATTTTACTGCACAATTAATCCTACTCTGCTAAATTCTGGAAATTAAGGCTTAATCATTTATACAAGATTAGAAATCAGATGTAGAAAAACATGAGAAACTTTCCTGCTCATAAGGTTTGTGGGAACCAGAAAGTCAAATTATTGCAGCTTTAATTCTGGTTATAGACTTGAAGCAGTAGTATCCACACATGTTATAAACAGAGCATTCCAACTAAAGTTGACATACACCTCAGACCAGGAATGTTCCTCCTCTTATGAATTCACACTGCAGAAACACTTAGTCAGCTAATCCTAACACAAAGATTTCATAGGTATAAATATCTGAAGCATTCTGAAACACTAAAGGCTGTTAAGCATTCTTGTACAATTTTTTTTCACTCTTCATCTCTCCAGCTCCTTAGACCTTTTCTGCCCTACAACTGTTTTAAAATAAGGTTCATAAAACAAAGTACTTCTGCTCCTAGATTAACTAATTGAGCAATCTCACTTGTTTCTCAAGTTCACAAGACTAGCTTTTGAAGCCACATACATTTTTTTATTCTTTACTAATAAAAAATAATTTAAAAGAAAAAAACAGCATAAAGCATAAATCTTCTCAACTAGAGAGGGTATTCAAGACACCTACTACTGTTCCTACAGTTACTAGGAGAATAGGATCCAAAGAAATTCATGCTCACAAAAACGCAAGTAATGTTAAAACCAAAAAAACCTCCATAATCAAAACAACATATATTCTTCCCTTTATCTAATCATAACTTGATGGGTTTTGTATCCACTTACATGCACACTTCAAGCAAACGTCTCAATTATACTTTCAACTTAAAGAAATGAAATGCAAAGCATGATGTTTTGAGTAGAACAGTCAAACATGTATTATTCACGACAGCGGTTTTCATCCTGTTTTCCCACATGCGCCTAGAAGCGATTTCTAAGGAGTTCACAAAAGACAACAAGGAAATGGAAGTCCACAATCACTAAGCTTAAGTTTGATATATAAGGTCCAAATACTAAAATCTCAAAGGGGTGAAACCCAACTCATCTAAAAAAAGTCTAAGGAACTGAAGAAATTTCACCATTCTATTTCATACACTTAGTTTTCAAATTTTAAAAGAATTGGACAACTAGAGTTGCACCAGGAAAACAGAGTCCTGAAAGAGAAACAAACCACTTCTAAATCACGCAGGGCCTACTAATGTAAGGATCAAAATGGAACTTCTAAGTGTCCAAACACTCCTAGGGTCAAAAATACACTTCTTTCAGAACCTCAATCATAATAATTTTATTTAATTAGTATCTTGGGTTTCTTGGAACATCTACATCAGTTGAATCATAACTTTTCTCCCAGGATCTATTAACTGAAGCTATTTGACATCCAGTACTTCCCGGATAACTTGGTTTAAGTACAAATGGAAGGATGTAAATTACTTACTGGGACAATAAAAGCCAAGGTTTTGCCTGATCCAGTCTTTGCAGCTCCAAGTACATCTTTACCTTGTAAAGCCAAACCTATGGTTTGCCTCTGTATCTCCGTTACCATGCGATACTGAGCTTCCTGCAATCCTAGTATTTGCAGCATGGGAAGAGAAGAGAGAGTGCAGGAGGAGAAAGGGGGCAAGGGGAGGGGAAAAAAAAAAAACCAACACTTTATTTTTGTCTTGCCCAGAGATGTATTCCTCCATTTAGAAAACACTGTACATGGCAACACTTATCTAAAACTTAGTTTAAAGCAAAAAAAAAAAAAAAAAAAAAAAATCAGATGCAGATAAATAAAACATTCATTTTTACTTAAAGTATTTTCCAAAGAAAACTTTTGTACTCACCTTTTAGTGTTTTCTTTGACAATGGAAAATCTGAAAATCTTTGAATTTCGCTTGCATTTATCTGAAACAAAGTAAGGTTAATCAGTGCTACAATCTAAGCATAACAGAGATATTTAATAGCATTCTTAAAGTTGCTGTTAACATAAATATGTAGTAGTTCAGTATGACCTGATCCAAGTTAGCTGGTCAGGCAATCTATACTAGTTTGACCTAAGCCAAACCGCTCTTCTACCATAAACTGTTTATTAAGTATTTAACCACACAGGCTAAAAGCACAACTTAAAGCTCAGATCCATCATGAAATCACAGAACAATTCAAGTGGAAAGGGACCTTAGGAGGCCTCTGCTCCAACCTCCTGCTCACAGTGGGTCAGCTCTGAGGTCAGATCAGGCTGCTCAGGGCTTCATCCAGTCCAGTCCTGAAATCGTTCAAGGACAGAGACCAATCAGCCTCTCTGGGCAACCTGTGCTTCTGCCTGACTGTCCCCATTGGGAAAAAGTGTTCCAGGCTGAGCCTCTCTACTGTCAACTTACACCTGTTGTCTCTCGCTCTTCCACCCTGCACCACCTCCTCAATGATCTCCCCATGGGCACTGGGGGTTTCTGTAAGGTCCCTGTCCCAACCCCAAAGCCATCTCTGCTACAGACTGACAAGCCCAGCTCCCCCAGCCTCTCCTCACAGGGCAACCGCTCCAGCCCTCCACCATTTCAGTGGCCCTCCACTGAACTGGATCCATTTATTGATGTCTTTTTCTTATTGGGGGGTCCAAAACTGGATGCAGTATTCTTCAGGGGGAAAAAAAAAAAAAATTTACAAATCACATTTTAAAAGATACTGAAATATGCAAGCAGGGTCTAAATTTTCTACAATGCAGTGTGCCACAAGCCCCAGATATAACTTGCAATTAAACTTCATGCTAAGCATTTCACATACATACAGTATCTCCAAAAATCAGAACTTCTGTAGCCTCCAGACTTGGGGACCCAGAACTGCAGCAATCTTGCATCTACCTGATTGGGACAAGAAGAGTTGACCTACATCCTGAAGCTCACCAGGTTCACCAACCTCTAGCACTTGGTATACTTAATTTTTTAGAGCTGTCCTACAGGGTACAAAACATACTAAAAAAGTAGTTCATTGTCCTGACACCTACTAATTTACTTCTCTGTATGCATCCACCTCTACAGCATACTTGAGAGCTGTTAATTACACACACACACACACACAAAAACCCCAGGAGCATGCGTCTGAGTCCATGAGTTAGCTCAATGATTTACAAAAACGTTGAGACATCAAGTAGAGATCTTAAGAAAAATGTAATACTTTCAAGTCTGTTCTAGCAGATAGACATCATCAAAATATGTTGACAGCTTCCACTGGCAAAGTTCACAACCACCAACAGCAGCAGGACAGAAAAAAACCCACAGAACTCGGGGCGGGGGGGGGGAAGAGAGACTACTGTATCTATAAAGTCTGAGCAGATGAAGAGGAAGGTAGACTACACATCTTTGAATGCATACTCACTAGCATCCATAAACTGAGATTTCTAAATGTCAAACTCAGAACTTACACAACTTGTGCATTTCTAATAGGTATCGTTTATCTCCAACAGACTGCTGAACAGAAATCTCCCAACACAGGGACCAAGCAAAATGGTCCTCAGACATTCCTGACAACTCATGATAACAATTCCAGAGAAGGCCTCAAATGAAGAGCTACTGAGCTGTCAGATCAGCCTTATATTTACTTGAAGTACCAAGCCTTCTGCAGGCTCTGCTATTATAGAAAACTGAGGGTTTAAACCTGTTTAAAGCACCTAGATCACAACACTACTCTTTTCAGCCTAGTTCTCTCTAGCAAAAACAAGAAAGGTAATTTAATGCATGAATTTCATCTCTAGATAAAAGGTAGTAACACCCTTTCTAAAACCCATTTTTGACATATTTCAAGACAAAGCTCTTGCAAGGTAGATTTCAAACTTTCACTGGGTCCTAGCAGAGCAATTAAACTTTTGCCAAATGTTATTTAAAGGTGAATTGTTTTTATAAAACCTACTTGTGCTGCGAAGCACACACTTCAAGCTAGTACAGTTCTGGGAAGGGGGAAAAAACCCAGAAATCACCACAAAAAAGTCTTTTCTCGACTTTCACAGATTGTAATTTCTGACAAATATTTCCAAATTCAGTTGGTAATTCTGAAGATATTATATATCACGTGCAATACTGCATATTGGGCTAATTCCTAGTCTTATTATTTTGCATGTTAACAGATCACAACTCAGTGATGTAGACAGGTTCAGTTTAATTTCAACCAAGAGATTGTCCCCACAGGAAAACAGTATGCCTACAGGAGGGAAAACTATCTTACTAACATCAAAAAAAGAATTCAAGCAATCCATTATGTGCAACTAAAGGGATAGATTTTAACAGGTTTGTGACACATGAAATGGGCTATTGCAGCAATGTGAAATTGTTCTAAATAATTAAGGGTTCTTTAAGTATTTCAGTGGTCAACTTCTTTTTAACTCTAGATGACCCTGTAAGAACGGATATATTAATCACAAAGGAGACAAATATTGTTCTTCTCTTCTACCTTACACTCCTCTAAATCAATTTAAAAATCATTAGATGCATAAGCCTAGCTCTTTTAAAGATGTCCAAAAAGAGAAAAAAGTGAGACCAGTATTAAAAGAGCAAGGCACAGGAATGTTAAGAAAGGCCACATCACAAAGCTTCCTATATTATTTCTCTGCCCTACAAACCTCCAGGAGCACAAGAATGATCTGTACCCTGAAACTCCAAAGATACTCTTTTATTTTTAATTAAAGTCTGAATGGCAGGAGTAAGGACTGGTGTTAGAGGTGGATCTTCTGATAGATCTATTCCATATCAACATGCACCAGGGGAAAACACCACCAACTTCTACTTAGTTTGTTTCCCTGTCGGAAACTACCACCTCCGTTAATCTGCTGGGAATATGTACCTGTGAGCTCTCTCTAATCTGCACTAGGTGACAGCAGCCAGGTCATTTCAAATACTTCAAATGGTATTCTGATCTAACTTGACTAATTTGACATAAAGCAGACTAGAAAGAGTTTACACAAACAGCTCCCCAGCACATCAGTTAGGCTGTTAATGCTTTTCACGAGCATGACTGGATGGAGAAGACAATGTTCATCAACAGCCTTACAGTTAGACAACAAAGTCACTAGATCAACAGATAACAGATCACCTATGAACAGGTAACACAGAAAATAGTCCCAAGATTTGGACACATTGAAACTAAATTTCACATTTTCCATCAGTTTTCCATCTTTCACATTTCCATCTGATGGCAAATGTGTGGCAGCATATGTCAGCAAATGAAAAAAAAAATCCAGTAACAAAGTATCTTGGTTATCTCTTCATTATTGTTTAATTTTTTCTTGTTTATCTGCTGCAGTCATTCTCACACTGGAAATTACAGACAAGCAAAAGTTGGCAGGATGTAGAGCAACACTACAGCTCAAAAGCCGGCCATCTCCCAGAGGGATTCAAGGGAATCTGGGCGACAGAACCAACACCACTAACCCTGGCTCTAATATTCAAATACCTGTTTCCTGACTTGAGGTTAAATGACACACTCTTCTAGTGTGATCTCTGCCTGTCGGGCATCTTCAGTGGAGACAAACAACATGCTGCCTGGTCAGAAGGGCCAAGTACCAGCGGTCACAACTGTTCCCACCATCTGCTTCAACCTCCTCCTCCTCCTCCTCACTGCACTCTCAACTACTGACTGCCCTCCCGAGGGTCTCACTACCCTCGGCCCCACAGCCTGCCCACAGCCACCTCCACCGGGACCACTGGGACTGCGGTGACTGCCCTCTCCTCCTCTGCCTGGGGGGAGAAAGGAAAGGCATGGAGGATCGTTCCTGCCTCGTGGAGGTGAAAGCCCTTCTGCCTGCCACAGAGCAGCGGCACCCAACAAACCTGTCACCTACAGGCACCGCCAACAGCCAGAGGAACAGCCCTGCCAACTACGGGTGCTCCCCACGCCTGCCCGGGACCCCCCCACACACAGGTCCCCTCCTCCTCCTCCTCCTCCTCACAGCCCTACCCACACACACACACCAGGAGGAGAGGAGCCGCTCCTCCGCCCCCCGCAGGCCTGCCATGCCCACCCGCCGGCTGCCCTCCCGTTCCCGCCCTGCAGAGCCCCTCGCTCCCCGGCCCCGGCCCCGGCCCCGGCCCGCCCCGGCCCCGGCCCCGGCCCCGGCCCCGGCCCGCAGCACCGGCCGCCCGGCCCTGCCGTACCTCGGGGTAGCGCTGCACCAGGCGGCCGATGCCCTCCCGCTCCACCTGCCACTCGGGCCGCTTCCGCTCCTTACGCTGCAGCCGCAGCCTCCTCGTCCGCCGTGTGTATTTCTTCTTCCAGCGCTCGAAACTGCGCACCGGATCCATGGCCGCCGGCCCCCCCCCGCCACCGCCGCCGCCATCGCTGCCGGCCCGACCCATGCTGCCCCCACCGCCCCGCGTGGGACGCACACGGCCGCCGGGGGCGGGGCTGGGCGCAGGGGGAGCGCGTCAGCCGGCCGCGCCGCGGGGGGACGGCTCGGCTCGGCTCGGCTCGGCCGCCAGGGGCGCATGGCGGTGCCTTGGGCCGTCCCCGGCCCGTGGGAAGGTTAAGAGGTTGCACAGGAGTTGAAGAAAAGACACAGTTGGGGGTAATATAACCCCGAAAATGAGCTCTTGGCGCAGCACGCAAAATGTGCTCTGTGATAGAGATTATAAAACGGAAAACGGAAAATAAATAAAGCCGTAATAGAAAAGGAGTGTGTGCTTGGTACTGTCATCAATTTTGTCCTCTAAAATACAGTGTTGGAGAGGCAAGGGGAAGAGTTCAGTGGTAAGTCCATTAATGCTTTATTTGCTAATTCACTAGAGGGAAAAACTGACAAAGTTGGAAGAATGAAAAAGCAATTGAGAGACATACGGTGGACCTTGTGTTTAAGATGCTGGATGTAAGTTCTGTTTGATGTGTGTCTTGACCCTTTGTAACACCGTTGCATTCAGTCTTAATGGCCTTGGCTTAGAGCCCTGAACTCTGTGAAGGGTTGGCAGAGCATCACAGGGAGAGCTAGAAACGCGCAGCGTTGTTTTACACTGGGTGGTAAAAGGGTGGTCTCTCTAAGAGGCACACCTCTCTCGAGGTAACTAGATTAAATCAACCTGCAAATTTATATTATGCTATCTTTACGTGCACCAATTCTTAACCCCTCCCTACAGGGAAGGTCCGCATCACTCTGCAGTTGTTCGATGGTCAAAAACAATTTGCTGAGTCAGTTTTAGCACTTTGTCAGCACACAGAATTAAAAACAGGCTGCAGAGTTAGTGTGCCACATCAGGAAGAGAAAATCACAAACATATTTATGCAATGTCATAAGAAGGAAGTAAACACGTTGACGAGGGGAACAGTGAAGGACTCCCAAAATAATTACTGTCTCTGATGAGGGTTTGGAATTCCAGAAAGCCGAGGGAAAAGGGAGTGGCTCTTAATTAGCTCCACTTTTGCCATACATATGTTGAGTGTATCACTGAAGATGTTTTCCCTCCTCCCTGAGATCAGGGAGACCTGTGATCATAGAAATGTTTGTTTTCCCTTTAAAATACATCAAGTTCCTAATTTCAGGAAGGGCTGGAAAAATCTCCATTAAATATGTCCCAGTGGGATCTCTCCTCCCTGGTACAGCTTTGAATGCAATGTTTTTCTCTAGGGGTTTATTTGCTGTTAAGATGAATAAGGAAGGCTACTGAAGGTTTTATTCTTGAAACAATTTTTTTTTTCCAGAATTACCTAGTAAAAAACTGTTTGCAGGAGGTGCTGTTCCACCCTGAAGGATATGCTCGTGGGGGTGGCACATCTTTCCCACAATTACAGCACATTAACTTGACATACAAAACAAGGTCCCAGTCTAACATGATCAGACTGTGGCACAGCTCAGCTGCCACTTTAAGCATTCTATCTGTAATAGAAAAACAAACAAACAAAACCCCTCCTGTGTAGAATTCCTGCTGTTGCAGCACTGGAGTAAGTTTAACCTTGTTGTAAGTAAAGGTACGGGTAAAAGTGTTGTGTTTGAACATGCTGTCTTTGCTTACCTGGTCTATGTTTTGCCTACAGGCTGATCTTTCGTAGCAGAACAGCAGCAGTGGTCTGTGAGTCACTACGGACATAAATCCTCAATGAAAAAAGATATATGGAAAATAGTATCTTGCTGTCCTATTTCTAAAACAACTTTTTATGCTGCTGTCGTGAGAAATACTGTTAATTATGCATATATGTTTCCACTGCTTTTTAATAATTAGATTGCTCGTTAGCCAAAAGGTTTATATACCAGGAAAGGAAAACCAGAAAGTCAAAAGCAGCCTGTACCGTATCCCACAGTAGAAGGTAAAATGCTGGAGAGCCTCTCAGCCCCAAGCTGGAGGTCTGGGAGCCTGCAAAGTCCTGGGAGCCACCTTTCTATTTTCTCTGCTGTCCTCTCACCCTGAGGGGCTTGCCTGAGAAACAGCCAGTGGTTTTTAAAAGTTTCCCTTTTATACAGGAACTAATTCTACCATGTTAAATTTGATTTATTTATAATGTGCAAGACTACTTCAGTTGTCTTGTAATAGTACTATCCCTAAAACTGTGGCAAAACCAGAGATCCTTCTGAGCAATAAAGAGAGAGAAAGAAAAGAAAAATTTGTCTTTACAAGCTGACAAATAAGTGATTC
The DNA here is from genome assembly GCF_947461875.1 of Haliaeetus albicilla. Classification (NCBI taxonomy): domain Eukaryota; kingdom Metazoa; phylum Chordata; class Aves; order Accipitriformes; family Accipitridae; genus Haliaeetus; species Haliaeetus albicilla. The sequence goes on from NC_091502.1 coordinate 9,972,315, forward strand.
AACACGGTTGTTTACTTGCAATTTAGAGAAATGAAGGAAGGGAGTATGGCTATAACAATAAATGTAACAAGACTCTATGCAAGACCACAGAGAAGGCGGCAGCAATTTTTTAGTTTAAACAAGACCTGTTTCAGTAGCATTTTCCATAGATTTCACTCTTCTGCATACTGAGTCTTTTCTACTCATAAGCACAAACATGTATGTGTCTGAGCAGGTTTATTTATGGTTATGAGGAGGACAGGGGGCACCAGATATCAAGGTCAGGGCCTCGAGGGCGCTCATAGACCTTAATGGCCCTGACCAGCCTCACCCAAGGCCTCCCCCTAGCCCCTGACCCAGCTCCACCCTGCGGCTTCAGGCCCTGCCTGAGTTATATCAGGTCACGGTGGTCCCCAGCCCATCTACAGCCATGCCTCTCCTTAGCCGTAGATGCCACTGGTTGGGACTCTGAGCTGCAGACTGACTTCCTGGCTTGACCTGGGACCTGCTTTGTCACTCTGGACCGGCCTGGTCATCAACAGCTGTGTCCGACCCTGATTATGGCCACCAGACCTGATCCTCATCCTGACCCTGACCAGGGAATTGGTTTCCCAGCTTGACCTTCGACCTGTCTCATCACCACAGACCTGTCCGATGAGCTGGACTCTTGGTTGAGCCTGGGTGCCACCCACCAGCATGCCCTGCTCCCCAACCTGTTTGTACTAACCTGTTTCCTTTCAATTTTTCCACATCATCTTGATCACCTATCTAAAGAAGTAATCAGCAAATCGGAGGAAGTGACCCCAGAAGTACAAGATGCCAGTGAAATACCACTAAAGCCTTTCTCAATGAAACAGCCAAGTGCTAAGAGAATTTCCTCAACTGAGAGGCTCTCGACACTCTTCTCCTTATCTTCCAAGGCTTACTTGCTATTCTTCAGGAGATTGGAGAGAAAGTGTGTAAAAATTTGCATCTGAAGATTGTGCTTGAGTGTCTGTGAATGAGATGTGGAAGCTTGAAAACACCCACAGTGAAAGAATGGATCTTCAACATAATATTTGCAGTACTACAATGTAACTTCAGACTGTTTTGAAAAAAATGCGGAAATGGCAGTTGGATTTGTGAATGTTACTTTTAATAGGAGTAATGTTCCTATAAGAAATTATTATGAAATTTTATCTAAAGGATGTACAGTATGACATAGAAAAATGGTAATCCTACTTGGAAAAAGAAAAATCACTTTAAACAAGCATTATTAGGTGTGGTGGCCAGAATTGTTCAGAGAAGAGGTGGGTGTTAGTGTGGGTGTCAGGGCCTTGAGGGCACCATTGGACCTTACTGTCCCTACCAGGCCTCCCCCAGGGCTTCTCCCCACCCCTGCCCACCGGCTCTGGACCTCGTTTCAGCTCAGGCTAGAAGTATTACTCTGAGCACTGCAAGCTGAAAAAAATCAATCCTGTCAGTTTAAAAGAGAGATTTCAGCACCGAGATTTATGCAGACCCAGGGTAAACAACTCTAAAAAGGAGGCACAGTAGGTGTCTGTAATGGACAACAACAAAAAAGACAGAGTACAGAAAAAACAATTAAGAAAGCCCATATAATGGGGTTTTCGTATATTGGGTAGCCCTATAATAAAAGGGCTATCACGCAAGAAATTAAATTTTAAAAGTTAAACTGGATTTTCAAAAACACAATAGAAACACTCTTGCAGCAATTCCTGGTCTGAGCAAATGGGTAAGTTGTGATGAATAAATATTGTCAGTTATGACCAAGAATATTGTGTGGCGTAATTGAGAGCTTGCACTTTCCTCTTAGTAATAAGCTGCTGTTTCCCAACAATAAAATAAATATGATTTTGCAGATGACATTATGGGCTCCTCTTCTGGAAGTAATAAAATGAAAATGCTTTTACCAGTATATAAATTACAGGAATTTAGTTTGATGTGGACACTCCAAAATGTATTCTGCTCTGGAAAAATAGTAGTCATACTATTACTCTAAACATGAATGCCTGGTCCAGCTTAAGAACTCTTGGAACAAACTACTTTGGCAATACAGACATACATAGGCAACACAGAGTTAATTCTGAAAGATTTCTTAAAGGTATCTGGATTTAAATGTTCCTACCACAGAAAATTTTAGAATTAAGTCTTTTCCTTCCACATTGCTAAATAGTTTTATATTTTGAAAAAGCCAACTATCATATATAAAATAATATTGGAAAGTAGCTGCTGCTTTTTCAAGCCTGAGCCTACCAGAGGACAAATGATGTCTTTATGGAGAGAAATAGGGCCCTCTTCAATCCAGTCCTTCACTCATTCTCTTTGGCCATGGACAATTTAGTAGCCACCACTATGGAAACAGTCCTCAATTCTTAAAACTGTCCTTCAAAAAGTATCCAATTGTGATTCTTTTAAGAGACACAGGTTATAAGCCTGTTATCCTCTCAAAACCTGGGATGAAACAGACTGGGAAAAATGGGGGAGGAGAGAGAACTTACGCTTTGCTGTTCTCTTGATTACCAGGATTTTAACTAAATGCCAACTATATTGATCAGAGTGACATCAACCAACTTACTTACTAAATGTTTAAATGAAAACAACTCTCCAAAGGGCAGATTTAAGTTTACCTAGTAAAATTAAACTTTGTGCCATGATGCTTCAAAAACATTCAATGTATGTGAAAAACAGCAACAGGGAAAAATTAACCAAGTTTCTTCAGAATCAGAAGCAAACCCAGCTTGTCAAGTCTCTAGAAACACCACAGAATATTGATACTGTTGGTCAGGAAGGGTTGGATGATATTGTATGATACAACAGAATGCTTTAGGAAAAAAACTAAAGAGCTCTTTAATAAGATGGCATAAACACATTTCTTCTGGAATGACAAAGGACTTTTTGTCTTCTAGGGGACTGCTGTTGGTGATTCTAATATTCATGATTTAGTCTGCAGGGCCCTCAAAATGAACTTTTGGCCAGTGAAAGCCCACCTGAACATTGGGAAAGTTGTGATGAAAGTCCTGGCCAAAGAGAACACTTCCATAGTCAAGGAAAAAGCTTTCACTCAGATTGTCAGACGAGGTGACCACCTATAAAACAGAAAGTAATTTAAAAAATTAATTACTTACTGTGTCATACTTTCAGTCTTTAAATAAAACCATCTGTCTCTTCAAAATGTTATGATACGTAGTTGGTTTGGGGGTTTTTCAAAACATTTTTCCTTTAAACCAACAAAAGTGTTTTTATTGAAAATTATAAGCATGACAAATCTTGGAAGAAATGTATGACGGGGTTTGCTGAAACTTGTTTTCCCTTACAGAACTGTGAAACACACCCAGGCTGTGCATGCAGGCCCTATCACTTCACTGCTTTCTACAGTTTGCCCTGTAGCACTTCGCATTTCTCAGAGCTTTTGGTGCCAGGACCACGATGATGTTTAGGTATATCTAAGCCACTAGGGGCCGTAACAGACCTGTAGAAATAAAAATGAGTAATAAACTGTGATCATAACAGGTACACACTGAAAAGAACCATTAAATAATCAAGCCTGCTTTTTTGTGACAGCCAGGATCTGTGTAGAGACCCAGGGCACAGGCTGTTATTCCAGTTCAGGGAACTCCATAAATGTGTGTTTAATTTTGAACACGTTTGACAGTTCTTTCGCAAACTGAGCTGATTTCCTGACTCAGATACAGAGTTGACAAATCAAATTACAAAAGATCAGTTAACCTATCAGACGATCACACATTTTGGAAGAACGCCATTTCCAAAACAGAATGGTATACACCGTGGTGCTGCTGAAGCTTAATATAAAAATGACACACTTAAATGCTGCCCTTTAATTAGGAAAGAACTTTATGGAAGAAAAGGACTTGCATTTAGCACAGTTCTTGGGCTCTTTGTATTTCAGAGTCATTTCAGGAGACAGTTAATGTATTGTTTTTCCTAGCCCATTAGCGTAGTACAATATATTTAGTTTGTCATATATGTAAAAAATGGCACTGCACCTTTATGCGGCAGGCACTTATGCCTTATTATCCCTGTTTTTACATGCTTGATTATTCTTGCATTTGGAGAAAGAGTCATAGTTTATTATTTTGATTCTGTAGTTTATTCACTAGGTGTATTGCTCAACTCTGAGGTGCACATTTCTCTCCTATTTATAATGACTTAATAACACTTCTTTGTGTGACTGTGGAGTGTAATCCACCCAGCCTGCCCTATCTGCATATTTCTGGCTGCATAAATTAAATTTGGTTTAAATGTTCATACTCGTTAGACCCATATTGGATAGTAATGGGTCATGAGACTGATTTTAGAGAAGAGACATGGGCTGGGAGTCAGTCACAGAAAGGCCATGTGGGAAGGCAAAAGGAAACTGAAGATAAACTTCCTTGGTAGTACCTGTTTACGCTGACAGAGGTGAGGGCAGACCCATGCCCACATCCATGCCACTCAACCATTCCTGCTGACAATCCGTATACTTGTGCTGTGGTAGGAATCCAGTGTGGGCCCATATGGATAACAGCTGTGTGAACTGTAAAGTTGTCAAACCAAATTCATCCTGTATAGAACTGCAAAGACATATCAAAAATAAATTTATCTTCATGTTTTCTCAAGTAGAAGGTGTTGTCAAGACTCAGGTGGAAAGGATACTGTCACTATAGCATGAGTAGCCACATGTGACCTCCAAAAACCAGAGCGACTGCAGCATTCTAAAAAATTGAGACAGAAAAGCTGCTGCACTAAATCCCCTCATCTATATACTTGCTAATGCAAGGAAAGGGTACAAAATTTTCTTTCAGGGGAGCAGTATGGTGATGAAGCTGTGCAGATTGTCTACAGTTCCCTATTGAAGGTCGGTTCACAATGGATGGACTGTGTGCCTGCATAGTTGGATTTCTGAATCTAGCAATAACATTTCTGTACTACTGCTGGTTGTAAGAACATAGGAAAAATCAAAACCAGCAACATTGTTAAGAAAACCACCATTTTTTATGGGATATTCTGGATACTTTTGTTAGAAAAAACAGCACAATGATTTAACATTTTTTAACAATCAAATCCCAGGGGTGGGATTCAGCTCCAGACTTTAGATACATACATATAGGCATCTAAATGGAGGGCCTTGGTTCGCTGGCTCTATTGCCATCTGAGATGCTGTAAGGCATCCTGCCTGAGCTTCAGCTGCTTCTCCAGAAGGGCACAGATCTCCCATATGCCCCATGTCATATCTGCCAGCCTTGTGCAATGCTTCTATACCCTAAGGCACTAGATGTTTATGTTTAATCCCCCTGGAAACTGTAAAGCTATTTGGCTCACTTTGAAAGAGACATCTCATTTAGTCATCTGAATCCCCCTCTAGAGTCCATTAGCTGTATCGACCGGATTGCCACTCGCTCTAACGGGAGCATGACATGTAGATATGACATTTAAGTGCCTACAAGCTGGAACTGACTGTCCCACATCCCTCCCCAAAGAGTTTAATGCTTACAAATGTAAAGGCTTAATAAGAGGCATGTGAAAACATGGACCTAAAAAGCTTCACTGAGCCTTTCAGCAGATTAGTGTTCTAGTTTCACTTCATTTAGCAATCCTTTAAATCATTTTAACATCAACAATAACACTCAGGAAACAGGTTGTTTCAGCAGATGTGGTACATTCATGGGCAAAGTTAAAGCCTAAACAAATCTTTCAGTGGCTATTTTTTGGATCCGGTTCACAAAATGTTCAGTATTCTTTAATGAAATTAGCATCTCTATTTCACATTTAAATCATACTGGTTTAACAACTCATAAAACCAACCAAACAAAAAACCCATAAGAGCTCTACACAGCTCTACAGAAGAATGGTTCCTCCCAAATTCAGGAGCTTGACAGCTGCAGCTGCTCACTCTAACAGGCTCTGCCGCTCAGTACAGTTTGGCAGCGTAAACTTCCTACCACAGAGCTCATGCTCATGGCTTCCAGGGGGGACATGGATAACCATGCAACCATCGGCACTCATCTATGCAGATGTTACTTGGCACTCTCCTATTTTGCTCACAAAGGAACAAATCAAATATGCCTGAACAATGTTTAAGCTATATTTATAAGTGCCTCTTGTATAAATAAATATTTTGAAGAGTAAAGGGAAAGCACCACTGGCAATCTGTAGGGGTTTTTTGGCCCATGATTTTCAACGTATTCAGAAGTGATCTGAAAATGGAGTTAGAAAAGACCAGGCAAAGCCTTAGTACTGGTCCTTGTCTGAGCTATGTTGTGAGTACGCCTGTGCCTGGCCATGGACCTCACTGATCCGGACACGGACCCTGATGTGCTGAGTTGACTCCCTGGCTTGACCTTGGACCTTGGATCACCACAGACTTGTGTGTCTGGTAATCACTGGCATATGGCTGAGCTAGGTGACCACCACGGGACCCGCTCTGCTCATGCTGCTCAGGCACGGTGGGACCGTGCCTTGTCAGCCAGGAGGACACTGTCCCTGCCTGCCTCGCTGTCACTGCACTCCTGCCTCACCTTTCCTTGCAGAGCAGCCTTGCTGCTCCCAACAGTATGTTATCTAGTGTGTTTTCCTGTGAAGACTGTAGAATAACTGGCTAGGTAATAAAATGGCAATTAAGAGTCAATGTAAATAAAGGTGAAATTAGGTATATAAGGAAAAACTATTCCAACTTTATATGTACCAATGATGGGCTCCGAGTTGATTTTTACAGCCCATAAAGTCTGGGTGTTATGAAGAAACTGTTTCTATTATAAGATTCTTATTTAGGCATTCATCATCTGTCTAGCTAGAAATTATCCCGTGAGTGCAAATAGGAGCAACTGAAAGTAAAAGCAACAAAAGCTCCCGTGCTATTGTTGTATACCACGATGTTGTATACACGTATGTTGTCCGGCTAGATGGCTACGTGTAGAGCTTTAATATTAGCAGTACTCAGCTTTCTACCCCCAGACTGTAAAAGGTCTATGAACAATTTATACTGCTGTGTCATTCAGTAAAGTCCAAAGAGAATGTGCTATGCTCTGGCTTTCCTTGTCTGGCACAGAAGAAAACTGCATGCATTCATTCACATCAATCTGTATTGGTCAGATTGGGTTTTCCATACCATCCGGTCCCTCAACAGCCTTGTGACATCAGGAAAATAGTAGCACCTTCACTGCACAGAAAGGGTAAATAAAGCAAAGAACATCTGAGTAGCTTAGCTTCTCTTAGAAGACCCAGAACACTTGCTTCCTTTTAAACACAGCAACTCAAATACTGCTAAACCTTGAAATCCAGTCTTCGCTGGAGTTTTGCTGTAGATGTCAACAAGGCTTAGGTTTCAGCTGATTGCAATAATTCAGACATGGAAAGAAGGTAGCTCCTTTCAGGGAGGAGTAAAACTGTAAGAAACACATCTAATCACACTGAGTGTTTGCAGAAGCATACCATGGCAAGACTGTGTCCTTTCATCAGTCACTGCTTCTGTGCTTGGGATAGTGTCCACGGGTTCAGAGAAAAACAAATATGAATTCAAATTTGGAGTGACAAAAAGCTTCTGTTTTTCCTACTATTTATTATTGTTACTGTGTTTCATTGTAAATCTGTGCTTACTGTTTGTTGTGCCATAAAAATTGGCATAATGCGGCATATTATGCTATTGAATGAGATACAAAGACAACATAAAAGACAGGTCTTGCTTAAAAACCACATGCTTGAAAAGGAACTAAAGAACGGGAGAAAACCCAGGATACACAGTGAGAGATTTCAGTTTAAACTTGGGAAAAACAAAGAGGCATTTGGGTTGCTATTTATGTTCTTACAGAGGAGAAGAAAAAGATTTTTCCCTCATGTGGAATTGTTTTAAATGGCGCAGCACAACTGAACTTGGTGGACTGAGAATCCAGACCAATAGCTTTAACTTACAACAGTTTGTGTGTGTGGTTTTTGCTTTGTTTTCCCTTCAGTCACCTTTCAAAAGCAATAACAACCAAAACCAGCCATTCATCACTTCCTCTTTGATCCTTGCTCTTAAGAGCAGCTATTTTGCATCTTCATTCTAATCACTCCACCCCATTCCTTTCAGTAATATTAACAGGAAACTTCCTGTTCATGGATGCCTTTCTGCAATGCATCCAATTACTGAGGCTCCAGGGAGGGGTTCAATGGGCAACAAATGCAACAGGAAAGAGAGATTGGTGTCACATATAGATTTTTAAAAGCTCTTCACAGTCCTCAAGACTGTGAGGCAGGCAAGGCAACCGCTACAGGTTGGAATAGGTGGCTGCATTTTTTTAGGCCCTTGTATAGGATGAACAGATTCTGTGCCAGTTCTTGGCCAGTATGGACTGGAAAAATATGCTTTGCCAAATAAAGACCTTGGAGACATACTGTAATTCATGAAGGATGTGAGCATCAATTCAAATTTCAAAAACTGTAGTGAAAAATAAGCTGTTGAAAAACACAAACTTTCTAAAAAACAGAAAAGCCTTTATAAATCCTGTAATAGACATACTTAATGGTATCTTTTAAAGGAATTGCAGACTAACCATATTGTGAACTATCAAATCAGCTGTCTACATGCTGATTTGATGTGCAAGGCATTTATCTGAAGAGTTCAGGCAAATGGTTCCTCGCAGTACCTAGCCTCAAACCCTGCTTGCCAACATAGTGACGGAATGCTTAAATTCAATTCATTTCCCTGACTCTTCAACAGCTCAGCACCACGCTGCATGCAGGGGAGCCTGGTGGAGCAGGGATTCACAGCAACTCTTCTCCAGTGCTTATAGCTGCCAGGAAGAGGCTGTACTCAGAGTACTAGAACTCTCACGAACAGGGAAGGTTCTGATGAGCTGCAGATATTTAAGGGTCCTTGCTGTAAATTTATCACCATTTCTGTTGTCTTTAGCAGCTTAAATGTGCAAGAGGCATTTGCAATACATTGCTTTTGAAGTATCTCAATCATCTCAGTTGACATTCCTGCGTTGGATTAACTTTTTACTGGATAGATGGAAGCTGCCCTGGAAACTCTGAAACTTAATTTTCTTTCATATTCTGTGGTCTAGGATCAATATTAACAGGTGTAAATTTTGCTCAAAAAAAGGTTTAAATTTGCTTAAAAATAAATGTCTTGGATTTACTTCATTACTTTCTTCAACAGTAGGAGACCATTACCTGAATGTAAGCTCACAGTTCATTACCCTGTTCACTTAACCACATCATTTTACCTCTGCAGCATGTAAATATAGAAACAATAAAAGGAGGAAGAACAGATTTTGACAAGCGAGGAAAAAAACCCAGAAGCATTTGAGACTTTCATTTTACTACCATAATGCAGCCTTTGAAAGCAAGTTGGGAAAGTACTTTACAGGCTGGATAGTCTCCAAAAGGTAGAAGGCTCCTATCAACAATTATCATGGTATCAGTAGTTGCTCATACAGAATTCAATATTAACAGTTTTTCAGTGAAGAGTGCAGACGTAGAAGCTGTGTTTGTTTATATTATATCCATTTGCATGCCTTCAGAGACCTTTCTTCTGACTCAAGGCGACATATGAGGAGATAAAAACTGGTGACATGAGTTCCCCTTTTCTCCTGACTTTCAAAATAAACAAACCCAACTTCTCCTTTTTTAGAAAGCAGATCCTTCAAAGACAGTGGCATACACTAGTTTGTTTTTAAATGATTTTACAAGTATTTATGCAATTATTTAGTAATTTGTCATTTTGGTCTTCCAAGAGCTTCCACTTAGAGCAATAAAGTTGTATTGTAATTTCTAAGATACCACTGTAGTTTTTTGCCTTGTTGCCACTTATAATATCCATAGCATAGCTACATACTAGGATATGTAGATTGTTATGTAGAAGCTCTGCAGCTGTGGAGGTGACATCATTCACAAATGTTTAAATGGATACCTCTGTTAATACCACATTTAGTGAGATGAATTAATGTCATTAGTCTTCTGCAAAGGCTTCTACGTTTAACGGTGACAGAGAAACAAATTCTTCCCACAGATACACATAAACAGTACTGAAAAAACCTCACCAGCAATTTGACTCAAAGAACACTGAATAAAGAGATTCAAATCATCTAGAAATCCAGCATTACAGTAAAATCACATGCAGTTGCACTGGAAATACGAAGTTTATCTTTTTATTGGGAAGACAGCTTAGGAGTAGTAGGTGGAAAATACCAGTAATATTCAGGGGACTGAAGAATAGACAGAAGATAAGAAAAATACTCAGTGACTCCATTGCCTTGTACTTTGAGCAGTAGTTTACGTTATCACCACATGAACATAATATGCTAGTATTGTTATTAACAATGCCTCCAATTTATAGTCACTTTGCACTGGAGCAAGATCTTATTTCATAAAGTTACTAACAAATTATTGATATTAAGCATGTGGTTAAGTGGATCCCCATTTAAAAAAGTTACTCAGCCAGTTTGCAAATACCTCAGTATATATAAACTGCGTTTACCCATAACCCAAACAGTTAGACAGTACTCAGGACTATTTTGTTGGATCATTTTCACTGGAAGAAAAATATCTGTTCTCTCTCTGCATATCCCAGTTGTGCAAATCATGTATCCAAAGTCCTGTTTTCTAACTACAGTAAAAACACACAACAACAGGAGGGTAACTTCCACATTCAGAAGCCTAGCTCTATTTCCAGATAGGTCTGAGTTCAGAATTTCTGATACATGTAGCATTACAAGTACTACATTTTACTGTTTGTTTTATTCCAGTAGTGGAATACAGGCATGAACATGAATATGATGTTTATTATTTTCTGTTAAATGAGAATTATATAATTCTATGACAGTGATAAAAGAGGACTATATGTCATTAAGTAATGTGAATTAAAAATCCAATAGAAGATTTGAAGAAGGCTGTGAGCCAGCGACTAAGACTTACTCCTTTTGGGTTCCCCTTCAGGCCACAGTACCAGTGCTCTCCAATGCTCTTTCTTACCTCCTGGTTGCTTTCATACACTCAAGCAGTCTGATTCTTATGCAACCAAATCAACATCCTTCCCCCTCCCCATTCTAGGAATCACTCTGGTTTGATCATCCACTACAGTGGAGCTGAAGCCTCGTACAACTAGGTCAATAATACTTTACCTTCATGACACAAGTCAATGACCTAGTCAGAAGTGTTCTCCCAGTTCAAAGTTACTCAAAATATGTTGCTGCGTCAACTACACACTAGTAGGCTTTGTCAGATTAGGCATTGCCTTTCTGTGCAAGTGATCTGTGAAACTCTCCACAGCTGTCTCACCACTCTTTTCACCAGTTTCTGCTACCCTCCCTCCTAGTCACTAATGCTGGCAATTGTTGGGTCTGGATGCTGCAGGTTCCAATTTAACATGTTTCTTTATCTTCAGAGTCTAAGCTCAGTCAGAATTTTCCTAATCTTTTACTCAAGCTCTCCACGTTTGACTTCCTCAGAGCCTGTTTTGTTCCACCCTCAGCCCTTGCTCTTGCTTCCACCATCTCATGCACCAACAAGGTATCACCACAGCCCACGCTGGAGCCAAAATTAGGTTTCCCAGATAAGAAGGTCATTTAGTAGGTCCTTTCCTGGTTTCCTCTTTTATCATTTTCTGGGCACAGAGCCAGGATCTGGGCATTTTGCCAGCACGCATGCCGCTCTCCCACCCCACCCTGGACCTCATATCTTCATGCCTACCTCACCTCTGAAGCCTTGCCTGGGGCTGCACCCCTTGCTACACCCCTGCAGTGGAGCCACTCCTGGTTCTGGCCCAAACAGCTCTGCATCAGCCCCACCTGTGAAGCCATGCCCTGGGCTGGGCTCCTCCCTGCACCCTCGGCCTTCATCTTCCCTGCCAGCTCCCTCCCCGCATTTACCCAGCAGCAGAACCCAGCCTGGGTCCATCAAGCTGTAGCACTTGATGGCTTGAATTTTGGATGGAGAAAAAACTTATACATAGGTACAATTATAATTTATTCTGCTTGAGAAAAGTAGAGAGCCTGGGCTGTAACAGTATGCTTCTCTCCCAGATAAGCATCAATCAGACATCTAACATGTTACGGATTTTTAGTGGATTTGTAGGTTGACATAGTGATATACCTTCCCCAGACACATCAGAGTCCTCTATAGGTACCTCTTCCAGCACAGGTGTTCCTTTTCTCTTGTGATGACTTTTGCTGCAGCAGCTGCAGAACATGATCAGCACCTGTACTGGGTCTGGCTGGGATGGAGTTAACTTTCTTCACAGCAGCCCATAGCCTGCTGTGTTTTGCATCTGTGACTAAAACAGTGTTGATAACACACCAGTGTTTTGGATGTTGCTGAGCAGTGTTTGCACAGCATCAAGGGTTGGGGTTTTTTTTCTTTTCCTCACTGTGCCCCACCAACAAGCAGGCTGGGTGTGTGGAAGAAGCTGGGAGGGGACACAACCAGGACAGCTGACCCAGAGTGACCGAAGGGATAGTCCGTGCCATACAATATTGTGCTCAGCAATAAAATCTCGGGGAAAGGAGGAAGAAAGCAGGATGTTTGGGGTTAAAGCATTTGTCTTCCTAAGTAACCATTATGCATGCTGGGGTCCTGCTTCCCAGGAAGTGGCTGGACATCTGCCTGCCGATGGGAAGTAATGAATGAATTCCTTATTTTGCTTTGCTTGCACATGCAGCTTTTCTTCACCTATTAAACTGTCTTTATCTCCACCATGAGTTTTCAGCTTTTGGTACTCCCGGTGTCTCCCCTATCCCTCTTGGGAGGAGTGAGCAAGAGACTGGGTAGGGGCTCAGCTGCTGGCCAGGGTCAGCCCACTACAGTACACAAACTACCTTGGCCTTGGCTGAAAAAGTCTTTTCATTGTCATGAATTAATACAGATCTGTTCTTTGACACCAGGGCTGATGGAAACCAGGTACAAGTGTCACCATCAGGGCATGGAGGAAAAACTGGTTTTGCTCCTCATCTTGAATGAAGAGGTGTTTGAATGAAAAAGTATTTTTGGTACTCTGACCTAATCATCCATGACAAGGGTTAATTGCAAAGGCACAGAATTATTTCTGCCTCCTGTTCAAGCATCTTCTGCCAAGCATCACAGTGCCAAGGAAATTAAGGAGAGAGGGAAAAATTTTGTTGTTCTGGGTAGCAGGATTCAGCTCCTCCTTAGAAACACTGTTTTTTCATTACTATTTTTCCCATCCCCATCTCCAGGATAGCATGTCCAGCTGCTAACAACATCATGATTTTTAAGATCATACAAAAAGTAGCTACCATCACCAGAGGCTGCCCATACAGGAGAGAGAAGTTAAGGATGATAGGCAGCTCCTAACTCCCTCCAGATTAATTATTTGACCAGCTGGGAGCCATACTACTACTTCCACTGCTGCTGGCAGCTGCTGCTGTTGCTGAGTAAATTGTGTGTCACCCAGGTAAAGCAATATGTTGCTTTTCAACGTGCTAAGACACTTAGGTAGCCAATCCTGCCAGATTAAGGCAGTCAATCCTACTGGTGCCATTTTCTATTTCCTGGGGCAGCAACTGATCTCAAAAACAGGCTGTCAAGTATACCAGCACTACTATATAAGGATCTCTGTAATGCAATAGGACTGGTATCAAAGGACCTGCAGGGTAGGCAAGTCCTTGCAAATTAGCCTGTGATACTAGACAGAATATCCATGCTATAGGTGGCACAAAATCATTATTGTGCAATTTTACTAATTTGGTAATGACTGTTTCCATGATGATCATGTGGCAACATTTCCATCATCAAATCCAGCAGAGTAGACGAACGTGATTGTTTACTGAACATACACATCTTGGATAAATCCCCTTGCCTTTAAAGCCCAGCCGTTACTAAGGCTTTGCCATCTTGGTTCTGTATTTTTCATTTGCTCTTAAGAAAGGCTTTTCTGTAGTTCATGTGAGCTGGTAAATAAAACAAGAAGCTAAAACTGAATAAGTTATTTTGACAGCTCTTGTGCCACCAAAAATGCTTTTACTACCATTTTTGTGCTAGTAATTAAGACACTGAAACTCATCCTGTCTTTATAGTGTTATAAAAATCGTGTGTAATTCTTTTGTCTGTTGAAATAGACCTGTATAAGACAAAATTTATGGATGGTATTACAGGAAAATGAGATAATATATAAATACTTCAGCATGTCACTGTACCAAAAGTTACCAGAAAATGCTGCAGTTATATCAATATATATATATGCAGCCTCTAACACCTTCCCTGTGGATTATTAACACAATTTCTCTGTTTCTCATTATTCCTCATAAAAAAAAATAAGTAATGGATTACATAGCACTGTCACATCTAATGCACTCAGACTTCATGTTTCTTTCAGTATGAAATACAAAGTCTGCAAGGTTCACTATCAAAGTGATAATTTGCAGGAAAACTACTAATGTAGTTAATTCAATTGGAACAGGAAAGACTTCTTAATTCTGCATCCCTTCAGGACCCAGAGTTTCAGTTAGCCTGCATCAAATTTTCTTAAATACAGGTTGACACAATTAGAACAATTCAAGCACAGATTTACCCAGGAAGAGAGCACCAGAGGTGCTGAAGTTACCCTACTAGTATTACATGCTATCATCTTCAGTACTCCCCATTAAAGAGCTCTGCAGAGCACACAGTTCTCCCTTACACACTTACACAGACTGACTATTCGTAAGTGTCTGGATTTGGTGCTGCAATCAGAGGTAGCCAGGATGTTGAGTGGATGAAAGCTAGGAAAGGCACAGCAGAGCTAGGCTATGGATAACTGCTTGTTTAGCAAAAATCTCGTGCTACAAGAATGGAGTAGAGAGAATAAAAGTTAAAGCATTTGATTTTGTATCATTGTTTGTTTCTAACCTCTCAAAGCTACTTATATTTCCCCATCTAGTTAAATCCTCTTCTTTTACTACCAAGTGCACTGGATAAGTCCTTTGCCTTCAGCCACTCCCATATTGATACAGTTCTTAGAATTTAATCCTATTAATATGCAGAGTTGCTACTTCAGTCTTTGATATGTTTAAAAGAATCCTTCCAAGCTGACTTCTCTTGCCTTTGCACCAGGGTTGTCAAACGGGGGTTGGCTGGGGAAACTGTAATGCACAGTTCTCAGCACAGAGCCAAGGAAAGTCTCACACTGCTCACACAGCTCCTGGTAATGTTCTGGCTTCAGAATCTCAAACCTGCATTACTCTGAAGCAGATTTTCAGATAGAAATAGAAACTGAATTAGAGAATAGAAGTTTAGAGTTTAACTCTAGAGCTTGTTAATGTCACTCAGATGCTAACTCCTTCGACAGAATTCCCTCTCTCTCCTCCTTCAAGACCTCTGTACCAGTTGCACATGCAAATCAATGAACAGTGAAGCCAGTTAGATATTTAGCATGAATACAGCAAGGAGGAAAGAGAACACAAATCATTTGGCTTCATCTCTCCCATTAGTGCCAGCAGACGCTGCTGTGTTACATGTCACGGTCACAGTCATGTAAATGCATGCCCACTGTTTCCTCAATTCCCCACACTGAGATCAGGACTGGATTACACCCACGCTACATAGGAAATCTTCAATGGTTTAATTTACATAGCTGTTTATTTTCATCACCTATACTAGGCTTCTAAAGTTTTTATCAGACTTTCCAACTACAACTCCATTGTAGTCTGTGTCATAAATAGTACTATATGCCTATCGTTATCTGGGGTCCAGCACTGAGGAGCTCTGCAATACTGACGGTGCAAAGCAAGTTTCAGAGTCATCTCTTAAACAGAGCAATAACGTCCTGCTGGACTTTGTTTAATATATTACACATTAATTAAAGGGCTAATCATCCTGTGGAAGGAAACAACATCTGTACTTTCTGGTGTTACTTGAATTAGAATTATTAAATACATTTATCACTAAGGATTTATCTATACTGCTCACATATTTAATTTAAAAGACTGAAGGAAAAAAAAACTAATTTACAAATATCCTGTTCAAAGTATAACCTGTATTTATAGAACACCCTTTCTCATTAAGCATTGGGTATCCATTTCTCAATGAATTTAGTTAAGTACCCTTGATGAGAGAGTAAACAAAAATAATTGACAAGCCTCATTAAATTCCTCTTAAAACATACAGCTATTGACTTCAATGGGAGTTGAATCAAACCCTAAATTAAGAGCTGAATTGCTCAAGATTAAAACAACTTGTTTTAAAGCCTGGGGACAGTTTGTTCATTTTTATACTGTATTGGTATTCTTCTTTTATTAACTGTACAAACAGGTGGGATGGGATTCCTGTCACCTAACTTTAGACATATACAGTGTACACTTCTGAGCTAATCATGCCAGACTCCCTTTATATTCAATGGAGAGAAAGAGCCTCTTTTAAGGCATGATTCATCTGACCTATTTTAGATGTCTACTTAAGAATGAGATAAATTGTGTACTATAAGCATTTGGTTTTCTTCATTGAAAGTAAAGGTAATTAGGCAAACTCATTTAAAGGGAGCTGTCTACACTACAAGTGTTTACATTTAGTAAAATGAGAATACTTTCTCTGGCAGCTGAAGATATTTAGACTCGTCATCAACGTACGCAAAAGAGGATTAGCTAGTGAGTTGAACTGAAACACAAATGTGTCTTTTACCTGATCTTCCAGGTGGAACTTGCTTGCTATAAACAAAGCAAGGGTAAAACATTTTTATTCAATAATACTCTTTATGTTTGTTCTTCTGACATACTATATTCATAGCTGACCAACATCAATAGCCACTGATATTCAAAAGAAGGATGTGAACAGGCTGCTCCTCCAACTTCCACTGTTAAGGGTATTTATGCAAACCAAGTAGAGTAAGGATTTTGCCTTATCCTAGTGATCCTCCTGCAATAAAAGCACTCTTGGAGTTAAGCGCTAAAAAAGATCACAGAATTATCTGTGATATAATTAAGTTCTAGACAATCTGCTTCTTAGCTGGAATGGAAGGCATTTTCACCCCACAATTTATATTAATTTCCCCTGGTATATTCACAGAGGCATTCTGATTTTGCTATATCATAGTTGCTGTACCTCGTCCTCCAAAACAGAGCCTGTAAATAAAACCAGTTTTCTCTGGGGCATTAATAACTGTACTTACTTCAGGGTTTAAACAAAGCATGATATGCTTTTAACTCAAACAATATAACTAAAGATATCATTAAGTTTTTCTGTTACGCAATTTTATTTTAGATTGTGAGATTTTATTGTGTTTCATTTATTTTAACTTTCTTAATTAAATTAAAATTGAAGTAATAATTTTTGTAAGATGTACTACCTTTCTTCTTCACCCAGCACTGGAAATTATGAGACTCTAAGGACACCAATCACTGTTGCTGATAGTTACTATCTCTGATAATCTGGTTATTATTCTCTAGTAAAAGATGAGCTGATGAAACCATGAAACAAACTTCCTCACAATGGGTTACATCTACATCTTGCAGTCAGTACACAGAAACATTTTGTATCTCTGCAAATCTCTGTTTTGAAGATTTAAGTGTGACATATATACTATAAACCACTTGACATCACAGAAGCATAAAATAGTCTAGATTGACTTTGGGAGGTTATCAGGTTGAATCCCCTGCTCAAAGCAGGGCTGACTTCAATGTTAGATGCCCAGTGCCTTCCCCAGCCAAGTTTTGCGTATCTGCAACCTCCCTAGACAACCTGTTATAGTGTCAGGGTGGGCAAGGCTTTGAGCAACCTGGTCTACTGGAAGGTGTCCCTGCCCATGGCAGGGGGGTTGGACCAGATGATCTTTAAAGGTTCCTTCCAACCCAAACCATTCTATGATTCTATGAAAGTTTTTTTTTATAATGGTGAATAAGAATTTTTTTGATGCAATTTATGTCCATTGCCCCTTGTCCTTTTGTGGTGGTCCTCCAAGAAGATCTCTCTATAACCACCCACCAGAAACTTGTACACAACAATTAGATCCCCTGAACCTGTTCTTCAGACTGAACAAACCCATTTCTCTTAGCCTCTACTCGTGTCACAGGCTGCAGCCTCCTAGTCAGCTTTGTGCTTCTCCACTGGACTTGCTCTAGTATGCTAATGTTTCTTGTATTTGTGTGTCCAAAACTGGACACAACATTCCAGATGCAGCCTCTTGGGTTCACAGGGAATAGCCACTTTCCCCAGCCTGCTGGCTAGTCTTACTAATGCAGACCAATATGCAGTTAGCCTTCGTTGCTGCAAGGGCATATTGCTGGCTCATGTTCAGGTTGTTCACTGTGACCCCCAGGTCCTTCCCTGAAAGGCTGCCTTCTAGCCTGCCAGTCCCCAAATTGTACAGTGGCATAGTATTTTTCATGCCCAGACAGAGCTTTAGATGAGCTTTACTTGCCTTTTTTTTTTTTTTTAACTTGCCTTTTTGAACTTTAAGAGGTTTCTGTCAGGCTATTTCTCTAGCCTGTTGAGATCCCTCTGAATAGGTGCCCTGCCCTCCAGCACGTCATCTTCTCCCCACAATTTAATGTCACCTGCTAATGTAGTGAGGACGCATTCCATCTCATCATTCAGGTCATTAGTGAAGAAGTTAAATAGTACCAGGTTCAGTATCTAACTCAGGGGAATACCACTCCTAACTGGCTGCCAGTTAGACTTTCAGCTACTAACCAGAGCACTTTGAGCCTGATGGTCCAGTTTCATCAATCTTGTAGTTCACCCGTCCTGTCCATCTCTCACAAGTGTGGTTACAGGGATACAACCAAAGATGGTCTTGATAGTCTTGATAAAATCAAAATAACCAATATCCATTTCTCGCCTCTCATCCCCAAAGCAGTCATCTCATCATTGAAGGCATCCAGGTGTCTGTGGTAAAGCCACTCTGGCTGCTTTTAAATTGTATTAGTTTTCTGTGAAGAAAGAACAGATATATCACCCTACACAGCTATAGCAATTCCAGGGGCTGTAGATGGCTTTATGATGCAGCAGTCAGATTTGGCCCAGCTTTTATATAACAACACATGCAGAGCGAAACACACAGACTCTTGAGCTATGTCTATACTGTCATGTTAGCTTGGGCCTGAACTTGCATGCCTTGCCTATATTCCTTATGTGCTGGTTCACATAAGCCTGAGTCTCGCATAATCAAGAAAGCTGGCCTGATAAGGAATTAAGGTACAACTGGAAGAGTTTTGAGTTTGAACTTAATTCCTGTAAGCAGTTTGGATGTAAAAAATGCACAAGTCATTTGAATTGGCCTCTCCCAATCCTATGAAGTTGTCCCATCATACAGAGAAACCTCACCTATCCCTCTGTATGCCCTCATATCTTGTCACCACTCTGCTTCAACTCTGACACGCCTCTGTTAGCTGTAGTTGATGAGCTTCAAAACTTTTAAGACTTTGACAGTGAAGAGTGTGTGGTATCAACAGGGGATCTGTTTTAGTCTCAAGGATATAACATTCAGTAGTATTTGTAAATATCTGGAAATTGTTTGGAGATGGCCAGTCTAACAAGATGTCATGGCAGCTGGTCATGATCACATTAGCAGAACAACTGAACAGAAGGCATAAAAGAAGATAAAACCTCAGGAAAGTCTCATCTAAGACAAGGAGCCCTCTGCAGCCACATAAAACATATATTCATGATTGCAGTTATGGATCTAGTGTAGCAGGTGAGATCCCAGAGAGAGATCTCTAATATTGAGGCATTATTTTTCTCAAAGAATGCGCAGCTAAGACTCCACAGCTAGTCCAATTCACAGCCCATCCAGAGGCAACAGTACCCTGCCGTGAGCACATCTCCCCAGGATTCACATACATACTCTCCAGGTATGTTCATTAGAACATGCAAATGCTCATACTGCTTCAGACCACACGCCCATCTAGCTCAGTATCCTGTTGCCATGAAAGACCACAAGCAAATGACTAAGGCAGAACAGGAACAGGGCAAATGTACATGAAGCTCTCTCAAAATGTGTCTATTCTCAGCTCATGGTTTTTCCCAAGTGGTTTCTTGAATGCTCTTGAATGAATCTCTCTTTTAACTACTTCCACAGTCTCCCCTTGAAGCCTTTTGCATCTGTAAAATCCTTTGGCAAGGCATTGAACAAGTCCATCTCCTTTTGTTTGCATTGAAATCAGCTTCTATTACCTCCATTTGATGGCCTCTCATTCTTGTATTTGAAGAAATGCCAAAGTCAATTCCTTTCCACCCTTTCTGTGCCATATAGAAATATAGAATATATAGAATTCCATATTCTATCATCTATATAGAGCATATATATATATTCAAAATATATATTTATACTATAAAAATAGATTAATCTATGTTCATATTGTGTATGAATAAGTAATAAAATCTATACTCCATACAGAATTCCATATTCATATACAAGCTGTAGGAAAACCATGGATTTATTTTTCTTCCCTAATAAATTCTAATATTTGGTTTGCTTTTCTGATGTTTTTACAAGTTATGCATATCATAAAGACTTTGCTTCCAAAAGGTAGTAGTCATCTCAGAGTCCATTGCTTACATGTGAAAGCTAGCTTTTCTGTGAAGCTAGGATTTTCTTCCACACATATTTCTTAGTCGCTCTGTCTTACAAAGGCCTCCTGTGGTCCCTCACAGTCTTCCTTTGTCCTTACTATCCTGAATATCTTCACATCACAAACTTCCATACCACACCAGCAAACTTTCTCACCTCACTGCTCACTTCTTTCCCACTTAAGGTCACTTAAGAGTGTAATGAACAACACAGATCCCAGCACAGAGCTCTGGGAAACTCCGGCTGTGACCTTCCTTGACTGTAATAAGTAACCAGTCCTCTTACCCTCAGTTTCTTTTGTAACCTCTTATATACCCATAAAAGGACTTTTTATTTAATCTCATGACTACTAAGTTTCTTTGGAAACTGTTGATGATGGTACTGTCAAAAGTCTTCAAAAGTCGAAGCAGATTGGATCAACTTGGCTGTCTTTGTCCAAATATTTGCTGACACCCTTCAAAAAGAGGATTGTAAAGTAGGACTTCCCTTTTTAGAAGGCACGCTGACTCTTCCAAGGTAACTTGTATGAACCCAGGAGACCACTCATTCTGCCCCTTATTACAGTTTCCACAAATTTGCCCACAGGTCTGCTGCATAGTTCCTTGATCCTCTCTGAAAACTATTTTACAGCTGGTATCTACTTGCCACACTCCAATCCTCAGGTATCAAGGACTACAGTGAGCAGTTACAGACTACGGTAAGTCTTCTTAGAATCCCTGGATGAAATAACTTCTAGTAGTGGTGATTTGTTAATGTTCATGTTGTTACATAATCTCTTTTACAGTCATTTCAGTTTCAGTCAGACCCTCTTCTGGAAAAGTATTCTGGCATGTAGGCTTTCCTAGTTTCTCCCACACTGAACAACAATTTCTTCTCTGAAAAGGTATTCTGCTCTCTGTAGTGCTTCTTTTATACCCTGATCATTGATCAGCCCTACAGACTCCCTGATGAGCTTCTTGATGTGTTTGAAGAAGAGTTTAGTGCTGGTTTAGAGTCCTTTAGCAAGTTGCACCTCCCAGCTCTTTTTTTTTTTTTTTTTTTTTGGTCTGCTTAATTTTATTTTTATATGTTATCAGCCAGGATTTATGAATTTTTCTATTTTCTTCATTTGAATATGACTTCAGCATTTTGAAGGTTGCCTTCTTGCTTCTAATAACATCTCTTCCTTATTGTTAAGTCATGCCTGGTTCTTTCTACCTTTACTCAAGCCTGTCTTAATAGGTTGCATGCTCTGGCATATAACCTTAATATGTTAAATGCATAATTCTCCTGTGTCCCAGGTATTGGCCTCTGGTGATTATGTTTATGCACATATTAGTTAAGGAGGAAGAGAAGGTTACATAGTTCTGCCAAGAGAGCAGATGTCATACGCGGTACTAGCCAACCTATGGCTCTGACAGTCAAGACATCAGACCTACAATAAAGCAGAAATCCTGCCATCATTTCAACAAAACGTGTTTCCCTCCCATTCCAAGCAGTGCTCTTATACTCCAGAGACATACTGGTAACCACCTTCTTCATATGCCTCTCCAGGCCACAGCCCTCTGCAGCAAGCCCCTAAAATCCCAACCTGTCTTGCCCTGTGAGGGATCCTGCTCACAATCTTCTCCTCTCTCCAGCCCAGAGAAAGTGCAGTCCCATTGAGTATTCAAAGTGAAATTAGTGATTAACTGAATCGTAAAAGTAAGGGAGGAAGAAGGACAGACAGACAGTCATAAGCAAAAAGCAAAACAAAGGGGTGTCATGGAGTCATTGTCCAAAGCAGCACCAAATACACCAAGAGTAGCATCACAAAGTACAAGGGTCAGACTGCAGCCAGATTTTCAGACATCTCTTTCATGACCACTTTTCTTTGCTGCCATGCAGTCCTAATATCCTTTTAGGATATCATTCTTACATTTCTTCTGGTAGGCAAAAAACAGATCATATCTTGCCGTGATGCCCTTTTGCCGTTCTAAGTGATCAACAAGTCTATTTCAGCAGAAACAATCCTGTACTAGAAAAAAATGAGGTGTTCATATAGACAATGTATGGGGAAGGAAGGCGTTAGGACGAGAGGCAGGAGCAGCAGCGAGCAGTACTGGTAAGGTGAGGAAATCCGCCATGTTGGTAGGGCAGAGTCTAAAAGCGGGGTAAGGGAGCAGCCTACACTCAAAGGATTGGGAGGAAAAGAAAAGCAGGTGAATGAGAGACTCGGAGAGAGGAAGTACTTGAGGAAATTGTGAAAAGGAGCAGACTGCAGCCACACAGGCTGCAAGATGTGACTTGTGAATGTGGCGTACCTTGAAGATTGGCTTTCCCTGTGGGAGCAGACCTACTGCCTGTGGCGGTTTCAGGGTGGACAGCAATGGCCTATACTCTGCAACCTGCTCAGCCCAGTCCTGGCTCCCTCCTTGCCTCACAAGAGGCTGCGTAGCACGCAAACGGCTATAATAACACAAGCAGCATTTGGATGTTGACGTCCAGGCAATCTTCAAAGGGTACCACTTCACAGTTAAAACACCTAAATGAAAAGTCCAAAGCTCTTTTGAAATGGGAGCTGAGGACCCAGTGACAGATCCTGGAGGACACTCACTGCTCAGTAGAAATGTCTACCGGTGGCAGTGGGAACCTTGCACTGCAAGCCACCACATCCCCTGAAACTCAGCTGAACCTCTTAATACACAGAAATCAATAATGACTATTAGAGTAAACTGAGATATAAAGTATGGGCTTGTTAAACAGGGAGAGTCCCTGCTTTTGTTCTTACGAGTAGTATGATCAAACTATTTTTGACCTAGGTTAGTGTTAGAAATACTTATTTCAAACACAATAAGCAGATTTAGTACATTTTAAATGAAAGACGCTTCATATTTATTCTTTGCCTTGCCATAAAGTCTTTTTCACATAGCGCAGGGAGTTAATTAAACTAGCCTTCACTAACCTGCGTGGCAATTTACGCAGTAATTAGTTCAACAGGAATAGACAAGACCTTACAGTTCTTCCAAGCCTCAAGGCTGACACGAGCCTCAAGGCCAATTGCTACAAGATTCAGCCTACCCTCCTGCACATTCCCCTCAATTCCCTAGCTACAGATCAACTTTTAGAAACAGCCCCCTTGGCTTTCTGGAGTCCTACATTTTGAAATCCTCCACTGAAAGTAAGTGGAGTTAACGCCACGCATTAGTACAACAGTATTTGTGAAATGCAGGTTTTGAAGAATTTGCCCTATAATTAAGGTATGTGTGTCAGCATCCTCTTTAGTGGCATTGGCAATTAACATTACTAATAGACGTCTCATGTCTGCAGTCTCTCATATGCTACTTTGGCATATGTTTCAGGTTGCTAAACAGAAGAAATGCTACTTATTTACAAGAAAACACTTCTGTATCTGCCTGGAACAGCTGTTAGCTAAAAACCATGGAAAAAATTTAGAGCGTGTTATCCTCTTTTAGGTTTATGCAACAGAAATTAAAGCACATAAGGCACTAGAGACTCTAAGTACTGGAATACAGGCAGTGTATCCTTGCCATCATGATCCATATATGAAAAAGACATAAACTTTAAACTGAGGTGGAGTAATGATGAGACATATGGAAAAGTGGTTATTTTTCACAAAATAAATTTCTGGTAAGACTCCATAACTAGCAGCTGTTTCTAGTCATGATCCAACGCACATTTTGTAATGCTGATACAACATACCAAAGATGCTGTGTAAAATGAACATCATCTTACCCTACAAGATGGCTATGCCCATATCTCTAAATATTCTGGATAAAAGCCACTGAAATAATAACTACTGTGATGTCTGGCAGCATCTCTCTAAAGCCAGTAGTGTATGTACTTGTCACTCTTCTAAGTGATTCCACCACATTGCACAGAATGAAAAACTTATTTGTTATTACCTGAAAGACCATACATTGCTCATATATTAAATAAAAGCTTTGTCCCTGCTCCCCTCAGCACTGAAAGAATGCTAACATACATTTTGGTGATTAAAAAAAAAAGCCAATTAATCAGATTGCTAGAAACGAAGAAAAAGGATGACAGAAACTTAGAAATACGATTCCACTCTTGACTTACATGCAGGATAAATACAATTATAGATAAAGTCACCAAATTTATTGGGGAACGTCACCCTTTCTTTGTAAGGCCTGTAGTACAAAACTTCCTTTGCAAACTCGTAAGAACACATGCATCCTTCCTATGTATTCTGTATGTATATTTTTTATCATAGAATGGTTTGGGTTGGAAAGGACATATAAAGGTCATCTAGTCCAACCCCTTGCAATGAGCAGGGATAGATCAGGTTGCTCAGAGCCCCATCCAACTTGACCTTAGATGTTTGCAATAAGAAGTTAAAAAACTACAACCTCACCAACAATATAAACCATTGTTTTTAAGGCAAGAGTGGGCGTTAATGAGGCATTGTGGGAGCTTTTAAGGCAAGAGTGGGCATTGATGAGGTTCATTGCAATGGATGTACAGAAAAAAATGTTATCGCATCCCCCCTCAGCTCTGGGAGCAGACCAGTGTGATGCAGAAGCACCATGAGCAATTGCTTCCAGTATCCTGCAGGTGCCAGGCAGAAAGGGAGAGCCATGTCTAATCCACTGCCTGGGAGAGTCCCAGGGAGAACTCCATATGCTCAGCTTCTGCTGGTAAAACAGTCACTCCACTATGCTCAGTGCAACAGAATGGGGAGGACAGGACGTTTACCCTTAGAGAAAAGTTCTGTAAGTTCCTAATGCACCAGTGATGGCTGTGGCTTTTGCACCTTTAGAAACAACAACACTTGGACTTTAGCCACAAGCGTCTCCTATACCCTATTAAAAATTCACCATGTCTTTTCTCTGTGGGAGACACCTCCCCTTGACATCTTCTAAACACCATAGTTCTTCATAGATTTCACTACATTTTCATCAGCTGTATCATAGCCTTGGGGGTTTTTTTTGGTCACCAGGAATCAGGTAAGTTCCTTTTTGGGCCAGACTAGTGATGCCAGAAGCTACATCACAACAAGGAGGCTCCCTGCATCCTGTTATTCCTGCTGCGCTCTAAGGTCCTTATTTCCACTTGCACCACACGACTTCCTAGTGGGGAAGCTTTCTTCTGTGGCCCCACGTCAGCCTACTGCGGGGTGGGAAGGCGGCTGCGTGCTGCTCGGCTCCACTCCTGCTGCAGACCTCCATGCCGACTTCTCCACTGCCTCGCTTTTCCGTAACAAAAATTGGGGTTTACTTTCTTTCTCCATACAGCTGTGCTCACATCTGCAGTTCAGTCCTGAATAAAGCCCTTCTTTGATAGAAAAATTTCAAAGGACATTTTACTAACTCTTCAACTAGGACAGTGTACTAGATAGACACGTACTTTGGAGAGAGACACCTGTTTGTGCTGCTCCCACCAGCACCCAGCTGAGATCCATTAGAGCCGTCAGAACGAAATTACTTCTGAGATGCGGTTGTAATGCCCGGGTCAGAAACTTCCGTTCTCTACTATTTCTTCGGGAAAACCTTAAAGGAGAGTCAATATGAAACACTGCCCCGTTCTTCCCCCGTGGAAAAGTTACCGCTTTGCATCCACTCCGCAAGACTGCAGGCATGTCCTTCTACAGGGGCAGGAGGCTGCGGGCGCCGGAGGCGGCCGAGGGGCCGAGCGGAGCCCGGGCGGAGCGGCGGGCCCGCGCTGCTCCGGTGCCGCCGAGAGCGCCTTGGCGGCGGCCCCGCCCCGCGGCCGCACACGAGCCGCCGGCGCCGCCGCGGGGCCCGAGGCGGGCGGCGCCAGGCGGGCAGAGGCGCGGCGTGGCTGCCCGGCGTGGCTGCCCGGCGGGAACCGCGCCGTGACCGTCGCAGCCGCGGGGGGACCCGCACCGTACCTCAGAGGTCCCCCTGAGCGGGCGTGCGCTCCGCCTGGCAGCGCCAAGGTAAACACCGCGCCAAACGCTCAGCGCGAACACCTGACTCAGGCGGCGGGGCGCAGGCACAGGGCGAGCCCCGGCCCGGCCTCCCGGCCCGCCCCGCCGCCCTCGCTCCGGAGGGTGCTGCCCAGCGCGCTCCGGGGCGGTGCGCTGCTGTCCGGGGCGGTGGCTCCGGCTCCCGCCGTCCAGAGGGAAGCGCGTCCCGCGGGTGCCGGCGTGCGCGGTCCTCCCGGGGCTCGGCCATGCTGCTGTCGCTGCAGGCTCCGAGGGGGTCAGCGCTGCCCGCCTGCCTCCGCCCGCCCGCCCGGAGATAAGCCAAGCCATGACCGCAGCGCCTCGGGGGCCGGATCTCAGTTTTTTAAAGGAGGAGGAAGCCAGGGCCATTTTTCAGGTGCTGCAGAGGGACTCGGAGCTCCGGCGGGCTGAGAAGGACCGAGTCAGGTACCAGGCTCGACCCCCGCCGTCGCTGCCCACCGCACCCGCGCGGGGGCGGAAGGCGCGGAGCCGGGCGGCGGGGGAGCGGAGGGGCGCACGGCCCCGGCGCGGGGCGGCGGCGGCGCCCGCGGCTGCTTCGCCCCGCTGAGAAGAGCGGGAAGAGGGCCGCCCCGCCGGGAAGGGTCTGCGCCGGCCGAGGCGCCGCAGGGGGACAGGGAGGGCCGGGCTCGCTGCGCGGAAGGCTGTGGCCCCGCCGGGGGAGCGGGAGGGCCGGCCGCCAGCGCCTGCTGCTGCGGGGCCGCCGGAGCCGCCCGTCCCGGGCATCTGCAGCATCGGGACGTCTGGGAAACGCGTGTTGTGACAGAGACGGCTCTGAGTCACGGCTGCTGTTCCCGTGGCTCCTCTCCTTCCCCGAGGAGGAGGAGAGGGCCACTGCTGTCTCCCGCGGTGTCGCTGGCAGGGGGCGTAGCCTAAATCAACACTGGTACCAGGGGAGACAACGGTGCCGGGGAAGTTTTGCGGGACCTTGCAGGGAGACTCGGCGGCTCTCGGGCCGATCCCGGAGCCGATCCTGGCAGCTTTTGGAAACCAAGCCAGGCACTCGCCTGGCTGAAAGGTTGTTCACAAGACCCTTTCAAGTGACTTAACTGAACTCCCTCTGCATTCAGGTACGCAAGTCGTCCTGCGGTACGTGCATCTTATACGAGCCGTATGAAGAAATAGAACAGCCTCGACCTTGTTTCTAGCTCGTATCTCCCCCGTGTGCAATGACCAAAGCTATTTGTATTGATAGTGAAAGCAAAGGTCAAGGAATTAATAAAAATTATGCTGGAAGATGAGCCGTTTATTATTAAAGGTTATTGTTTCTTCCTCCAGATGAGACCTGAGGTAGCTTGTGGGCAGCTTGCAAGTGAGAGGCAGTGTCCTCTCAGATTCGCAAGTGGGCACCTTTCACAAGTAATGCTTCTGTGTAAGATGTAGAAGGAATGTTAATGAATAACATTTCTGTCAAGTGGATTGTTGCACTGTGTATTTTTTATTTCAGTCAAGTGGATTTTATGATTGGCATGGTTAAACATTATGTGTCAACACTGACTTGCATCTAAAACTTGTCTTCTTTTTCTGCAGCATGTGAACCTGGACTGGGTTAAATGTGACGATTTCTTTCTTCCATAATTTGGCATTACCTTTCTTTCTTTCTTTGATTAATTTCTGTTCCATGTGTCCCATTATGACCCAAAAAAGGAGGAATATTTTGGATATGGAGAATTACATGGCTGGATGGTTTTAAGTTTAAAACTCTGGGTGAGACTAAAGCTGGAGCAAATGCAGTGAGGCTTCCAGTGATGTGGAGAGGCTTGTGAAGTAATAGCCTGCTCTTGAACTCAAGGCTTCCACCTGCCCCCAAATTTGTATTTGTTTCTCTGTGTACTTAGGACTTTGTCAATAGGAAGTGGTCTCTCTCTTTTTGCAAAAGCTGTCAAAATAAACATGGCATAAGAGGGCATTTCTGGTGATGCTTTACTGAGATGGAGTCTACTTTAAATCTCAGCTGAAGAGGCATTCAGAAGTTGAGCAGAAGATAGGTGAAGTGTGTATGATCAAAGCACCATACTGAAATCTGGGTTAAATGCTGGATCTCTCAAAGGCTTTGTATGTGTCCTTGGGCAAGTTTCTTAATCTCTCTTGGGCCTAATAAGAGTACTTTCCTTCTCACTCCACTTGTCTGCCTGGTCTTATTTAGACTGTAAGCTCTTCAGGCCAGGGGATTCCCATCAGAAGAAGATGGGTACCAGTCTGTGTGGTGTTGCCCTGTGCTACTATAATCTAAATAACATCAGTGATCACCCTGGAGGGCCAAATCCTGCAGTTCCTATATGACCACAGTGAGCTTCAGAGGCTCTAAACAAAATTGCGTTTGCTCCCCTTGGTCCCACATACCTGCCCCCTTGGCTCTATGTCATTCTTATTACTATTATTTTGATAATTAACTTTGTACACATTTTTTTCAGTTCAGAAGTTTTAAAATAATGCTTGAGCACTGTGGCAGCCCGCTCCTGGGATGCTTTCAAAGTGTGATTTTGAAGTATGCTGTCAAACAAATGAGGCATATAGGAGATGCTGTGGAACGGAAGGAGAGGTTTCATCAATACTACTTTTTTGCATGAAGTCACTGAAGTCAGTTGTCCCCCGAACTGCTCTTAAGCGTGGTTTTAGAAAGAGCTAGTTGGAGCTGGGCAGGGCCAGGGAGCAAGTCAATAATAACCAGTGGGCTCACTGGTCGAGTTTGTTCAGTGATCATCTGTATTTACAATATAGCATGTCCCTGTATAGACCAATCTAGACTGGATTGA
This sequence comes from Haliaeetus albicilla, assembly GCF_947461875.1. Lineage (NCBI taxonomy): Eukaryota > Metazoa > Chordata > Aves > Accipitriformes > Accipitridae > Haliaeetus > Haliaeetus albicilla. Next base: position 10,001,458 of record NC_091502.1, read on the forward strand.
CAGAGGGAATGAAGCATTTGCTGGCAGACCACAAGTCAGGTTCTAATGACTGCGCTGATCTTGCCCATGCTGTTTGATGTCATATAAGCAAGCACATAGCTGCAGATCTCTTGAAAGATCAATGAAAAACTGAAATCCATTCCCAGATACAGCTCTGGAATCAAAAAAGCAGGAATGGGCTTTTCTCTCTTTACAAGCTGCATTTGTTATATAAAAAAAGTTAACACCACTTCATTTTGAAAGACAAAATCAGAAGTAAGATCAAAAGATGAATCCTGACATCCTGTATGGCTTACGGTGTCCAACAAATGACAACCATGGTTCAGAGGTTGATGTTTGTGATTTTCACATAAACACAAATGTACTGCAGTGCAGCATGAAATACTGACCTCCTCAAATTCCTCCTCAAGCACATTGAGCTCTCAGCTATGTAACCGTAATTGTTTCCAGACAAATATTTTTTTTTTCTTTTCTTGTTGCTTACCTACTCTGGAAACTTGATAGAACCACTGGATCTCTCTTCACCCAGACAGCCCACACCTTCATGAAATCAAACACATACTGGGGGCATTCTCTGGGAAAAGGTTAGTTGCTTTATACAACCCCTCTCCATCTCCCTTTCTCTTTCTCTCTGTAGCCTTTGTGTGGAGTGGGAATGTGTGACTTATGTGGTCGATTGTGCACATTTGTGTAGCAGTGGGCCTCACTTTGTGCTGTCCCTCCCTGCTCCTCCTGATGCCCCAGCACATCCTCTGGGTACCATCGGCCCTTTCTCAGCTCCCGTGGCAGGCTTCGCACCTCTAAGCCTGGTTTGGAAGACCTCGCAGTATTGCTTTCCCTTTTGTGCAGAAATGGACTGTGTGACCTGTTGGACCTTTATTTGTTCTTGCTGCTGGTGGGGAGCTGAGCTCCTGATGTGCCCTGGGCTGCTGGTTCCCCAGACTGCCTTTTTTTTGCCTGTTTTCTCCTTTCCAGTGCCCTCTCGTGGCTCCTCTCAGCAGTACCTTTGAACACCAACAGCAAAATAGCCATACCCTGACTCCTTCTCCCACGAAACAGGTTCAGAGAAGCAGCAACAGTCAGCTTTGGTGTAACTCACATGACTGTTCACTGCTATATCCACTGAAAATAATTTAGAAACTTAGTAATCACGTATTTCGTAATTTAAAAGAAGAATTACATATTAGTTTTGGACTTGGGTAACACCCAGCTTCAGTATTCTTTGTTGTTCCATCAAATCCAGTCTTACTCATAATAGCAACTTGGAAAAAACTTCATTTATCATAAGCATTAATGTGGGAGAAAAAATGGAATATAGGGTCTGTATATCAATGTACATGCATTCTTCTATAATAATAATTGCAATGTTAAGATAGAAGTCCAGCTCAAGTCACAAAACGCTACTTTAGTAAGCCTGGTTAATGAAACAGATGATTTTGCAGATGCTTGTGAAAGAAGGTTCCTTCTCCCAAATATTTCAATCACAGTTAGATGCCCAGGAGGAGATAGGGAGGAATCTGGCATGTTCAGAGGGTAGTGGCATGTTCAGATGGCTCCCTAACAATTCAGCTTCCATAAGGACACAATGAATGCTTGCTGTAGGCACAGTTATTAATACCACAGGTCAACTTTCCATACGTAATGAAATAGGCCTGAAAATCATAACATAAAAACATTTCGGGTCTTATTCAACTTCTGGTTTCAAGCCTTCAGGGTGCACCCAGCTCATCTTCTCAAGCTTTGTTCTGCAGCTGCTGGGGACAGAAATTAAAAAAGAATTGACAGCTGATATTTGCATGCAGAGCCCCAGGTCCCAAAGGTTTAACAAACCTGTAGGTGCTTCTCTTTTCTGTCCTTTCTCCAAGAAGCTGATGGGCAGGGTGACAAGGGAGGCTGGCTGCTTCCTGTCTCTTCAGGATGGCACTTCAGAGCCTGGCAGGTAGCAGAGGGACTGGCAGTCCCTGTAGGAAGGCTCAGCAGCAATAGGGTATGAAGCTGTGGGATACAGAGGTGGAGCTGCTGCCTTTTATCTCCGAGGCAGCTCCTCCCTCTGCAGAGTGTGGAGAGGCAGACAGTGCCCAAGCAGGTGTCTTTCCAGTCTGCTTTGGGGCTCTGATGCCTCAGACTGGCCGAGCACAGGGTGCAGAGATGCACCTCCACCGCTGAACAGCACCGGGGCCCAGAGAAGGCAGCTGAGACGAGAGGAGCCAGGAAACATGGAGCCAGCTACTTAAAAGAGGCAGCAGGTAGGGGGTTGTGGCATGGGAACAGGTAGCTGGTACATTTGCATGTTGTCCAAAAAATGAATAGTTGGGAGATACAGCAGAAGAGCTACAGATAAATAGAGAATGTATTTAAAAGGGCAGAAGAGCTCTGAATTCTTTAATTATTAACTTTATTTAGGACATTTGTCTCTTTTATATAATGCTCCTATTATGACTACATACAATAGCCTTGTGCCATTTTAGTTTATTAATCCTTGAGAAAAAGGGAGATACTGTTATCTTCACTTTCAAATGAGACACTGAAAATAACTGAGAGACTGAGCCACTGAACAGGGAAATGAACCTACCTCCCTGAGTAGCAGTTTACTTGCTAGATCATGTTTCAAGAAGCAGCTATGCCTGTATTGTGTAAGGAATTCTTTCTCTTTTCAGTAGGAAGAATGGAAAAAATTTAATTACCAGCTCTAGAACGTATCTTAGGCATCAGCCACTGTCTATGAATAGGAACTGAAAAAAAGAGGAAAGGGAAATGGAGCTTTTGGGAGACAAGAGCACTCATTCCATTTGCTTTAATTTGTTTTGCTTATTTCCAGGTTGGTTAATGCTTTTGCTTTTTTTTATTTAGTAGATCTATTCTTACAGATCTATGACAATGAGAATAAATGGCAGCAAAGCAGAGTTTTGTTTTAATTTATCCTCAAATATAAAGATGAAAAGCAAAATAAATTAATTGGGAGGTACATTCAGCACCACTCACTGCTCTTCTCTTGGTGACCCATTAACAGCATATGATTCTCGTGGGAAAGATGAATCCCCTCCTTTGTTCTAGACAGTCTCTACAACAAATCATTTGGACGTAGTTACTTGCTACAGGAACACAACTGTTCTTACTGCCTTACGGCAGATCATTTACTGAGTTCATTGTCTGTTGCAAGTAATTCCTTATTGTATTCTCCTGACTGACATTTGCTCTCACAGGTCTGGTATAGAAGGTGGGAATAAAACACTGTGTGGGGAATGTATTTTTTCACCTTTTTCCATTCTCATAACCTTGGAAGGCATTTGTTGCAGAGGTGCAGACATACTCAGCACCCTCTTGGTGCTTCAGTTCTTTTGTCTTGCTTACAGTTTGAGGGGTCTGACATTGTAGCCTTTATTTTGGCTTAGTAGTCCTGTTGACCCTCTTGCAGCCTCTCAGAGACTAAGAATAACTTCTTGGATGTTAGAGATCTAGATTAGGGGCCCAACTCCTTATAATTACAAAGAATTTTTAGAATCAACCCCAAAATACCCATAAGCTGCATGGGTGAGGTGAGCAGGCAGGATACCAGGACAGCACCACTTGGGTATATTGTTGTTCCAGTGGAGCTCCATCCCTGAACAAAGCATTAATAAAGAAATTCTTTCACAAGAGATACTCCACCTGGGATGTTTCAGGGCACAAGTGCTCTATTGTGTCTTGTTTGTGGAGTAGATACTATTATTGTTTACTACTGATACTGTGCCACCGGCATGTTTAGTAGTTTGTAAACACTTATGAAAACAGGTCCTTGAAGCTCTGAAGCGCTAATATGCTAAGGAAGTGTAAATAGAAGCAAAAATGGCAGGGAAGACTGTGATTAAAAAACTTTACTCAGTTTGGTAAACAATTACTGTCATAAATAATCCCACTTTGAGACTCCCCTTGTTCAAGTGGGTGTACTGTAACCAAAGGTAATTAGTTAAGTTGCATATCAAGATTTTCCTCATCGCCAGTTTTTAAGAATCCTATATTGGGGGGGGGTATGTAGAGTCAAGGACTGGGGCTTCACGTGAGCTGAGGAAGAGCAGGTGGTAACAGCCGAGGGCAGGTGGGCACAGCGTGTGCCATTTTCTGTTTTGGTTTTTAGCCCTGTGCATCTAGGCTAACTAAACCGAAGTCTGTGGTGTAACTCCGGTTTTACATCTACAGAGCAGGGTCCGGACCAGCATTGTTGCCAGCTCATTGGTCTTTGTCTTTTCATAGTAAACCAATTTCAGTGTTAATGAAAGGTCAATCCTTTCCTCCAAAGCTTTGCACTTCTTTGTGTTTGAGAGGAGGGGGTTTTCTGCGGTGTGTGTGGCAGTAGATTGAGACCCAGAAGCACCTTTTGAGGTGTGTTATGTTTGGAAGAGCCTGTCTAGTAGTGCACTGAATGTATTTCTTCTTTCTTCGTGTTCTTGGGGCCGCAGGGGCTCCCCACGGGGCTGGCAGGGCAGGGCCTCGCCACCAGGGCCTGTGCCACCATCCCACCGCCCCAGCAAGACAGACGGGGGCGGCCCCAGCCCAATCACCATGGTGGCGCAGTAGGGCTGAGGCCAGGCCCGTGGAGTTGAGTCCGGGTCAGGATCAGGCCCAGTGAGGGTAACCAGGTCCACCACAGCCCAGTGATCATGGGGCAGGGTCATGGTGATGATGCAGGGCCAAGGTCAAGCCCTGAAGTCACGTCAGGGTCAGGCCTGGTGACAGTGACCAGGGTCAGTCATGGCCCCATGATGGCTGGGCAGGCCAGGGGTGTGGTGGCCAGGCTGAGGCCAGGTGGGGACGTCAGCCTGGGGGTCAAGGCCTGGATCAGTGTGGCAGTGGCTGTGCACAGGCAGAGCTGGGGATGCATCTGGGGCTGTAGCTGAGGCAAGGCCCAGTCAGACAGCCTCCATTTAAAAGCAGCTCCCAGGGGAAGGAGAGATGGCCCTTGCTGAGGCTTCTGGCTGTCTTCATGACGGGTTTCTCTAAGGCCACCAGCTCTGCTCTTCCCAAGCTGGCCCTGGGCCCGGGCAGCCAAACCCATGGGAGCGGGAGGGACATGCTCAGGGCGTTTTCCCCCATGCTCATTCAAACACAGGCCTTGTGCCAGGACTCAAACTAATGTTTGCATTTTCAAGTGACAAAATACTGTAAAAATGAAAGTCATAATGATTATTATTGTCATTATTATCTAGCCCACTTTCTGATGTCACTAGGGCTGCGAAAAAGAAGATACTTGTTGAAACTGATGAGATTTAAGCCAAGGCTTACTGTTAAGCCCATGGGTAGATATTTTCTAAGTCTAAGCTTAATGGCACAAGTAGAATTAATTGAGCTTTGTCTATGTGGATAAATTGACCAGGCTTCAAGAATAAATAGGTCAGGCACAGCAGTACAAGCTAACATTAACTAATGAGTAGACAGTCAATATGGGGAGTTATTCTGGAATAACTGCTAATGCAGAACACCCCGATTTTGTTAGTTTTTCTATGGACTTGTGACCCAGTTAAGGGTCACCTTGTAGGAAGTCTCTGCACTTCCCAGATTTGACCTTTCCAATAGTAATGTCTCTATGTTCTCAACACCCTCTGTCTCCTCCACAATTCAAGTGCAGAAGTTAAAATAATAATTGACATTAGTGGGAATAGGAAATGGCCATCAGGTGGAAGAAGACAGCTTTCCATACTAAGCAAGCAAAGAGTCATGGAGTTGCACGGAGAAGAGAACTGTCTCAAATGCTGAAAGCATCAGCAAGGTATGGTCACTCTCACTTTAGCTCAGCTTTCTTATATATGTCTATTAAAAGTTGTTTGTAGTGCCAGTGACATGTGGTAGAGCCTCCAGAAGGTAATGCCAGTGAAGTGTAACATGCACTGTCTGTGATTGCTGTAAGGAAAGGAATGAATATCAGTCTGCAGTGAGCAGCCTTGGAAGAACCCCAGAAATATTTTCAGGTGCTGTCAGCTTCTACACACTGTCTGTGTCCCAACACTTTCAAGTCCTTGCACATATTTCAGAAATATTAAATGGGTTATGCCAGGAAGTCAAAAGAAGTGTTGCACAGGAACATATCTGATTCATGTTCAGAGTGGCTGGATGTCTCCCCCAGTACTGGCATAGCTGTGCTCCAGTGGTGTGTTCATATTAGTGTGCCTTGTAATCCTCTCAAAGACTGCAGCACATGCTTTCTGTGGTGAAACCCGAGGCACTGTAGTTTTACTGGGCTTGGTCCCTGAGGTACTTCAGGTTCTTGGGTCCATCTAGACATGCAGCAATTGCACCTCCTGTAGATGTGGCTCTTGCAGAGACCTGGCTAAGAGCTGAGAGCAAGGCTTGTTGGGCTGTATGTCAAGACTTCAGCTGATGTTCATTGGTTTGTATCAGATACTGTTTTGACAGCATTTGAAAAATGTTGCATGCATCTGTCTCCTTTTCTTCTTTAAAATTTAGTTTTTGTTAGTGCTTTATGTATACAAAACTTAATCATCCTTTAACACCTTTTTGCTCTCTGAATCTAGTTTTCAAATCAAATGGAGCTTGGCCCAATGGGGTTTTAAGCTTTGGGCACAGAGACCCCATTTTCTTCTGTGTTCCTAACTTTAACACAGGACTATATAGACTTAAGGACTGACCTCAGTTCAACCTTTCCTGTGCTTGTTTTAAACTGAAAAATTACTTAATTTCCTGGAGCTGACAGTCTGAAGAGTTTTACAACTTACATATTTCATGTGAGAAATGCATTAAAACAAGTAGGGAAAAAGTGGGACATTTTGCTGAGGATTTGTGCATCTAAATGTTCACATAAATTATAGAATCATAGAATGGTTTGGGTTGGAAAGCATCTTAAAGATCATCTAGTTCCAGGCCCCCTGCCATGGGCAGGGACACCTTCCACTAGACCAGGCTGCTCAAAGCTCCATCCAACCTGGCCGTGGACACTTCCAGGGATGGGGCATCCACAGCTTCTCTGGGCAACCTGTTCTAGTGCCTCACCACCCTCACAGTAAAGAATTTCTTCCTTACATCTAGTCTAAATCTACCCTCTTTCAGTTTCAAGCCATTACCATATCACTACATGCCCTTGTAAAATGTCCCTCTCTGACTTTCTCATAGGCCTCCTTTAGGTACTGGAAGGTTACTATAAGGTATTCCTGGAGCCTTCTCCTCTCCAGGCTGAACAACCCCAACTCTCTCAGCCTGCCTTCATAGGAGAGGTGCCCCAGCCCTCTGATTGTCTTCATGGCCCTCCTCTGGACTTGCCTCAACAGGTCCATGTCCTTCTTAGGATGGGGCCCCCAGAGCTGAACGCAGTACTGCAGGTGGGGTCTCATGAGAGCAGAGTAGAGGGCGAGAATCACCTCCCTCGACCTGCTGGTCACGCTTCTTTTGATGCAGCCCAGGATACAGTTGGCTTTCTGGGCTGCAAGTGCACATTGCCGGGTCATGTTGAGCTTCCTGTCAACCAACACCGCTGAGTCCTTCTCCTCAGGGCTGCTCTCAATCCACTCATCGCCCAGCCTGTATTTGTGCTTGAGATTGCCCTGACCCATGTGCAGAATCTTGCACTTGGCCTTGTTGAACTTCATGAGGTTTGCACAGGCCCACCTCTCAAGCCTGTCCAGGTCCCTCTGGATGGCATCTCTTCCCTCCAGCCTGTTGACCGCAGCACACAGCTTGGTGTCATCGACAAACTTGCTGAGGGTACACTCAATCCCACTGTCCAGGTCGCCGACAAAGATGTTAAACAATGCCGGTCCCAATACAGACCCCTGAGGAACACCACTCGTCACTGCTCTCCACTCTGACATGGAGCTGTTGATCACAACTCTTTGAGTGTGACCATCCAGCAAATTCCTTATCCACCAAGTGGTCCATTCATCAAATCCATGTCTCTCCAATTTAGAGACAAGGATGTTGTGCGGGACGGTGTCAAATGCTTTGCACAATTCCAGGTAGATGATGTCAGTTGCTCCTCCCTTATCTACCAATGCTGTTACCCTGTTGTAGAAGGCCACCAAACTTGTCAGGCATGATTTGCCCTTAGCAAAGCCGTGTTGGCTGTCACCAATCACCTCCTTATTTTCCATGTGCCTTAGTATAGTTTTCAGGAGGATCTGCTCCATGATCTTGCTGGGCACAGAAATGAGACTGACTGGCCTGTAATTCCCCAGGTCTTCCTTTTTTCCCTTTTTAAAAATGGGTGTTATGTTTCCCCTTTTCCAGTCAGTGAGAACTTCCCTGGAGCGCCGTGACTTCTCAAATATGGTGGATAGTGGCTTAGCCACTTCATCTGCCAGTTCTCTCAGGACCCACGGATGCATCTCATCAGGTCCCATGGACTTGTGCACCTTCAGGTTGGTTCCTTAGGCGGTCTTGAACCTGATTTTTTCTCCTGTGGTGGGCAGTTCTTCATTCTCCCAGTCCCTGCTTTTTCCTTCTGTGACTTGGGCAGTGTGGCTGGAGCACTTGCTGGTGAAGACTGAGGCAAAAAAGTCATTGAGTACCTCAGCCTTCTCAATATCCCGGGTAACCACGTTTCCTGTTTCTTTCCAGAGAGGGCCCACGTTTTCCCTAGTCTCCCTTTTATCGCCGATGTACCTATTCCTAATCCTTCTTTGCAGGTAGATATTTATGTTAACACTGTTCAATGTAATAAGTTGTATTTCAATGCCTGCATTTTAAACTCCTACCTGAAACTATATTATTTTTATCAGTCTTACCTCAGAAATAAATAGGTATATGTACTGTTACCATACTAACTGTGACCAACCACATCAAAACAAAAGCTAAGAGTAAATGAGGAAAAGCGCAGTCTGTTTACACTTTATTGTACATAAATCACACACAGGTTAATTTGTGTGGTTGGAATAATCAAGGAACTGCAATACTTCTGCTTGCCATATCTTTGGATTTCTAGATACAGGGGTCTTAGTGCAGAGAGCTGCAGCCAAGCAAAGCTGCAGCAGTGTGGCTGGGGTGCTCTGCAGTCTGTTCGTTCCTGCATTATAGACTTGCGTGTTCTTAAAGATATGTTTATATGTGTATATATAACACTATATATATATATAAATATGATATTTAAAAGTATTATTATACTATAATATTTCTATTTCTAGTGGAAGAGTTGTGATAAATTATGAGATTCTAAGCTACTATAGTAGAGGATCTGTGTAAGTATGTATTATATACATGTATATAAGCATTGTCTTTCCTGATGAAAAACATCCACTGTGTAAACTTTTAGAGCTTATTTTCATTCTTATGACTGCTTTCCTTAATTTAAAGCAATGTAAATGAGGCTTTTGTAGTGTAGTAACACATAAACTGTGTGCAGGTACACTCTGACCTTCTGTCTTACTTCTGTTGACCAGAATCTTGCTTCAGCTCTATGTGGGACTCTGTACAATTATCTGAGATTGCAAAGGTGTGTTTTGAGAGCCCTAGGCTTCAAGCTTAGCTCTATACAAACAAATATCTAAGCCCATCTGGAGCCTCTCAGTTTTAAAGCTCTGTCCAGACCCACGTGCTATCACACACAAACCTGCTTGCAGAGAAGAGACCTTGGTCTTCGTTTGAAACCAGTTCCCCTCATTTGAAGTTCTCACCCGGCCTGTGTCTGTTTTCTTGTTTTTTCCTTTACATTGTTACCTAGGCACAGTTTTGCATAAAGAAAGTCGCACAACAACATGAGGAATAGCATCTGTATTGTATGTCTTTGTAAGAAAGTTAAATTTATAATGCATGGCTGAGCTGTAAATTACTTGCATAGATGGCGGTCTCTTTGCACGCTATCAATATTTATAAAAGGTCTCACAATCAACTAGCAGCTCTACCCTGGAAGAGTAAATATGTCTGCTGTTAATCATTAGCTTCAGATTTACTGAGACTTCTAAGAAGACCTGATCCCCAGCCTTCCAGGCCACCATGTGGCACACACAGTATACATCTGTATTTCCGTGTAAGGCTTCCAGGACAGAAATTCAGGAGCACAAAACTTAACTCCTGTCATATGATATTTTTGGATTGAGACTGCATCTATCCCTGCAAACAAATCAGAATCTTTGCATGGAGAATTATATCCATTGCATCTATTGGCATGTATTAATGCTATTGGAAATTCCTATTAATGAAGTCATCTCATTAGAGAGATCAATTACTACCATTCAGAAGCTATGTGACACACTTTAAAAATGATAGGTAGCCTTCCTTTGCATTGCATCATGGATTTGTTTTGTTATTACCATATAATGTTGGTAGGTAGCTTGTGAGTATTGACAGCATAATGAAGTAACACCCTTTTTTTTTGACCTGTCATTTGCAGCCTGTACAGAGAGATTGTAAAATGTTCTGAGCATGGAGCTTTCCCCTTTTTCGTGCTCACTCTATTCGTGACATTACTGGTGGTATTTCACCTCATTCACTCTTGTTGACCAGCTGCCCAAAGGACTAAAAGCTTTCACATTCTAAGTATGTATAAATTCAATTAAAAGATATATACTTATAGCCTTTCTGATTTGTTCCAGCAGGGTTGAAATAACGTTTTCACTGTAAACCCAGGGTAGCTGCTAAAGAAACAGTTTCATATTAAAAGTAATGTTTTGAGGCATTGTTACAGCTTGAGATGGGTGATTAATAGCCCTCAGCTCCCATGATCTCAGTTTTCAATGCTCTGTGCTTTAAAAGGTTAACTTGATGAAGACAGTCATTGAGGTCCTGATTTCTGAGCTTTAACTGAGAACTTCTGATTCCTAAGCTGCCAGTGCAGAGAGGAGTTATGTGGTCACCATAAGAATGAACCTTTTCCTTGCCCTTACAACAATTCCTAGGTTTCTGTTTCAAAGAAAAGTGTGAGTCTGTGCTCTTGCCCATGGGAACAGACAAAAGCTTCAAGGGGAAATGGAATGTTGGACTCAGTGAAGGAAAACTGCAGTTAGAGTAAGTCACCTGCAATATATTCATTTCATATAGTTTAATATGAGAAGTTAATGCTTTGGGAAAAAACACAGGTAACTTTTAGCCACTGTACAGAGTGTGCTTAAGTTAAAAAATTGTAGACACAAAAGACATTGTGAGTTAATAGAGTGGAAAGAAATATTCAACACACAGTGGGAGTCTGATGAGAATGTTCCGTGTATGCTGATAGTCTAACCGTCTTTGTGGATTGTGTCTAATGAACATACACATTGCCACCATATTAGGCTATCTCAAAGCAGGTGATCAGCTTTAATTTATAAGAATAAATCTGCTTAATAGAGGTAGTGTAATAATATCAAATTTTGTGATTTTTCTACTTTTTAATTAGAAAGAAGAGAGGTGGAAATGGAAGGATTTTCCCCATAAGCCAACAAGGAGGAACTTCAGTAAGTGCAGAAAAGGTGTTCTGCCTTTAACTCACATATTCCCTGCCTGTATCCCTGACACACACAACAGGACTTAATGTGTGAATCTGATGTTTGTTGTCAGAAAAGTGTTCTGGGGACAAAATGACATTTACTGTTTGCAGATATCTGCTTAAGTAGCCCAACTTGCTGCTTGAAAGGGTACTATGGGGTGCATATCAAAATCATGTGCAGAAGTGGTATCTTTGTGTTTAAAGTACTTCTGCCTATTAAATGTACAGTCTGGAAGGAAAAACTAGAGAAGATTCATTCCCTTTTCGCTTCCTTCCTGCTTCCATCTCCTGGTTTTGCACATTTCTGGAATCTAAATATTTAGGGATAATTGTGAGCTGGCAACTTGAAGTGCCCATCAAAGTGGGGTTGAAAACAGATCCCATACAGTTCAGTGCTGGGCTGTGAAGTGTTTCCCCAGTCCTTCATGTGAACCTTTCTTAGTACTTCCAGTTACTCCTTTCCATCCAGAGGTGTCACCAATAGGTGACTCTCTAGCAGCCTGACCTGATGCCTGTTCAGGACAGTGAAAGTCCTCTCATTACATTTGTTCGTATTTGGGTCACAGTCAGAAAGAAACACTGAACCAACACACTCTTTGGTCTTCCTTGTTGTGGCACATCCTCTTTGCCCATACATATCTTTAGTTTTAGTTTTATTAGTCACATACTTGGACAAATACATCTTCTGATGGCAACTTAGTGGGTTAATGAGCATAATAACAAAAGTGAAAAGAATGAAGACTTAGATAGAAAACTAGTATTTTGGGGGAAGGCAAATTAAATGAGTGGTTGATTAGCAGTGACCTAGCAGGTTAGATTCAAGTATTATTGCCAACACAACATTTTGTTCATCAAAATAGAGGAGGCTTTGATTTTTCAGAGAATTACTGCGGAAATGCTTAATTTTATAAATGCAAAAGCCAAAGAAAAAATAAGTGCATTTTCAGTTAGATCTTTTTACATTGTCTTGTGGTGTGTGCAACCAAAACATGGGAGTCAGTTTTCCTCTCTGATTCACCTACTTCTGCATAATGTTTTACGTGTAATAATGAAGCTGACTTGGTTTATTGACATGAGCCAAACAGAAAACAGTTAAGAGAGAAAAATAAACAAAAGATTGCTTTAATGTGAGTAAAAATATACCAGCTACTAAGAATAAAGACTGCCTTAGAAAATAGACCTATTGTGCTAGGAGAGAGTATCTTGGCTCTGCGTATCGTTATTTTTCTTCCTGGTAGGATTAACCTACCACAGGAGCTTCTCTGGCACCTTGGAAACCAGAATGTTGTTGCTATTATACTTTTATATGAAATGGCAGATAATAATTTTTTCAAATTAGTTCAGCTGTGGTAGTTTTTGCTGTTATCAGTAATGCTTCTTTCCCCTTTTTTTTTTTCCAAATAAGATGACAACTTGAAAGTATGTCTTTAAATTATTTTTATAAAATTAAAAGGAACTATGAGTAAGAAAATATTATTGCATATGCATTTTAGAGCTACCCATGGCTGTGATAGCAGCCAGAGTTTTCTAGAAAATTAACTGGCCATAGAAATGATAAAGAGATGCACAGTTCACCCGTGTGGCATAATGTATAAAGCAGTGGGAAGGTGGTAAATGGAAGCAAAAAATTAGGAAAGAACTGGTTCTTCAGGCACTATTTTTTAACATCTCTAGCCTTTTCTCACTGACAAAGTAAGGAATATAAACAGAGTAAAGACAGAAGCTTGGTTTAGGTAACTCTTTTTGCAAATTATCTGCCCTGATGTAGTTTTTATCTAATGCTGTTGCCACTGTTTTTATCTGCAATCCTTTCAGCCTTGTCTTCTCAGACACCGAGAGCTTAGATCCGAGGATCATACTGGTCTGCTTATCCTTCATCTGGTATAATTCCTCGTGCTAGGTGGTTGCTGTGTATCTGTTCTCTCGTGAGGGGTGTCATAAAAGTCCTTTAGGGCCAAATCCTGCTTCTGCTGAAGTCTATTGGAATCATAATTTCTGCTGTGGCAAAAGTGGGATTGAGTCCTCTGTCCCCTGCAAACAGCAGAGATGTCCCCAGACGTCCTATGTGGCAACCCAGTTTCTACTACCTTATACATCTGTCTTCTGCTTTATATTCTGGATGAAGATGGTAGAGAAAATACCTTTCCTCTTAGAATAGCAATTAAAGCTCCTTATTATCCTAACAGGAAGTGGCAGGGGGAGGCTACAGCTCTTTTCACAATATTTATGATAACCCACATGAAAGTCTGGTACATACAAACATTTAGGTTAGCTTTTCCCTGGAGATGTCTGTATAAGAAATACTGGGACGTCCTTGTGCCAATAAGGAAGAAGATGTTTTTAAAAACAGTGCAAAGGAATTGCTCCTCAGTGATTCATTAGTTTAGATGCTGTGTAGGATAATAGATGGGAAAAGGTAATGAGGTGTAGCCTGTGAGGTCATTTAGGATTGCTGCCTGATCCCATTTGTGGAGCAGTCTCCTGTAAGTTATCCTGGGAGTGGAGTTGCCTGTAATCCTGTAACAGCTTACAGGTACTTTTCCCTGTCACAGTGATGTTGTCTCCTCTCAAAAGGAAGTGGCTCCGAGTGTCCAAAGTGGCTGTAGAGAAAGGAGGAGAACGAATGGAGCAGACAGGGAAGCAAGATTAGTACATTTGGTTTAGAGAGCATTAGGTGTTTTGACACTCCTATGGAGCAGTGTCTCAATATATAATTTGCAATCCAAGTAACAATAGCGCTGCCTCAAAGGCAAGTTCATTGCAATACTGACTGCAGATACCATCTTCTGCTGTAATTGTTTCTTGAGACGCGCTTTCCTTCTAGTTCACAACTGTCATTCATTAGTATCATGAGGGGGCATGTAGACTTGACAGAGCAGGTATATAGGGAAATGATGTGGTTTGGCTGGGAGTCATCACAGATGAGAAATACTTAATAGTCATGCGATATTGCAGTTACATATGATGTATCATATTAATATTATTCAGTGCTCACATAACTATATATACAGGGTTCAATACAGGGGCCTGCACATGTGTGTAAATACAAATACGCACGAGCAATTTAAAGGGTTTATCTCATGAGTCAGGGATGACAGCACAATTCAAAAGCAGCACATTCACAGATAATGACTACAGATAATGCCAAGCATCTAAAGGCTTTACAGTGCTCAAATATTAATGTCAGTGTTTGCGCAAGATTTTGAATACAGTTTTTCGGTGAAAGGCCTGTTTGTGCGGCGCCTGATACGGTTGATGCTGGAGTAAGTGTGGTTCTTTGTGTTTCTTCTCCTCCTCTCTGGAATGCCTAAATGTGAAGGAAACCGGTGTTTATGCATAAACGATGCCAGCTTCTCCGCGGTGGGCGCGGAGGTTGAAGACCTCCGCTGGGACAAGCACGGGGGCGGCTGCTGCGTGGCGGGCGCTCGGCTGTGAGTCTGGCCGCCGCCGCTAGGTGGCGCCCGCGCCCCAGCCCGCCGGCTCCCCCGCGGAACGGGCGGCCGAACCCGCCCGGAGATCCGAAGGCGTCTGTCTCGTTCTGAGGAGAAAAACCAATTCCTGCTGGCCGGGTTTTAAAAGACCACAGGGATGGGTTCTAGGAGACGGTCTCTACTTTCGGGACTTCAGCAAAACTGCTGTGGCTTTGTTTTCCGGGCAACCGCTGCGACTGCAGCCACTCCCCAAATACCTCATTCCTGGCTCTGTGCGGTATCTCGGATCCCCTTTGCTAAGGCCACAGGAGTGAGGTCATGAAGCTGGCGCTTGAGAGCACTTTGTTCATCGCCTCGTCGTGTTTGACATTACTGCTAGGCTGTTTTCCATGCTGCAGATGGCATTTACGGTGTCTGGTCACTCCCGTGGTGCAGCAGTTATCTGTGATGATTAAGATTTTTGCCTTTGTAATAAAATTACTTCAAATGGCTAGTTCTTGTGCATGTGTCTGTGTAATCTTCGTCAAGGGAAATAGTCACTCATTTACCAAAAATGTCTCTCTCCTGCCCCCCTATTCTTCAGATGCCACCAGATGAACAGTAGGTGCTGGTATGGACAATATACCTTCTATCAATTACGGTTGGAAATATATCCATTCCCAGGCTAGATGTTTAATTTTAAGTTTGCTTTGTGAGGTAATGCTGCCTCAGAGAAAATAAGTTTTTATTCAAATTGATAACCAAAATAATTTGTGTTCTCTGAGAGCATCTGTATTCCTAGACATGGGATTTACCACTGGTTAAGGTGGAAGATTTACATGAAAGCCTTGCTAAAACATTGGTAGTACATCTCCAGGCTGTGCACAAAGTCTTGTTCTGTTGCCACCAGAATCAGTTGGGGCGTGGATTTGCTGTGTTTGCATCTGTGCTTCAGGCACTTGTGTAATGTAATTTGAAAACAAGTAACTTTGCATGTCCGTTGCACTATTCCGACTCCTTTGTGACTGTACCTTGTTCTTTTATGCCCAGATAAACAGTTCATTCCTGTGACCTCTTGGTCTAAAACCTCAATTTGCTACTAAACAGCTTCTTCGGTTGCAGCCACATGTGTGTAGTATGTTCAGGCTTCGTCTCTGCACGGCAGAACATTCATATTCATTATTAGTTGCTTCCATACGTATTACACACAGGCAGAATCACTGTGCAGCAAGGAAAGAGGAAAATGTGATAAACTCGTTGAACATGTTGCATGAATACCTATTAGCTGAATTCACAATTTATTATTCTCCTTTACATAGAAAATGTGTGGTAGGCACCTCACTGGCAGGGCCTCAGTGAGCTTCCTCTTGAAAATCAGAATAATCTTCATTGCTTCTGCTTAAATAAGTGAATAAATATTTCAAGAATTGCTTTGTTAAGAATATTATTTATTCTAATTCGATTATTGGCTGAACTTAAACTTACTTTCAATTAGTTTTACAATGCTTATGAATTATTACCTCATTTTTGCAAGGAAGAAGGATGTACATCAAGGCAGAGAATAATGCAATCATATGAGTTGTCCACTTAACCTGCTTACATAATCTCATTGTTAAGCTGGAGAATTCTGCTGTCACTAAAACTTTTATGTGATTGCTGTGGATGTATCATGTCTCACATCCCACTGTGTCTTTTAAAAAGTCATTGTAAGTAGAAATATACTGTAAATACTTAAAGGAACAACAGGGAGGGTTCCTAATGATGTGCCTGTAATATCTAAAATGGCTAAAAATAAATTGGTGGGGTTTTTTTTTCCTTTCTAGCAAACTTCTGAAGAGAAAGAGCGCTAAAACAGGGCTACAAGGAGTGACTGGAGAATGGTTTGAAGAAATACAAAGAAAAAAATTTCAGAATTACATTGATGTCAATAGAATGCTAAAACCACCATTAGAGCACCAGCTAAGGAACAGGAAAAACACTGGTGAGTTGCATTTTTCTGTTTCCTTATGTATATGATAATGGTCACCAAAGCAATGTCTTAGAGCATTTCAGAGTGTAATAGCTAAGGAGTTTCTGAAACTGTATTGAGTTTCTTCTCATGTTAAAGTAATACCAAAGATATAGTCTCAAAATGACTACATTTCTTTAAGCAGATTCTGTTGAAAGCACAGCTGGGAGTCACAACAGAAAATCCCTGATATTCTTATCTCATAGGTAGAATCATAGAACAGCCCACGTTGGAAGGACATCAGAAGATCATCTGGTCCAACCTTTTGTGGGAAAGGGAGCCTGGATGAGATTATCTAGCACCCTATCCAGTCGCATCTTGTAAACCTCCAGTGATGGGCACTCCACCACATCCCTGGGGAGGTTGTTCCAGTGATTGATTGTCCTCACTGTAAAAAATTTCTTTCTTAATCAAGATGAAGTTGCTGTAATTATACTAAATATAGTGGTGGTTTCCCAATCAAAGCATCAATGTTCACTTTGTATAAAAACTGTTTCAGTTTTACCTAGTAAAGAAACTAGAAGCACCTAAGTGACATTTGGATTAAGTAGGTAATCTGGGTTTGGGTGAGAGAGGTTTGACTGTACCAGTGGAAAACTTTTCCTGCTAACACTGGGCTAAAGGCATGCCAGTGCTGATTATCAGGGCAGGTGACAAAGTCTGGGAAGTTGGGCTGGCCAGGAAGCGGCTTCTGGAGATCTCATTTCACAGGTTCTGTTGCCCATCCAAAATGAACATGCACAAGAAACATAGAGTCTCTATATCAAGCATGGCATTCTGTACTCTTTTTTGTCTTCCATCCAGATAGTTTTCATGCATAATATATGCTTTTATTCTATTCACATTTCTGCGTGTTTTCATTGAGCTCTTCCTATCTGTGCTTCGTAGCAACTGGAAGCAGTCATGTATTTCAGAAGAAAAGTGAAACCCTAAAAATTTTCCTGAAACTACAGATCCACACAGAACAGATATCTTTCTTGACCATTTTCCCCCAACATCCCCTCTAGTCCATAGCTATCTACTGTTTTTCTCTTTCAGAGAAGGTCCAACTGATGCATTAGCTAACTAAACTCTGTGTGATTGTTCCCTGGTATTTAACTTTGAAAGCTGCTGTTTCTATTTCAGATCTGAAGAAGGGGTTGTGTGCCTCAGAGGCTTGTCTGATATTTCCAACTGTGTAAGTTGGTTTAATAAAAGGTACTACTCCTACCTGCAAGCCTTGCTCTGTCTACATCCCTAGACCATCCTGGCTACGGCAGAGTGCTATTAGCACTCTCCTGATGTTACCTTCTTTGTCAAGTCAAACAATACCACCAAGAGGTTAGGCTCAGAAAGGGGTAAAGGATGCAGCATTTTGTAATACACAGTGATTGTCACTAAAGTGAAAGCCGTGTATTACACACAGGATTTAAATCACATGACATTAATTATTCACTTCATTTTGGACTAGGTCCAAAATACTGCCCCTTGCTCTTGTTATCAGTGACACTGCTCTCATTTCTGTTTTTGCTTTCTCTTACAGTCATTGGATAAGCCATTTTCAGGCTGTTGTATTGTCTCAGGCATGTGATGTTTTAAATGGGGAAAAAAAACCCAAAACAGATGCAGTGCCTTATACCTGAGTGAAGTCTTGTTTCCTTATGTCCTCTGGTTTCCTGTGGCATGTTTTAATAGCAGACCCCGCAGTTTCTTTCCCTAATCTGTGCGCAGTACTCATCCTCTCCTTCACACCAATTGCCAGCTGCCTTTACAGGCAGGCTGGGTTTATCTTCTGTTTGAAGAAATCAAATCATAACTTTCCCAAAGAAATCATTCATGATATTTTGAATTTAAAATACAGTTCTGATATGCAGTTTGTAGCAGAAAAAATGTACTCAAGTGGCCAAGGGAATCCCATCATAAAGAATCGTATGATACAGAAGACATCTTAGTCTGAATTACTGTTACATAGTTACATTACAGTCTACTAAACCATTGTATATTCAGGGTTGTCATATTTATATTTCTTACAAAGATGAAAAGAAACTGACTAATGATTGTGGGTGCCTCAATTTTCAAATGTCTAATTTGCCTATATTTTAAAACAGTTCTGGGTTTCAAATGGTTGAGTGCTGATTACTTTCTGAAAATCAGCCTCATGTATCTTATGGCTGGGTCACCCAAACCCAATAATACTTTTTGAAATTTTAGATCTGTTTAGCTTTTTCTTAGTCTTCTAGCTAGTCATTATAAACCAGCATGTCACATAGTCTGTCCAAAAATGTCAATAAAACTGGATTTTCTTGGCATAAAAGGTAAGCAAAAGAAAATTGTTTATGAAGACATAACTTTTAATGTATATTTTAATACTGTATTTAGTAAGAACTTGAAACAAATAAATTTTTTTATAATATTTTTAGATAATAAAGAATTAAAAATGTCATCCCGCACAAATCCTCAAGCACAAAAGAACACTTCAGCTTCCTTTCTGGGGTTCAGATCACCGTTTGCTTGGCTTTTCTCCTTTAGAAAATCAAGGAAAAACCAGACTCAGAAGCAACCACGGTGAGCTATAATCAGAACATACATTATTTCTGGCTTTAAAAAAGTCTATGAATGTTCTGTGTTTTGCTTAGAAAATTTTGTTTAAATTATTTTTCCAGTCTCTTGCCATTCACCTCACTGAGAAGGTTGGGATTTTACTTGGTCATGTAATGAGAGATTATCTGTTCTGTGTCAAAGAATGAGGGCTAAGTGGCAAGTAATAGGTAAATTGGCTAAATGTATTTTGCTCAGGTTTTGCATAAAGGCTTTAAGTGTATGAAAGCCTCTAGACTTAGCAGTGGCTGCATCCTATTTCATTCCCTCTCAAGAGGACAAGGTGTAAGGCACATGGGATCTGGTGCCGTATGGCTGTGATATAACAGGAAAGCATAGCTTTCTCAGGCCATGGCAGAGAGTACCAGCACCAGGCAGCTCTGCTGCATCAGTTCCCACCATTTCTAGCCCAGAGGCAGCTTAGATGCAGGCCTGCAGCTTTAGCTGTAGCCAGGCAAACAGAGCAGGTCTCCAATGCTTTTGTCTTCTGTGCTTTGTCAGGGCTTTGGTTTCAACTGGCTCTGAACCAAAGATGGTCTCATATGCAGCACTGGAGCTGCTGTTTGAAGAGCATCCTTCTCCCTTGCCATTCACAGGGTTAAAGCTGCTGTTCAGAGGGAAGGGGGGGGGCTACGCTCAGGCTAGTTAGGCTGACTGTTCTCTCCTAAATTTTGTCCCATATAGTCCTGTATGTCAGCAACACCTAAGTGAAATATTATTATTTTTGTGTGCATCTTAGGGTAATGCTTGGGAGTGGCAATCATAGCTAAAGGTGCACTATGCAGTGCTGTGAAATCTAAGTATGAAGCTGCAAGATCTTTGGCACAAAGAGCTGATTTTCACTCTGTGAGTCTCAGGATGGTATTCTGGTCCATGCTTGGGGCTCCCAGGTGGCATGATGCTAAGACAAGGAACAGCTATAATAAACAATGACAGGGAATGCAAGTCTCTAAAGAAACGATGATTAGTCTGATACATAGGTTTTGTAGCACAGCAGCTTGCCATTGTGGAGTGTTTGTATCAAAGCAGATTTAAGGAGAGGTTTGAATAGAGGCCGTGAGGTTAGCTTTGTGGATGTTTACTGATAACAACTCTGCTACATAGCAATGCAGCATAGAAAAAAAAAATGCAAAGTTTTAACACTGCTCCATACATGTCATCCGCTCCCTCCTCTTTCTCGTGATATGGTAGTGCCCCTTATGCTGGGACACATCAACACCAGACCACAGTCCTCCTTGCAGAATAAAGATTATTCATTAAATAATGCACCATCAGGTTATGACAGTGTGCGTGGAGTCCGTAAAACAGCAGACTTCTCTTCAGGCTTTGAGGTACTGATCCTGCAGTATTGGGCACTTGAAAAGGCAACAAGTTTTTGATTTATTATGCCACTGATAGATAACAGAATGAATGTAACCCACATTTCAATTCAGACACTAAATCACTAGACAGTAATGTGTAAAATCACTTCTGTCTGTCTCGCAGCCTGTAAAGCACATATAAAACTTCTAAGCCTCTAAGCTGCTATTTGTAAAGAATTCTTGCAAGAAAATAATACTTAAAAGAAAGATGTAAATGTTATATTTGATTATAACTGAAGGTTATACCGTGGAAGGTTCATTGTTTTGTAAATGAATCCAGCTGATAAAAATCCATGTCCTTATAGGTTGGTAGTGTAAGGCAGGGATGATAGCTGTAGTGGCACACTAGCAGATACAGTTGCTGTCTAGATATCCACCAGGTTTTTTTACTTCTTTTGTTCTTAGTTATTTTGAGGAATGATTGTGCTTTACAGAGAAGAGGAAATACAAGGAGTGTGTAGAATACAAAGTGAGAAGAGGTACAAGTGGTAATGATACAGAGAGATTAGGGGAGTGAAAATAAAAGCTTTCAGATTCTATTATTTTTCAAAAATCATGTCTCATTTAGGTTCACCTCTTAATCAATTTGCATTTTTTTAGATATTATCTACGGCTTTGTTTTTATTGTAAAATACCTTTCTTTGTTTCTACCAGGGTGATGAATATGTTGTGTATAAAACCTGTCAGGTTAAAATTAGGTATGTTGCTAAGTTTTGCCTTGCTGAAGATCGAAAAAAAACATTTCAGCCTGCAGATGAGGTGTAAGTGGAGCAAGATAGCAATAAGCCAGAGTTGCACTGTCATTTAGAGTATGAGAGTAAGAAATGTTTTCTGTTTGTATATTGACTTGCTTCCAGAGTTTTCTAAATACTTATCAGAACCCTTTTTAGAATACTTGTATGAAGTTAACATAATAAAATCTGAGCAGGATCCAAGGTGCCACATCACAAACTGCCAGGAGCCGGGTTCCATCCATTTCACTGGCAAAAAAAATAAACAGTGCCTACTCATTGCATCAGCTTTTCTAATATGTGTTTATTTGGCTTTTCCACAGAAAATCTATCATATCTCAGGCTCGGATGCCTTTGATTTCTTACTGAGCACAGCTTGAAAAATAAACAAGTCAATCCTGACCTGTAACTGAGCTGATTGCTACATTTTCTAGTCACGCCTTTCTGTCGAAAACTTCCCCCACCCTCTTCTAGGTGTTGCCGTGGCATGTGGTTTGCTTTATGCAGAGGCAAAGCAGTGAAATAATCTGCCTCTCACCAGGTAGAGTTATTTTGGGGAGCTAGTGAAATACAATAGGAGGCAGCACTGTAAATCCTGTAAGTAAGCCTAACTGGCAGAAGCTTTTAAATAGCTAAGTATTAATGGCTGTTTAGAGGGTCCTTTCTGTACTGGAGAGACAGTTTCATCAGCTGCGGTGGTGTTTTGCTGTGAGAATAAATTATGGATACTGCAAAACGGACTATGCTTATGTGGAGATACAGAAGATGCTAATAAAAGGTTTGTAACTGTAGTTTGAAGGTAGTGAAATGTTCGATCACTTTTGGTTCAAAGGTGTTCGGTGTTCTTGAATTCATCCTTATTCTTATATGTGTGATTCATACTGGAAAAGAAATGCTATTTAATTGTGTTTTCAGCGTATTTAAGTTACGTGTTTGTTGCTTAGCTGGCTTCTTATGTAGTACTGATAAGAATAGTATAGAAGAAAACGGATTACACTCTGACATTAGGCAACTCGGAGATGGCCTGGGGAAGACAGGTGCCTCAGTGAAAATACTAATTCACAGCAGATTTTAATTCATGGATTTATATTATTGTTACCAGTAGTGATAGTAGTAAGTAGAGTCATCTTTTACTTTTAATCTTACATTTGGTTGTCATAAAAAGGATACATATGTATATAAGTGAAAAAGTATAAAATGTAACTTCTTGGTTTCCACAGTGAGTAGTATTTTTCTGATGGCAAATATTTCTGAACTTGAACAGTAATTTAACTTCTTTTCTGTTTATGAATAATAGATAATGTTTACAAGTATGTGTATATGTGCGCATGCATGCGTGTGCAAAACAATGTAAACATTGCTCAATATCCTTAACCAAAAAAGAAACTGAATCACTTTTTCCTAAAATTAAGCAATATTTCTCTGGAAGTAAGCAAAACTTTAATTTTGAAATGCTGAAAAACTTAAAGAGAGTTAAGAAAAAATAATGAGGCAGTTTGAGAAGTGGAAGGATTGGCATAGGGAAAAGATTAAAATAACCTTGTCTGTATAAGTTGGCAGGGAGGAAGATAAAGCAGGATGCAATGACCAGTTATTTCTGAAAGAACAGTGACAACAAAGAGATGGAGGAATTTAGAATAGTGCCAGAGGTGCAAATGAAAATTTAATTTTTGCCTAGACTATCAGAAGACATTTCTAACTAACATGTCAACTTCATGTAGCTTCATTGCAAGGAGCAATTAACGCAACATTAAGCACAGCACCAAGTGGGTAGAACTGTAGAGCAGCTTTGCACAGTAAAGCTGAAGAGGAGAGCTTCTAACAAAGCTTTTACATTTTTGTTATGCATGTAATTAAAATTAAGGTGACTCGCTAAGCCGCAGGATTTCATTGAACTTGGTTTGCAGGAAATCATTGTAAAAACTCTGAAACGTAAGTTTCATTTCTAATTTGTTGTAGAAGCATTAAAACATATTCAACATTATTTTAGTTTAAAGGAAGAGCTACATACGTCTCTGAGTCCTGGTTCAGTAAACTTCATTCACAGGGAGCGGTAACCCACTGAATTAATGGCTGTTCATATTCAGTGCTACAAGGAAAAATTAGGAATTTTGGATTCAGATTGTGTGGCCAGATCCTAAGCCCACTGGGGTCAACAGGCTTGTTTCCTTTGGTTTCAGTTGGACCCCATGTCAGAGAGGAATCCTGGTTTTACAGTTCACAATTACAGAAGCAAAAACAAATTGCACCTTTCAACTGTTCTTCCCTGCCTGCAAGCACATTGCAAACAAATGACAAAGCACTTTAGGAGGAAAGGCTGGGCCACAAAGAACCTGCCAACAAGCCGGTTTATACTTGCTGTGGAAGCACAATAAAGTAGTCTACCTGAGCCCAAGAAGGTTTTAAGAGCCTAAGAACAAGGTCATTCAAAAAGACTTTGAGACAAACAGGACTGAGCAGAACCGTCTTTCCCTACTTCACTTTCCCTCAAGAATTAACTTCCTGAGAAAAAACAGTTTCTGAGACAAGGAAGAACTGGCAATAACCACAAGCTGAGCAACGTTTCCATCAGGGCTTCTGAAGGGACTTGGTTTGCTTAGTTCTAAAATAAGGATCTGCAGACTCGAATAGACTCAGTGAAGTCAAGTCCTGTTCTTGTTTCTTTAGTTTATTTTGTATTTGTATGTCTGCAAGTCATCCATAGAACAGAATACCTTTTATGTTCAGGGCTTCTCGGCTTGTTCTAACCACTGCATTACTCACAGATGCTCTAGCCAGTTCTCTGCCAAGCCCTTGCAGTCCTATATAGCTTAGGACAGCAGATGAGCCTTCTACCATGTGTTAAAAATTGGTAAATAAAGGCTGTTTTGGGTGAGTAGCAGCAAGTCCCAAAGTTCACTCCAAGAATAATCTGCTGTCTGTCTCTCCTTCGCAGGGGCAGAGCACAGCTCTGTGTCTGAGCAGGTTGAAATGGAAGAGAAAAACAGTAGAATTGCAGATGCAAACCACTTACAGATTTACAAGGAGTTAACTTCAGCTATTTGTAGTACCTACTAAATTATTGTTGTTTGGAAAAAGAAGTAATACCATCTTGTTGTAATGCTGGATTGAAACAATTACTTTATGGCTGTTCCAGACATTGAGATATCACTAGGTTGAGTTCATTCTTGGCTGTGCAGCTACAACATTTGCAAGCTGACAAGGCCAAAATGAATGGTGTATTTCCCCAGCATTTTCTTGTTGGCAGGATTTTTGGGGAGGGGAGGATGGATTCTTCATAGAGCAGTCTTATTTTCAGATGCTTCTCAATAGTTGTTAAAGAGAAAATGCTGGATATTTACTACCTGGTAAAATTACATCATGTTTCTTTTCAAAGCCAACGTTTAAATCCTTCTGTCTACAGATATGACAATTCTGCTAGCTCATCTTCGAAAGCAGAAGAAATGGCAACGGTAAGTAGCTTATCAACGTTATTGTAAGCGATGTTTAAACCACAGATTTTTCAAAAACTGGTCTCCTTTGTTTAGGCTGTTGATATAATGCCTGTTTAAATAGTGTTCTTGCTGTTCTTGTTTTAAACACCGAGTGAAATGTCTCTGTTGTGAACCTGTTGAATGCAATAGAATGAGCTTGCCCTGTTAACTACGCAAGTCCAAAGCTTTCCTAGCTAAGCCCCAAGTCTAGCTCTGATCAGGTTTCAGTTTTCTCCTAATGAGGTAATAATTGCAGGGATAATTTCCTAGGCCAAAACCCTCACATGTTTTGGCAACTGTAACCAACCTGCAAATAGGTCAAAACTCACACTGAATAAATAATCTAGTGTATTTACTTTGTTTCTTTTAATTTGTACAAGGGTGAAAAAGAGGAGCTGACTTGGGCAGGCAGTAAGCTAGAGCCTCTCCTGCAACATTTCCATCTGTAGAATTACCATGTAAATGTAAATTTTGACAGTAGGAAGTTATTTTTTGGCTGAATGTTGCATTTTACAAGCACAAGCTCAGTTTAAGGATGAAACGACAGATTTATTTCTGATGTAATTTAAGTGCATGCTGTTGAAATAAACAGATTTCCTCCAAGGGTGATATTTGCTACTTTAACTACTTTATTGGCCTGTATTACTAACATGTCTTTCCTCCTCTTCAGTTGTGTGGTATAACCACAGAGGGGACTAAGAAACTATACAGTATATAATCAAAGGTATAGAGGAGGTAAATTGGCCACCTCCCTTCTCTCATATTTCAAAAACAAAGGGATAATCTGTATTAATATATGACTGAACAAAGATCATATCAGAGAATGCTGCCAATTATATAAATGGACTATTATAGCTAGACAAGCAAAATATTATGAATATTGAGAACTAAAAAGTGGTAAGGGGTTTTATTAAAAAAAAGGAGGAAGAGTCTCAGCTAAAATAAGTCAGCAGTTCAGCAGTCTTCTGCACTTCTACTGTCTGAGACTGTGAGCTGAGAGAAATATGGATGGGATAGGAACCTCTCCAGCTTAACATGTAAACTAAACTCAGATGGGGAATAGGATGACATTTTCCTCACTGCTAAGGTAATTTATCACAGCCCCCTAAAGTGCTGTCATGCAATATGAAAGTTGACTATGGTGTTAAATTATTAAATCTCTGTTGGGAGGTCAGTGTGTGAATTCTAAAATGTGCTGGTCAAGGAAGAAGTGATTAGGGAAAACTAAATTAAGAGATACAATGCAATAAGTATGCATATCAAAAAAATAAGTAAACTGTGCCCCTTATTATAAGGTCATTATAACTCATGTATCCAAAACATACTACAGTATGAGGACAAGATGAGCAAATCTCCTTAATACATATGTAAAAGTCTCTAAAATGCATGCAACTTTACAATCCTCAGTTGTATATTTTAATAATACAGTATTTAATGGACCCACAAAGAATTTACTGACCTCTGTGACTTGTGACACGATTTGTGATGTAACACATGAAACGTGATTTGAACCCACATTTAGACCTAAAATGTTGCCTTACAATTTTTAACAGGCTGAAATGTGTCATTCCCCAATGTCAACTGAAACAAGTGGTCATTCTTTTGATGCAAACCAAAATGAAATGATGGAGAAAAGTACACAGGAATGGAATGAACAGCTAGAGAAGGAGGTTTTCAGTGGTAAGTGTGTGTCTTTACTTTGTTCTGATATTATTGTTACCAGAAGTGACTGTGGTGACTGGCTTCAGAGAATTTCCTGCAAAAGCATAGGCTGTAAAGATATGGCTCATTACTTTCTAGCATAGTGGCTACTTTTTGCTGGCTTTGTCTGACAGCAGAATGTCTACTCTGACATTGACTTCAAGATGTGTCACTGGTCACTCTTAGAGTGCATTTCATCTCATACAGATCCAGTTCAGAAGAATCACACCTTGAAAGCGTACCTTTCGCTCTGCTGATTGTGACAGGAGCCCATATTGCATCCTTTAGATGCAGACATAACAGTTACGCAAGAAGAATTTCATCCCAATTTCCTGCATGCATAATTTTGATAATGATGAATTACTGGGCCTGGTTTTATGAATTGCAAAGCCTCAGACCATGGAAGCAACAGGCATTATGGCATTCAGTTAGCTTTCAGGGACCCTTTATAGCACCAGTCGAAAGTTGCTGGTCCTTTTTTTTTTTTTTTTTTTTCCTTACTGCTGGGAAGCGAGGCAAGATCAGACCCAGCCTATGGGAATACCAAGGTGTTCTTCCATAAACTTTCTCAGATCTATGCAAAAAAATGTCCATGAATATTACTTTTTATCACCCTAAATTACAAGAGATCACAGATTGAAAGCATGATCAGGAAGCAGTGGGTGAGTTGGCAGTGCTGGAAGGGGAGAGCACTGCTTGGTGGGCTGTGGTTCTGAAACTCACATGCCTGTCACTGCTTTTGGGTGTCAGTCACAACTGTGCACACTTGCCCACTGACAGAGAAAAACCGTACATAGCTTAGCTGATCTCCTCCAAATGGAAGACTCAGAAACAACTCGTCTTTTTTTGTGTTCTGAACTGACTCTCTCAGCAGTATTCTCTCTTTTGTGCTGAAGAGAAACTTAGAAAAATTTAAAAATTTAGTACTTTTATATCAACTTTTTTATTCCAACTATACATACCTAGCAATGCTTTCTTAATGATTCTGTACTATTAGCACAGATCTGTAATGACTGATCAGTCAGTCTTTTTTATTTAAATGGATTAGGAAATGCTGTAACAGAACAGCAATATCCATTTGTGTTTATATCTGATGTGTGCTGTTTTCAAAATACAAAAAGAATACAATTAGCAAAGGCATTATATTTTTTGCCAATAAAAATACTTTAAATACACTGCTGTCACTTAGTCTTATGGCTGAATATCTTGGTTAACTAAGGTGTATAGTGTTTAATTCCAGTTCATGAGACTGTCTACCTATATAAATACAGCTTTGTTGCTAGAATGAATCACGAGTTCCTAACTATTAGCCTTTTTTATACAGAAAATACCATTTTTCGGTGCTCATTTTAAAGTAATAAGCTACAGTTTAGTGGAGAACTTCTTTTCTGAAAGAAACAAACAGTGGACTTGCCAGACTACTGAATATGCTTGTTTGATGGTTTGCAAGATTCTGTGTATTCTTACAGTTACATCATAATTGTGCTTTGTGAACATACAGAAAGGTCCATGTTTGCTTAGTGAATTGTTTTCAGGGATTTTTTGCTTACAAACTAGGTTTGGAAAGTTTACGCACACACACATATATAGTGTGTGAGTAAGAATTCAGACTTCAAATTGTTTTGTTTTTCTTTTAAATAGCATAAAGACTAACATTTACATAAAGAACAGTTTTAAGATCATTCATGGAGCAGCACATTCTTTTCCTTGTAGTCATAATGGGTAACTGCTGAAAGGTCCTGTGGAGGAAGAAGGTTTGGTTTGGGAAGGGTTTTGAATGCTGAGAAGATGGCTCCTTTCAAAACCAGTTCTGATTATTAATGTAGTACATTAAACTTTTTAACATAAATATCAGAAGATAATTAAAACAAAACCAAGTACCTTTTTTTTCCTGTGCAGTTCTAAATGATCTGGATGACCAGCTGGCCCAGGAACAAGCCCAAGACCCATTGGACAGGACAGTTTCTACTAGCAATGCATCAAATGTCCAATACAGTAGTGCATTCCCTACTTCAAAGAGGCAGACTGTTAGTAGAGGGCAACACAGAAATGACTGGAGTGACATGCCTAGCACATTTTTCCCAGATGGACTGAGAACAATAAGAGCCAAAGATGAACACAAGATTTTCATCAGACCAAGGAAATTACACAGTGCATATATAAACTGGCACCAGACAGCCTTTCAGGAAGATTACAAATATGGTGATCCAGTCAATGGAAATTCTCGTCTGCTAAGCAGCAGGATGTCTTCCGTTTCTTTTGGACGGTCTTCAGAAGGTAGCTTATATACTCCTTCCATAACACAGAACAGTGGATTTAGGCACAAGAGTTGTATGAACAGGGATACTGCTGGCAGAAGTTACTCTGTATGTTCCCTTCAGAGATGTCCATCATTAGTATCTTCTGACCAGCTATCAGCATCTAGTTTACAATATCCGTTCACAAGGGAGAGCAACAATGGTTTTTTACCAAGGTTTGGTCGGCAGAACCCAAAGAGAATTCCTCTGTCTTCTATTGTATGGAACAACACAACAGACTCTCCTGGACAAACATCAACTCAAGAAAAAATGTTTAGAACCCAATCACTGACAGAGTTTCATGCTACGGACCATGGTAGATATCCTAGTTCTTTGCAAGAAACCAAGAAATACTCATGTTACCACTCAAAACACCACTACAGAAGATCTATTTCAAGCAGTAATTGCTTTAGTAGAGTTAGTTGCCCTGACAAAGCTACTTCTCCATTGTCCCTTGATAACTGGGAAAATTATCCTTTATACAAATCAGAAAATAATCTCTCTAGATCCTACTATAGAGACATTTCTTCTCATGGTAAGTTGTATGCAAACCAAAAAAATTCTTATGGAAGAAAAGACAGCTATCCTTCTTGGGCTGATATTCCTCAGTACTACAGTGATGAAACATTTATTTCCCCTGATGCCAGCTTTGAAGTGATTATGGCGAATTTAAATGACCAGCAGTGGGCACATGCAAAGAATGCCAAGTTTGGTTCACAGCACCTGCAGAATGATTTTCACGTGTATTCTCCAGAAAATACGAATATCAAAAGGATAACAAGAAGTGCAAATAGAACTTTTTCAGAAGTCACTGAGGGCTGTCAGCCTTGGCTAAGTTGTAACTCTTCAGTTTCTTCATCTAGTATCAGAACTGATGAGTCAGTCTTTCCTAATTCAAAGGACCAAACAAAACCTATAGGACTGAACAGGAATTCAGTCATCGTTACCCAAAGAAATACTAAGGCACACTTTACACAACTAGAAAAGGTTGCAGGTATGAAACTGCCAGGTGAAGACATGCCGTTACAGTCAGTTTCTCAACGAGCAGATACAAACTACATCAACACCCAGAGTTTTCCCTCTAATAGCCCTGCTTCTGCCATGTTGCAATGTGATGCATCTCTCTTTAACACAATGAGATCAAAGAGACAAACCCAAATCACTGCCAGAGGAGATACTGCAAAAATGTATACATCAAATGGTGATAAAAGAAATGTACAAATGAAGGAAAACAATTGCCCACCCAACAGTGTGTTTAGTCAGCCTCCCTGTATTTTGCCAGCTGATGAGAGCAGGAAGGAACCTTTCCTTCCAAGTGAGAAGGAACAGCAACATAATCTGCATTACGCAGCAAAAAGAGAGAGCATCAAACAGGATAATCAGAGTGCAGAAGCCATTAACCAAGCTACTCCAAAGAGGCAGTCCTCACTGCTGAATGTTGCTTCTGCTCCATCCATTGAAAAATTAGCAAACTGCCAAGGCATGTTGTCCTGTCCTCCTGAATGTTCATCTAGCTCCTCACAAAGTTCTCCACAAGCACTTTCTTATAAACACATTTCTAAATGTTTAGGAACGCTAACTAGTTCTTCAGTAAATTGCACAGTTACTGAATCTCAAGGAGAAGGTGGAAAAACAGGTCAAGTGAGCAGAATAGGTGTTTACAAAAAGATTTCACAGAAAGCACTGCAAAATACAAGCACTTTAGTTACTAAGGACTCTAATGGACAATTTACTACTAGTTCTCCACAAAATGGAAATTCTGGAAATATTTATACGCATAGCTTTGATGGAGACCCCAAGACCTCTGAACATAGTTTAAGTTATTTTTGCCTTGAAAAAGAAAGCGGAAAAATAAGGAGTAATTCACCTTGTATTGAAAGGCTTCACAAGCAAGACAGCTTGCTGAGACATACCAGTAGCTGCAGCATTACTGGCTCCCCTGGCAGAAACAGCCTTAAATCTCCTGACCCGCTTGTTATTTATTACACTTTGCCTAGAAAATCAGCTAGCATTGCTGGTAGTATTATGTCAGATACGCCCATCTCTTTACCTAGAGAAAGTAGAACAACATACGATTGTTTAAGGTCTGAAACTCCATGTAGAGCTGATGCCTTTTGTTCTAAGAAAAGAGATGTGTCTTGTTTAGACTCAAAACATTCCTTTTTAACTTCAGCATCATTAAATACTGCTACAAGTAACAAAGAAAAAGATTACCCCAGTCCTTTAACCAAAAGTCCTAATGATTCAGTAAGTAGTAGTACATCAGTTGAACTGACAGACAGATGTAAACATCTAAGCAGAAGAGAATCCTCTGTGTTTTCAGATTATAAGGAGAGGGGAAATTTTTTGCAGAAATATAAAACTACAAGCACATTTACAGTTTGTGTTGATGAAGATCATGTCAAGTATCATGAACTAGTTTCAATTTATTACACATTACCACGAAGGCATTCAAGAACATTTTGTAACCTCTTTAGAGATAATTCAGAGGATGCAGATTTACCTTGTCCCAAAGAAAATGCTCAGTCACCAAGAATACAAAACAAGAAAAATGAAGGTCATGTGAGTTTAGCAAATGTTTTTTTCCCCAGTACTTTGGAAAAAGAGGTGCCTTCATATTCATCTGACCAAGTATCTTCCGGTCTGGTCACACCTCAGAACTTAGGAACTGCTGTTGATAGTGAAGAAGAGAATACCCACTTATCTCCTAGCTCTGAGAAGATATGTACTTCAAAGTCAGTGAGTATGGTACCTAGTGGGAAAGATGGTTCAGCAGATCTTTCATTAGCAGAAAATGTGCTTTCAGACATGGTGACAAAAGAAATTTCTTTTGGTGGTCCACAATCCACTGCAATAGTGGCTAAGTCAGGTAAGGCCATGTCTGATGCTTCAAGCAGCCAAAATACAGAAATATGTCTAAAAGAAAAGAAGGACATTTTACAAACAGCCACACCGCTGATGTCCACTTTATCAACCCTTCCCAAGCCAGGCAGACGTTTAGAGAATCCTTTGTATTCTACTTCAACAAATAAAAATATTATACAGAAGGGAAACTCTGAAAACTGCTGTCAGCCCCTTAAAGTGAACACCAATAAAAATCTGAACAGTTTACTCCTCCACCCAGAAGAGAAGAGTTCCCTTGGAAGGAACAGTAACACAGAACGTGCTGATGTGCCACTTCCTCCTGTGGAAGATACGTACAGGGATAGTACCGAAGTCAAACAGAGAGTAAATTTCCTACACCAAACCACCCCTCTATATAATAATAAATGTAGTGGACTGCAGTTAAGGGCTGACAGTTCAAGAAAAAATGCAAATTATTTCAACTCTTGTAGCAAAGTGCTTTCAGAGTCTCAGAACAAAGCATCTGAGGTAAGCACAGCTTCCAGTGCTGATCCATTACTTCAGCTAGATGAAGTGGTTAGCACAGATACAGATGAATTAAAGAAATCAAAAATTAAAAAAGAGCAAAACTCACAGAGTACTCAGATAGGTAAAGATTATACTGGTTTGCAGGAATCAGAGAGGTACAGTGAAGGCAGCCTGAACATTAACTGTAAAGATAAAGTCCTCAGGGTTACACAAGATCAGAAGAGAACAGAGAGTGCAGAAGATGAGAACAAGCTTCTCTCTGACTGCATAAGAGACAAAGTCAAAGATATAGAAAAAAGGAAAAACAGACCTTCAATTAAAAATAAACTTGCAGCTGTTTACAAAACAAGTCGAAAATTTTCAAGTAAAAATTTACCCCCTAAACCACATATAAGTAACATTTTTTCACAGAACAATGGAAGTGCCACTTCTTTGGAGGTCAACATGTCCCTTGACTCATTGATTTCAACAGATTCCCATCAGCCATTCCTGCAGCTGGACAATGAAAATCAGAATCACAGTCTGGACCATGACAAGAATACGCCAAGACCAAGAACAGCTGAGAATAAGACGACTGAAAATCAGAATGATCCTTCTTTCCTTGTTAATAACAATTGGAAGTCTTTTACAAGCTCATACACCCAGAAGGAAGCCATCAGTCCCAGAAAAACTGCGGTGAAAGTGGAAAATATGCCAAGTCTTACAACCCTATTTCCAGATAAAACGGTAACCACAAGAAATAAGAATTCCCAAACATCTGATCTCAGGTTAGAAAGCAAAAGCCAGCCCATCTCCCCCAGTGCTACTACATCAGACCCACTGGATGATGAGAAAAGAAGAGCTAGCAGTCATGCCTGCAGTCCTCCCTTGCCACTTCTAACTGACAAAAACTCAAACACATATGTAAGTAGCTGCTTGCAGGCAGACACATGTCCAGAACAAAACTTGACTTCCTGGACAGTGCTTGGTCGGTGTCAAAATACCTGTCAGTCTGCTAGTTTAAAAAATGCTAACTTGCATAGCCATCAGTTGCGCAAGAGTCATGCCAAAAGTCAGCGTGAGCGTCACCTTTCTGAGAGTATTTGTGCTCGAGATTCCTGTGAGACCTTCACCTTGGGAAGCAATATTCTGACAAAAGATGGTATACGTGGGAGGAGATTTAAATCTTACTCAGAGCTGTTGTCTTGTGATGAAAATGAAAACTGGGCATCGGACGATGAAAAATGTTACAGCACTAGGAATTTGATGTATCCTTCTGTTGAATTTGGTATATTTGGCAAAGAACAACAGTTGGCTTTCCTGGAAAATATCAAGAGGTCACTCACAGAAGGGCGATTATGGAGACCTTGTCTTCTTAATAACCCTGGTGCTCTCAGAGATAGAGAGACCCCTTCTATAAACAGGGCTGAGCTTTTGAGCTCAAGTTCTGCTGAGAGCAAAATGTCATCGGCTGCTTCATCCCCCCGAGAGCTGACTGATGTCTATCGGGAAGACCCAGCAGCTTATTCGGACTCAGACAGTGATACCACTACCGATGACGAATACTACCTAGATGAGATAGATAAAGAATCAGAGCTATGAAGGGCCCATGGTACTAAGATGGCAGGATAGCTCAGTAGTTTCTGGGCAGGCAAAAACACCTAAAATACTTCAAGCCAGTTCTTGTGCTGCTATAAATTGGTACAACTTCATTAATTTTAAAGAAGTTAGTATGTCGTGTTAGCTTGAGCATTTGACTTTTGTCTTAACAATGGTGAAGCCACATACTTGTTTCTCCTAGCAGGGAAAAAGAATGTTAAAAAAATGCCTTCCCAAAATAATAGAAGGTAAACAACTGTGGAGCTTCGGGCAGTGTAACTCCAGAGATGGCTTTCCTCTGAGTCAGCAAGCAGTGGCTTAGGCTCCTGCCAGCTACGCAGTGCTGGAATGGATAAATTCTGGCTTGAGCTACTTTTTCTTACAAGACCTAACAGAAAACCTAGAGGTTACTTTGCTTATAAATTGCTGTTTCTCCAGTTTTCCTCATTTGCCAGATCAAGCAATATAATGCCAATCCATCCCACCCAACAAACACCCCACAAAACGAAACCTGTTCAGCATTTTACAGCATATTGTGTATGAATGTTCTTTTTCTGCATTCCTGGGAAGTGTAGCAGTAATGTCCCTGGTGGTGCTTGTTCTGCTATGCAGTTGAGGCAGATTCCACACCAGGATTTTTCTCCTCAGCATTGCAAGAGCAATGAGCAATGTGAGTTGCAGAAGTGCTGCTAGTGCCTGGGAGACAGCTCAGCAAAGGGCACAGCACTGGAGAACTCACTGAAATTCCTGAGGGTGTTAAGAAACACAGCTGAGCATGGAAATCTGCTTTTCAGACATGGGAAATTAATAACTGGCACAGCTTTGGCTAAAATTGAGATGAATGGCCAGATTTCTGCCTTTGACTTAGGAATGGGTTAATTTGGATTAGCAATCTGACACTTCAACCCATGCAAAAATGTAAAAATATTTACCCTGTTTATTTCCTATATAAACCTCATAGGTTGGATCCTAAGTTGCCCTAATAGTGGGAAGACAACCATAACCAATACAACTTGTTACATCCCTAAGTTCTCCTGCTGCCCCTGTGCTTGGCTGGTCTCAGGGTGAGGCACCTGCAGCCTCTGGGCTCCTTCAGGGCAGCACCACCCGAGGCGGCCCGAGAGGGCACTTGGCTGGGTCGCAACTGCACCGTACAGACTCGCGGGTTTGTACATACGAAGTAAATAAAACCAGTAAGAAATCCTCTTGCCTTTTGCTAAATTACCATCCTTCCTTGGTATTTTTCAACCATTCTCGCTGTCATCACGGTACTTTTTATCCTTTGAACTGAATGGCTGTAAACGTTTTCTAGTGGCTCTTCTTCAGCCACACTAATAATGTAGTATTATTACTCAGTAGCCAAAAGTCATCCCTGGCCATTAAATTTCTAACTAAGCTTTGATCTATTCTTATGCAAAATCAGAAGTGGCTCACTGAGCCAGAAGATAGTATTTTTAAATAATGATACATTCACTTCTACTTTATTTCTAATTTCACATATGGTCTAAAATGATGATCCATATTTTTTATACACTTTTTAATTCAATAAAATTTCTGTAGAACATAATTATATTTTTGTAACTGGAAGGACAGTATACTGGTATTTTAAAATAATATATTTTACACAAAACAAGCAATGCTTGTATTACTGACTACTCCACAAGAAACTAAAAGATGAAAATACTGTAGTAGGTAACTGGATTCCTTATTTTTTTATACTGTAAACTTCGTTAAAGAAGTGGGTCTGTAGTTCAAATCTGTACCGATATATAAGTATTATTACTTTATACTGGGGTAATTTGTCTTTTGTTGTACATAGAAGGACTAATATAGTATTTATAGTCAGAATTGATCTCTATGACATGCCTGTTTTGGAAGGATATAAACATACGTTGACATATGCAATCCTGGAAGGAAATAACTACTGCATAATTGCAATCTTGTAAAATGGGGTATTCTAAGGGGAAATTATGTTTTTCTGTAAATGGCTCTATTCTATATGTACAGGATGCTGTAGAGTAAGACAATAAAACCAGTTGAGTATCAGGAATTTCTGCTGCTGTACATTTCTGCAAAATATGTTAATCCAAAAATTTGGAATACCAGCCTACATAAGGTAAAGAGTAATAAAATAAGTGTTTACAAGGGAAGTAAATGGTCATACAGTTTTTCTTGACTAGAAGTGGATGGTTTAGAACATTTTTATTTGTAAATATTTTCTACCTGTTCAAGAAGTTGGATTAAGTTCTCTCCTTGCTGGCATAACTTTTTTTCATTTGCTGTGCTATGTATGTACAGGAAATTAGGTGGCTTGATTCAGTGTAAGCAAGTAAAAACTGCTTTTGGTCATAAATCAGTTGTGGAAGACTGCAGCCTATTGAGGATCTGTAAACTAATATTTACACTGAATAATGGTAGTCTGTAAAACAGACAACTGCATGAAAACATAGGGATAAATATCCTTTGAATAGCAATCAGCTCCATTCAGTTTAGCAGAGCTGGCTTTTGACACCTTTGCTCTTCCAAGCTTTTTCTTTGGCAAAAGTATATTCTATAAATGTTCATAATTTATAGGATTTTTCATATTTAAAATTATTTGTTTGAAATAAATTCTGCATTTGAATGAAAAAATGTATTGGTAGTGTGTTTATTTTTCACTTACTGTGAATGCCATTGACAGTTTATTTAAAAAAATAAAATCCAGCATCTTACTATTGTTGCCAGGATGTTGATGGCAAACGATGCCATAGTTTTAAAACGGGGCACCCAGCCTCAGTCCATCACACAGCTGTCAGCAGCCGTCACGCCAGAGGAGGGATGTGCTGCTTTGGTGATGTGCTTACTGCTGCCTTCTCCTTTCCTGCCAGCTGATGAGTCTCTGGTACACAAACAGTTTTCCATCAGCAGTAGTATCTTTACAGTAGACAGACATGTTAACCCCTTAGCGAGCCATATGCCTACAACTTGCCTTGAGGACCCGATACTCCATGTAGGGGCCAAGTGTAGTATTTGATGAGTAGTTTTACAAGGTGATGAGCTCCACATGAAAATGGCTTCAGCCGGGATTAGGCCTGAGCAGAGCCTGGCTGCCACGTGCAGTGTGACGGTGTGTGAGACTCACCAGTCTTTCAACCTTAATTACTACAGCCAGTATATGTGGTACCTGAGTTCAATGACACAGTCCGTCAGCCTGGTTTCAGAGGAAACATGGTTTATGAGTTAAGGTGGTGTTTCTGTCTGGATCTCTGTCTACCCATTAGGTCACTTGTGTCCCCAGATGACCTTTGACCTTTCTAATATCTCAATGGTATTTGAAAGAAGGGACAGAAATCTCATGGTTTCATCACAGGGTAGCTCAGGCTGGAAGGGACCTCTGGAGGTCTCTGCTCCAACCTCCTGCTCACAGCAGGCTCGGCTCTGAGGTCAGGCCTGGCTGCTGAAGGCTTCATCCAGTTGGTGCTTGAAAAATCTCTGAGGATGGAGACTGGGCAGCCTCTCTGGGCAACCTGTGCCGCTGCCAGACTGTCCTAATGGAGGAAATGTGTTACAGGCTGACTCTCTTCTGTCAACTTATGCCAGTTGTCTCTTGTCCTTCTGTCCTGCGCCATCTCCTCAATGATGTCCCCAGGATCACGGGGGGCTTCTGTAAGGTCCATCCCCTCCCTGAAGCCATCTCTGCTCCAGGCTGAACAAGTCCAGCTCCCCCAGCCTCTCCTCACAGGGCCAGTGCTCCAGCCCCACCACCTCAGTGGCCTCCCCTAAATTTGATCCAGTTTATTGATGTCTTTTACTGGGAAGCCCAAAGCTGGATGCAGTACCTAGATGTGGTCTAACAAGTAGTGAGTGGAGGGGGATTAACGACTCCCCTCGGCCTCTGGCTCTGCCCCTGTTCATACAGCCCAGGCTGCCGTTGGCCGTCATTGCTGCCAGGACTTGCTAATGGCCCACGTCCCCCACACTCCCCACCAGGACCCCCAGGGCCATTCCCTCAGAGCTGCTCCCGGCAGCCGGTCCCAGCCCGTACCAGCACAGGGGTGGCTTCTTCTCGGGGACAGGGCCCCAAGGGCACCAACAGGCCCTAACCCGCCCCCTCCCAAGGGTTCCCCCCACCCTGCCCATGGCCCAGGACAACATTTCAGCCCAGCCTGCAGCCATCAGTCCCTGCCTCAGTGATACACTGGTCTCCATCTCCCCACAGCCCTGCCTGGCTGGCCGTGGGCCCCACCAAGCCTGGCCCCACCTGCAGGCTGACATCCCCAGGGCCCTGCAGCCATCCCAGAGCCATGTCTGACCCTGGTTCCCCTCACAGGGCCTGATCCCACTCTGCAGATTGATGTCCCTGCCTGACCGCAGCCCTGCCCTGTCCCCACAAGCCTCCTGGGTGATGCGGCCTCTCAGCTGCCCCAGATGCTGTTTTCCAGGTGTGGGGCCATCCCTGGTGAAGCCCTGCTGCCAGCCATGGTGCTGTGCTCCTCAACCCCACTCCCCAGGGTACAGCCCACCCTCGCTGCTCCCTGGCACCCGAGTGCAGGAATTTTGTTGAATTTCATGGCCCATTCCTCCGCCCTGTCCAGGTCTCTCAGGATGGCAGCCCTCCCCTCAAGCACACCGACTAGTCCCCCTGTTTGGTGTCATCAGCAAACCCAGGGATGGAGCTCTCCATCACCTCATCCATGCTGACCACTCCCAGTCACCTTCTTCTCCAAATGTGCTCCCAGCTGTTGCAGAGGGAGAGGAAAGCCAAGAAGCCATACGTAACTCCAGATTAACACTATACATGTTTTCTCTTGCCTGTTGGGAGTATCACACATTATTTATCCACATGTCGGTGGAGATCTGTGGTTACCTGAGGTGAGGGAGTTTAGGAGACTAAAGACAAAAGCAAGGAAGAAACCAGACGCGACAATTCCACTTCCAAGGAACCTGTTTTTCATGGTCTCTATGCACAGAGATGTGAAGTTCATGTTATTCAAAAACACGCAGCATTCATTTGTGCTCTCATTGTTTTGCATGTGAAAGTCCAGGCTTGCATGGAAGCTTGATTTAATTCTCCTACAGCCTTGTCAGCCCCCCATCTACCAACACCCTGAAATATCTCCTAGTAGCAGCAAATGCTTCTGATAAAAATGATACAACCACCTTAGGAGACAAATCATTGGAGGTGTTCCCTGTTTAATTGCATTCCATCATTCTAAACCCATGAAATTACTTTGTTGTTACATTTTCTAGAGAGTAACACCATGATCCCTCTTTCCCCATCACCAAGCATTACCAAGGTGGTGATGAGGGCCACCTGCAGTATCTCAGCCACAGGCCCCCAGAGCACTCTTCAGCTCTTGAACGTGGGTGCATGCCTGAGCCATGCTGGAACGGGGTGCTGGGCTGAGAAGTGTGAGCTTGGCCTCCTCCCTGGGATGGGAAGGTGAGCCCAGGGGCAGGGAACAACCTCCCAGTATGTCCCAACAGGGTCCCTGTTCTGTCCTTTAAATACAGTCCCTGTGGGAAATCCTAGAAACAACCAGGAGGAATTTTAAATTATGTTGTTGGTGGGGTTTTTTTTTTCCCTTTTACAGCAATCTCTGCCTGTACATAAGCTGACATGGGCAGTAACAAATAATAAGCTTTAGAGAAATATGATTTTTCCCTCTTTACATTCCAGACCAGCTATTCAGCTGCCGGCTGAACTGTGAGGTGTTGTATGCGGCGGGGAACACACAGATCATCTGCTCTTCGGTTTGGCCTGCACAGCGCCCATAGACATGGGAAAGAAAACCTCCCAGGACGTGAAAAGGCGGGGTTCAGCGCAGCCTGCCCGCAGACAAGTGGGTCTGAGGCTCCTTCCTCACGCCCACACCGGCTTTACCGTATTTTCCCCGACTCTCTGAAAGCGCACAGGCTCGGCACCTGGCTCGGCGCCCACAGATCGCTGCCCGCCCCCCCGGCCCCAGCCCCAGCCCCAGCCCCAGCCCAGCGGGGAGGCCGGGACCCGGCACACTCCCTGTTCCGCAGCACAGCCGAAGCGCCGCCGGGGCCCGGCCCGCAGCGGGCACCACCCGACCCCCGGCCCCCGCGGCGTTTCAGGGGGCGGCAGCGGGGCACCGCGGGCCATTGGCCGGTGCGGGCTGCCTGAACCCCCTCGGCAGGGCACGGCCCCCACCTCCGGCACGGTCAAGCGCACACGGGTTTTGCCGGGGAAGGTTCTCTCTCCCCGCCCTCCCACGCGGGACGGGACGGCCCGTTGCCCGCGTCCTGCGGCTCGTCCCGGGCCGAGCGGGGAGGCGGAGGCGGCAGCGCCTGACCCAGCCGCCCGGGGCCAGCCCGGCCCTTCCCGCGCCCGCCTCCGGGCCGCCCCGCGGGGCGGGGAGGAGGCAGCGGCCGCCCGCGGGGAGCGGGCGCGGGGCCGCGCAGGCCCGGAGGAGGTGCCGGCCCCCCGCGGGGAGGGGGCGCGGCCAGCGCGGCGCGGCGGGGCGATGGGGACCCGCGGGCTGCCGCTGCCGGCGCTGCTGCTGCTGCTGGGCGCCGCGTTGTCGCCGCTGCTGCGGCCGGCGGAGTCGGCGGACCCCGCGGACCCCATTAGCGCCGAGCGGAGCCTGGCGTGGGGCCCCGGGCTGGCCGCGGGGCTCACGCTGCCCGTGCGGTACTTCTACATCCAGGCGGTCAGCGCGGCCGGACGCAACTTCTCCCGCTCCCCGCCAGGTACCGTGCGTGTGCTCGGGGCGGGGGGCAGGGACTGCGATGTCCTGGGAGGAGCTGGTCGGAGCTGCCCGCCCCTTCCCTCTTCCCCTTTCATCCTTCCTCCCTCCCTTCCTCCCTCCCTCCCTTCCTTCCTCCCTCCCTTCCTCCCTCCCTCCCTTCCTTCCCTTCCTTCCCCCCTCCCTCCTTTCCTTCCCTTCCTTCCTCCCTCCCTTCTTCCCTCCCTCCCTTCCTCCCTTCCTTCCTGAGCGCTTGCTGTGCCGTTGCGGGTCCCTGGCTGCCCTCCGCCCCCTCCCGCCCCTCTCAGCATCCCGCCCGGTCCCGCATCGCCCGGGACACGCAGGTCCGGTGGTGAGCGGGGCACATGGTCAAACCCCTCCTTTTTTTCTGGTACGGCTGAGTTGCTTCCTTCCGCAGGGCTCTGCTTCTCACCCATAGCCTCGTCTAAACAGTAGGTAGTTTACAGCAACAAACCAGCAAGCTCAAAGTAAACCAGTGCTCCTGGAGCTAGTGGATGTAAAGAAATCCCAGTACCCTGCTCAAAAGTGCTAACGTAATTATCTGTAATGCTGCACACACCCCAGTTGCTTAAAATTTCTGTCTTGGTAAGCACGGCACTCTGGGGTCCGTTATCCTACTGCTGCTCCATTAAGGAGGAGTAATTTTCATCTCTTGTTTACTCAGCACAAGCACAAACCATCCCATGACACTTCTGCAGGTGGGAACTGGGGTTTCTTCCTGCAGTCCAGCAGTATGCTGCCTGTCGGCTGTTTTCTGCTGCAGGTTAATTCCATATGCTCTATATTAATAGTTCTAATATAGAATAAAAATAACTTCTGCATCATGGATTTCATAGTGAAGATAACCCTGAGATAGCCACCCACCGGAAATCCTGTTGCTAATTTATATAGGATATTTTGCTATTAGTTACTATTCATATAGATGGTACTGAGAAGATACCTCCCAAGTATGCACGGCCTCTTCATGTCTCATAGTTAGAAGGCTGCTGCTTGTGAAATTAAAGAACAGACATACAGGTTATGTCTTCAGTCTGACAGAACCCCAGATGCTTCAGGTCTGGACTTTCTCCAGCTGGTGTTGCAACTTGGTGCTGGATTGCAGCACGGTTTTGTAGTGGCACTGAAGAATGCAACTGCACGCTCACTGCCAGCGAAGCAGAGGCTGATTTCAGCTGTGCAGGGAGAGCCTTGGGTTCAAAAAACAGGTTGCTAAAGGTAAAAAGGTGTCAAGCTCAGCTGGATTCTCATGCTAGTATAAATCCTCCAAGAGAAACTGATAGGACGTGGGTACTGAGAACCTAGTTTTGATCTCAGTGTGTTCATGTATGTTACTATTTATATTAATAAATTCAGTGTCTTTGGAATGTTTCCAGGTCCTGATGCTATCTGGCATGGAGTGGTCTCCATGCATACCGTGACATTCTGTAGCCTCCAAACCAAGGCGGTGCATGCATGCTGCCGACAGGGAAGAGCTGTTGGCTCAGCCCGTGCTAACTGCTGAGCCATGCCAAGAATTATTTAGGAGAGTGCCAAGGATCCTTTAACAATTTAGCGGTACAGCTGGTCATATTCCAGTGCAGGAGTACTCTTTAATGTACTCATATAGACACAGGCTATAAATTTCAGTTCTCAAATGATTTTAAGTGTTCAAATTCTATTTGTAAAATGTCAGTAAGAATTGCAATTAATAATGTTTATTAAGGCACTGCTTTCCAATATAAACTGAATACATCTTAAAATATCCCTGCTGGGATAGCTAAATAAATCCGCATTATTACCTCCATTGCACAAACAAGAATACTGCGATCAGAGCAGGAGAGTTGTAGTTAAGGCTTCCTATTTGTAAAATTTTTCCAAATCTATTAAATCGTGTTTTGTGTGGATTAGAATTTCAGTCAAGTAGGTCAGTACTTACTGGTATCCAGTATGAAACTTATATAGGATAATTAGTGGCTTTTAAATCCAGATGAGTTTTCTGAGTGTCACGTCTAATCACCAGAATTAATGTGCACCGCTGCACATCACACAGTAATTTCGACCTACAGACTTCTAACTCTTTGGCTTGTCTTTTTAGGAAAGATGTCAAATGATGCGGAATTCACTCTTCTCCTAGAAAAATTATTCCAAAGATTAAAAAAATCACTGCTGAAAATATAGAACTTACTTTTAATATAAACTGCATAGATTTTTTCCTTTGGATACTTGGTTCACCTTATCCTTCTTTTCTGCTAGGTTTTCCCCTAGGTTTAACAACCGCCCACCATGTCTTTATGTATGATTGACCATGACAAAGTCAGCTGTTAACTGTTCTTCAGATGTTCTACATACTCTGCTAATGAATATTTTCAAGGCCTCCGAGGTATTCTTGCAGGTTTTACCAAATACTTTCAAAAAGAAGTGGCACAGTTCTTCAGCACTCATTTCAGTGTAGCTAAACAGGGTGCCTCTCAGTTACACTCACCTTCGTACCTGCAGCACTGCAGGACTTCCTGTCAGGTCTTTTGTTGACCACGATGCCTGGGCTTTTGTGATGGTCACACACAACTTCCTACCACGACCTATATTTCTTTGTTCCTGGATATATGCCCTCAAAGTATATGCTATTCAAAGGAGCCCATTGAACCTGTTTTGTTCAGCTGCCTTTTTATTGACCCTATTGATTTTGCAATTTCCATCTGTGAAAGTAACCAGCAATGATTTCAGTAAAACAGTTGAGGAAAAAAACCTTTTCTTCAGATCTTTTAATTTCTTGTCTGCATACATGTCAGAAATAGGGTGAGTGGAGTTTTTGTTCTTCTCTAACAATTTGCTTAAATCAATACGTTACCTTTTCTCTCTTTGCGTTCCTGTATTTCTTTCCTCATTCATCCATGCATGGAATACCTCTTTTACAAGCTGCACAAGAGAAAAAAAAATGCATAAAGCAAGTTTCAGCATTTGGACTTCTTAAAGTATCCCATTTTGACTGTGTCTGTATTTTAGTCTCTCTTCAGGAGTGGAAAATTAATTTGTACTTAAAATGCTGTCCCAGACAGGTTTTCAGGGTAACACAGAAGTGGTGTTACTAGTGGTGACGATTCAACAAGGACACATTT
Organism: Haliaeetus albicilla; assembly: GCF_947461875.1. Classification (NCBI taxonomy): domain Eukaryota; kingdom Metazoa; phylum Chordata; class Aves; order Accipitriformes; family Accipitridae; genus Haliaeetus; species Haliaeetus albicilla. Next base: position 10,045,154 of record NC_091502.1, read on the forward strand.
TTCCTTTATCATTTCTGTGGATTGAGAGAAACAGAAATGAGTGAAAGTACCATGGTAACCTTCCTCCAATTTAAAAAAAAAAAGAAATCAGCAAAAAGCTGTTATAATTAAATACTGCAGTAGTACTTAGAGGCCTTGGCCCCGTTAGGCAATGAATGTTGTAAATCATAAACAAAAATCCTATTTCCTCCAGTGAATAATTTGTACTTACATTAAGTATTCAGTCTCCCTTTTCGTCCCCCTCCTTTTCAGTGGGGTTGCCTTTTTCCAGAGAGGTTTGTTATCAGGTCACTCTTCCCTTATCAAATGCTTCCTGCATCTAAACTGCCACCAACTAAAACTAACATATCCTTTGGGTAGATCCAGAGTTCCTCATGTGTCTAGAGCAGCTAAGTACATAACCAGTGGGGAACAAAGACCTGCTTAGTTATTTCCTGTAGGTGAGGACAAGGAGATCAAATTAGTATTTGACTTGTGATTTCTCAATATTCACTCAATTTTATGATAGCTGAAAACTTTATTTTCTCTGGTAGGAAATCTCTATACCCAGTTAAAATGTTGTTTTATAAAATGGGTAGAAAGAGACAAAGACGTAATACCAACAAGAAAACTATTTTCTTTGTGATCCTACCTCATCACATGCTCTGGATTCAGAGGCTTCTTCATCCAAATAGTACTAGGTGATAGTCATAAGGAGAGGATACTTGGCTTAAGTTGGCTGCTTTTAAGCAAGTTGAAAAGGTGGTTGTGACTGGCAGTGACATTTAGAGGCAGAGATGTCCATTCCTTCGGGAGAGTCATTCATGGAATCAGTTGCCAAATTCAAAAGGGGGGGACTCACTCCTGTGTTAACACCTCTGGCAGTATTTAGTTGAATGAGGAACAGAAATTGTAACTCACCTTTGGAGAAATGCATCTTTCCTCTTACTTGGACTACATCTCCACACTGTCCTCATGTAGAAGAGCATTCACAAGGAAACCAACTCCCTGATGTTTTCTTCTCAAGCCTTTCAAGAGACTCACCACAGTCTTAAGTGTTTGTGCTGGCACTAGATTCAGAGTCTTCAGAGTCTCTGAAGTCTCTTCACTCTGGTGGAGTGAAAAGCAGATACTTTGGTCATAAAAATACGGATCATATGAGGAAATTAATAAAATGCTGTCCCAACTGTCTTAGACCTGCATACGTTGTCCTTCTCATTTAATAAAAATGTTCCCAAGTCTTAACCACAGAGGCTCAAGCATTTGCAGTGTCATCCTAGTTGGCATTATTCATTTTCTCTGTAATCCAAATCCAAGAGAAGTCTAATTCCATCAGAATCATTGTGAAAAATGAAAATTAAAATAGTCCTTTTCTTCTGAAGAGGAATTATTTCCCTGTTGCCTTCTCAGCTGCCTGTTATTCAAGAGTTGCCTCTCCTAGCTCAAGAATGGTCCATCCCTACCAGCAGGAAATCAGACAAAGACAGCAGGAGGCCTGTAAGGATGAACAAGGAGCTTCTGACTAAACAGAGCCAGAAGAAGGAAGCGTACAAGAGGTGGAAGCAGGGGCAGGTGACCCAGGAGGAATATAGAGATGCTGTCTGATTGGGCAGGGGTAGGGTTAGGAAAGCCAAAGCTGATCTGGAGTTGAATCTGGTGAGGGATGTGGAGGACAACAAGAAAGGATTCTACAAGTATTCCTCTAATTTCTATGCTCTTACTATCTTGCACATCTCTGCTAGTGACAGTAAGGTGCAAGATACTGAGGAGGCCTTTGGTTTAAAGGTCAATTTATGGCCTATGATCATACAGCCATTCTTACATTATCATTTTAATTCTACTTTATGCCATCTTGAAAGGTAATCAGTAGCTAGATGTCAAAAATACATGAAGGGGGCAAAACTATACTTTTCTACCTCTTTGATGATGATGACTCCGATTGCAGATATATCAAAGCAAGCTGAGGAGCTCCCAAACTGGGAGCCAATCTGAATCAATTCTACTCACATAGATCCAAGCTGTGACAGTCTTAGATCTAACCCAATATACCATTCATAGAAATTGTTCTGGAGTTTAAGTCTATTAGCATTGCTTGAGCTATACTTAACAGTTGACCAAGGAAATGTCACACTGCGTAACTGTACTGCTAAAGTATCTTCAGCCTACGGCCTAAGCAAGCAGGGAGGTGTCCACTCATTGTTCTTCTGAAAATGAAGTACCACATATCTGGAGCAACCTCAATATTCCTCTACTTCTCAGAAGTCAGAAGTGCACTTCTGGAAATCATTCTGGACAGAAACTTAATCAAATGAGGGCTTCCCACAATAGATCTGCTAGCTACTGAAGACAATGTTCTGCATTTTTTAGTTGGTGGGAGTGATGCTTGCCACAGTGGCATTCCAAGAAGGAATGAATGCTTGCTTCATTTTATTTCTTCAATATGTTGTCAAATGAAGGTATTCTGACTTGGTTCTTGGCATCTTTAGCTGGCATGGACTTTGAATAGTAAGAAAACTGAGGGATGATTACAAATAATCCACATTTTATATTCTTACATTGGAACACAAAGCAGAAGAGGGGGTGTGTTCAGCCATGAGAGATTCTTCTGCTCACAGACACTGACCATATGCTTATTGATTGAGGGATCAACTCTGACAACAGTACCTGGAAGAATCCCAGTTACTCAGGGTAACTATTCTCTCTGTGAAAAGGCATGACATGTCAGGAAATACACATCTGAAATCATAAGGCTTCTGCCTAATTTAATCTGGAGACTCTTGCACAGTAGTTGATTTGAATCCACTTTCAAGATCCAGTGCTATAAGGAAGATGCGATTGATCATTAAACAACTGTGGTACTTACCATATCGGTGCATTTATTTGTGGATGCAAAGTATGTTAAAATATGGATTGTATAGAATTAACTGTAACATCTCAATCATGTAGTGCTGTTGGGACACATTTGAATTTTAGTAACATCTTGATTTTATCTGGATTTTTTCAGTTTCCTTTCTTTCTGTATACTACTTTGTGCTAACATTCGTTACATTTGTTTGGTTTGCAATGCTTAGACTATTAACATTTTGTGAATAATCTGTCCCTCTCTTTTTTGAAGAATAAAGTTGAAGATGACCATTTGTGACAGAAATAAGGGAATATAACAGATTTACGTTTATGCATACTCGTCTTGTCCACAAAATATTCTACACCCAGTTAAAAAGTCACTGTGCATTAATGATGAAACGCTGGTGATCTTTAAGCACAGGTCAGACAGATGTCCAGGAAACATCTCTACTATCCTTCTCTTATCCCTGCTTTTCAGTAGATGGGACTTTAAATTTGCAGTCAGCTGCAGCCCAAAGGTGAACAATCTGTATCTGACTCCTGCATGCTGCAACTGCCTTTCCACCAGCTGGCAATTATTCTCTTCTGTTACTTTAACTTGGTTTCCTATCTTTCTTACTCTAGAGGAAAAGATTGTTTCTCAGAGCACTAACTTGAAAACTTAGTATTAAACCTAATCATTGCTTCAAAATACCGTTAGCCTTTCCTTCTATCCTGTAAGCATTATTTAACTCTTTATCTCCATCTACAGGTTTTCCATTTATTAGGTACGTGATGATCAAGAAGATTTGGTAGGATGACCTTCCATCACTGGAAATTACTTTTAGCAGCTTGGTATAATAAAAAAATTTATAGTGCAAAGTTAAATTAAATTCCATGGACTTAATCCAGTAGAGTTTGCTCTCACTTTTATTTCATATATGTGATTCTAATTGCTTAAAGTGGTTTTATCTGGTTTTATTTTCCTCCTTTCAGGAAGAACACACTTTAAAGTGGTAATTAAAGCACTTTCTCCAAAAGAAGTCACCAGAATTTACACCCCTCTCCCTTTGGATAGAAATGATGGTACATTTCTTATGCGGTATCGGATGTATGGGAGCGTCAGAAAAGGGTTAAAAATTGAGATACTTTATGGTGATCAGCATGTAGCTCAATCTCCTTATATTTTGAAAGGTAAGGGTATTTTTTTCATTTAATGTAATGTATGATGGTAGCTATAGAAATGCTAGGGACTAATATACTGCTAGAGGAAGAGGTGGGAAATTAGAGGTTTGTTTGCCCTTGTTCATGTAGTCTTCTCGCAAACGTTCTCCTTATATAGAGAAGTAAGCAGTGACAATCTCTATACATTGCCAAGTTACAGGACCTAGATGCATAAGCATATAGATTATGTCCTCTGACATTTAGGTGATGTGTCCGGACAGCCCCTCTTCCCTCATGCATACAGAAATGCATCTCTTCATATTTGGTAGGGAATAAGAGAGTAATGCTTGTATTTTTACGGTTTTCAAGCACATATTCACTTAAACGTTGTGTTATTTTTATCTAAAGTAGAAAATATTATCTGCAAAAGCAAGGATTTTGTGTTGTTCCCAACACTTTATAATTAAAATGTCTGCAATTTCTAAAAAGTGTGATCCTTCATAACAACAAAGACAATATTTCTTTAACCAGATAATATTTAACTTTCTTCCATTAGCCCAGTTTAATTCAGTGCAGGTCTATACTGTGGAAGAACTACTTAAAAGCGGGGAAAACAAGGCAAATCATTCTGTCATTCCACATCTGCTTCTTTAACTTCCTTCTCTTGCTCTCAGATGGACAGATGTTTAGCAAAGAAAAAGATAATATAAAGTTACTTCTCTGGAGAGTCTTGTTTTATTTTACCACTACTTCTAACCAGAATTTCGCCATGTTTTTTTAAAATAAAATTTCCTAAATACAAACTTAAAAATGTCTTCAAACTGAAAGGAAACTGTCCTGAGTCCTCAAGGTAGAATAACAGAATTGTAGAATGGTTTGGGTTGGAAAGCACCTTAAAGATCATCTAGTTCCAACACCCCTGCCACGGGCAGGGACACCTTCCACTAGACCAGGTTGCTCAAAGCCCCATCCAACCTGGCCTTGAACAATTCCAGGGATGGGGCATCCACAGCTTCTCTGGGCAATGTGTTCCAATGTCTCACCACCCTCACAGTAAAGAATTTCTTCCTTACATCTAGTCTAAATCTACCCTCTTTCAGTTTCAAGCCATTACCCCTTGTCCTATCACTACATGCCCTTGTGAAATGTCCCTCTCTGACTTTCTCATAGGCCCCCTTAGGTACTGGAAGGCTGCTATAAGGTCTTCCCAGAGCCTTCTCTTCTCCAGGCTGAACAACCCCAACTCTCTCAGCCTGTCTTCATAGGAGAGGTGCCCCAGCCCTCTGATTGTCTTCATGGCCCTCCTCTGGACTCGCCTCAACAGGTCCATGTCCTTCTTAGGATGGGGCCCCAGAGCTGAATGCAGTACTGCAGGTGGGGTCTCATGAGAGCAGAGTAGAGGGTGAGAATCACCTTCCTTGACCCACTTCTTTTGATGCAGCCCAGGATACAGTTGGCTTTCTGGGCTGCAAGTGCACATTGCCGGGTCATGTTGAGCTTCTTGTCAACCAACACCGCCAAGTCCTTCTCCTCAGGGCTGCTCTCAATCCGGATACTCATCGCCCAGCCTGTATTTGTGCTTGAGATTGCCCTGACCCATGTGCAGAACCTTGCACTTGGCCTTGTTGAACTTCATGAGGTTTGCGCAGGCCCACCTCTCAAGCCTGTCCAGGTCCCTCTGGATGGCATCTCTTCCCTCCAGCCTGTTGACCGCAGCACACAGCTTGGTGTCATCGACAAACTTGCTGAGGGTGCACTCAATTCCACTGTCATGTCGCCGACAAAGATGTTAAACAACGCCGGTCCCAATACGGACCCCTGAGGAACACCACTCGTCACTGCTCTCCACTCTGACATGGAGCTGTTGATCACAACTCTTTGAGTGTGACCATCCAGCAAATTCCTTATCCACCAAGTGGTCCATTCATCAAATCCATGTCTCTCCAATTTAGAGACAAGGATGTTGTGCGGGACGGTGTCAAATGCTTTGCACAATTCCAGGTAGATGATGTCAGTTGCTCCTCCCTTATCTACCAATGCTGTTACCCTGTTGTAGAAGGCCACCAAACTTGTCAGGCATGATTTGCCCTTAGCAAAGCCGTGTTGGCTGTCACCAATCACCTCCTTATTTTCCATGTGCCTTAGTATAGTTTTCAGGAGGATCTGCTCCATGATCTTGCTGGGCACAGAAATGAGACTGACTGGCCTGTAATTCCCCAGGTCTTCCTTTTTTCCCTTTTTAAAAATGGGTGTTATGTTTCCCCTTTTCCAGTCAGTGAGAACTTCCCTGGAGCGCCGTGACTTCTCAAATATGGTGGATAGTGGCTTAGCCACTTCATCTGCCAGTTCTCTCAGGACCCACGGATGCATCTCATCAGGTCCCATGGACTTGTGCACCTTCAGGTTGGTTCCTTAGGTGGTCTTGAACCTGATTTTTTCTCCTATGGTGGGCAGTTCTTCATTCTCCCAGTCCCTGCTTTTTCCTTCTGTGACTTGGGCAGTGTGGCTGGAGCACTTGCTGGTGAAGACTGAGGCAAAAAAGTCATTGAGTACCTCAGCCTTCTCCATATCCTGGATAACCAGGTCTTCCATTTCCTTCCAGAGAAGGCCCACATTTTCCATAGTCTTTCTTTTATCACTGATGTACCTATAGAAGCTTTTCTTGTTGCCCTTAATGTCCCTGGCCAGATTTAATTCTATCAGGACTTTGGCTTCCCTGTACCTGATCCCTGGCTACTCAGACAAATTCTCTGTATTCCTCCCAGGCTATCTGTCCTCGCTTCCACCCTCTGTAGGCTTCCTTTTTCTGTTTGAGTTTGTCTAGGAGCTCCTTGTTCATCTATGCAGGCCTCCTGGTGTTTTTGCCTGACTTCCTCTTTGTTGGGATGTATCGCTCCTGAGCTTGGAGGAGGTGATCCTTGAATATTAACCAGCTTTCTTGGGCCCCTCTTCCCTCCAGGGCTTTATCCTGTGGTACTCTACCAAGCAGATCCCTGAAGAGGCCAAAGTCTGCTCTCCTGAAGTCCAGGGTGGTGAGCTTGCTGCCCAAAGGATCTTGAACTCCACCCTTTCATGGTCACTGCAGCCAAGGCTGCCCTTGAGGTTCACATTCCCAACCAGCCCCTCCTTATTGGTGAGAACATGTTCCAGCATAGCACTTCTCCTTATTGGCTCCTCCATCACTTTGGGAAGGAAGTTATCATGAATGCATTCCAGGAACCTCCTGGATTGCTTATGTATTGTCTCTCCAACAGATATCAGGGTGGGTGAAGTCCCCCATGAGGACCAGGGCTTGTGAACGTGACGCTGCTCCTGTTTATAGACGGCCTCATCCACTTGGTCTTCCTGGTCGGGTGGCCTGTAGCAGACCCCCACTATAATGTCACCTGTCCCTGCCCTCCCTTTAATTCTGACCCATAAGCTCTCGGTCAGGTCCTCATCCATCCCCAGGCAGAGCTCCATGCATGTCAGCTGGTCATTGACATAGAGGGCAACACCCCCTCCTCATCTCCCCTGCCTGTCCTTGGTAGTATGCCTTCTTTTTGCTGTTGCACATCTGCCAGCAGCCATGAAACTATGACACAGGACAGAACCTGTTTTGATTAGAAGTCCATGAAATAAGGGCTTTTTTTCATGCTCTGTGAGGCTCTTGCTTATACCTAAGCTCTCTGCTTGAAAAGGACAGAAAGAATAGTTGATTATACATAAAACACCTTATGGCAGAGATAAAGACTACTGTTTCAAAGTTCTGAATTATTAGGCTAAAATTGGAACTGTAATACCTGAGCTTTGGTAGTTATGGACAGTTAGAACAATTCTGAATGCCCTATGTGGTTGGCAGGTAGCACAATAATGGAGCTTCATTTTGCAGATGAATAACAAAAAATGGAGTATTTTGATTTCTGAAAAGAGAAGAATGTTGCTGTTTTCTCAATTACACTGCTAAACCCCAGAAATGTTATAGGGAGGATGATTTCCCAGGAAAACTTTAAAAATTAAACTTGGAATAAAAAATGTCACGCCACTGTCATGTCTACATTTATATGCCCATGTGTTTGGGGAATGATGATTGATGTAGAATCACAAATATAGACTCTCAGTGCTTTGTTTGCTACAGGACCAGTTTATCATGAATATTGTGATTGTCCTGAAGAAGACCCTGAGATCTGGCAGAACGTTATGTCTTGTCCATCCCAAGAACCTCAGATTACAAAGGACTTTATTTCTTTTCCCACCATTGACCTTCAGCAAATGCTTAAGGAAATACCAACAAAGTTCAGTCAAACAAGAGGTGCTATTGTTCATTACACTATTCTCAATAATCACATCTACCGTCGCTCCTTAGGGAAGTATACAGACTTCAAAATGTTCTCCGATGAAATGTTCCTGTCACTGGCAAGAAAGGTATCGATTTTGATCATTTAAGACTATTAAGCCACATTCTAATATGGCAATACTGCATTTGTTGTTGTATCTTCAGATTTGTAATTCCTGAAGATTTAACTTTTGTTTCTTCATCAAGATGACAGCATATCTTAGAGATAATGTGTGGGGGCTGAGCTTGACAGTAGTGAGATTGCTAGGAAAGCTGCAGGGACTAAGGCCTGACTCTGTGAGCGTTTTCCTGTGCATGTTCGTTTCATACTTGCTTGTAGGGCAGAAACTTGAAATTCATACCTTAAGCTCAGCTAAATCTGTTAACTATCTAGTAGGTTTATTGATTCTGCATGACATAAGAGAACTGAGGAATATATGTAAGAGTGACAAACAGCTTCTGTCTTTGTGTTATTATCCTTTCCTGGGTATACATTTAGGTTCATCTTCCTGACGTGGAGTTTTATCTTAATGTTGGAGATTGGCCAGTTGAGTATCGGAAAGCTAATGATACACCTGGTCCTATACCTGTCATTTCATGGTGTGGCTCTGCAGATTCAAAAGATATAGTCCTTCCAACGTATGATGTAACTCACTCAACTCTTGAAACCCTACGTGGAGTCACAAATGATCTCCTTTCTATTCAAGGAAATACAGGTAAATTCAAGAGCGTGAATTTTAAAAAAGGATTTGTAAATTCCATCAAAGAAGCAAGTTGCATTCAAATAATGTGTTAGTCTTCAGTTCACAAGTGCCTTAGGAGGTCTCTTAATACAAGCAGGTTAGTCTTTACAGGTTGTAAACACTTTCAACACTGCTACTAAGCAGGTGTTTAATACGGATTTAGAGCCAAAATTTAAGAAGTCCAGTTTGCAACAGTGGTGAATTTTAACTTAAAGGTATCCAGAAGATAGCTACCGTGACCTGTCAAAAGAAAATGAAATATAATTAAAAGGCCTTTCTCCTCAGTGAAGGACTTGAATTTGTTCCTTCTAATCAAATAGTAATTCTTTTCCTGACAGTGATGTGGCCCAATGTTTTGTTTACATAAAAATGAATTTGAATTCTGAAATAAATAAACTAGTACTATGCTGCAGCCTCTTTCAAATAAGAAAATACTGTCTGTATAAAAAAAATACCTCAGAGTGGGATCTTCTGAATTGTTTTTCTAGCTTGGAAGAAAGAGTCAGTTTTACTGACAGGTGTCTTCCTCCCCGCCCAGGAAATTCATGAATACTTAGGGATCAGACAAATGCCATGAACAATACCTAAGGAGTAAAACTTGAGTGAGGAGGTATTTCTTTTTATTTGATTAGTTCACAGTTTCTCTTTTCTTTATTAGTTTTTAAATGAAGTATTTTATTATCAGTTTGAAGCACTCCATGTTACTGATTTAGTACAGCTGCTTTTCCAATTAGGAGATGGTAAGAGCCTACTCCACTTTAGTAGGTCCTTTAAGGAAATTTCCAGCAGAAGGATGAGGAAGGACGTATTTAATGTCTTTAAAAGCAGGCAGGAAGCAGAGATGAAGTCTTTCAGGCTCTTGCTAAGTATCCTGAGGACACAGTATAGCCATTTTTTTTTCCTCTTTAAGTCATCAATAAGTGATGGAACTAACTAAATTGCTGGGTAACAGAAGTGGGTTTTACTAAAGAAATTTTGGTTATTTTGGCAGGCTTTATGGATGGAGAATTACTTTAATTATTAGTATTTTACTTACGTAATTTGATTATAATCCTTTATTTAGCTTTCAAGATAATTCAAGTTATTAAAATATAAAATTGTTGAGTGGAAAAGCAATTCTGTGATTTTCCTTTTATAAGTGGCTCAGTTTCTCATCCCAAAATTCAAGCCAGAGCTGGGAGTTTAAACCCTGTGATTAATAAGTGATTATGGATTCACTACAAGAAACCATGCCTGTTTTACCATGTCTCTGATTGTAATGCCACTGTCATAGCAAGTTTCATATTTGCACTAAACATACCATGAACATTTCCTTACTGCTTGCTTTCACCTTGTCACTCAATGCTCATAGGCCCATTCTGGGAAAACAAAACTGAGCGAGCTTTATTTAGAGGTCGAGACAGCCGAGAAGAACGTCTCCATCTTGTCAAGTTATCCAAGGAAAATCCAGAACTACTAGATGCTGGAATAACAGGATATTTCTTCTTCAGAGAAAAAGAAAAAGAGCTGGGAAAGGTTCAGCTGATGGGCTTCTTTGACTTCTTTAAGGTAGCAAGCAAATTACAGTCTTGGATTAATTTTGCTGTCAAGTTCTTACTAACTGAAAAGACAAGGCTTACTTTTGCCAATTCCATTCAGTAAACAAAACAGTTATGCTACACTGGGAACACTGGTCCGTGCAGGGTAGACAGATCACCTCTAATCAAAGTCATAATGTGACACACTTCTAAAGAAAGCCACTATATTTTTTTGTGGAGTCCCTTAGAGACAGTTCTTGGAGATTATTTTTTTTTTAAATATATTGAGAAATTCAATTTCTCACCATCACAGTTTCTTTTATTTGGGTAAATATGAAAACAATGGACACAATTTATGTCCATTGCACATATGTTATAGATGTCAGAAAGAGTCCTTGTAGTAACAAGTTAGAAAATAGATGGAAGTTTTTGTTGCACTTGAACACACAAATTCCACTGCAACAGAGGTATAAAAAGTAAAGGGGACAGAGTCCTGTAAAAAGCAATTATAAGATATGGCAATTGAAGTTCTGTTCCAGTGATTAATATATCAGAAATGCTGTAACAGCCAAGAGCATCTGTCAGAGCAGTACATTCATGGTTACTTTTAGTATAATGTTTCAGATTATTTTATATAATAATACATGTTTCAGATTATTCTACATAATAATATAATTTTAAGTCAGAATAAATTTCCTTTTTTTGAATTTAAGTATAGATTAGTTTTATTTCCTTCCCAGCTGTACCTCTTGCTCTGTCCCAGGATACTTTAATAGAATACCCATCAGGCAGTTCATGTTACACAAAGGTTCTTGACTGTCAATCTTGGGTTGAAAACAAATCTTTTTTCCATTATGTTATCCAGAATACCATGAAACTATACCTACTTAACACTAAAAGAGGTTTGAAGATGAGAATTAATAAACACAATTACATCTTGCCTGTGAGAATAATCTTTTAAACAGTCAGTGTTCCTATTCCGATTCAAAACCTTTCACCTTTTTTTCCTCTATCTTCATGTTGTAGTACAAATACCAAGTGAATGTAGATGGGACCGTAGCAGCTTACAGATTTCCATACCTCTTGCTGGGTGACAGCCTAGTATTGAAGCAAGACTCCCAGTACTATGAACACTTTTATATTGGATTAAAACCTTGGAAACATTATGTTCCAGTTAAGAGAAACTTAGAGGACTTGATAGAGAAAATAAAATGGGCTAAGGTAAGATCCATTACTAATTCAAGTTCAAAGTGATAAACAAGCATGTAAATAATTTATCTTAATACTCTCTGCTTTTTGTGTTTCCACATATTTTGCATGAACTCTGTTGAGATCCTGGGATAAAGGAAGTCCATTTTATTGTTAGTATGAGATGGGAAGGCCTTAATTCAAGTAACCATTTCTATTCAGGGAAGTACTTAAGAATTCATTTTAAGTATGTGCAGAAGTGTTTCGTGAGTCAAAGCCTTAGTATACTGACTGTTGTGGTTTAAGCCCAGCCAGCAGCTAAGCACCACGCAGCTACTCACTCACTTCCCCCCCACCCAGTGGGATGGGGGAGAGAATTGGAAAAAAAAAAAAGTAATACTTGTGGGTTGAGGTAAGAACAGTTTAACAGAATGAAAAGGAAGAAAGTAATAATGATAATAACAATAATAAAATGACAATAACAATAATAATAAAAGAATTGGAATATACAAAACAAGTGATGCACAATGCAATTGCTCACTACTCGCAGACCAATGCCCAGTTGGTTCCCAAGCAGCGATCCACACCCCCAGGCCAACTCACCCCAGTTTATATACTGGGCATGACATCACATGGTATGGAATATTCCTTTGGCCAGTTTGGGTCAGATGTCCTGGCTGTGTCCCCTCCCAACTTCTTGTGCCCCTCCAGCCTTCTTGCTGGCTGGGCATGAGAAGCTGAAAAATCCTTGACTTAGTATAAACACCACTTAGCAACAACTGAAAACATCAGTGTGTTAGTTAGCAACATTATTCTCATACTAAATCCAAAACATAACACTATACCAGCTACTAGAAAGAAAATTAATTCTATCCCAGCCAAAACCAGGACAGTGACTAATGCAGGTAATTTTCAAAGAAATGGCCAGAATCCTAGATAGTACTTAATTGATTCTATCACTTTTTTTAGGTCATGACTAGAACAGAAGTCCTTGCATATTCTGTTTCAATGTACAAAAAAATCACTGCTCTGTAATACGCTCAGAATGAGAGGCTGGGATTCTGTAACAAAACAAACCAATATAATTGTGTGATTGAAAACACTATTTGTGCTTTAAGTTTAGCTATTAGGTTAGAAAACATAGGAAAAGTTTCTGTTCTGAGAGTACTGTAGTTCTTCATAAAGAGTCAGATGAGAATACTAAAAGCTTTGAAATATAGACCTAAAAAACCTGAGAGTCAGTACATGAATTCAAGCAGAGTTATTTTGAAAAGGAAGACATTGAATTGCATTGCATAGGAGAGGACAACAACTGTGGCTTTGTCTTCTGTAAAACTAGGTATGTCTGTGAGATGTCAGACCTGATTTTGAAGAGGCTTGTGGCTTGTATAAAACAGTAGAGCAGTAATCAACTGAGTTTTCAAAATTGTACAATTATCCATAAAAGTTGTTATTGATAGCTCTAAGGTACCAGTTGTGACCATAAAACCAATCCAGTATTTTAAAAAATCTGCCATTTAAAGTGTGCCTTTGCAGTCTACTGGTAATTGCACATACAGTTACAGATTTGAATAGCCCCTTTAATAAAAGTTCTAATGCCAGCCAGGCTTTGAGTAACTCACTGATTGCTCTATTATTCATTCGTTTCGTCTCAATTTTCCAGGAAAATGATGAAGCAGCAAGAAAAATTGCTAAAGAAGGACAATTAATGGCAAGAGAATTGCTTCAGCCTCACAGGCTTTACTGCTACTATTATAAAGTGCTCCAGGTTAGTACAGTAGATCACTTTTTATTGCTTTACCCCAACTGCTACTGCTACCAATGCTACAAATTTCATATTCAGTCCTTACTTATATCAATAGCAGACACGGTTGATATTATTCACAGGGGATCAGTGTGAAGAGCTTTGCTGAAACTTGCTTCATCATTAAAGAGGCAACCTGACATTGTAGTTGTTTTACAGAATCAGAGATTTTTTTTTTTTTTTGCCTCCATCCCCACAGTCAGACCTGTTTTCAGTGTTGCTTGGTATGTGGTTTCTAACAGACGTAGGTGATAATCTGTACACAGCTTTCTTCCTTTTTCCCTTCATTCTTATCCCCTCATGAGCTACTTCGCTGTATTACAAAACAATGAATACATGGAAAAGAAATTCTGGAAGTATGGCTAGTAGAGTAGGCAGGGGTGAAGCAGGCCAAACAGTCATTGCTTCCCTAGGAGATGCAGATCTCTAGTGAAAGAAGTTTCTGTTCTCTGTAAGTACTCATTTCTTTTTCCTGTTTTGCTGTGCAGAGTTAGATCTCAGCCTCAGCAGCCACAGGCTGACACAAAGTTTGGAACTCCTCAGTGCACAAAAAGGACAGCATTATCTGCTTAAAGTGGTTAGAGGCACAAATAAGGACAATATTCAAATCACCATTAATAATAGGACAGGGGAAAACATTAAAGGAGGTTTTCAGAGGCAATGTAGCCTATTAGTAGGTGTGTTATAAAGACACCTTGTAAACAGGTTGTAAACAATTACATGAGCCTGGATAAAGGCAAGCTTTTGAGTGGAAGGGAGGAGGAAAATTCTGTTTCACGAATTATATGTTGGTGCTTATAGCATTCTTAAATGTTGTTTACATATTTCAGAAATACGCCAAACGCCAAGCCAGCAAACCTGAAATACGGGATGGAATGGAACTTGTACCTCAGCCTGATGACAGAGACTCAGTATGCAGTTGCCACAGGAAAAAGCCTTTAAGGGAAGATCTATAACTGTACCGGATGGAGAAAATCACCCACTTACAATGCAAGAATTTAAATGGGAATTAAGCTGTGAAATCTAAGACACTTATGCACTAGCAAACTCTTAGTTATGTATTCTTCCTGTATTTACATAGCCTTTTTCACACTGACTCTGATCTACAATGTTGGTTCCCACAATTTTGTCTCCATGACCACCACCAGACAGATACTGAGCCTGTAATGGGGAGCGTCTAGGGGATTTGTTTGATGTACTGCATCATCAGGAAGAAGAGCGCAGTACTGCTCATGTTCCAGCTGGGATCTAGTTATCCAAGTTTTATGAGGAACCAGTCATCCACAAAAGATCTTCCATGAGTCAGTGCAAGTTATTCTAATGGAGCATTTGCAACATACTAAAACAGTGTTATGATTTCTTCATAAAGTTTACCTCTGTGTTAGACTGTTCCTTGTATACAAAACAATTTTCTAACTAGACAAAGAAAATGAATAATTGAGATTTACAGATATCAAATCTGGTGTTGCTTTGAGATTATTTTTTGGTCTACGGTAGATAACAGAATAGAGAACATGATAAAATATTTATCAATTTCAGAGGAAAATGGAGAGGAGGACGAGAGAGCAGAATAATATTTTTATAAGCACCATGGTTGTGAATCACCAAAATTAGATGCTGCATTAAAGCAGACTGTGTAGCTATCACAGTCGCAGTGCTTTGAGTGCCAAGACTCTGAAGATCTGTTCCCTGCCAATGACCATGTCTGGGAATATAGGCACAGATCCACAAAAGGACTTAGAACTTCAGGAAAGGCCAGCTGATATACTGGTGTCTTAGTTCAACAACACAATCTACAGTATTCTAGGCTACCTGAGTATTCACACACCTGAAATTTGTTAGTAGAGTTTTAGACCGCCTACATTTAGCTTCTCTATAGAGCTAAGGATACCACCATCTTTTTCACTTGGGTTCATGAACTACTTTTTTCCTGTGCTTTAGTCCCCAAAGGGATCTTAGCCATTTTCTGAATGTAGGTCATATCTAACCTTATAGTGAGATCAGACAGCAGATTCTTCATTCTTTTGGTTCAAACATGACAGAAAAACCTATGCTGTGCTTTCTGTGTAATAGTCTAGGGGTTAGAGACCATGCTAAGCAATTGGGAAGCCAATTGTCCTCCTTGGTTTGATTCAAAGCCATTTTTCCAGAGAGTGCCTTAGCTCCAGACTGGAGAAGAGGTCTTCAAGTCTTCCACTGAAGTTGTGCAGCAATGAAGTTAATACAAAATTCACAGGGCCAGAAGGAGCTGGTCATACCATTGCAATAAAGTGTGCCTTTGGGTGGGGCAGAGGAAACATCCTAGTCCTGCATGTGGCTCCCAATACCTCTGTTGATTTTTACCAAAGTTTGTCTACTTCAAAATGCATAAACCTGGAAGGAGACACCAATGCCAATACCAAGACCAATGCCCACAAGCATCCATTTCTGTCCTCTGTATTTTCATCTTGGCTAATGTAGCCTGCCTGAGCAGCTTCCTATTCAGCTACACTCGGATGTCTTTTATGGATACCAAATTCTCCCTGCACAAAAAGGAATGGAAATGTCTTAAGACTGTGGACTCATCTAATTGCTTAAGCACCCAAAGTTTAGTGCTCAACACCTCATGCAGGCTTCATTCTTGGTTCTACACTGCAAGTTACTCATAAAATACATAAAACAACATTTCTGCACTAGAACAGGAAGATTTTTTCTGTATGCTAAATATGGAAAGCACTTCAGGCTTCTAAAGAGGTTAATGCAACTGTCCGTCAGTCATTTATTACATTATGTCAGTTAAGAAAAAAACTGGAACGAGTTGCTCTACCCATCATCCTCTTTGTTCTGGTTCTAACACTAATATATATAGTGGTTATATTTTTATTTAGTGTGACAATCAGCCCTAGAACTTCAGGCTACAAATGTATGTTCAGCTCATCTGACAAAATTTTCTACATCAAAATTCAGGAACAGGGTTCCATTGCTGAAGCTAACACTTAAAACTGAGTGTGTGCTCCTCTTTCCTTCTCTGTGTACAGTCTTTTTTACTGTATGATATGATCTTATTTTGTGATATTATCCATTATAGCAAGTGCATTTTATATTCACCAGTATTTATGGAAGTGGTGTGCTCAGCAGAGGCAATTAAGCATACCAGATGATTGAAGCAACAAAGTTTTCCACATCTCACACACATATTTCAAACCAAAAGTCCAAAAATGATCTGTTTATATTTAAAAAAATGGGAGGGAACAGGAGGAGTCATGATGCATACTTTAGGGTTCTTTGGAAATACCTGTGTAGGAAAACTTGCCTGGCTTGAAACAGAAGCCTTTCAAACTGGAAGAAGAATCAGATGAAATTTAAATGGTCATGAAAGTAAGTAAATGTGAATATTTCATCCCTCCTTTCTTCCCTCATAAAAAGGGAAAAAAACTATTCTAATTCTAATTCTTCTCTGCCAAAAAAACCTCCTTGCTTTTGTAATAAGCATCCCTTCAAAGCAAAGATTAGTTTGTCACAGAATGCTTTACAGATGCTTTTGTAGCTTAGAGGCAAGAAATACCCTGAAAAATATGAACACATTCATCTTCCTACCAAAATTAAAAAAACAGTAGAGACATGGTAGAACTTTTATTAGAAGTGCATAGTCATTTGAGAAAATCTGATTCAATTTATAACTACAGATGTTCCAAAGATAAAAGAAGGTAAGGCAGAGCCTCTCTTCCTTCCATTGGTGGTACTATATGCAATTTAAATTGTAATGAAGAGCAATCATAACAATTGCACCTCCAGGCCAGAAAAGATGTCAGATCTATTTTAGTTTGATGACAGGATGATACTCATTGGCCTGGTGTGTTGCAGGAATTGCTAATATTCAGTAAAACCTATTTGTACAAGTTAAGTGTAACACATACATTAGACAGTATTTTTAAGTGACATACATACACTAGTTTCTATTATTCTGTAGTAGTTCTTGAACAGCAACTGAGTAAATCTCTTGTACACCTAGCAGTTGGTGATAATTTCAAAAAATAGTTACTATACCACAGTACTGACTTTTGTTACAGTAATTTCAGCTTTTAATGCATAACATAGGATTTAATAGAGAGAGTAAAATCTGCCTCGTTTTCATCAAGGTAGTAATTTTTAACACACTGTAGAACTTACCACTGGTGATGGAGACAGGTTTATTTCTTTGAAATAGTATGTCCTGAAGTCCAGGGCCAATATTTTCAAACATAAGAATCTACATAGAAGTGGTCTGACTTCCAAAAAAGTTGGTCATGCAGAGCCTTTACTTAAAGCTCCTTATTTTCACATCCCTTTAACCTTAACAGTAGTTTCATACAGTGAATCCTCCAGAAATTTAGTCTTTATGTTATGCTACATATATGTCCTAACATATTTGGGCACCCACATTTGGAAATACTCACTCTACCTCAATTTCATCTTGAAATGGAAACTAGTAAATCATTATCTGTTGAACATAAAGGAGATATAAATTCAGTACATTTTTAGACTGTATTTTTTGAGATTTACATCAAGTTAACTAATATACGAGTTTCATGACAGTATTGTGCCAGATCCACCTTGTAGATTCATAATTAAAAAAAAACCTATAATCAAAGCTTGCCTGATGGAATGTTAGATTCAAGCATCCATTCTGGGAAGCATACGCCCAACATTCATTACATTAGAAAGTAAATTATTTAGTTAGGGAGGAGAGCTGACAGGGAAAACATACGTCACCTGTTTGAGCACGTTTGAGAAGCTTGCAAAGAAATGATAATAAGGAAAAGAAGTATTACATAAACCTATTGGCTCCCTTTACTGCTTCAGTTTTTCAAAATTGTTCTCTGTAAGGGCAGTGATGAAGTGCAAGATTTTATATAAATATATAATTGTTTAAGTTCACAGGATTAACCCCTAGAATCTTCTTGTTTGTGAATACTTTTATAGAATTTTAATGAGACTATATAAGTACTAATGCTTGGCTTTTGTTTTGAGTTGTTAATAATGTAAGAAAATCTATACTGTAGAGAGTTATGGCACTAATTTTGTATTCTGCTGTAAGAATCAGGGAAAAGGATTATTTTGCATGTCTGTTTGAAGACATCTGAGACAGCTGTAGCACATATCTTAATTGAGTCCCATCATGTGAGTGGTGATAAGCAAGAGGTGTATTAGCCAGCAGGTCAAGGGAGATGTTTCTTCTGTTTGGCTGTTGTGAGACTGCAACTGGAGTACTGTACTCTGTTTTGGACTCGCCTATACAAGAAATACATTGACATAGCAGAGCAGATCCAGCTGATGACCACCAAGGTGATAAAGGGGTTTGGCACATGAAGTACGAGGAGAAGATGAGTGAGCAAGGGTTAGGTTAGCCTTAAAAAGAGAAGGCAAGGGAAAGATTACCTTGCTGAACTCTAAAGGGAGGGTGTAGAAAAGATGAAGCTAGACTTCTCAGAGGTGCACAGCAGAAGGCCTACAAACAACAGACACAAGCTGCAACATGGGAAATTCCAATTAGATAAGTGAAAAAAAATCTTCACACTGATATCCCCAAAGAGATGAAGCTTGGCCTACATGACATCCAGATGTTCATTATTCTATGAACTACATTTTGGTCATACAACAAGCATTTACCTAGTCATATAGCAGGAGGATAAAAACATCCAGCTCTTGAGTGTCTCCCAAAGGAAATGAGCCTTTCTGTGCTGACACTTTTGACACTAATCATGTTTATGTCTCCCTTGATAATACTGACTAAGTTTTGCAGATATTTTAATGTTGGCTTACAAGGCTATAAAATTATATATTAATATTATATATTATTACTATATATTATCACAATATACCATAGTCATGCAGAAGATTTGACGGAAATAGGATACATTGATTTGGCATTACATGCTTGGACTGATTGAAAGTGCAAGACCTGCTTTTTCGAGAAACTGAATATACACTTTACACATATAAGACAATTACAAAAGATTTTCAGTGATGGTTCATAACTGTAAAGTAATTAATTTTAAGCAGTCAATGGGAATATCAAGTAATAAGTAATACACATGCTTAAATGCCAGCATACTCTGTAGGCCACTGGTGAGTGAGCATGACGTATTCCCATCCCTCTCCCAATACTAAAAAAATCAGTCAGGATCCATCTGTACCACGAATTTGCAATGTTGCATAGAGATACTCAAGACAGCTCAGCAGAATACCAGAAGGGCCTACCTGAAATAGGACAGAGCTTCACATGGTTACCTTCCTGCTGAAAACCCATGGAATACATTATTCTGGATGGAACCTGTCTAAAAGCCAATCGATTCAAGCTGTACTTGTGAGACCGTAATTTCCTTTATAGCTTATGCTACTCAAAGAGGTTGTTTAGCATTAGATGTTGTTGCTTACTTTTGGGTCAACAGTAACCACAATTCCACATACTCTTTTTCTCCCAAAAGGTCTAGCCAAGCTGTTTAACTGCTCCAGCTGTAGAGATATGCCACCTTATGACTGATAGCCAGGATAAACCAAAACGGTTGCTACCAAGTTAGCATCCTGCAGGTCCGACACCTGATTTCATCTTGCATGTTACTCTCACCAAATATTTCACTGTTGCAACAGAATGAGATTTGAGTATTTTATTAATTTTAACATGGAAATCTGCTGACAGAGTGAACACGGTTTAGAGCGAAAACTGGGTTTGCTTCCAAGTGATGTTTTTGTTCCTATGCTCAAAACCATCAGCTGTTACCTCAGGAAGAAGGTAATTTTGTCAGTACAGTTAATTTCATTTAATGAATTTTTAAAAAATTACAAACAATAATATCCCAAACCAAATAAAAAAAACACTCTGCTGGTAAAAGTTGTTACTCTTGTAAAGAAAGATGGCTGTTACAGGTACTTTGGTCTATTCTTTGTAGGGAAGGCAAAGCATGAAGTGAACTTTATAAGCAAAGTAAGTTTAAAGGGATACTTCAGGAATAGTCTATACAGTATTGCTGTACACTAATAGTGAACTCCAAGACTAGTTAATTCACAACAGTGAAATTAAGAGTCAGGGTTATACAGTAAGATTATATCTGCTAAAATATGAGGTACAGAAGAATCAAGAAAACATCATATCTCTGACATAACCACTCAAGCAAAATCCTATACAGAGATTCAACTCATTCTGGCATTCAACTCATCCTTAAGATAGTTTACTTACAATGTTTGGTAAGGTGAGTTATTTAAAAAATGTCAGGAATGTATGCTGCTAATGGAAGCTGTATCTCTGCCAATGAAGTCTGTGTTCTTCTGCCCTATGAACAAAGCTTCTCTAATGTGGACTAGCCCCCGCTGACCAACACCAGCATGCCTTTTCACACTACAACCATTCCATCTTATTTACAGACTCTGGCATTTCCTCTATTCCCTGAAAGATTCACTTGTGTCTGTAAGGTAATCAACAGTCACACTGATGCAGAAATTCCTGTAACTGAACCTGAAAAGTAGGTGTAAATTTGAAATGCCTGATTTGTACTTAATTATCTTTTCACTCTTTAAAAAAACCAGACATTTAAAGGTGGTACAGATCATGTAGATATGACTTCATAACCTATTCTAAATATTTGGCAATACTTAGATGCAAATAGTGCATATATAAGATGCAGAATAATTCTGAGCATTTTTTATGAAATAGTTTCTAAATTCTGATTACCTGCTGGAAAAGAAATTTTCCTGTGATAAAATGTTGTGTCAAATAAAAAATATTCCCAAGGATCCAGAAAAACTGCAGATTTTCCTGACTATTAATATTACTACATGTATAGTGAATCGTTCACTGGAATTAAGAGCATGGCTGTTGCTATTTACTCTTTCACAAGATAATAAATTTCACTCATCACGGTTCCATTCCAGTCACAGAAACACACACTAGCAATTGGATCTTTTATTTCAAAATGAACAGAGACACAGGAAAATTAGCTTTTCCCTGTAAAACTTGAACTGATCAACTCAAAACAGGTAATCTGTGCACTGCAAGATGCCAATTTGAATGAGGTCTCCTCTAGGGACAGTTACTATCATAAGCCGGTTCATGAACCAAATGAAATGAAATCTTGGGGAAGCCCTTCATGAACATGCAGCTCTAAGTACCAGTAGCAAACAAATTCAAGCATTTACTTAAATCTGATGATCAAACTACCCTCATAAGCAGTAGGTGTTTTCTCCGTTCCAGTGACAAGACAGTACTCAAAAGCCAAACAATTCTGCTTGTAAGTTACCACCTTCAACCTTCTCAAGCAACTATGGTCCACTACCAAATGTGTTTGCTGTATTAATTTAATACTAAGTTACACCCTGCTTTGATGACATGCACTAAAGTGTAATAGTTGTCAAACTGGATCTGTTAAGTAGGTTACTAGGTGCAGTTGTCACCAGTTCCTTGATGGATTATCTTGTTAAGGAAGCCATTATAAAATCACTTCTGATGGGGTATACAAATGATATTCACATAGAAAGGCCAGATTCTGGTCCCACTAGAGTAAATGGCATAGGATTTTTGCTGAGTGCATTCATATTTGTAATAAAAAATAAAGTCTAGAAGGTTAGCTGATCCAGTGAAAAAAAAATAAGTGAGGGAAAACCACATACTGTTCATAGGCAAATGAAAAATTACCTTGAATATCTTTGGGTTTGAGACACAGGACATCTAAGAGTAGCTAAGCAGTTTTCTACTTCTAGGGACCTTGACAAGTTGTCCCCTAAATCAATTCCCTTGAATCACTTCATCATTTGTCAAGACTAGACAAAAAAACTAAACCAAGTAAGAAATTATATGCAAAACTGGCAAAGTTATGGAGAAGAAACTTTTATTGTTTGCCAGTTAGGTGTATTTCTTATTGTTACACCATCAAGTACAATTTTAACAATCTATGCCCAGATATGAAGAGCCTAATGAATGCGGCTGATAAACTATGTAATTTTCAGGGCCACAGGAGCAACATCAACTCTCATTGAACTCATAAAATTGCCCTTGAAAATTACATTGTATCAGATTGTAGTCTCCTACATGTTTCTGAGAACAAAATGATCTGTTCCTAAACAATTCTCAGTTCTATAGAAAAAGACAAAATATGTAATGATACTGGTCACTTAAGTAACCCAATTTAATAAGTGAATAAATTCAGACATCTTCTGGGGCTTCTTGCTTAAAATGGATTGGCTTCTATTGCAAAACTGTGTTAATTAACTATTTTATTAATTTTGGACTTTTTGAAGTGTATCACTACGCTACATTGTCCCAAGTTAATAAATGGTTAAAATCCCTTTCCCATAACTCACCAATTTAATGGGAAATAAATATTTTCTAATTAAATAAATATATTCTCATAGTGCCCAAAGACTTAAAGTGGGTTGCCTGAAAAAGAAGACAGAAAGAACTAAGCTAAGGCTCTCTTTCACACAAGAAATATTGTATATTGGATTGAATCAAAATCTGTAAAGTTTCTCCTCTTTCCCTTCTTGAAAAATCATCAATTCATGAAGAATCGATTGTTCACTGCTGAGACAGTCTTTCCTTTGGGAAAGAAAACAAGCAAAGAAAACAAAACCTGAGTGGCAAAATTAGTGCTCTGACTTCACAAGAATACTTGCTCCCGGCATGGAGCTGGCAGATACTTGCTTAGTGTCTCAAGATCTGAGAGCCAATGCACCTCTCCCGGCATTTCTCTATTCCCAAGCAGAATTCACTCACAGTAGAGAAACTAGTCCCTGTATTTTCAGTTAGGTTAGCACTTATTACAGGGTCCTCTCTGTTCTTCCAACGAACAATGTCATGTGTTTATAGCTACCTATTTGTATAATAATGTACATACATTTGTACTCCTCCTATATTGTCAAACTAATACTTGTCTGGATTGCTTTGTATTTTAATTTAAGATGACATTACATGCAATTACTTTCTGTAATAAATTTTAATTTGGAGTACTGATGAAGATGAAGGCCTCTGGCAACATCTGGCTCTTAAAACTGGCCTGAGCACCTTTCAAAAGCTATCTTGTGAATTGGCATAGTTGGGCCTACTTTCAAACAGAATTCATACTCCTTACACAGCTTTTTGATTGCTGTTTCAAAGTCTTTGAAACCAAGTTGCAATATCATCAGTAAATCTAGGGTGGGTTTCTTCTTGTGCTTTATGTCATCTTCTTCATTCAAGGATTTTGAATCTTGCTACATACAAGGCAAAAGTTTTGGTGAAACAGCATCTCCTGGCTTAATCAGTATGGGCATTCTTTCCTTCTCTTTTATGTACCTGATTTTATCTGTCTAGCTGATCTAACAGCATTAACCATATTTAAAATATGTATTTTAAAATATTTTAGTTATTTTTTGCACTTGATAAAAAATAGAGGATAATACGCTACATGCTAAGAACGATTAATAAATCAAAATTAAATAAAGTCTTTTCTTCTGCTGATTAATTTTAAAATTCCCATTACCTGGGACTGGATCTACAGTGTGAATATGAAAGTTACCTATCAGGTCTTCCCATTATTGACAAAGTCAAAGTAGTACACATGCTGCTACAATATTTAACTGGTCATGGGACAATTTAGGCTATCCAGAAATAAAGGGATTGATTAAGTTATCTAGTAATCTCTGATTTAAGAAACAGAGATTCTGATTACTTAGCAAAGTGATGGACATTGCATAAAAATATAAAGGCACATACATATCCATTTAAAAAGGGATTGATCAAGAGATTCAGTTGCATGTCTTCAACTGCCATTGAAATCAGTGACAAAACTTACCTTGTGACAGTGGGTATTATTTCCTTCTCCTTACATTATACTTTAAGAAATTAGATATTCTGACAGGGAGGATACTCACCAATGTTCTCCTTCCTTGAATGTTCATGATTCAATGATAATTTACACTCTTAAACTATTCAGTAATGGAAGTATCATACTAAGCAAATATAAAATTAAAAAAAAACCACCCACAACCACCTTTTTTCTGCTTCTGTGGACAGAAGTCACCAGAGTAATCAAAAGCCCTAAACACTGTCATCTCACTTTGGTACATGTTTAAAAGCTAGCAAGGAAGGGGGAATTGTCTGTTTTGCCCCCTGTAGTGTTCAGCAGTACACCGATTTCTTTGTAGTCAGTCTTTTCAAGGGCGACAAACACAGAGCAGTTGCATTTCACAGTGATTCGTTTTCCGAAAAAGTTGTCTCTACGCCCTCGTAGCTCTCTTTGGTAAAGAAATTTTCCGAGTCTCTCTTTCGTTTTCCTCCTCCTGAGGAGCTTGCAGTGGCCTTGATCTCAGGTTGCTGCAGCCTGGGAGGGCCGAGCTCTCTCCAGCAACCCCTGCCAGGGAGCCTGTTGCTACAGGAGACTGCCCACTCTGCAAACACCCACTTCTCCCCACCGAGAGCCACCCACGCCGGCTGCCACTAAGCCCTTCCCTGCCTGCGGCCGGCTGGATTTGCTGTGGCAGTGCCAGCTCCCAGGGAGCGACCCTCTCCTCTTTTCTTGCTCCTCAAGGGAAAAGGCAGATTTCTCCTCTCATTCCCTGCATGCTGCTCCGTGGGACACCACTCTTACCAGTGCTTCCTTACCACAAGCTCGACCTTAAATTTGGAGCCAACTAACAAAGCTCTTACCTCCTCTGCTGGAAACCGCTGTTCCTACAGGCTGCCCGTCAGGGGCGGGAGAGCGGGGCTAGCGACACGAACACGCCGTGTTTACCGTGGGTTTGAACACTTATTTAAACCATCCCTTTCCGGGGGGGGCTGTCAGCGTCCCTCTCACCTGTGGAGGACCGCCACGGTTCCCGAGAGCCGGCTGGCCCCGGGGCGGCGGCCCCTCAGGGAGCGCTTCCCCGCCGGAGGAGAAGCCCGGCCCGGCCCGGCCCGGCCCGACCCGGCCCGCCGTGGTTGGAGGCGGCCGCAGGCCCCTCCGCCTGCGGGGAGCTCTCGCTCCCTCTCCCGCTGCCGCCCTGCCTTACCGGTCCGTGTTCCCCGTGAGGGGAGGGCGGCAGGCCCGCCCCGCCGGCCGCGCTGAGGCGCCTGAGGCGGGGACGGGCCTCCGGCGCCCCCAGCCGACCGACCCAGCTTGGCGGGAAGCACGTTTGTCATGTAGTGACAGGAATTTCAGCTTGAGAAAATACCTGTCTGTCAGACTGGGGGGGGGAATAAGCGCCGTGGAAAGATAAATGAATCCAGAAATGTAAAATGGAGGTCGTTTCATCGTTCAGGCATTGGGATAGCTTTCTGTGGTCTTCAGGAAAGCTGTTAAGATTTTTGAAGGAAATACTATGTTTGATAAACGAGGGTGAGTGAGTGGACAACCCTGGGATTTTTCAGTAATTTTTGAGCTTTTAATACAGTACAAACATTTTTAAAAGCACCACCTTTCGTATACTCAAAAGTACAGACCAAAATGAGAGGTGGGAGCCGTAGATCTTAAATAATCAGTTTTCCCCTTAGGGCTTTCTTAAACCAGTACATTTTGGAAAGTAAGCAGTTTTATAGATGAGTGGATTTTATTTTTGTATATGGTGGAGTTTTGATCACATGTTAACAAAGAAGAAAAAAGAGTATGCAGGTAAAATAAATCTGTTGGCTAGAAATACTCCCTGAAGCTGGATACTTGGATGGGTGATGTCAGGCAATGTTTTTAGCCAGAAGGTCTAAGCATAGGTAATTAGCAACAAGAAATACTGACTCAGCGTGCATGCCATCTCATTAACATTTTGGATAATTTTCTACATTTAATTTTCTGATGTTTTGTTCTGCAGATGTTTACACATAGTAGAAAATCTTGTGTCCTTCCTCACATAAACCCTTGTTCTCTTTTTTCCACTCTGATAGTGAGGTTTATGTAGGTATCATCACTGATAGGGCTGTTCCTTGCTCACTGAAAAATGTATAATCTCATTAGCAATAATGGAAATCAAGTTTATGCATCAAAAAAAAGAAAAGATCATTAGTTATTTAATCACTGCCTGTGATTAATCCTGCTGAAGCAGAAACGTTGATAGCTTTTTCTTTTAACCAGAGGGTGTATCTTTTGTGTTGGTCCAGCGATAAGAGGAAGCATGTTCTATTTTATGAGGATCAGAATCGTAGTATTTAGACTTCTAAAAGTCCCTTTAGCTCATGCTTTTTCTGTCACTGATAAAGCAGATTTGTTCATTGCTAGATACTTCTCCCAGTCTAGTGCTTAAGTCTTCCAGGAACTATTCTTGATTTTCAGTTTAAGGGGTGTTTGTTCTTGCTTCTTACCTTTATTGCTGGTTTTAGCAATAATTTTGATTTGTCTTAAGTAGGTCTTTTCCTTCCTGTACTAAGAAATGTCCATGCCATTTATGTTTTCAAGAAATCAAGATTTTATTCTGCAAATCTTTCTCTCAATTTGAATCCTTTCTGCTGCTTTTTGGAGAAGATGCACTCCTGCTCTGATCATTTTGTGTGATACAAGCCTCAATCACCAAATGTGGCCACAGGCAGGAACAGTACTATGTCCAGCTCTGTTTGTCCCAAGTCAGATTTGGTGAAAATGTGTGATAGGATTTTATATTCCTTTAGCCATGTTATTTTCCTTGGTTTTTACTTTCTGGATTCTTCAATGCCAGCTTGATCTCTGAAAAGTTCATAGGAGTGATTTGCAAAGACAGTTACAACTGCAAGTCATGTGCACAGCCAAACTAGTTTAATTGTACATGTAGTCATGGTGAGTGACGATGGGAATGATCTGCTTGCAGTTACAAATGACCTTTAAAAATGAGGTCTTTTATCTCACCTTGTATCACCTTGTAACAGTTACGAGTATAGGAGGCATTAGAACAACATAGATATGTGGTACATTTATAGATGACAAGGGGTTCCTGTAGAAATAAAAAAAAAGGTCTAATATGTAATTAAAGACCATGTCATTGTATACAGGATAAAATAGGTTGAATCAATCATGTGTATTCTAACTTAAGGATGATAACAGAATTATTCCCAACTCCCACTGGTATCCTATTCAGCCTCAGGTCCACCTCTCCTCTCCTTTCTGCTGTCTAGTGACACCTAGGTCTGTTTTCTGGATCAGCTCTAGTGAGAGGCCGCTCACAGACCTGCTCCCTCCTGCTTTGCTTTCCATTATCCCTGCTTGTTTCCTTCCATGCACTTCTGTGTATATCCTTTTTTTTTCTCCAGGATCATGTACTTACAGAGCTCATTCTTCCATAAGTCTGGACTGTCCTACATGCTTGCTTGTCCAATGGATGACTGTAAAGCATCAATTATGCATGTATCCTCTGTTATTACTTAGAAAGCTGCACTCTCTCTCTGCAGTGTCAATCTCACTTTGTTGTCTTTTGATTATTGGCCGTTATGAGAGAATACATGGAGCAGAGGTCCTATTGAAAATTGTCTGGAATCATTTACTCTACCTTTTTTTACTTACGTCTTTAACGCCAGTTTTTAATCTAGTTTCACTCCCATGGCAGATCTCAAAGTCCTTACAGAATTACAAAATACCATTGGTTTTTGACATTATATCCATTGCTAAGAACTCACTGACAAGCATCAAGGAGGAGAAGAAAATAATCTAGAAGCTCAGGGCAGTTACCCTAATATGCTGCACTGCAGTGTTTCAGAACATCCCAGCTCTTCTACCACTATACACAGATCAACCCATGGATCAGTGGGGTTTATGGTATTACATACCCTCCTTTTTGTTTTAGTCCATAGCGTGAGGTGAAGGACACATTATCAGGACTTCAGGTACAGAGGAACAGCCCTAATTAGGACAACAGTGCTGAATTGCTGGAGGAAAGCATTCTTCAAGAGTCACTAGTAGTTACTGATGGCTAGACAGGAATTCAGGGAAGGATTTGGATATGATGACCTGATTTTATTAAAAAAAAAAACAACAAACCTGTTGGGTAGGATTAAAACATTATTTTTAGGAGTAGCTCTGTAAATCTAAGCTGGAGAAGAAGAGCTGAGTTTTACTCAGTGGTTTTTTTTTCAGGAAAAATAAATCGAGGGATCTAGATGCTCTATTGCAACATCCTTTCTAAGTAATGAATGTGGGACTGTACTTTATACCGCTATCCATTTCTCTCTAAAAGCTTTTTCACTATCAGCTTATTCTAATATAAACTATTTCTTCTAACATTGTGTTCAATTTCTCTTACACAAATACAATTTAATAGACTATTTCAGAGACTGTGATTCTTAAATTCTGTAAGGTTAGACATGGGAAAACCTGTTCACAGCTTTTTTCCAAAACTGTAAAATACTATGTAAAAAAAACCTGTAAAAGACTACGGCTTTTTTGGTGTATTTGCACTTCTTTGCAGGATGTGCATATATTTTAATACAACAAAGAACTTAAAAGTTTTAGAGGAACAGATACTGCTCTTCTGGTGAAGAGCATTTACCCTCAGGAGATGAGGGCTGTACAAGTTGCACAGTACAGTGCAAAGTCAGATACTTGCGTTCTACTAGTGGCTTGTTACGTCCTACCAGTGGCTTGTCTTACTGTTTTCTATTTGTGGCATAGTGTTGTAAAACAAGGTTCATTACAGTAATATAAATCAGGCAGTATTTTTGATTGCCCCCAGTCTTTTCTGGGTCCCACAGTTACAGGTGCATTGTGAAGTTGAAAACAACTGAAACTGTGATCCAAGGGAAAACAAAGGTGAACATCAAAGTAAACACAAACAAAACAGAAGTGAAGAAAGAAAGGAAGAAACCAAGCACATGGAAGGCAGCTGCCTTTTAGAAGTAATTATAATGGACTGGAACTCATTTCTTACAAGCCACCTGAAAGCTGTTTGATAATCATAAAAATATTTATAGCCCAAGTTGACTTCCTTTGTTTATTTCTGGGAGAGTGTAGATGTATTCTTTAAGCAGCTTTGTCTACTTGCTAGAAACCTCATTATGTTTTGCATGTTTTCTAGTTTCTCTAGTAAAGGACCTAAACCTGATCAAGAGCCTGTTTCTGCAAGTACTACCAAGTAATTGAAACAGAGTATTCACAGCAATAAACTGTTTCTGCCTTAATTTCTCAGTAGGATGGAACCATTGTAGATTATTATTTTTCTACTTGCAGGCAGAGTTGCTAGTTGCTGCAGCAGGTGCTTTCATCAAATTCAGACTAAGTGCTGTAAGTATCATTTTATGGTACATGATATTCACTGTGGTATTCATTCTGGATGCAAAAAATTGCCACTGCATCAAAGCATTAAGTATACTTGCATACATTAAATGTATTCAACTAAGCAAGTCAAGGTGGATAAAACTAGATTCCTAAATCCACAATCTCTGCAGTCCTAAGCACTTGTCAATCTTACTGACTCAGAGATTTGTGGGTGGTCTGCTTCTACTAAGAGCACAGCTTTTTTTATCTCAATCTTAGTTTTTCTGTTGATTTCAGTTGAGCCTGTTTTTTATGGCAGACTTTTAGTGGCCAGATTTATTCCACCTGTCTTTGGTCACTTAGCAGAGATACATCAGCAAGGAGCATAGTTGTTCAAGGTCCCTGTGTAGTGAACAGGAAGAATTTGTTATCTTTGTATGGCAATTAATATCTTAGCTCTTGTAAAATTGCTCTGGGGAAGTACCTTTCTAGCTCTGGTAGCTACAAAGCGAGCCTATAGTGCATAGGCTTCTGAGTTAGATACTACAGTGAGATTTGAAAAATTGTATGAAATGCTTAAATATTCTTTTACTTGAAATGTCTTGATACATGCATCTGCTTTGATTTAGGCATAAAATACTTGCCTCTTGATTTTTGATATTTAAATAACTTGAAATATCATAGTCCTATATATATGTCTCATGCTTTTAAGGTAATTAAGAGCTAAGAATTATAACTACAACACCTGAAATTGCTGGAAGGGAGCTAATTTATTGCCAAAATTATTGCCCAGCTGCCTGGCGTTTTTACTAAATTCCTGCTTTCTTCCATAATTATTTGGTTTCTGTTACAAACCTTCTCCTTCTTATTTAACTTTGCCTTACGAAGAAAAGGTCATTAGTATATCTTGTATCAATTACACACGAAGCTAATGAAGCATTAGACACAACTTAGACTTCTGTTCAAGTTATAGTGTAGAGGCCAGGGTGAAAAGTTATTTTATTTTTTACAAGATGATCCCCTTCAGTAAGAGTTAGCATGAAGTAAGGAAAGAGTATGTAGGTAGGAATTAGAGAACCATTTCATAACTTTCTAGAGAAAAAAATACATGTACCATCTGTGCAGTGAGTTAGAACTTCAGATGAAAGTACTTATGAAAGGCAAATATTTTGTGCTGGACTTGTCATTGCCAACGTGAATCAGGATTTATTTCTGAAGTTCAGTGATCATTGGTCCAGACACAAGTGGTGTTCATCTTTGAGAAAATAAGCAAATACTAGTCACTTTTATCCTGTAGGTTGACACTATCTAAGAAAAGTGTCTTTCCACAGTGAAATATTATATGCAATTATTGCCAAGAACCCTCCTCTATAGCAATATGTAGCAAGGCAATAAGTCAGCTGAATCCCAAAGCCTGAACAGTCCACTAAAGCATGGTTTGAAATATGCAACTGTTGCAGTCATCAAGATTTCTGTATACTTCATCTACACTTTTGAGTTACTCTAAGAATTAAATGGTTTTATTGTCTTCTATTGTTTGCATATAGTTTTGCTAATCAAGGTCGTAATATAAGTGCATGTGGACTTGGTGTATTTTAGAATTAAGTTTATTTTGTTCCTGACTGTACTTTTTGATGAGAAACAGACAATCTCATAAGGGTAAATGCGATTCTTTGCAGCACTTTCTTTCTGTCTATATGTAGCACTTCAGTATTAGGAAATGTGTGTTTTCTTGTACATAACAAAAAATGTCACAGAGGCCAGACATCAATACATGGGAGTGATCTCATGAATCTTTCAGGAAAAACAGCTGGTTCATATTATGCCACAAGCATAAATCACTCTCAGACCATAAAAAAATTGAGCGCTCTACAAAAGGAAGTTCTGATTTTCTTCTTAATGGATGATAAAGCATTATTTCAGTAAATTGTAATTAGTTTATAGAGAGAGTTGGAAGACCAACATCAAAATAATGAGTTATTAATAAATTGGATATGTTAAATGCATTGTGACAGTCAGCATTTAAAGTAAATTACTTATTTTATATATGGAACTTGTTGTAACAGCCTCCTCCTCCAGCTAAGAAATCCATTAAACTCTTCAGTGTATAGTCAATTGGATCAATGCTTGCTGAGACATTCGTATTTCTAATAAGGAGTAATTGGACAATGCAATAGGATAGAAATGTAAAAAGAATTTTTATACCATCAGATTAATTTATTAAAAGTATTTTACAGATATGCAATTTCTTAAAGCATTATTGAACTTCAGAAGCTTCAAGCATGCCTATAATTAAGTGATGAATCATTCTTTCACAGCAGCAAACTAAAAAAAGACCCCTCAGCTAGATCTGTAATGCAGATACTGTAATGAAAACAGGAAATGAGTGAAGTACTGGAGAGACAGGCTGAAAGCTGCATCCAGTAAGGGCTTTTGGAGTCAAAAAAGGGATACTCTGAAACCATTAGAAGCAAGACTCAAAAAATAGTGTAGGAGTGAGAAGGAAAGCAGTTGAGGACAGTGCGAACAGTGCAAACAGGGAGCCCACAAGCTTACTTCCACGTTTTACATAAAATAAAGCTGGTAATTTGGAACTGAATGATGACAGAACACTTTTGCTTTGAGTAATTGTTATATATCCTGAGGAGAACCACAGTCTCAGAGGTCTGTGTTTACGTTTCTGTATATAATGTCTACCTTAACACAATACCTCATGTATTGTCATTGCTTTATGACACCTTGTGTGTAAATGACAGAATTAAGATAAACAGATAAGAGGTAATTATAAACAGATGTGTGTCACATGGAGGTTTGCACCCATAGTGGTTTTCACAGACCTAAGTAAATTGATTTAAAACTGGTTTTAATTACACCAGTAGGCCTGCTGTGTGCGCTGATAGGGAATCAGTTAGGCATCAGTTTCTGTCTTTTGACATAGCCAAGGGGCTTTTAGTGTGTATGATCTACTTACATTTTATGCAATGTATAGGTGTGTTAACATATATTATTGACTGATTAGGGTGGTGAGGCAAGTCAAAAAACCAAAACAAAATCATATAAAGACCCAGATTCTCTTCTCATTTACACTTACGTAATTGAAATTGTTTGATGTAATTTAGGAGCTACACTGCTGTCTGGAAAAAAATTGGGCAACAAACTGATTTTGTGAGAAATAATATTTTTTTAACAATAGAGCAATATTAAGTAGAAATTATTAAGTAAAAAACCAGAGCATTGATATGAAATTACATCTCATAATTACAGAAACTAGCTTGTTAGATGTGCAGTCTTAGGAAAGGTTAATTCTCTTCTATCTCCATTTGTGTAACGCAAATAGAACTGTCTCTAGCTGTGATTTTTTTTTAAAGTTAGTGTTATAAGGATTTGTAGCAGATTTAGGTAAAGATAGTGTAATTTTAAAGATCTAAATTATATCTTTACTTACATTTCCACTCTTTTTTGTTTAGACTTCCAGTTTCTTAAGTCACAGCATGATCCATATGAATTGTTCTGAAACTTCTACTCCCTTTCATGTAAGAGAAGCAGACTTCATAGCAGGACCAGATGTAACACCAGCGAGTTCACCTTTTCTCTGAGGAAGGCATTTTTCAAATGGATACAAATCCTAAATGGTAATTTTGCTAATATTTGTTTATATTTTGCTCTACTCCATTGTGATTTCAGCAATAGAAGCTGACTAAACAAGCACTGCCTGACTGAAAAAGCAAATGTCAGCTGCTTTATAGTGGACTCTGCTGTTTATAAACACAAATGGCAATGTATTCCAGTTCTGCTGTAAATCACATCTGCAATAATTTCACTTTTCAGAATGCATTTCTTCAGAGCACACCATAACGCTTCTGCACAGCAGATTGCTGAATTTAGGCCCAAACTTCATACTAGCTGAAAAAGCTTTTACAAAGTGATACTTATTTTTAGCACTTATCACCAAGAATTTTAATCTTTAACCTGTTTTGAAAACATTTACTTAAATACCTTTTGCAGTCCACCTGTAAACTGTGATTATTCTCTCTCTCTGTCCAAGGCCATTTGCTTTACTTCTGGCAGTTGATTGAACACAGCAGCACTGCTCAGGAAAGGATGTTGTAAGGGGATATTTAGTTGCAGTCAGTATTGCTTTTAGGGAAGATGAAGCCTAACTACAGGACCTGTCTAAGGCATTAGCTCTAAGCCCTGAAGAACCATGTAATTCATCTTGGATTTTGCTTAACTAAAGTCTTTGTCTATACTGCTAAATAAGAAAGTGGCTAGGAAGCATGCTCGAGGGTCGTGGGTCAAGCAAGCTGTATCCCTGATTCTCTATGCTGCTTAATAATTATCTCATTTCTGGCTCTGCTTTGGACAGCACCAGTTGGCTCTTTCTGAGCAATACTTGGCTTCAGTTTGACAGACAGTTCATTCCAGGAACAGGGTTCAAAAGGGACTGGATAGCACTGCAGGAGGTTTGGCTCCTCCCAACCGCGCACTGGTCCAACAGGCTTTATATCCTCAAACACTCCCAGATAACCTCATGTTACACCCCATTCATGCAACACAAGATTCAGCGTCATCTTAAAACAACTGCAGATTGGTCTGCAACAGAGAGGTATTTCAGAAACTGACCAAAAATCTCTTCCTAAGGCAATAAATGTACATGGTAGCCAGAAGAGCCCCAGTCAGGGATCCATCCTTGGACTTGGTCTGTGGGCACAGTCAGATAGTCTGCTGGAAAATGGAAACACAAACCAATGCGAAGACAAGCAGAGTAAGAGATACTAGTGAGGGTGGTTAGATATTGCTTCATTTTTTATTTCTCATTAGAGTAATTGACTTAATTTTAAAATTTTAATTGAATAAGCTGATGTTACTTTCAAGTTAAAGATTTGCATAATGCAAGTTATTTCAGATAGCTTGGCAAACTTCACTGAAGGAAAATCTTGAAAGAGGAGTTACTGGTCTAGTCCTGAAGTGCCAACCACTTGAACACAGGTCAGGAGCACTCCAAGAGTCTCTCCTCCATGAAAGCATTTGGTTTGGAAACTGCTCACAGGAAGTACTCATTTGAGCAAAGACTCCCCTGCTGACAAGTGTTACCTACAACTTCCACAGCACGTTAGGGGGGCTGGAAGCAGGGCTGTAGACTTGAGGACTGAAACTGTAACTCTCTATCGAACAATGGTCGTGTTGATAAAATTTATGATGTATGACCTTGCTGGTAGAAAGTTAAATTCCCTTAAAGAACAGCACAGCGGGGTGGAAGATATGTCGTGGAACGCACATACTCCAAGTTTTAGCTATTGTACAACTATGTAATTTCAGATTGTCCTTTGGCTGATGGACTGTATGCACATTTAATTATTGGTGGGCCAAAATCCAACAGTAGTGTTCAGTCAAAGTAAGCTCAGGGCTACAATGACTGGAAGGTTTCTGGAAATTCCAGGTAAGTCATGAGAGATGAAGTACAACTACCTTATTAATTGTTTATTTCACTGTAGTCTGAACTCTGTGTGGAGCACTTCTGGATAGAGTTTCCAAAGCTGTCATTCTCTCTGCAGTGGCCACAGAGACTTGAAGAGCACCTGCAACTAAATGTTTTGTCTTCTGGAAATAAAAATACAGCTCTGGGAAATCTGAAGAACTCTCTATCACAGATGCTGGTAGTTTCGGGAA
This sequence comes from Haliaeetus albicilla, assembly GCF_947461875.1. Classification (NCBI taxonomy): domain Eukaryota; kingdom Metazoa; phylum Chordata; class Aves; order Accipitriformes; family Accipitridae; genus Haliaeetus; species Haliaeetus albicilla. Next base: position 10,080,469 of record NC_091502.1, read on the forward strand.
AGTGTATGTGGATGCAACCCTTTTTTTCATATGGAAGTCTTAACACCTTCAGTGAGAAACTAACAGATCCTTATCTAGATGGAAAAAAATAATCACATAAAAGCAGGAATCTACTCTCCCTTTATTGAGGTTATATACTGTACAAAAATACTATAATAATTAATACAAAGTGGGAAGCATAATGCTATGTGTTTATATGAGGGACTGGTGAGGAACTGGTGAGATTAAAGCTTCTTGGTGGAATTAGATTTTTTTTTTTTCAGATGGAAGTATTTGAAGTACATACTTCAATAATATATATATATGCTTATAAAACAGATGTGGAAAAACTACTTATCTGGCCCTTGTTAAATGATGCACCAAAATCACAACTGTATGGACTTCACTCAGCTTAAGGAACTGCCATTTTGGCACTTTAGGTGCTGACATCTCACACAGCATAAAGGAATTTTCCCAAATACTAAGAAATTAATCCTGCCCACCAGAAAAATCTATTCCAAGGCATCACAGCCTGAAGAACTTTATATGCATGATAGCTGTCTAACTTCCCATAAAACAAGTTATAGCTGTGGTGCAGAAGCAGAACTACATTTTAGGAAATGGCTTCATTCTTGCTGTACCACTTGTTTAATTTCCAGAACACAAAATTGCCAATCCATAAGCTCAATTTTCTCTGCTTTTGTGAAAGCAAACATGGTGTGTGTGTGGGGTGCAAAACAGGGGCTTTAGGTGAACAAATCAAGATACTAAAAGGTTTCTGCAAGTCAAGTATGTGTTCTCTGTGGCAAGATTTTCCTGCACAACTAGAACAGTGCTCTGGGAACAGCGAGGTGACTTAGCAATAACTAGCATTAAGGATGCTATTTATAATCCAGATGCACAGTCAAACAGCATATGCCCTGTGACTGGAGACTTGAAAACTTTATTTTGCAGTAGTTAGAAAAGCATGCAGAGTCTCTCCTTCTCTCCCCCCACCCCTTTCTTCTCCCATTCTCGATGTGTGAACATATGGAATATGCCCAGCACTGTTTCAGTTCCATTTTAATCACAGAAAAAAAACCCTTGTCTGTAAAGAAAAATAGTAGTTGGTCAAATTCTGCTAGTTATCAGACAATCTTCAAGAAGCAGTCAGTCACCACTGAGCACCCACATTGTAACACTGCTCCATCCCACAAGCTGCAGGGAAGACGTGGTGCAACACAGCCGAGGAATTTTTAAGAGTGGAGGACTTCTTCACAACTCAATGCAAGAACAGAGGTTCTTTCAACAGGAGGATCTTCTATATGTAGTTGCATTTTCTTATAATCCTTTCTGCTTTGCATCCAGCGTAAGTGGTATACAGCAAGTGAGGCAACCAAATAAGCTCAAATCTGTTGTATGCTGTGCGTAGTTTGGCAAAATGGGTGTGGAGAGAGGGTGGAACAGCTATGGATGCTGCAGTGGGAACTCTCCAGGGCAGGGAAGGGTGTAGTCACTTTGTGCCTCATTTTTTGTGGACACACATGCAGTAGTGAGGAAAGTATGAGGAAGCGGGGAGAGCAGAAGTTGTGTGCACCCTTACAAGATATTACTGACATTATTCACTATGCAGCTCTGAAAGCTGAAGTATAGGTGTACTTAACAGTGTTAATGTACAGGATAGATGATGAACAACACATTAGTCTTCTCCTATAATCAGGATACAGGCAAGACTTTGAAATGTGGTGGCAAGAGAACCTAAAACCTCCCTTGCACACTTCCCAGCTTTATCGCTGTGGTTTCACTCTTCAACCTACCTGCTGAAATGAACAGTTTTATTTAATGCTAATATTTAGGTGTCATCATTAAGTACTGGTATGAGGTAATCTCCCCGAGAGCTGTTTCAGGCTATCTACAGGTTCCACAAAACAACACGACTGCCTTACTTTAGCTTTAAATTCACAGGGATGAAAGTAGCAGTAAAAAAAGTATAGTGTCATCACTTACCAATCACACAACCAAATTCCCTGGGCAGATTTTGGAATCGCCTCTTTACAAAGGTATGTTTATTGACCCTTTGTCATTGAAGCATTACCACTTGTGCAGGTATTGAATAACAATATTCATGAAGAGTACAATTAGTAACAATGTATAATAGAGTGCATTATCCCCTGAAAATATGAAGCCTAACATTTTAGTGCATTTAAAAATATTTAGTAGTATATTTAGTAAATTGTAGTGAATACTTTATATAAACTCAAGAGTTTCATAGTAACATAGAATAATGAACTACTTAATTCATAGTTACTGAGAAAATTATTTTTGGGTGGTTTTATCTCCAAGAACAATAGAAGTTTTCAGATCTGCACTCATGAAGACTGACATCCTTGTTTTATTTAAGTTGGATGTACCAGGTGGCCAGTTTAATCTGATTCCTATTCATGGGACAGTTCTTTGCTGATGGAAAAGTTCAGTCAGGTATGTAATTCAAATAGGTTTACCTGCTAACACTTTTTTACAGTTCATACTCCTGAGGACATTTCTCTAACAGAAGTTTCACCAGAAAAAGCTAATTTCAAATAAATATGTTGCTCTTTAAAAACTCTTCCCCATCATACTAGACCACAGGCTCATTTTTCTTAGGAATTATCTTTTCTAAATGTAAATGTTTAAAATTACTAAGATGCATTCCAAGAAAAAAAATAATACTAAAATTAATACTTGACTTGTCTTCACATATTTCTAGCTTACTAATATACTAAATATATTTGAGGCTTTCAAATACTAATCCACCTTACCATCAGTAGTAGCATTTGTGACAAAACCACTGTTCAGAACTAAACAGCATTTCCACCCAGGTTTTATTTTTCTATTCTTATACAAGGAAAAGTGTGTATCTATAGATGATACATTTTTGCAAACCATTGACTTTCTGATTTTGACTTTTAAAAATTAAGGCATTACTGGAACAAAAAGAAAGCACAGTCTCTGCTAATTACTATTTGGCTACATGAGATTTTGCACAGATGACAATTATCTCAAGAATGTTAGATTAGTTGAACACAGATCTCAGAAACAGCATTGTGTCATACTCATTTTGACAGTGTTTTGGAGACTCTAAGGTTTGTTAGTAACTCAAACTGTTTTCATGTTTGTCAGCTAACTGGTGTTTCACTGGTACAGGAACTTACAAATAATGTAAGCAGGTTTCAATTACATTTACAATATTTAATGCATTTTTTATTTGCATTTCATTCAGCTTGAACAATTAAAGTGTATGGACATTCAAAATATAGGCACTAAACACCAAGTTAACAGCATTGCAGAGGAATAATTAAATTCTTTCCTCTGAAGCTAGACTTTCCTGAGAAAACTGTATCAATATTAATGATTTCACTGTTGGCTGTAAGTAAAAAACCCTAAATTGCAGCCGAGCAAGATGAAAGTATCCAAGTGGAACATCAGTAGCTCATGAAGGAAGGACAGGATCTGCCAAGGGCTTTTATGCAATATTCATTTATATGATTAGCTAGAGTTCTAGTATTAAATAACCCCCAAAATGCCTAAAGAATTTCCTCCATAGGAAGCATGAGAAAAAATTCCAGAAATGCTACTCGATTTTTAAATTTATGTTTAAAAGTAAAAACTTAAGTGCTTTTTGTTTAGTTCTTTCCTACCTGCCATTCTGTAATTGCTTGGTAGCACTATTCTCCCTTTCCTAAAGTGTCATTTAAAATTCACATACAGAGTGTGTGCTCTGTCAGGTAAGTGTCATTTTCAGAGAACAAATCCCTTTATCCCTGGATGAGAGTTCTTCCCCACAGAAAAGCCAGGATGCGCTTTTGGTTCCAAGGATCAATAGACATTTATGTCAGCTTCGTGAAAATGCAACACAAAAGAACCATCTTGCCATGTTGACATTAACTTAAAAACCAAAGATACAGCATAAAAATTGTGCGAACACTGTACAAATAAAAATCAATGAAATGTTAGTTAGAACAGAAATTCTTCACTTATACTGCTATAAAAATGCATAAAGTGTAAACTAAGATAATGTGAGAGTATGCCAAATTTTATTCATATTTTAAATATGAATATGATTTGGGAAGATTTATTAAATATACCAGTGAGACTGTTATTTGAGTGGATTCTCTTATTATCCATATTCATTGACTATTCAATTACAGTAGGTCTTTTTATTTCAGAAGGAACAATGTCTTCTGCAAAACTGTGTGCAATCAGAATGAAATTTTTGTGCTCAAAATACAAGTACAATGTTTATGATAGGTGTTTATTCCAGATAAAGAATGACTGTTTGCTTTAGAGGCATATCTGGTATGCTAAACTCCATTATATAGTCAGTCTATTTCATCAAGGAAGTCTGAGCTACAAAAGCTAAATATTTTAAATTGTTTTGTACTATTAAAGTAATGTTATAAAGTACCAACATAATTTCATTTACAACAGGAAAAAAAGCAGCCGTATTATACTTGGCTCAAAGTCTGTATCTATATAAAGAACTGTCCATTTAACTAAGCTAAAAAACAACCCAAGAATCCTCAGTTCGTTAAACATGAGGTTCTCTGGTTTTCTTTTATATTCACTGTAGCATTATCTTTAAAGTATAACCCCCCTTTTGAAATGCACTTTAGCTAGTTATTTCATGACTCTTTTGTTTCAGACCATCCATTCTACACAGTCACTACACAAAAGTGATGAATCTCAGGCTTTAAGAATATAAAGCATCCAGTATGCCCAAGAAAAGTTTGCAGGTCACAAGGAACATCAAAGCACTGGCTGGTGTTTTATACTGTATGGTGAACATAAGTGGACCAAAAAAAAAAATTTTCACACTAATAGGTTATTGAAAAAAAACCAAAACCCCAAACATCCACTGAATCCTAATACGTATAAGCCTTCATGGTTACTCCTGATACAAGTTTTAATTGTAAAATACCAATGTGAAATGTTAAGACACTTGGTGCATAAAAATAGGTTTCTTCTAAAAACGTGTTGGATCCTTCCAAGTCACACCCAGGGTTTCCATCCAGGAAAGAGCTGGCTTAGATTTTTAGGGTCCATGGCCTGCTGTATGAGAAGGTTCACCTGGCCTCCCACACTAAGCACTGTTCCCTCCTCAACACCTTTCAGCTTCTCCTGAAGTCTCATCAGAACACGCTCAGCCACTTTGTTAAAACTCTGGTCATCATTGCTGGCAGAATAAAAAAAGAAAAACAGGCGCACTAGATATGGATCCTGAACAATGTGAGCAACACTGAGTAAGAAAAACATAAAGCAAGGCAACAGTGCAGTAGGCAGACAGTAAGAAAAAAAAAATCTTGCACCTGGCTTTCCTTTTACATTCCTGTGGATCAGTATTGGGTGTAGAGCTCATGTCAGCCTCATCCTCCGGTCTCTGCTGCAAATACAAAGCTTTCAAGGGGTTCATGGTCCAGTCGAAAAGAGGATCATATAGCAGCACCTACACAGTAAATAAACCTCTATTTAATTTAAACTGTTAATTACAGCTAGTTCAGTGCCCTAGCAGGAAGAGAAATACTCAGTTGGTAATGCTCACGCTAACCACAATATTAGGAGGTTTGCGGGGGTTTTTTAAATCCAATAGAATTGGGCTAAATTGCTTAGTAGACAATCCAACAATAAAACTGCATCTGGTCATTTGCAGGTATTTGTGTTGTTCACACTTGACTCAGTTTTGCCACTTAGTCCCATCTCAGCAATGAAGAGGTAAGTTTTTAATACTCTTCTAGGAACTAAATATCATTGTTAGTTTTTAATGCATAGTGTAAGCTGCTTTAAAAAATTACTTTAATTCTCCTCTTTGTGACTTATGCAAAGAGGACTTAATTCAGTCAGCACTACTCATGCTAGGAATGTTGCACTATGGCTAGAAACATTTAGATACTGAAGAGGGAAAACAGCATATGCCTGAAATGAATAGTTACCATAGAAAATGCAAGCTGGTCTTGATTTTATTGAAGATTACATGAATTAACAAATCTGGCCAACACTACTACATTCAAATTCAGCAAAAAACCCCTACATGAATATTTGGTATAGTAATGCATATGAAGACAAAACCAAGAAACTAAGGATATTCTGGCAGGTTACTAGCAGAAAGAATGAAAAAATGCTTACCTCTACAATAGTCAGCAAAGCTTCTTGAGAATTTCTCATAACAGTCATTGTTTTCTCACAGCATCTAGAAAAAAAATTTTACTGTATTTTTAGGTTAAGTTTGGTAGAATAGAATGGTATTTTCATCATTTAAATAACAGATATTTGTACCCTTCTTAAAAGTTAATTTCTAACATTTAAGTAACCTCTTTGATATTTACATTTTGGGGCGGGGGGGGGGGGGGGGGGAAGAAATTTAGAAATGTAAGACCAGAAGAAGACTGGGTAGTTCACTGAATATATTCCCTCTGGGAAAGAGATTACCCGTTTCACCGCCTGGAATGTTTCTATATGCATAACTAACCACTGAGTTAACACTGACCATTCAGGTATGTCACAATGGCAGAACTGCTTGGCTGGATGAAAACGTGTGTGCCACGTGCTCTGCAACACGTTGGAGAATCTTGGTAGGGTTCCTTAACGTGAAATGAGCACAGTAGCCAGACTTTAAACTATTTCTGAAATCTCTCCAATGAGTTTAGATACAGAAGTGGTTACTTCCATTCACTCCCAAGCAAACTAAACTTGTGGAAGGAATACAAAACTTTCCTTACAGGACAGGTACTCCAGTGAAAGAGGAATTAGGCCTCCTGTCTACTTCAGGATGAGAACACACCCAACAAAGTTAACTATGTTCACACCCCATCTTGAGAGGACTTCTTTATGCACTTACACCTAAACTGTTAGTTACAAGTCAATCTGGCTGAGGCAGAAACAGTTATCTGCACCAGTGCCTTTTATACTGTATTTACTTCAGCTGCAGCCAAACAATTAATGTTTTTCTGTATCATTGGACAAAAGTTTCAGAAGTAACACGGAACTGTGAATTTGACACCATCATGTTTAGAATAGAAGTGGCAGTGACTGTTCCTTCACAGGACAAAGGTATATTAGGAACTACTTATTAACGTTAATTGCTACCTTACAAAGACAACACTATGTACTTTTTTAAAGACAAGAAATTTGGGGTTTGCAAACATCATGAAGAGAGAAATGTCCTCCTTTTCAGGGCTCTCTTGGGTCATTCACAGAAGATAGGATGGAGGTTGACAGAAACTCAGCCCTTTTAGGATTCTTCTGTTTTCCAGCTCAAATCTATTGTGGGACTGACATATTGCACTTGCAAAGTAATATCAAATATATGATCCAAAAGAGGAAAAGACTGCAAATTACTTGCATAAAACTGAACAGAAATAAGAGACAGACCAAAATGGTTGAAAGAAACTTATTAGCTCCAAATATATAGTATAGCTCTGAAAGAAATACATAGTTCTGAAGGAAAAAAATCCAGCAGTCTAAATCAAGGGATGAAATTTAGCTGTGGAGCCTTTGGAAGCACTGAGCCATCCCAGAATTCCACAAGAAGGTGACAATAACCCATTATTAGTGAAGAATATGAAAAGCTGAGCAACAATAATGAACTTGTAATTGGTTATATAAATAAGAGTGTATGAATTAGAGGACAGCATTTAGGTTTGGATACTATCACCACAAGCATCGGAACTATTTAACATGTAACAATGTTAATGCCGAAGGTACTCTGCTGCCTCCTTACCCCTATGCAATACAGGAGCACTTACCTTCTGAAGACTCCTTCCACGCCAGTAATACCCATTCCATCCACAATGTCCCTGGTTAATCTAAATGGAACAGTCTCTGGTGTGGGAAGGATTTTACCTTGCTCAAAAGCAACCCCTAAATGAAAGGATAAGAAGTGTTTTAAAAAATGTTAAAGTAAAGAAAAATTAAGGTTCTCTTGCCTGTCCTACTTACCCAGATCTATATGCACTAGTTCTGCCGTTTGTTCATCTATCAAGATATTCTGAACATGTCTGTCTCCAAGTCCAAGAATGTAGCCAACTAAAACAAAAAGGTTAAGTGCTGAAACCATATTTACATGCCATAAAAACCAGGGAAAATTTAACAAAGAGATTATTAGAATCAGTGTAACACGTGCAAACAAAAGTGAGACTATTTCTTCCCCTGTGTATACATATTACTCCAGCAAAGAGCAAATGCCATTCCACAAATCCAAACTCAAAAGGCTAACTGAATACAGTTGTAAAAAGGTTATTCTCATACAGTTGTGTATTGTTTCATCTACTCCACAGACTCCTTCCCATTTCTCTCTGTAGACAGGTTAACCAAACACTTTCACAGCTTTTTAAAAAAAAAAAAAAAAAAAAAAGGATAAAAGCCAAGTGCACAAGAAAATTAGGGTTTATTATTACTATTTTTAAAAAAACCTTTTAACTCACAGTATCATGTAATCCAGAAAATAGGACTGCACATAATTCAGTAGGGGCGGCTCAACCATACCTAAATAGTTCCTGAGTGATTCTTGTCTAAGTCAATTTTAAAAATCTCCAGTGACACAATTTATAAGATCTTTTGTGTAAGCCTATTTCAGCACTTTACTGTCCTTAAATGTAGAAACCTTCAAATTAAATCTCCCTTGCTGCAAATTACACCCTTTACTGTTTTTCTATTAGGTAATGGACATGGATAGCAGTAGTATTTGCTACAAAAGTCTTTCATCTGAATTTTCCTGAACTATACATCTACTTCATTTTTTTCAGCAAAAAGAGGTGTATAAACAACATGCTAACATCTAAAAGAGGATCTACTGCAATGTATACAATCTACTATCAAATGTCTTCCAGAGATTCCATGTAGAAGCGAGTCATCCAAAGGAAATCCACAGTCCAAGTACATATATCTCCTTATTAAGATACAAAATCAAGGTGAAAATGCCAAAGCTTAAAAAAAATTTCAGCCATGGCTAATGATGCCAGTACAAAGAAAGTAAAAGATTAAGCTTTTCAACTCAGTTAAAACATTTGAGATTAAATGAGTACATGATAAATCAAAACAACAGAATTAGTCAGGTAGAAACTTTAAAGAAACCTACCAGAACCTAAAAATACAAACCACTATATAAAAAAAAACCAACCAGAATTTCATGCTGTTTTTCTACTGCAGAAAGGGGCAGTGGGGAAGTGGGGGGATGAATCAGAAATCTTAATTACAAAAAGAATGCTGGTGTTTCTTGCTGGCGGTTTTTGCCCCCTACTGCCCCTTTTATGACATGTGACAAAAGCAGAATAGCCATTACCTCTGAAATGGTACAAACTCTTTGTTTACAGAATCTAAAAAGTCCATGTTAATAATCCAATATAATACCTATAGAAGATGTGGCCACACTGCGAGTGTACGCCAACCGTTTTTCAAACCACACAGCTGGATCCAGGAATTTTTCCATGCAGAAATAACGAAACACAGGCTGAAAGTTCTCGCAGACTTTCACGAAGAGGTTGTATTTCTCTTCAGAATGTTTCTTTTGTGCACCCTTTAAACAAATACAAAATGTTTTCCCCATGACTGACTGCTCCGAAAGGAAATTACCTCTTCCTTTGAAATAAATACATTCCTCCTTTCTACCCCTCTCCCCTCCATCAAATGCTGTTCTCACTCCTTTCCCTCTCTGAGCTATGAATTAATGTCTTTTTTACAGCAATCTTTAGTGCACCTTTCTATCTGTTTTACTAAATTAAATTTTCATACACAACTCATGGGCTACATGTAAAAACATACTCCCATTTCTTTGGCTCAGCATGTGTATTTTATATGCAGGTACAGGTAAGCACATCTCGTTGGGAGATACTTCCTCCTGCACTCTGTTCTGGTATCTTTGCTTATCTGATGGCTCATGTCACTGCAAGAAAGTCATTCTCACTCATTCACATGCAAAAGCTGCACAAAGCCAGATTTAAATATTCTTTCATCCTGTTAGTACTATACAACTTAAAGAAATAATTTCTTGCACAATCATGGTGATATAAAGTAAAATTTGCAATTTTCTAAATGTATGGTGAGGTGGTTTGTGGAACTAAACTAAACCAGCTGAATCCACATAGCAGCTACCTACCATCAGAAGAAAGAACCTTCCTCTACTTGTATCTACTGAACCGGGTATTTTTCTGCCAGTTTACATAAAGTTAGTCTTCTTTGGCTTAGCTCCCTGTGCTGACTCACTATGGGGGGTGTAAGGTACATGGCTGTCATGGTGGAGGAGAAGCCAGACCCCTTCATACTGTCTAACAGCAATTAAGACATTACATTCATCTCAGCTGCATTCTAAAACCATGTTTTTATTTTCAAGGACTAGTATTTAGAATTTTGGTTTATTCGTGAAAGTAAAATGATTTTTCAATGCAATGAGAAACATGACAAATAAAACTTAAATCTGTCAGATAACCTTATACTGACACTGTTGGGTCTCTGTAATGATCACTTTGGAATTCCAATAGATTTATATTCCAGAAAAGAGTTCACAGACTTCTTCGAGATTCAGCTATATTCAAATCTTTCCTGCAACAGTCATTCATTTAGCAATTTTTGATTTTGTAAGAACTCTTCCCAGGCTGCATTCAGATTAGTTTGAAGAACTACTAATTTCATGCCACTGGTCATATTCATTATGATATACTTAGAGCATAGTATATAATTCTCCATAAATATGTAAAAAACCAACCCTCTGTGTAAAAGAATGTAAGCCAGATATTTTTCTTTAATTATTTTGACTCACCATCATTATTTCCTGACACTGATAACTGGAATAATCTTTTGGCCTGTATCTCTTGTGAGCTCCCTCGTTGACATTCACAAGAAACTCCCCAATGGGAGTTGTTCCCGAGCACCACTCAAGAACACCACTTCTCTGAGAAAGGGGAACCACCTGTAAAAACAAAACCACTGCTACATGGGGAAGGGTTATACACACACAATTATGAATATGCATGCCACAGAGCGTGGGTGTATATTTGTGTTTGTTTTAAAAAAAACCCAAACAAACAACAACAAAACCCCTCCAAACCATACAGCTTACCCCAATATATGTTCTAAATACACATATATAAAATACACTCAAGGTTTTTCTGTCAATCAAATACTTGCAAATTTCTTCCTAGACCAGAGAACCTTCTACTAGGTACTTCAATACAACTTATTGATTATACTCAATTTGCATGTTTGCGTTGGTATTCTGAATGACCTGTGATTGCCAACAGCTTGCTATGCTTGAATGGGATAATACAAGCATTGTGGAAATTTCACACAAAAAGTAAAATCTGGAACAAACATATGGTAGCTGTGTGAACATATTAGGTTTGTCTTACTCTGCTTTCCATCCTAGGGAACAGTTTCTCACTTCATAACTGGCTGTAATAGAATCATAGAATCATTTAGGTTGGAAAAGACCTTCAAGATCATCCAGTCCAACCATCAACCATGCTCACTAAACCATGTCCTGAAGTACCCCGTCAACTCGCTTTTTGAATACCTCCAGGGATGGTGACTCAACCACTTCCCTGGGCAGCCTATTCCAATGTCTGACAACCCTCTCAGTAAAGAAATTTTTCCTAATACCTAACCTAAATCTCCCTTGCCTCAACTTGAGGCCATTTCCTCTCGTCCTATCTCCAGCCACCTGACAGAAGAGACCAGCACCCACCTCACTACAACCCCCCTTCAGGTAGTTGTAGAGAGCGATAAGGTCTCCCCTCACCCTCCTCTTCTCCAGACTAAACAGCCCCAGTTCCCTCAGCTGCTCCTCATAAGACTTGTGCTCCAGGCCCCTCACCAACTTTGTTGCCCTTCTCTGGGCAAGCTTCAGCACCTCAATGTCTTTCTTGTAGTGAGGGGCCCAAAACTGAACACAGTACTCGAGATGCGGCCTCACCAGTGCTGAGTACAGGGGGACAACCACCTCCCTGCTCCTGCTGGCCACACTATTTCTGATACAGGCCAGGATGCTATGGGCCTTCTTGGCCACCTGGGCACACTGCTGGCTCATATTCAGCCGGCTGTCAACCAGCACCCCCAGGTCTTTCTCTGCCAGGCAGCTTTCCAGCCACTCTTCCCCAAGCCTGTAGCGCTGCATGGGGTTGCTGCTGAGTTACCTCAATTGCTGTAGCAGTGTGCTGGTTTCAGCTGGGACAGAGGTAATTTTCTTCACAGTACCTAGTATGGGGCTGTATTTCAGATTTGTGCTGAAAACAGTGTTGATAACAGAGGGATGTTTTCATTCCTGCTGAGCAGTGCTTACACAGAGCCAAGGGCTTTGCTGCTTCTCACCCCACCCCACCAGCGAGCAGGCTGGGGGGACATAAGGAGCTGGGAGGGGACACAGCTGGGACAGCTGACCCAAACTGACCCAAGGGTTATTCCACACCATATGACATCACGCTCAGCATATAAAGGTGGGGGAAGAAGAAGGAAGGGGGGATGTTTGGAGTGATGGCGTTTGTTTTCCCTAGTAACTATTACGTGTGACGGAGCCCTGTTTTTCTGGAGATGGCTGAACACCTGCCTGCCCATGGGAAGTGGTGAATGAATTCCTTGTTTTGCTTTGCTTGCATGTGCGGCTTTTCCTTTAACTGTTAAACTGTCTTTATCTCATTCATTTTTGCACACATAAAAACCTGAGTCTTCACTGAAAATTAGTCAAAAAACCGTGACTCTAACTCCACCTGTGAATTCTTAAAACTATGCTAGCAATCCAGATAAGCTCCTTTAGAGATTCTGGAGTGCACATTTCTCATTTGTCAAAGACAAGAACTTTTACTTAGAGAGCACTTATTCAGAGGTCACCTTCATAGCTTTTGTTATAAACCCAAGCACATAAAAAGGAAGGAGGAGGGGAAAGTTCCTGTTCAAATACACTTTCTGCATTCACAATAAGAATTTATTCTTGTATTTCCAATTCCAACAAAAACAGTTCTGCAATTCAAATTCTGCATGGACACTAGATGGGACTTCTGGATTCAATTGTAAGGAATACTGCAAGACTAAAATTAATTATTAATTAAGGAATATCGCAACACTAAAATGGATGAGAATTCATAAACAAGTTTGTATGCTCAAGTTTAATGACTAGCAACTTACAATTCAAGGACAGCGCATGACTTAATTTCTTTTCAATTGTAAGTTCATGTAAAGAAAGCTTTGAAAAGTATTTAAATATATATTTGGCATCAGAATTTTTTTTTAAGGATTTAGAAAAAATTAAATTGTAATAATTGTTGTAATTTTAATAATTAAATTGTATTAATTGTTTATTCCATACCTTAAAGGAGCAGTGAATATTTTAACAACACACAAATAAATACACTTTTATATTGTCTTTGGGTTAAAAAGAGGAGAATGGAGAAATATGCTTTATCGGTAGCAGTTATTCCTCTGCTGCAGCAGCTGTTTAGTGTTACCTTGTATCTTCGGATTGTTAATTTTCTCTTTCGTGTTTCAGTGTTTTGCTGGAGCAATGTATTGCACATCTGGAAAACCTGCTGCATAACAGCATCTTGTCTCAGGTCATCACGCCCCTTTAGCATAAACAGAAAAAGCAGTTAAAGAACACTTTTCAGCATCCAACTTCTTGTTCATCAACGTTAAAAAATTATTTAAAAAATTTTCACAAAACACAAGTTACTTTTCCACAATAATCACCTGTAATAAAATGTAATTAACAACTGTTTTTCTCTGCATTTGGTTTTCTAATAGTGCTCAGCTGCTTAAACAGAACCATCATTAACTTAAAACATCACCTTTTTCTTCTTTTTTTTGACAAATGTTATTTGATTAAGGTTTCAATTGACCTACCTGCCTCACGGTACCCTTTTAAAAAAATGGATGTTTCATTCACCATATTTAGCAATCCAGCACACAGCTGAAGCAGCATCAGTTGGCGCTGCAGTTCTGATTATTGGACGCAGATCTAGCGATTTATGCTTCTCTTTAAAACTTGCAAAACTACCCGATACTTAACAGCAAAACAGAATTCTCCTAGCAGCTGCTGAATGTTTACATTCAAAGAGAGACAGAATGAAATCAATTGAGTTTAATGAGAAATAAATTTTTTGAGAGATTTGTGTTTCTATGTGCATGTTTTTGATTGTCTCTGAATTTTAATTCTTTTTATATGGGGAAGAAAGAAAAACAGAGGTATTTAACACAAAATGTTGATGGCTTTTACTTGCTGTACAGTCCAGGTCACTCCTTGAGGCATGACCACGCAAGATCTGGTTGCTGTCAGGTAAGCTACTGTATATTACATGCATTACTGAAAAATAGTTACAAAAATATTAAATATTATTACTTATTATTAGATATTATTATTATGATGTTGTTGTTGTTGTTATATTACTTATTATTACTTTGTAATTTCCTTTATTAAAGCATTCCTGCACTGAGAAAACTGACACTGAGCTGTGAAAAGTCTGCTCATGGTACAGAAGTGATACATGAGAAAACTGACACAAGAACTTAAAAAAAATTTCTACATGCCAAGTGTCTGAGATGTCATTACAACTGACAGAACTTACCTTTACCAGCTGCCTCCTTTCTTTACCATCTGACCCTACACAATCTATTATTTTAGGCAGATTCAGGCCTCCTGCTAACCGAAATTCTGGCTTAAAAGACCTTATTGTCACCAAATTTTCATAGCGTCCTGTGGGATCCACCTGAAATTATAAATTAGTTTAAAATTAATACAAATATTACCTCCATTTCACTCAGAGAAAGTGGTAATGAGTTGTTTGCAAACCTCATTAGCAGACTATATGCTAAATATTAATATAAGCATACCATCATCTACAAGGATAATACCCACAAAGGCTACAAAAATATGCTGAGCAAAGGAGTGAGTTTGATTCCTCCTTGTTCACCTCATTGGTAGAGGGGACACGGTGCTGCAGACTTCCACTAAACAAGCTCTGACACAATTTCAGCCTGTCCCAACTAGCACTGTCTCTAGAAAATGTTCATGTACAGCTGGGGGGCATTAGGCTTTCATTAGGCGGCAAACAAACTCAATCTACAATCCTAAAATTGTTAAAATCTACAGGATCTGTATCTTCAGCCATCCTCCATATCCTCATGCCACAAAGCAACCCTACTCAGTTAGCTATAAGGAAATATCACTCCAGCTGTTTACATCGCAGACCTTCAACTATTTCAGATAGTTAGTACTGGAGAAGAAGAAAGGCAAAGAAACTGTCAAGTCATACAAAGGACCAACACCTGGGACCAACAGAAGCCCTACAAACAAATGCTATTTAGCTTGAGTGGCAATTTCTGGCCTCTGAAGTCAAAGGGCATAATGTCCCTTGGCTTGGTTTTATTTAGCTTTATAGACATAGCCTGAGGGACTTCAACATAGGGAAGTTTGGCTTCATGAGATGTACATTTTAGGTGGCTGGCCCAAAAAACAACTCTACACTCCTGAAACTGGTAAGTTTCCTAGGTAGAGCATGTGGTATCTAAGAATGAGTGCACCCATACAATCGACCACTTATGCTAATGGGAATGCGTTATTCACCATTACTGAATGGTAAAGACACATAAGCTGGCCATTTAAGAACAGCTGAAGAGGCGTATCTATTAATTCTCACAACTTTCTGGACATTAAGTGCCCCCCTGAAACTCTGAGCTAGCACTTACAAAGTCAGATCCTCTCTGGGATTTAGGTAGCTTGCTACCCCCTTTGATAATGAAAGGCTAGTCAGTGGTAACAGTGGCAAAGCCATCTTCACACAATAAGCCACTATCCAGCAAGTGTAAGACTTGGGGTCAAGGTCTTCTAAAGCCTAAGGAAAGCATCTCACATTGCATCTCCCATCTAACAGGAAAGTACCCCTGGTAGGCTGACCTGTAAAGAGCATGGGAATCTGATGAAGAAATATATGCCCTGGCTGCCATTATAAAAATTTGAAGTTGATTCTAAGATTTGATATCATAGTGTGTATTTATTTCAACTTCAGTCACCTTAATTTCCATGGTAGGAACAACAACATCATCCAAGTTCTTCAGTTTAATAATTGGCTGGTCAGCTGGAATACTTATTCCTTCTGTAATTAAAAGGAATTTGTGTTTTTAAATTCAGAACTATAAACACACATCAAAGCTCACAAAACCCAGCTTACATTGCTTTTGGGACCCAAAACCTCATTGCACATGTCTGTCGAGCTGATGATGACCACGGGACAACTGGAGTTGTCTGGAGTTTCATACTCAAAGTCTGAACCTTACAGTGCAAGTAATTACTATGACTTTTGATCCAAACTAAGTTCTACATTTATCAAAAACAGGACACACTGCTAGCACAGTATCTCCTTTAACTAAACATCAATACTTAGAAATACACTTTTTAATCCAAGAAAATAAAACATATCTTCACTATTAAAAACAAAAATAATTTTTCCAAGACTTACTTCTTTGAGATTTCCATGGAGTAGCATCTACATTTGCTAATGTGATGTAAGCATCACAAAGTGCTTCAACGCCTCTAACCATATGAGCTTTCCTTTTTCTTATGATACTGATTATATTGCTAGCAGCCTCCATTCTGTCCTAAAAAATCCAACAGAATACAAATATCAGATCTTGCAAACTGTACCTCGTAAGATTAAAGATGCATCATAACATGCAGTCAAGTAAGTACAACTGAGATACATCCTATGAAAACAGAGAAAATTGCAATAATGGACAGCCTGATATGAACAAAAATAATTCGAAGAAAAGTTCTGTGTTGTCTAATCTGAGATAATGAGTAAAGTAGAAAATTATTGGGGATGGAGAAGGAGCAAATCTGTCCCGGCAAAGTGCAAAAAATTCTTCAGAAAAAGGGACAGGCAGTTTTGGATGTTCTTCCACCATCTTCCTGCTTCCGTTATTTCCTTCCAACTGGAAAAAAAAGCCTGTACAGAAAAGGCAAAAATCATGCCTAACTCTGAGAGACTTAGTTGAGTTTAGCACAATCCTACTCCTAAGGGTGGGACCACAAAAGAACTACAAATCTGAGAGAAAGATGAAAAAAAGCCACATAAAAATGTGGTGAAAAATTGTATCAGTGTACGAAGTAAGAGTGTAATGACAAACAACCATGCCAGGCCTATAGTGATGGGGGAAAGAAGGGGCATTAATCTAGATATGAGATGATTCCAAAGACAGGTTCCAACAAAAATTAAGCTGTAACAACATTAACATGAAGGCACAGTTCAGTATTACCTATCATCATGGCTTTTAACATATAAAGATCATATAAAGGAACAAAAGATATCCCACACAAGGCTAAATACTTACTTAGAACAGATGTTATTACTCAAAGCAGAAAAAATACTCAATTCAGTACGTACTTTTAAAAATAAACCCACTCAAGTCTTTGTTGCATCTAAACTGCCTTTTACAGAATCACACATCAAGGACTCGTTAACCATGATTTGTTCCATCCCATAATTACTTCCTTCAATAATAATTATCAATGTATGTGCAAAAGGAGTTTTTTTTAATTATTAGAAGTACTTTCTTCCTCCTACTCTTTCTTAACAAATGTCAGCTGATGAGCTCTACACTAAAATACCCCTTGACTTTTTTTTTTTCCATTTTTTAACAAAATGAAAAGACTGAATGTGATTAACAGAATAGAATTTTTTTGTAGTCACCACATCAAGCTGGGAGATTTCTTTCGGTGCATTTTTAATTAACTTATTTCTTCTTATTGCATCTGGTTTTGTGAGGAGTTCATCTTTGTTAGCATTTGCCAAAGCTAATATTATAAACAAAGTATGATGTGGATGATCCATTGAAATTCTAGACATTAGCTGTCAAGAAAAACAAAAAGATCCCAATATTGAAAACTGTACAGAAGAAAAAAAATTACTTAATTAACACTATTAATTCTTTTGAACTTCTAAGGTTCCTAATAAGAAAAACAGAGTAATACTTCGATGGTATTTCCACAACTAAAGTACATTCAAAGTACATTCCTATACCTGCATAAGACTATTCTACAACAAGAAAATCAATTAAGTAGCAAGGAAAAAAGTCTCCAATCCTCTCCCCTTCTCCCCCCACTATACTGATTTTGCATCACTCATTTTTAATACACCTATGTCACCTACATAACTCATTTAGCTACAACTGCACAAAGGAAGATACATATTTTTTAGAAGTATGCACTACTAAGCCAAGCAAAATATCTTTAGATATAAAAAGCATAAATTACATTATTCAGAACTTCATGAAATCCTAAACCACCCATCCTCTTGGTTCCCATCCGAGCAGCCAGCTGGTACATCAGAGGCAAAAACTTATATGAAGGAATCTTCTCTGCATTTTTCTGTAGTAGAGAAAATTCAGTTAGAAAGCTGCACTAAACACACACACACACACACAAAGCTAATAACAAAATACCAGGTAAGAGCTAGCAATTTTGGTTTTGCATTCTTTTTTAAATTGAGAGTAATCATTGCTGTGTGATCAAATAGCAATCCAGTGAGTATCACATCATCTTGGTCCCTGTGCCCTAAATTCTACAAGTGCTTCATAAGAAAACTATTTTCTATTATATTAGAGCAGCTCTTAGATACATTGATTGAGAATTAATTTCTAGATTCTTTGTGGCAAGAGACAATCCTAATCGAAAAAAAAAATTACAATCTAGTTTAAGACAAGAAACAATTGTGTGTTAAAAATGTGAGTAAAGGAACACTTTATATTTTTCAAAGTTAATTATAATACAAAGCAAATAATTAAATTATACAGATTTCTGTTATACACAGATCATTAGGTAGGAACTAGCAGATTTCTTGCATGATTCTAGAAATGATAGAACAAGCCTGAGAATGAGAACTTTACTGGTCCCCAGCTACTGTGTTATACAATCTCAAAGCATATCCTTTCACCTAAAAGTATGTATTATATAAAGTAGAATAACGTACTAAAGGATGTTGAAGATGGGTAGTATCCAAGGTGTGTAAAGAACAAGGTGACAACAGTGAAAGATCATGAAATATGCTTAATCATACAGACTTGTCAAATTAAAATGCTAAATTGAATTAAATTAAATTAAAATGCATTGAGAATTACAGCTCTCACTGATGAAAAACTAACTGATGAGCAATGATGACTGAAAAAAACAAGTTTTGAGGGAACTGTTAAGGAGATACATAGGAAAGTACACTGCACAGTACTATAATTCATCTTCTAGAAACATAGGATGAGAAGGAGAAGAAAGATGGATAATTTAATGTCAAAGTATAAGGAAAGGCAACAGCAGACATATACCTTCATCATTTCATTGACTCTATCAACTCCAGAATTTTCAAGCCATAGAGAACAGAGTCGGAAGATCCACATATCATATTCTTCTCCACTTAGTAAACAGCTGATATAGTTCTCCACTGCTTTACACAAGAAACGCTTACGATCCTCAGTTAGAGCACGTATGGCACATTCATCCAGTTCAAGTTCTCGCTGAACCTTCACTGTATACCTATATGAACAGACATTATTTTTAAACAACAAATTATCTCTTAATGAACTTACAGCAAGGCCGTCCCTAGTTCTCTTACTAATTTAACATTTTTTAAACTTGTTTTGTATGTACAAGCACAGAAAAATAAACAACTGAGAAACCAAATTGTGGAAGTTATTGCTTTGGTGTATGTCCACACAGACCCACCCCTCTAAGTAAATTTTCAGTCAGTGCCTTTTTTCTTTTTAATGATTTAATCTCAATATTGGTGTAAATGTGAATATCCAGTCCAGATCATTTGTGTAAAGACTTCAGTTTCCAACAGCTGAGGTTCAATTTTATCCACTCACTTGCAATTGTTCTTACTAAATCTTTAAGAATTCTGTATTAAGATGAATTCTACTCTTTCACCAAATGTGTAATGGAGAAAAATCTCAAACTCATTTATTTCCACTCTGTAATCTTTTCCCTGTCAAATAGACTGAACAGATCCAGGGAATAAATGTGAATTCTGGCCCATGATCATCCATACTGTTTAACTGCTGTAACATTCCTTGGCTTAGCTTTGGACCACACTGCCTAGCACTCTCCTAGACCATGTTCAGGCACAGTTCAGAAACTATTTGCAACAAGCACTACAGATTTGACCACTGTTTTGTGGAGAAGGAAAAATTCAGCTGTAGAGATGTGACCCATGCTGTACCACTTGCCCAGAGAATTAGTAAAGATGGAGCCTTTAATAGCTCCATAGTAGCCACCTCTCCATTTGAATGCTCACCTATTTGCCTGAAATCTACGCTGCCTGAAGAGGCCAACCTCCTCTTTGGCCTTCTTCAGTAATGCCTGCTTATTTTCAAACTCTGAAGATTTCATGTAATTCTCAATTCGCTGGTACTGATTATCTGAGAAACGAGCCAAAGACAGGAAGGCCTTCATCTTTCCTTTCTTCAGCTCATCACTGCTGTCTCCACTGTGGCTTGCAGCAATTTCCACAGCCTAAAAGGGAAGTTACAATAATGGTAAGACTGATAATCAGATTAATAGTGCTGCGTAATACTTGATTAAACTCTATTATCACAGAAAAACAGAATGGTTGAGGTTAGAAGGGACCTCTGGAGGTCATCTTGTCCAACCCCCCTGCTCAAGCAGGGTCATCTGCTCAAACAGGTTATTTAATGTTGCCTATGATGGAATATATATGCATACAAAATAAAACCTACCAGGTTGAGTATTTTTCTCCTAAGTGAATTTAATATTTGAGGAGTGTTCTAGTGCAAACAGTCAAAAAGATTATCCTGTATGAAACAGCTTTAATAACCATACAGGAGTCTCCTACAGCTATCTATCTTTTAAAGTAACTAGGCATGAAGTTTTACAATAATTTTACAACCTTACAATATAAGATGGTGAGAATAAATAAAAGACAGGCCAAAAAGTGCCCAAAAGAAAAGGAAATTATATGTGAAAGTCATTGATTCAAATCATCAGAGTGAAGAAAGCCTGTAGAGAGTAACAGAGAAAAGCAACTATGTAGAGTTTCACAAATTAGCATGAAATAAAGAAATGCAGACTGGACAAATATAATAAAAATGCTTCTATTATTGACTAAGAGTTAAAAAAAAATTACAGTACTTTGAAACACTAGAACAAGAGTTTCCAGCACCTGGAAAGAGAATGTTACAAATAGAATGCCCATACTGAAAACACGGTAAGTGAATGATCTGTCCTGAGAAGGAAAGGAAAGATGGGGATGGAGTGGAATAGGAAAGGAAAACTGGACTAATAGTTGCAATCACTGCACTCCTAAGCCAATATTGCACAGAAGTTTCACTGTGAATTCTATAAACATATATTCTGAATATTTTATAAAATTACAGTATTACACAATACTATGTGAAACTATAATACTTTATAAGAAACCATAATTTCAATCCAGAAAAACAAAGGCTGCATTGAAAAATTTGACATTTTAACACCATATTTTAGCACAGCATTATCTCAAAGACTGCACATTTCAAAGACTGGATGCACCTTTTCCAAGTATTTCTGCATGATGACTGTAGGGTTTTCCAAGCATGTTTCTGCTAACCAGCTTCCACATAGCCTCAGACACTCTGTGTACATCAATTTCATACGAGGATCATTCTCAACCTTTGAGACAAGTTTTGGGAAAAAAAGAAAAAAGAGGGAGGCATTAAATAAAAACACCTTTTACATATGAGTTAGGCAATTTATAAAGCTTTCAAACCCTGAATATAATTCAATCACTTGGGCCTATTATATGTAATATCTACAGTCATTTACCATCTACATTTACAGTAGTCAATAACCTTAAATCACATTCACATTCTATGTAGACTAAAGAAGAGCACATATTTTAAATACCTTACAGTTTGAACAATGAAAAACAGAATAAAACAATGACAAAATTTAAGAAAAATTAAATAAATTCACAGCACGTTTCCAGAATTGTATTTTCTAATATCCCCATTTAGTCTGAAGTACCATAGTATGCTCCATAGGAAACACTCAGGAATGGCAGTAACTGTGTGTGATCTTTAAATTTTTCAGACAGACCTCTACGTGGAAACTTGGTTAAAAGTGCTCTGAGGAGATGGTGGGGCAGGTTTCCAAAGGACTTGCCTCCAGAGTGGAAACTCAACTTTAACTGTACAGTAGGACAAGTTTCCAAAATACTTTTAGTATAGGATACATATTAAAGATGACCTGATCAAGACAGCAACAATGACTGTGAAATACTGAAGGATATCATAGGCTGCAAAACCACAAAATCTTATGTGGACAGGGTAAACTTAAAACTGGAAGGTGAGAGAAGGACTAATTTTTGGATGCCCCCATCAACTGATTCATGGAGCAAGCATGCAAATCAAAAGAGGAGTAGCAACTCTTGATTTTGTCCTGATACGTACATATGGAGAACTTGGCCCAAAATTCTCTAGCTTTTCTGAAGTGTGATATTCCTTAATAATGTATATGGATTCAAAGTGACTGTTTATTACCCTCCAAAAAATACTCAAAGCAAGCCATCATAGCTAAACACAAAGGTAACAACAATGAAGACATTTTTACCACATCAGTACACAAAATGAAGTTTTGTCCAAGTGAAAAAGAAAATATATTAAACAAATCATAAAATACCCTATCAAATAAAAAAACCAAAACAAAACCCCACCATCAGGCTGTCCAAAAAACCCAAACAATTTGAAGACTCAACAAACAATAAAAAAGCATTTTTTTTAAACATATTAGGAGCAGCTAGCCACTAGACAGTCCACTTGATAAAAAGACAATAGAGTTATAAAACAAATAGCACTCTGAGAAGATAAAGCAGAAAAAAAAAATTATTTGCATTTGTGTTCACTGTGGAAGAGCCTGAAGAGTCTCACTGCAAAGCTTTTATTTATGAGGGATTTGAAGGTCTGACTGCTATTGAAGTGTCAACAGCAAGGGCTACTGAACGAACAGACAAAATGAAAACTATCAACTCTCCAGTATCAGAATGTATTTTTCAAAAGGTCTACAGCAATTCACAGGTGAAATAACTGAACTACTAAGAGAGGTATAAAAGCTTTTACTTAAAACTGCCTTAATATAAGAGGAGTGGCAGGTGGCAGATGCGACACCAATATTTTAACAAGTTCCAGGCAAGCACAAGTCAATAAGATTCTTATCAGGTGTAGATAAATTAGCAAAAAAACCCCCACAAAAAAAGCAGATGGATTAATATGAAGAAAAGCCACAATAGCTTTTGTAAAAGGACATCATAGAATGACAGAAAAGTTGAGGCTGGAAGGAACCTCTGGAGACCATCTGGCCCAAGCTTCTGCTGAAAGCAGGGCTTTAGATTAAGTTTTCCAGGACTCTCCTAAACTGACTCTTGACTATTCATTTCCCGCAAGGGAGATTCCATCACTTCTTTGGGCAACCTGTTCACAGTGTCTAGTGGTAAAGAATTTTCTTCGCATATCCAGATGGAATTTCCCTTGAAACAACTTGTGCCATTGCCTCTTGTCCTTTCACTGTGCGTGTCTGTGAGCAGTTACCTCCATCTTCACTATACCTACCTTTCAGGTATTGGAAGACTGTGACTAGATCCCCCTGAGCCTTCTTCGGTTCTTAAGGCTGAAAAAACCCAATCCCTACAACCTTTATTCCTTTGCTAAGTTCTCCAACCCTCTAATCATTGTGGTGGCCCTCTGCTGGATCCTCTCCTATTTTTCAATGTCTCTTTCTAAACCGTGGACCAAAACTGGACACATTATCTCAGGTGTGGGCTAAGAACTGCCAAATAGAGTACAATAATCACACTTCCTAATCTACTGCCTACAGTAGATTGGTGATGCAGCCCAGGATATGGTTCACCTTCACTGCTACAAGGGCACACTGTTGAATCCTTTTAGCTTGCTGTTCACTGGGACCCCCAGGTTCTTTTTGGCAAAAGTATACCCCAGCCAGTCAGACTCCTCCCTGTAATGGTGCTTGAGATTATTCTGTCCCAGGTGAAGGACTTCCACTGATCTCACGCAATTCTTATCAACACAATCTTCCAAACTATTGAGGTCTCTGTGACTGGTCGCTCCTCCTTCCAGAATCTCTCTCTCTCTTTCCAGTTTGCTGTTATCTGCAAGTTTGGTGAGGAAATTCAGTCCTGTCATAAAGATCTCAGTTATAAAAATAGTATCTGACCCCATAACAAACTCTAAGGAACACTACTTCTGACTGGCTACCAGGCTGCCTTTGAATCATCAACAACCACCCTTTGAACTCAGCAGTTTAGCCAGTTTTCCACCCATCTTGTGATCTTACCTATCCAGTCTGTATCTTACCAGCTTGTCAGGAAGGATATTGTGGGAGACTGTGTCAAATGCCTTGCTAAAAATCAAGGTAGATGACATCCACAGCTCGTCCCATGTCTACTGGGCAAACTGTTTCACTGCAGAAGACAACCAGGTTGGTCAAGCATGATAGTATATTTCGGTTGGCTTTTCCAAACCACCTCCTTTTCCTTCATGTGCATGGCAATAGCTTCCTGAAAGACCTGTTCTGTAATTTTCCCAGGGACTGAAATGAGTCTGACTGCTCTGCAGTTTCTGATCTTGCTTTTATCCCTTTTTTGTAGATGGGTGTGATTGTTCTCTTCCAGTCATCAGGACTTCCCCTGATCTCCATGACCTTTCAGAGATGACAGGAAAGTGGCTCTGACATGATGTCAGCCAACTCTCTTAGCATCCTCAGATGTATCCCATTTCCCAACTCAACTGAACTTCTTGAAGAACTCAACAAGCAAAGGAAGATCTGTATGATTCAGCCTACTCCAACAGAATCCAACAGTCACGTGACATGGTTCTTCTACAAAAGACTCTTGAAACTAAGTCGTAAAAACTAAAATGCATGATTCTTGGAGGCAAAAAGAACTAAGATAGGCAACAGAAACAGAAATACATGGGCCACTTTTTACAGTAGAGTTAGGTCACCAGTGAAAAGCCTCCAAAGATCAAGTCATCTGTGCTGTTCAAAAGATATTAAACTTGAGAAGGTGATGAGCAGTGAACACAAAATCTGGTGATGACAGAGTTCTTCAAGGTGATAAAAACAAAGACAGACTGAAGAACCGCAGACAAAAAATACAGGACAGTAAATGGAATGAAAAAAACCTGATGAAATTACCAGCACAAAAAAACCCAAACCTAAAGTTAAGTGATGCATGAGAGGGGGGAGAAAGACTTCTTGTATACAATGATGGACTTTGAAACAGTTATTCCTGTTTGGAAATGTAACTATAAAATGTTACCTCACTATGGAGAATGGAGACAGGGAATGTGTTCAGTGTTTTTTCCAAGACCAGAACTAACATCAAATAGAGATAAGGGGTTCAAAATCAACAAAACAAGTGGCTCTTAAACCTGTGTGAATTAAGCTGTGAAACTCCTTGTTGTAGGGTTTGCTTGGATATTAAAAGCTTACACAGACTTGAAAAGTGACTGGACAAATTTATGGTATAAAAAAAAAAACATTGGAAGGAATTGCCTACAAAGAAACTACCTCTGGTTCAGGAAGTTCTTGTGCTACAAATCAGTCTGGGGGAGTACTCTGGCTATACAGCCCAACTAGTCTTCACATTTTTTCTTAGGAACTTCGTATTGCCATTACTGAGATAGGAGAGAGGGATTTTTGTTTCAGTTCCGAACTGGAGATGGAAATGTAGTATTTCCTTCACATCAAGTGACATAATTTTTCAGAAAGCTTACAAAAAGATCTAAGATAACTAAGATTCAGAGGCACTTGCTGAAGTCAAATTTGATGAGAAAACATTCCCCTGTTTGAGGTAAGATTCCATTTTCAGAAGTACAACATAAAACTCACAGCTCAGTGTGCTTGTAAAATGGGGAAGATTCAAAGACGTGAAACAGCATCCCCATTCATATCTAT
The DNA here is from genome assembly GCF_947461875.1 of Haliaeetus albicilla. NCBI lineage: Eukaryota > Metazoa > Chordata > Aves > Accipitriformes > Accipitridae > Haliaeetus > Haliaeetus albicilla. The sequence continues at coordinate 10,106,390 of NC_091502.1, forward strand.
GTTCCTTGATAATGGATTAGTTCAAGGAACAAAGAAGTCTGAGGTACAGTAGTGAATGTTTATCGGTCAAAAACTTGCCTGGAATTTCTGTACACTTTGTGATACAGCTTCAGGCCCACTGAAATAGAAGCCTCAACTCATACTCCTACCTTTGGACAAAGATTCCCTACAGACATCAGGAAAACACCTGCAACAGAGGTGTGCTTCTTTAGCATAAAATACATTATTAGTGTATCCCTGTATTAGTCTTTTTTTACAGAATAAGGACTGGAGATAAAATCTTTATTCTTCTTCTTCTAACAAAAACATGTACTTTATTATATTTCCTGTACATTACTATATTTCCCAACATAATATCTATCAGAAATCATGTGGCCAGCAGGACTAGAGCAGTGATCGTCCCCCTGTACTCGGCACTGGTGAGGCCGCACCTTGAATACTGTGTTCAGTTTTGGACCCCTCACTACAAGAAATACTCCATCCCTAGAGATATTTAAAAGACCTGGAGATGCAGTGCCTGGGAACATGGTTTAGTGGGACTTGGCAGTGTTAGGTTAACGGTTGGACTCTATGATCTTAAGGGTCTTTTCCAACCTAAGTGATTCTGTGATTCTATGCCTAAATAAGCCTGCTTGGCCATTAGTTTCTTTAACTATTGGCACAGAAGAAGATGATACACCTGTACGTAACAGTTTTGTTTAAAACAAGTGAACTTTTTATCAAGGGAAATAATCTCTGATTTTTAAAAAGCTATACATTTCACAGTGGTGGCATTTGAAGCAAAATAATAAATAATGAATTCTAACATTTGCCACTCTTGCAGACTTGCTTTGAAAACCTTGATGAGATTTGCTAATACAGATTTTTTTTGCTTTCAGACATTTTGAGAGTACAAACCAGATTTAGTAATATTGCAGACAGCCCTTTAATCTTCTTCCAAGGGAAAACTTTGGAAAGTGAAAATAGGATCTTAAATAATTTAATTCCCATAAGTTTATACATTATATAACACATACCTGAAACCAATCTGCATCTAATTTTTTTATCATCCTTTTAAGAATATTCAGTGCAAGACTCTCTTCCTTTTTAGCCCAGAAAACCTGGGCTTCTTCTAGTTGCCATTCAGAAACTTCATATCCTGTTGGATTGTATTGTTTGATCTGAAACATAGCTCTTTCTGGAAGCTGAAATTGAAAAAAACATTATAAACAATTCTTTAAGTGAAATACATGTATCTCACAACAAGTTTTGTTTTTAAACTGCACCTTCATTCGATCTACTGTGCAGCATATTCTGCCTACCCAATGCTGAGAATTTATTTGCGGCAAAGAGATGAAGTTGTTTTTCTATATACTTGCAGAAAATCCTGATTTGCAACAAAAACAGACTACGGAATTAAACTTCACAACCCCCAAAATAAAGTATCAATGTTTAATGTTTTGAATTATTTGGAGGTATAAACTATAGAAATTCTACAATCGGCACCTACTGAAATGACTGTTTTATAATTTTAGGTTAGTGATTATTATTACATCCTAAAAGACCACAGAAAAATATTAAGAAAAATGGCACCATCATACACTAATTCTTTTGCATGCCTACTTCTTCACTCATATCACTAGTGAAGTAACATCCTCATTATTTAGCAATCTAATGTCACTATGATAGTAAAAAGAGCAAACTATCTTTCTAACAACGTCAAAGATTGAGACTAAAGTGTATTTTCACAAATTGTCCAACCAATAACCAAATCAATCAAACTTTTAAATAAGCAAGGTCAGCAATTAAAATGTAAGAATGCCTGTAAATGACAATGTAAGTTTGGTTACTTCCATTAGTAGTCAGTGTGATGACTCCGTATGGCACACTCTTCCTTCTCCTGACAGATGGTAGTGGCACCAAAGAGGAAGAAAAGCCCTTAGTTGCAGAGTGCTTCCTCAAAAACTCCGACATCCAGACACTTAGTGTTTTCAACTACTAGCGTGCCAAAAGGAAAGGGTTATCAGCCCATGGTTTGAAAGACTGATAAGGCCCAGAAGCATACCCCAAAGGTTGCAGATGTCCTGCAACACTGAAGAGGCTGGAACAATAGCAGAAACACATTGGCTCAATCTTTCAGAACCTTCTAATCCTCCCAAAATACAGCACCACAATTTTAATCTTTTTCTGTAACTAAAAATCAAAGTGAAAAAAAAATTAACTTTTGTTGCGGCTCTTACAGGACACTCATCACCACAGTGTTAGCGGCTGGGCGGGCATGAGATAAAAAAATTCTGAAGAAGTAATTTTCCCAAACAATTCTGGAGGCACTAAGTAAACCCTGCAAATTTATGAAACCAAAGACAGCTGCTCTACTGATTTCATCATTATGCACAAAAAGAGTTAGAACCTTCCTGAAATCAAAGTTTAATATAGTTTCACATGTGTGAATTTTTAAACACCTTTCCAGGTTATATATTTAGCTGAAACGATTTTCTGCAGAGGTTCTTGGAGGATATTGTTGCTCTATAAATTCTTGTTGAGTTACTCCTTCAGATGCAGTACCTAGAACAAACTAAGGCTGACTCTGGACCTTAAATGCACTAGCAGCTGCCGAAACCACTGCTACTGCAAATCCCATTAAGTCATTCACAGAGAAAGATTTATGACAGTGCAATGGTGCTTTAAGAGTATAAAACCTTGAAGACAAAGCTAAATATACAGATACAATGGAGTTTTTTCTGCAGCTTCACTCTGGAACACTACAACAGTATGATGCAAGTGAAAGCTGGATATATAAAACTGCACCAAACGAAAGTAACAGAGCTGTAAGAGCATTCTTCACTAAAAATTTCATTTTATATTATCTGCTTCAGAGTAGCTTACAGTTACAAACAAAATTCAGAAAACATGCCCATAAATACAATTTATGAATAAGTTCTACATAGTTTAAGTCTCCAGCTAATTGATTCATCGAATAAACTTAGAATACAGTTAATCTTGAGTACTGTTAAAAAATGAAGTCCTTTTATAAACTAAAACACTAAACATCCGTCACTGATCTTTCCTGGAATTTGTTACCTGTGTATTTTTAGCCGTTCTTGCCAATCTAGAGAGTTCCACCAGATGTTTGGTCAGGATGTCTTTAATACATTCTCTTTTTGTATTTTCATTCTCCTTTTCAAGCAAGATCTCCAAAATTACAGTGCGCAGAGCCATGATAGGTTCCTGGAAACAGAAGTCACTGTCCTTAAGAAGCTGGGACTGTCTCTGCCATTTCAAATAAATATCATTCAGTTGTTGAGTCGTAACAGATCTGCAATTGTTACCAAAAGAAAAAAGACCTGTTATTAACTCTCGCTAAGTATTAGTGAAATGCAAGATGAGTAACAAAAGTAAACTACCAAGGTAGTTCACAGTCTACAGTTCAAAACCAAGAAACAGTCCATAAGACCCTACAATGATTAATACGGAGAACAAACTGGCAGGCTTCCAGTTTTAACAAACATGAAGATCAAGAGATCAACATTAGCAAGGTGAACAACTCCACTGTAAACATTCTTGATTAAGCATCAATAACTGTTGTGTTAAAGGTCCATCAGCAAAGGGAATTGCATTCAAACACAGGGCTACTTAAAAGATCAGAGACCAAGATTCCTATTTTATTATATAGGACATACATGGATTAATATAAGAATAAATTCCGAACTGTGACATTGTAGCTGTGTAGGTTGTCATTATATGTATTATTTTCTCACATTAACTGCAAATAGCAATGGTTCATAAGGTCCTGGACATGCTAAATGAATGTAGGATGACTACAAGCTACCAAACTGATACAACTGTAACAGAAAAAATTCAGTGTTAATAGCACTACAGAGGTAAGTACCTTCTTATGATTAAAAAGCAATGTTAAGAATTCAGGTAGAATAATGATCATAACAGTGGTCCATGAAGAAAGTGAATCAAACTGAAACAACTTTCAATATATCTATGGGTATCATCAAGGAAATGGAAAATGTTTTTAGAAAGGAAACTAGAAAGGATAAGTCAGTTACTTTAGTAAACCAAATGCTAGGAAATATGACTACTACCATGGAGTATACCAGGGAACTCAAAACAAAGGCAAGAAAACAATTATTAAAAATAAAATATCGGCATAATATCAAATAATTAAGACTAGACCACAGATAAATCCAGTCTAGAAATAGAGAGAATCTAGATTTGTCTTCACATAGTAAAGCTAAAATCCATATAATTTTTAAGATGAAGTTTGAGATATTAATGAATAAAATTTGTTGAGGTAATTTTATTTTTGTGCTAGACTTGATTACCAAAAATCCTGAAAACTGAGAAAGGAATAGGAAACAAGCTTTAAAAAATACCTGGAGAACAGCAGACCTATATTTTCCAACTCTCCAATTAGCTGTAGTCTGCAAAGAGTTGGATATAATGAATAAACAGACTCAAGACTGCCTTTGCAGAGCTCTTCTACTTCATTCACTCTATGGATTTAACAGAGAAACAGTAAATTGTTTTTTTAATATCCACAAGTAATCCAAATATCCATAACAATTTCCACACAGTGAACAAACTTCAAACAGCAAAACTATTCAATTTGGAATTATTTTGTATTACCATTAAAGTTCAAAAAATTAAGTTTGTCAATAAATGAAAACACGGTAAACATATATAAACTCCAAAGTCTATGTGATAGCTCAGCTAAAGAAGAGTAGTCAGCATTCAAATCCACTTAAGACGACTGCAAAGTAAGGGACATACAGGAAATGCATTCAATTAGCACACAAATTGTATACGCATAAATTTAGGTTAAAAAACTTAGAAATGAAGTTGCAGTCCAGAAGCATTAATTTTATTCTATGCATGAGTCTTAATTTAAGGCCATAAACCCCTGTAATAGTCTTTTATATATAACCTGTGACTACAAACACACACACTCTCCATCTCTCTCTCTAACAGCACAATATTTGCATAGTTACCTGGCATTTTTAAGACTGTCATAGAAAGCAGAGAATTCCTTATCTCGTAAAGACTGAAGAGCATCATACAATGATTCATGGTACCCTGGTCTTCCTGTCTCATCTCTTACAAATAAAATGAAAGAAACATAAAATAAAAGGAAAATTGTATTTCTCTACAAAGAAGTCAATTTTATCTTTATGACAAATATTTTCAGTAGTACATTTTCTGCAGTTGCATGAATTGCTGTTTTGCATGATAAAAAATAACAATGCAACCCTTTAAATTTTAAATTAATTTAGTATTTTATACATTCAAGCTGTTCATTTAAAACAAAAAAAACCAGTAATTGTCAAAACGTTTGCAATACAGAGAATATGTTCAAGGTTGTATAAAAAATACGACACAAAACCAACTGCACAATAAAAATTCTATTGTAACACACTTCTCAGTATTAGCTGAAAGATATATATATTACTGTATGTATGCAACTTCAGTTCAGAATCAACATTTTTTTACATTTAGCATCAGAAACATTTTAAAAAAAGAAAAAAATAAAGAAAATCAGAAGGCTGAAAAAACCCATAGTGTTCAATTTAATTTTCTCTTCTTTGCCCCTCTCACTTATTCTTTCTGCTTCACCCTGATCCTCCTCTTTTCTGCCATCTCATTCTCTCTCTTTTCATCTTACATGTTGTTTTTCTGCTCCCATATTAAAGCTGAATATTCTATTTGCCTAAGAAGTTTATAACCAAAGAGGGTTACACAGACCATAACCCAGGGACAAAGAGAGCCCACCTATATGAAGTTTATTCTGATAGTGGCATGACATAAGCCCTTCAACAGGATATGTCTGTGAAGTCCTCCAGGTGCTTCTAAACAATGATCTTAAAACAGTGCAGGAGAAGAGAATGAACACACCAAGAGTATGTTCCCCAGACCTATCTCTCTGTAAATCTTAGGAGAAACAGCTTCCATTCTCCTGACTACTAAAAGTTAATGTAGAAGGAGTTACTGAAGATCCTAACTTCTACTTTTGCCAAAATGTAGTGAATCTATTCTGTATTCCTCCTACAATGTGCGATGATGTAGCTGTACTAGGAAGGGACAGAGTTCCCTAGATCCTGGCCAGTCATAAGAAATAACTAATGCCAGGCAGCCAACATTACACAAGGGAGGAGATTACTCCTTATGAAATAGTCATGAATCAACACTAGTGTTTACTTATCCAGGTCTTGACAACCTCTTGTGGCTTACCGAGTAATATTTTCCCCATTTGCTTATAAATTAAACATTAAAAACTATCTATCCCTCATATGTACTTAAGACACATCTACTATATGACTCAAAAATGGAAAATTTCATTTTATAGTTATGAACAATCAAAAAGAAGAATCAACTGTTGTCATGGTTTAACCTCAGCCAGCAACTAAGCACCACGCAGCCGCTCACTTGGTCCCCCCCCCGCCCAGTGGGATGGGGCAAGAAAATCGGGAAAAGAAGTAAAACTCGTGGGTTGAGATAAGAACAGTTTAATAGAACAGAAAAGAAGAAACTAATAATGATAATGATAACACTAATAAAATGACAACGGCAATAATAAAAGGATTGGAATGTACAAATGATGCGCAGTGCAATTGCTTACCACCCACCGATCAACACACAGTTAGTCCCCGAGCGGCGATCCCCTGTCCCCACTCCCCCCAGTTTCTAAACTAGATGGGACATCACATGGTATGGAATACACCGTTGGCCAGTTTGGGTCAGCTGCCCTGGCTCTGTCCTGTGCCAACTTCTTGTGCCTCTCCAGCTTTCTCGCTCACTGGGCTTGAGAAGCTGAAAAATCCTTGACTTTAGACTAAACTAAACACTACTGAGCAACAACTGAAAACATCAGTGTTATCAACATTCTTTGCACGCTGAACTCAAAACATAGCACTGTACCAGCTACTAGAAAGACAATTAACTATCCCAGCTAAAACTAGGACAACTGTGTACAGTTTCCCAGAAAATGAAGTGATGTGCATACAAAACAGACAGGTCTAAGTGAAAAATGCTGCTTTTCAATTCAATGATTAAGATAAATCAGGTGACCTGCTTCATATAAATTATATTCTAATGTTGCCTTTTTGCTTGGAACTGAAACCATTGTCTTTCACTTAAAAAACTAGCAAAAAAGTAGGTTAGTTTACTTGACAGAAGAGATGTGGCCCCACTGCATATTCCTCCATGCTGCCTGGTAGCGTATTTCCTGTAGTTCCGCACACCACTCAGTGTTTTCATGTTCCAGTCCTTTTAAATACATGGAAAGAGTGTGGCAAAGCCCAAAATTCTGCAAAGCCTGGAATTAACATAATTACTGAAAGTTGGTTTTCCTCCTTTTTATAAACTGAACTGTTTTTTAAAAAAGCTTTGTTTTACCTTTGGAAACAAAGAAGCCTTTGCAGGTAAGGCAGAACTCTAAGTATTTCTAAACTCAGCACTATGTAAGATGAAAACTTTTTAATAAGACTAATAATCACACCATTGATACCTGCAACCCTGGAAAAACGGTTTCATTACTACTGTGGCTGGTATTCTTTGAAATAAATTTCCATGTTGTGATTCAAATGAACTATCTGCTCACATTTCTCCACACCATCATTTCTGGGTAGTAAGCCACAACTGGTTTTACTTCTTAATGAACTGTTTTTCCTGGTGGGGATTTGAAAAAGTTTCCTACAACTCCCAAACTCCTATCTGTTTGAAGACCATAATGACTTTATAATTGTGACCACTTATCCAGGTTATGTGTACAGCCATTATGAAGGAGAAACACAATGGAATTTTAACAATGATACTAAATAATTTGGGCTAGGAAAAGTTCCACAGGAAAATGAAATTAAGTGAAACACAGATATACCTGTGCTATGTTATTACAGAACTGGTGTAAACATTTTTAGGCTAAAAAAGCAACATGGTTTTAAGGAATAAAAATAAGACAACATCAATTCTATTCATTTATTTTATTAGAAATACAACAGTTGCAGTAAGATAGCTGCCATAATGGAGAGGTTTAAAGAATGAGATGGCAAAAATAACCAATTCCATTACTTTTTATATCCTGTTATTTTAGGAGCTGGCCAAATTCTGTAAAAGATCTATTTTGAAATATTTCACAAAATTCATTACCCAAGATAGGGATTACAGGTGAGTGACAGGAGGACTAGAAGCCATAATGTTTTCAGGACAAATATTGAGTTCTCTTACATTATACAGTTTGGAAGCCTATGACAGTGGGGTGGACTTAATGACCAAAGAGATCTCTTTTAGTTCTAAAACAATTTTGCATTTACTACAAATGACTCTCAGTACGATGGATATCAATTCCCACATTCATTGCCTATTATAGAATAAAATTACCTCTATTATTCCTGCCTGGCGAGTAGATGGAGAAAGGCTTGCCTCAATGTCATATGTTACAAGGGCTTTCTCCCATACTGCTTCATGCTCATACGTTCTTATCCTGTTGTAAATTAACAAGAAGTTTTCAGTTTAAGTTCCTTACTAATAAATGAAAGCAATGACTTTAAAGAACATAAGAACATTAATAAATTATACCGTGCTAGTGGCTGTAACATTCTTCCTCCACCACAGCCATAGAGACTGTCAGGTTCTCCAATGCTTCTATATATGTCCATGAGAAGGTCCTAGAATATGCACCATAGGACAAAGAATTACCTCTTTTGGAACCAGTTCAAGTGAGTTGTATACATATCGTGTAAGTTTATAAATACAAGTCCTTCCATGTAATGTGTTATCATTGCTTCATTTTCCTTTATGCAGTATTTGAGCCTGCCATCATCACAGGAAGAAAAGTTTTATAGTCTAGCAAAACTCTTCAGGACTACCTACCTTCTCTGCTAGGTTATTAAAAAAACAGCGCTGGGCCTTAGGTGGACTGACTGAAAACCAAAAGGCAGTAGTACTGCATGAGCATCAGACATACCAGCTAAGCAATGCATTTTAAAGATATGCAAGCACAGATCTGGAATAATGAACTGTGGAAAGAAGTAACTTAGACAAGGCTACTGAATCAGATTTTATGTATAAAATAAACTTGTAGGAGATAATACTGCTTTGGTTTTGATCATTACAACTTGCTACACCACTTGCTGATTTTTAATGAACAAAAACTGAAAAATACTTGGCTGGTTACCGCCATGGGTCAGTTCTTTTGGGGAACAAAGTCTGCTTTGCTGCAATTTAAAATTTGCCACTTAATTAGTGTGTCAGGTGAACAAATACTCAATTTAACTTGTTCAGCAATGCCACTGAGTTCACTTTGAATTAGAGGATGAGGAGAATTTTCAAATACAGTTTTTGAAGTTCAACTAGATTTGCCTTCAGCTCAGATGAAACCTACTGTTAACTGTAATTACATGACAAGGTTTGCTTTCAGATTATGGAGCACACACACATACCTGTAAACTTATGCCAGTTTCTCCTTTACTTTTTTCATTCAAAATAGTAACGGTTCTTGTTTGACTTTCTTCTTCAAATGTCAAACTCCTAGCTGCTTTAAAAGAAAACCTAAAAGAAATGTTTCAACCAGTAAAGTTAAATGAAATTTCATACAAATAACTAAAGAAATTCTGAAACAACACCTAAGTAAGGGGCACAAACACCAAATGCAAGATCAGGCCTGTCATATGCCCAGGTTATTCAAAATGTCTCTCCACCAGAATGACAAAGTGATCAGCTGAACTGAGGATATCAACATCAATGGATTTCAATATCAAGGTGGTTTTTCAGAGAACCCCCCCCCACCTTGTAATGTCTAATCTTTTATTAAATCAAATTGCTTTTGTGAATGCCTGAAGCAAGAATGCTCTCTCCTGAGAAAGAATAAAAGCAACTACATAATATATATGCTTACAAACATACTTTTATTATACATTCACTGCCTTAGAGTTATTTGTTGCCAAAACAAAGCTAGGAAACTAGTTCCATATTTTGATCTTGCTGGACCAGAAGACAAAGATAATTGTCCATTATAGAAGAAAACGCCTTCTACAAGGATCATTCAGCTCTACCCACACAATTCTGGTCATCATTGAGTGGTTTCTTTCTCCCCTTGATTCACTTCTGGCCGTAATTTAACCACTAGCACACTATTAATTATGAGAAATAGAATCTGAAAAGTGTTCAATTTAGAAAGTGAGATTCAATACATTCTAGTATTCAGAAGCATTAGTTTCAGTGAAATTTCTCTAGAACGCACACTTATAACAAAACTCCCTGGTTAGAAGTCAAAACGACACTATTTTGAGTGTGTCACTAGCAAACTAGCAAGGCTGGGATCACATTCAAGGAGAGGTGGCAATATTTTCCAGGTCAATACACACACCTAAGGGATTTTATTTAAAGTTTCCTTGACTTTTCCTGTAACAAAACACTACTGAGACACACAAAACTTGATCCATTTTAACCAAAATGTCAAGAAATTGCATTCCTCAAGCCTTGTACCTTTCTTGCTGTTTGTCTACATTTATCTTGTCTGCATAGATTTCTGTGTAGAGCAAGGCTGTGAAGTGAGCAGCACAAGACTGTGCTGCTATAGCAACCTCAAGATAATTCAGATCTAGCCAGAAGCTGTCATCAAAAACGGCACCTGAAACAGATCTGATTAAATAAAGACTTTAATATTGCTGTAACACACCTTCTCTCTAACATTAAATAAAATAAATCCAATCTAAATATAAAGTCTTCCAAAGGCTAATTTTATCTTGCCCCCTCCTAAACGCATACCACAAAAAGTTTATCAGACAAAAAGTTTTCTAAAAACTCCTTCAGCAAAATTAGAACCCTTTAAGATTAGCCATATCGCTTCTTTAACAAATGCAAGGTCACTACTATATCTTCATTCTTTTAACTGACATGTTCTCTACCACATCCTTCTTCCTTGATCTATAGCGTCAACAGATCTTAGAACAGTCATAATTAAATTAAAGCAACATTTTGGAAAGCTGTAATTCACCTCTTTTGTCTTCTTAAGTAATCTACAACAGCAAGCATGGCTCGTCGAGATACTTTATCCAAACTTCTAGAATTATGGGTTTCTTGCTCTGGGATGTATATTTCAAAAGAAAGAATATAATGAACTTTTGTCATAACATAGCCATTTATAAAATAAAAAGGTATATTTTTTACTCAAGAAAATAACTAAAAAGTTCCTTGGGCAGCATTTCCAAAATTAAATTAATAGTTTGTCACAAAATGTATTTCCCCTCTTTATATGATTTTAGTGGATGTTACGGTAGTTTATACCACAATTTTCTTTATCAAACTATCTTTGCATTAATAATTTGTGGATACTACTTCTTCTTACAGAATTCAGAGATGATCCAACACCATTGCACGAAGCTCCGTAACAGACCTCTTACCTTAGGCTTGAGCCATATAAAATTATTCCAAAGCCACAGAAATACTTACCAGTAGCTTTAGTGCAGATTTTATAGAGTATGTATGCTTACATAAAAAACACTACCTCACACACACAGACACATACTTTTAAAGAATTTTTATTTCCATGCCTTGCTTCTGGATTTAAAAAAAAAATCAGATGGCTACAGGTTGTGTTCTGGTCACTGGGTTAATAATTTTTTCATTTTTCTGGACATTTCAATTTATACATTACAAGAAGCAAGGAATAGGGAAAGCATAAGCAAAGGTTTGATTACTGCTACACTACAGTAAGACACAGGACTAGAAATTTCCCCTAAAGAAAGCAAAAGCCATATAAAAAAAAGAAGTATCTGGGAATTTCGTGTGTTCCAACAAACAGAAATGAACAACACTTATTTGGTAACTATAAGATGTCAGCATGGTGTTCATACTCACTTGCTAACAACAAGCTTACAGACAGAAAACAGTGTCTTTTTTCATGGCATGAGATAGAAGTTCTAAATTCTAAGGAGAAATAACTGAATGTGTATTTTGAAAGAGTCATTAAAAAAATTATAACTCTTCTGCAAAATAATAGACTCAATTGACATATGATTCTGGCCAGACTGACATGCACTAAGTCCAAACTATTCTTCATTTTTAGTTTGGTGGGTCTGACTCTTGTCAAGTAGTTGGCTATTTACAATTAGGTTTGGTTTCTCAGGCAGCACAGTGACTGGCATGATGTTCACACTATTTATGCTTTAAATTGCCAAGATTAACAGCCAATTCCTAGAACTTGCATGTCAAAATGGATCAACAGGAAGACTCTTGTTCAAAGGCACTAAACTCTCTCATGTCTAACTGCTTGGTCTTTGCAACAGTTTGGATCCTTATGGATTGGAATGAAATTTATCTAGGTTTTCTAGGGAGATTTTTCCTCCTTGTTTTGATAGGGTAAGAGTTTCTCCTTGAAGAAACTGGTAGTCACCAGATGTTTAAAATTTTTGTTTTGAATACTGCTGATGTTCTATCATTCTAACTTTGGAATTAACATATCTTGCTCTGTTGGCTAGTGTACCTTCAGTTTATCTGTAAACAACTACATAGACAACGAGCTGTGTGCTACTTCACGTATTTATTTTTGGGTACTAGGACAGTTTTTCATCTGAAGAACTCCATTTAAAGCTTTTACATGTCCTTTATTTTGCTCATATCACCTCAGTAAGATCCCTTGCATAGAATCACAAGGTTTGAAGAGGCCTCTATCATTTACTAATTGGTGTCACTGAAATAACTGCAAGCTTATAAAACTTAGAAAAATCCCTTTTATTATTCATTGAACATTTTGGATTACTCTGTACATCCAAGCACAAATTTGTGCAGTAGTTTCCCTGGCTGCTTACAGGAAGGAAATAGAAAATTGTTAATCCTTTTCTATCTTACAAAGTGGGACAATAATAAAAATACCTGGATTGTGGCAACAGCTTGTTACCTGACTTCAAAAATATGAAAGAATACTGGTCTAGCCTTTCTGGCCAGGCTAGTCAGCATCTATAAAAGTACCTTCAAATACACCTAGCATCATTAGGCCTATTTACACCACTCTTAGTACAAACTGCAATACTAAGGGTTCCTTTACCTCTCTGGCAACCTGAAGCTTGCATGACTTGCCTGTAAAGAGACTGCAAGACACTGTACAGACTCATTCCTTTGGTGATTTGTCACTATAGAAGGGAGTTGGAAGATACAGCAGAATAGCTACTGCACACAAAAAATACTAACCTGAAGTTACTGTATTTGTGTTAAGTAGGGGACATGCACAAATAAAAGAAATAATGTATTTCAGCTCCTGAAAAGAAGTGCATGTACCATTCCCATAGTCTAGTAACAAAGATCTTACTTTGTACAGATTTCTGCTAAGTTCAACCACAATCTATTTGGAAAGGACACCAGCCACCTTGATTAGAAGGTGCTTTGTTTGTAATGGAACTCTCTGCACTACTCATACTCAGCTGCAGTTCTTTTGGTTACAACTTCCTTTCATTCTGCTGGAATGGAACAGGTCTTTTGAATGTATAGAGAGACCATTATCAACATTAGGCAGAAGCTAGAGCAAGGGTTAGTCTTTTTTCCAAGGGGAAAATCCAGGTGAAAACTGCCTTTAATCACTCTTATTTGAGTAAGAGAAGAATTTAACTGCCAATTAGTCATTTTAAGAGACAGTCCAAGACTCAGTCTTGCAGCACACAACATTGGATCACATCTAAATTCAGCAAGTAATAAACATTATCCAGCTGTGAATAAGGAAAGAAGCTATACAGAAGAAACTACTTGGGTGCTGCCAATGAACAGCTTAAAAATTACTGGTATCTCTACGGAAAAAGATCAAACAATTGGACAGAAGCTTCTAAAACTCTGTCCACCTACAATTGTGCATCATACATTAGATGTCAGAAGGTAATTTTTCAAACCAGAATCCCTCTTGCAGCTGAAAAAAATATTATGACATTACCTGAATCAGAATTTGGAGGTGTAGTAGATCTACTAGATGAGGCAAATCTGCAACAGGCTGTAAAAAACTTCTGGATATGAACTGACAAAAGACTTCTCCAAGATTCATCTGAGTCATGGAGAAGGATATCATGAATCAGGTATGGAAGCAAAGTTTGACACAAGTCCGTTTTCACCTAGAAAACAGTCATGCATAGCAGCTGCTAAGAAAAACAACCAAAAGCCTTTCTTTTCTCAGGTTATAACCAAACTGACAACTACTCAAACATGTAATTCTTGAGAAAGAACATGTAATATGAAAAATGTAAACCACTCAAGGGGCTATGCTGGCATTCATTTAAAGTAGTCATATAAAGTTCATCTATGTTTACAATTATCTGTCAAATCTTGTATTTCAAAAGTGTATTTTACAGGTATTTGCAATATCTGATTATGAAGAATCTGAATTAGTGTTAAGAAAAAGTAGTAACTTAATAGCAGAAATTACTATTTGTTATCAAGATGCACGATCAAGTATTTTTGTGCATGACAGCACACATACATATACATGCATACATATGGATAATTTAGCTCACCTCACATAGTGGCTTCATTAACTGGAGAACTTCATTTTGCACACCTCCACTGTCCAGTATTGAACTAGTTAGGCGCTTGATCCAGGTCTCATGACTTTCTCCCAGAGGAATCCACAGGTTTGTGTCATCCAACGATTCTAAAGGAGCCTCCATATCATTAGCAGGTACTACAAAAAACTAGAAGAAAAATATATATATTGCAAATATAAACAAGTTCCATGGCATTTTAAAAAACATACTGACATCTGCACAGATTAAAACATTAAATATTAACCATGCTTTAATTGACTAACAATATCAATTTTGTTCATGTAAATATTAAGTTTCCAAGGAAATCTGAAAGTATTAAAAATAAAATTTTACTGATAACATCAATAAGGCCATATTAGACCTCACATTTAGGTTACAAATCAAAAGTTTGAAAATTAGGAAATATCTGATTTATGGTTAATTATGAACCTTTTTTTCTAACCTATTTTCCACTAAGTTTTTGCATCAAATGATACTGCAATCCCAAGGAAAAAAGTATTAGATTACCGAGTAGGTAATCAAAAACTGTCTGTCTAATAATGAAAGTTCACAGCTTTCCAATGTCAAATTGGTAAAGCCACAAATGCTGGAACAGAAAGGAGAATCAGGGGTACAAAAGCAATCACATTTGCAATCAGACTGATGAAAAGTCCAAATTTTGCATTCATCAAAGCCTATCTCAAAAATATTTTCAAATTTACTTTTTTTTAAATATATATTTTTATGTTTTTGCTACCCCATATGTCATATAAATAAGGTATATCAGAAGAAGTACCGTTTTCCTAGACATTCTGAAAGGCTGTAGATAGATTAACATGGGATCAGCTTTATTTTTATAAACTTCCCAAAATTCATTGCCAGACTTGGTGGCTAATATGTTTTTCAAACAGGAAACAGCAGCAGCTCTAACGTCAATACTGAAAGAATAACATACACAATGTCATTATTATTCATTTCATTCAGATATTTTATTTTCAAAATCACCTTTATAAACATACAAGACAAATAATTCCACAATCTAACAATGGGTACATTAAATCAGAAAATTTTGGACTAGGATATGCCATTGCATATTTTGTCATAAAGCAAAGCCTCAGTATTTACTCCACAGCACTGCTATCCTCTACAGCACAGAAGAGACTCTCTGGCTCAAGTGCAACTAGAGAATTTCTAGGAAATATCTAAGTTTGACTGGAGAATTAATCTGAGCTTTGAAGAAGCACATGGTTGGCCATCAACAGGTGTTAATAACACTTTCAGAGTGTTACTCTGAGGTGATTTGAACAACAACTTAATGGCTCCTATTAAGCTTTGAACTAAATAAATAAATAAGTATACTCACCAATTATCTGTTAAAGCAATATTTATTTGAGTTAACATTATGAAGACGCACTGAAGTTTTCTATCTTCAAGTAAGTCCACTGCTTTAGAATCCAGTGCATTTTCAGCATGCTGAAGAGCTATGGTGGAGAAATCCATGGGACCAATTTCTCCCAAGCAACTTCCAACAGCCTCTGCAAATGCAGGTAATTTTCTAGTCTTAAGTACACTAAAACAAGGTCTCACCCTAGAAAGTTGCAATTAATATAAACTACTATCCTGGGTTCGGCTGGGATAGAGTTAATTTTCACAAGAAGCTGGGAGGGGACACAGACAGGACAGCTGACTCGAACTAGCCAAGGGGATATTCGATACCATATGATGTCATGCTCAGTATATAACTGGGGCAGCTGGCCAGGGGAGGAGGGATCAAGGCTTGGGAATGGGCTGAGCATTGGGTTCCAGGTGGCGAGCAGTTGCATTGTGCATCACTCGCTTTATACATTCTTTTATTAGTATTATTGTTATTATTATTTCTTCTCCCCTTGTGTTGTCCTGTTAAACTGTCCTTATCTCAACCCATGAGGGTTTACCTTTTTCTTCCAATTCTCTTCTCCTTCCCACCAAGGGTGGAGAGGAGTGAGTAAGTGGCTGTGTGGTGCTTAGTTGCTGGCTGGGTTTAAACCACAACAACTGCTTTTAGAACTGATATTATTATGGGGTAAAAATCTGCAAATATTTATAAATAATCACTTGAGAAGCTTTATGATTATAATTACACATATATAAATTTTGCAGCTTAAGACTCATAAATAATACAGTTATGCTTTCTAACTCAATTTTCTAGGAGTGCCTATGGCTCTGCATTTTGCAGTTTAAATCAGATATGGATTTCATTTTTGCTTGTGTCAGAAACAGCTAAGTGCAAAAGGTCAGAATCGCAGCCACTAAGTGACACTCATTTTCACTCCCTAAGGGTATGATAAATACAAGCAGTAGCCTGTGAACACAAACAGTAGCCTGTAAACTCAATGAGAATTAACCTGCATTTTACATAAAACGCTGTATCAATGTGTTCCTCATTTGCTTTCCAGACAAAGTATTTTATAAACCACACAACTATATACAAGAAAAAACAAAACAAAATTGACCTTGAAAATAGCTTTAAAAAAGTGATGTTAATGTTTGTCAGAAAGAAACCAAAATCTATTTCCCTGCCCTTTCATTCATACTCAGCATGTGTCTTGAAAACATGTCAATTTTCTACAACATTGTTTTAACCACCAGAGCAAGTAAAGAACAGACTGAAAATATACAGGTTGTGTTTTGAATTAAATTTAACAAATCATCTAAGGAAACACAGTACGGAAAAGCCTGACACTTAAAGCTTGCAGAGGTGCTGAAGAATGTATCATACTGAAGTCAATGTGAGCATCAATTGCTCAGCATTTTTAATTATCAGTTATTAGTCTTTTAGACAAAAAACATAAGGCAAATGTTCTCATTACTTGTGTTTCTGTCTAGTTTAGACATCTAATTTCAGTAAACATCACCTTCATGGAGGTACTTGCCACTCAGGGAAGAGGGGATTTTGATTTTAGTTTTGGATCAAACATTAATCAGGTGCTCCATGTAAACCATCAGAATAATTTTAATAATACAGAAGAGGCTTTAAGATGGAGAACAACTATTCTGATTTTCACTTAGACATGCCTTTCAAATTTTCAGGTAAGTTCTCTTCAATTTTTCTTACTATTTTTCAACTTAATAAAGTGACCCATATAACAGCAGATTTTACACACTTTACTGAGTGTAGAAGAAACCAGGGTCTAAACTGATGACAATTTAAGTTATTAGTCAAAGCTGTAAAATACAGTGACTGAAAAGAAGACATATCACCCATTTTAACATTCCTGATGGCTACCTCTGGTAGCAAATGCAAAAGAGCAGGGGGAAGTAAGCTTTAGAACAGCCAGTTTCAACCTGGGGTTTGCAATGACAGCCCCAGATGCCTGTGGAACTAATCAACTTACCCAGCACTGCTTTTTCACCTGTATGGTTAACTGCCATCTTGGACAGCTGCAGTAAGCTCACCACCAGTTTCACTACTACAGAATCTTCTGGCTTTTCTATCATTCAGAAAGAAAAATAAACCCCCAAAATGTCATTGTGTATTTGTAATGTGAACATATTAGAAGAAAACACTGCTTTAGTATCTTTTATCTGCAAGTGTCAACATGCATTATTAATGTTGAAGCAAGCTGGTATTAAACAGTACGTAAAAGAATTATTAATTTTTCTTATTCATCAGGTCTTGAAAAAATTTCTATGCATTTGACTATGCCAAAGAATCCCCAAAACTAGAATACAAAAATGCTATTATTTTCAGGGTTTTGATGTAGAAATGATAATTAAATACATGAAATACTAGTGTAAGTTAGTGTAAGAATGTTATTTGAAACAGTGAAGTCATAATATGTGACTCCACTGACAGCACTTAAGCTAGTATCATCATTCTGTTCTAAATCTGAATCAAAGAAATATCCCAAAATAAAGCTTTCTGCCAGGAATTTCACAGAATTTGACTAGCTTTCCATTGCCTAATTAACTTTGCCAAATTATAAACTCTCAAGATGGATATTTCCTTACATGTTTGCTGCCTGCCAGAGGTCTTTTTTTTTTTAAATAAACATTCCAAACAAAATGGTTTTGCTGTTTCCAGGATCAAGGTCTAGGAAAAAATATGATGATTTGCCAATGTGAAAAAACCAAAAGCACTATTTTCTTTAAAAAAAAATCCTGCTGCCCTGTTGATTGAAGTGAAAACCTGGAATTGGGCTTTATGCTTGTCGACGTTTTTTACAAAAATGAATACATACGTGGCTAAACTGCAGTAGTTATTTCTTAAATGTTATCTTTCAGCATACAGTTTTATAGCCTTTATCAATAACTGGGTTTTTTTACTTCTTTTTAATACCTAAAATAATAATAGTTATTTTTAAGTGCTTAATAGACTTTTAGTATAAGGCAAAATCATGGCAACAGGCCCATCAAGCCTGCTAGCCTGCCTCCAACACAGCAAGAGTAAGTATTTCTTTTTAGGTTTTGCCAGTCAGCAGATTGGGGATTTCTGAGCAGGTCTTCATACCTAATAACCTCTACGAGATATGTCAAACTCCTTTTAAGGTCCGTTATGCTTCCGATCTCCACAAGAAGTGGCAGTAAGTTCCATGCTGTATATATTTTGTTTGAAAAAAATATGTTTTCTATTGTATAACTACTGCCAGATAATTTAATCCATTCTTGTACTGTGATAGAAGTGATAAGTGCTCCCTACTCAGCTTCGCCATACCATTCACCAGTTCATACACCTCTCTGTATTCCTATTCAATCTCTTTTCCAAGCTCACAAGGCTCTCCTCTGATGGAAGTTGCTCCACACAAGCTTATTGCCCTTTTACTAACTCTCTTTTCAAGCAGAATTTCAAGACTAAAATTGTAAATGATATTCAAGATGTGGGGACATAATGCGCTTACACCATGGCCTTATGACAGACTACTATTCTTCCTGAATTTTACTTTGCACTTATTTACAATGAATTACATCAGCTCTTTTTATCTTCCTGCCATGCACACAAGCTGATGAAGACCTGATGTAGAGGACAAAAGTGAAATGGTCTGGCACAAGCTTCTGAAAACCAAAATAGAAAGGAACTGGGTCTGGACTGAGGGCTGAAACAGAATGCTGTAATGGGGCAAAGTTCAACTAAAATAAATCCTATAATTTTAAAAGTTCTGTAAGCTTTGCTTTCTAACATGCTATACCTTTAATAAAATCTAGCTTCACGACTTTTAAAGAGTAGGGAGATTCATATATAAGAAGACTCATTAAGCAGCCATAAAGCAATATACTCATATTATACACTATCCTGGTCATTCACAATCATAAGGGCCTCATGCCAAAAGCTGGAAGGGCATTTTATCCTCTCTGCCATATAACACGTCATACAATATTTATAATACATTCCGCTAAAGATGCCTCCGACTTTGCACAAATAATCATAGAACGGTTTGGGTTGGAAAGGACCTTAAAGATCATCTAGTTCCAGGCCCCCTACCATGGGCAGGGACACCTTCCACTAGACCAGGTTGCTCAAAGCCCCATCCAACCTGGCCTTGAACACTGTCAGGGATGGGGCATGCACAACTTCTCTGGGCAATGTGTACCAGTGTCTCACCACCCTCACAGTAACGAATTTATTCCTTACATTTAATCTAAATCTACCCTCTTTCAGTTTCAAGCCATTACCCCTTGTCCTATAAACTACATACCCCTGTAAAAAGTCCCTCTCTGGCTTTCTTGTAGGCCCACTTTAGGTACTGGAAGGGAGGGGCATAATAATATGGCATAAGTGCCATTCTACTCTGCACATGAAATTATAATAAGGTTACATTGTTAAACATACAAAAACAAAGACACAAAATAAAACATTAAATGTCAAATTAGAATAGGGTTACATCACTACACACCTAAAACCAAATACAAAAGAAATAAAATACATAATCAGATGTCAGTACCCTGGAAATTTTTCAGGAGATCCTTCATCTGATCTTTATATTGTTCCAATTGTTTGCGTAAATAATACAGTCCTTCAAGTCGTGTTAAGGGCAGTGAACCACAAACACCAACTGAGAGAAAGTGATTAATTTCCTGCAAAACAACATTTTGTGTTAATCACATACAGCATACTAATAAAGGCTTCAAATAAAGAAGTGGCTCTCAGTAGTCCACAATGTGGATATTAATAGATGCAAAATAAGAATGGACATTTACAAATATCTCAGTGTCTGAAACTGGTAATAAAAAGAATCCACATGTCTAATTTAATTTCTCAACTATACCTATAGCTAGTAAATTGTATTTCTTTTGAAAGGTTGCATTACAAAAAAACACTATGCCACAAGATATATTTTAAAATGTAATTACCTCCAAAACAGAATATGGTCCTTTACTGTATTTTATTTTCTGTTGAGTTGCTCGCAAATCTTTAAAAGCAGGATGTTCAGGAAAAGGATCTAAGCATTTGATTGCTTGGTACAGATTTTCATTATCCTTATTATCTATCACCAGATACTTCAACAAGCCTAGGACCTGAAAATGAAAAGTAAATGAAAAACAAGTAAGACGGAGAAACATTTTTGAGCCATATATCTTATTCAGGTTATGAAGTTTGTATTTCTCCAAGTTCCTTTAAACTGAGAATTCTATTAAAAAAGGTAAGATAATTTATTTACACTGTTAAAAATTATAAAATGTTTAGAGGCTTGGGGAAATCACAGATATATTCTAAAATGGTGAGGCATTTTTGCTACTCACCCTCCCAAACGGACATCAAAACTTTTATTATCACAGCCTGCAGTTTTATCCTGTCTTTTGGTGAAGCTGATTTCAAATACTGGACAAAGGAATCATTACAATATTGGCAATGATTTAGCAACACACTGCACCCAAGCAGTCCTTCTGATGTTATTAGGATTTTATTATTCTTACTAACTAAAGTGCCGGTAACTTGAAATCTGGACAAATGCCTAAATACCATAGTTTACTGCCCAAATCACTGAACTCTGGTAGAATTTGTTTTATAACAGATCTACCACTTGAATAAATGCTTGCTAAAAGGGTACCATACTTCCTTTGCAAAAAACGCTGCTTTTATGCTTTACTTACAAATCAATGCAACTGGATAGTCAATCCAGGCAGCTTTGAGGAGTCTACAATCTAAATGATGAGGTTTTTATTTGGAGACTTTTATTTCTCTGAAAATTATTAACTAACCTCCATTCAGTGCTAGAAGAAAAAAGAGAAGAAACTGAGAAGTGATCACTAGAGGAAGGACTTCCCTAAAGGAATATGATATGAGAAGGTTTCATATTTGATATCAGTTCCAATTCAGAGAAATTTCTGCCCTGCCCACTTTGTTTCTGCCCAGGGATGCCCTGACATGTTGCCTTTGCAGTGTGCATGTACAACTGTTTGCACAGACATATTCTAAATCCGATCATGATCATTAAGCTGGGAAAAAGATTGCCAGCTTATTTTCAGCTCAATTAGTACAGCTCTCCAGCTGAACTGGAATCACAAGGAGAAGGACGATGTAGGGCTACACTGCAACCACAACGGTGCATATGGTGCCATGGGATCAGATTAAGCTAGCAGGCAACCATAAGGACTGAAGTGCAACAGGTGTACTCTTCTCACCTTTAGCTACTAATTATAAGTCTCTGAATCTAATAAATTCCACCCCCTCCAGAATGCATATACAAACATCACCAGAAGGAAAACAAGGCTTATCACACAACAGAAATTGCTTCATTTCCCTTTTAAAGCCTATGTGCTACATTTATTTTTAATGATAATTTGTTAAATAACTAGCTGAACTACTAAAATCTGTTCTTTGCATGTATTTTCTCTTTGACCTCTAGCACCTTCCCCTGCCAAAGGTTTTCATCATACTTCCTGTGAAATCATCCACAGAGCTTTGTAGGTAACTGCTTGGCTACTAGATATGCTTGTAGTCATTAGACTGCCATCACCAGTAGCTTAGCAATGCCTACGTTTTCTCTATCTTTTCCTTAGTGGTACCACTGATTGGGTGTCTTTACTCAACTAAGGTAACAATTTTTCTGAAACTTACCCTGAAGGTTTTAAACCTCTTTCAGATTTGGGGCAAAAAGGTGCACATATTCAAAGCAGACATAAAAGACATTACAACAGCATTAAAGCTCTATAAGAAATCTGACTTTTTATAGACTAAGTAAATAGACAATTAGAAAGTGATACAGTCATCTCAGCAATTATGATACAAATACATCTCCATCACTGTTTAAGGCTGTGGAAATTAAATACGGAACACAATATTTGTCAAAATAGAAGTACCAAAAGTAAACACACTTTTATTTAACAAATTAAAGGTATAGTATTACATCCCAAGTAAGATTTTTTATATAAATCTACAAAGCATAGAAAAAAGGAATTAAAATTGAACATGAGTATAGATATAGCTTTCATGACAGTGAACATTAACTAAAAAGCTAACAGATAAGGAATAAGCAGCAACTCAAAACTACCTGTTCCTGAATCTCAGGCTGGTCCATGGCAAGAGGTATTAGGGTTCCTACAATAACAGGAAGGTGGCTCTCTAGAGCATCATTACAACACGTAACCGCTGTGTGGCAAACATGATGAAGAAGATCACAACAGAGTGAAAAGCTGCGCATGGATATTTCTCTGATAATAACAGGTCTGTCACAGGAAATAAAAAAGTGAAATTAAAGAAATACAAATTGTCATTGTCTCAAGTATTAACCTATTATACAACAGGGAAGAATAGGAAAAAAGGGGAAATATAAATAAACTTTATAGGAGGAACTGATTCTAATCTTTAAAATTTATCAACTCAATCAGCTCTAAGGATTTAGCTCAGGACACAGAGGAGAACTAACACACACAAAATTTGACAGATCACTTTGAAGAAAAATATATTCCAAAAAGGAAGAAAACCACAAATCAACCCAAAAAGGCTTTTAGACTATTACTTGCCACAACAATGTTGAGAGAAACGGGGAAAAAAGTGGAAAACATGCTCTCTGAACTCTCCTCTCTCTCACATAACCATTAATTTATGTTGTGGTTTAACCCCAGCCAGCAACTAAGCACCACGCAGCCGCTCATTCACTTCCCCCCCACCCAGTGGGATGGGGGAGAAAATCAGGAAAAGAAGTAAAACTCGTGGGTTGTGATAAGAACGGTTTAATAGAACAGAAAAGACGACACTAATAATGATAATGATAACACTAATAAAATGACAACAGTAATAATAAAAGGATTGGAATATACAAATGATGTGCAGGGCAATTGCTCACCACCCGCCGATCAATGCCCAGTTAGTCCCCGAGCGGCAATCCCTCCGCCCCTGACTCCCCCCAGTTTATATACTAGATGTGACATCGGATGGTATGGAATACCCCGTTGGCCACTTTGGGTCAGCTGCCCTGGCTGTGTCCTGTGCCAGCTTCTTGCGCCCCTCCAGCTTTCCTGCTGGCTGGGCATGAGAAGCTGAAAAATCCTTGACTTTAGACTAAACATTACTTAGCAACAACTGAAAACATCAGTGTTATCAACATTCTTATACTGAACTCAAAACTTAACCCTATACCAGCTACTAGGAAGACAATTAACCCCAGCTGAAATCAGGACAGTTTAAAAAAAGAAAAAAAATTTAGGTTAGAAAGGACACCTGGGGATTATCTAGTCCAGCTTCCTGCCTGAAGCAGTCAGCTTCAAAGTCAGATGAGGTTCTCAGAGTTTTATTGAGCTGAATTCTGACACATTATTCCTTGGATGGAGAATCAACAGCCCCTCTGAGCAACCTGCTCCAGTAGTTGACTATTCGCACTGTGAAAATCTTTTCCCTTAGGTCCAACCAGAACCTTCCATATTGCAACTTGATGGGTGCTACCTCTTGTCCCATCGCTGTGCACTTCTAGGAAAAATCTGGCTCTACTTTCTCTACAAGGTATCTTTCCCTCCAGAAACTGAAGAACAGAAATTAGAGCAACTCCACTTATCCCGTTGGGGGTCCTCCACTCAACCCATCCCAGTTTGTCGTTATCTCTGATGTGCTGGGTGGAGCGGTCCCACATTGGACACAGTGGTCCTATTGCAGCTTCATTCAGCATTCATAGAGGAATGATCAGTGCTGATCGCGATAATAAGTCTCATGATAATGGCATTTACCATAAAATCCACCTCTCTTCAGTATTTCAGGGTATGAAATGCTTCCAACAAGCAAAGAAATCAACTTGCACTTAAACTCAATGACATTTAGGTGAATAATTATCTTGGAAATCCAAAGCTAAACCTCAAGTAAGAAAGTATCTCTAGTCCT
The DNA here is from genome assembly GCF_947461875.1 of Haliaeetus albicilla. Taxonomy (NCBI): domain Eukaryota; kingdom Metazoa; phylum Chordata; class Aves; order Accipitriformes; family Accipitridae; genus Haliaeetus; species Haliaeetus albicilla. The sequence continues at coordinate 10,131,161 of NC_091502.1, forward strand.
TGTGAAAGATAAGAATCTCTATTTAAATCGTAAGCCTAATGAAGTACCAGTTTTCTCAATCTGAAGACAAACTAAGATAACATGTACCAATTCTCACTCATTTTGTTAGCTCCTTATTGGTGAGAATGTAAATACTCTTTATTAAGAAGTGCACTTTATTTGACATGTGCCTCCTTTGCACTTAACACCACAATTTGAATTTTTCTCCCATATACTTTAAATTCCCAAACACCCTTTCTGTCATCAAAATCTCCCAACACTTCTCGTTTCTACAGTTTGATAACCTATTACAGATACAAAATTCTGCAGTATAGCAAACATTTAAATACAAGGATAGCACAAAACATTCCACATTTTACTAAGAGTTCTAAATTTAAATTCCAAAAGTATCAAAGAAAGGCAGTTGAATTTTTTCTTTCAGCAAATTTCAATTATTTCTACAAATGAATTAACATCTACTAGCAATACTGAAATGTGAGGTTACAAGAACAAGGGAGCACAGACAGTAAGAACAAGATATAATTACCATATTTACCTGCTGTTGATGTGGTGAATCAGGGTGTAAATTACATCTCGGAGGACAAAAGCCCATGCTCCTCCTAAACCATCTTTTATCTCTTTAAGTAACAGACTAACAAACAAGTGATAAATTATAAGAACTCTGTGTTTCTTGTAAATGTTGTTTGTATCTGATGCATGATTACAAAGGGCTAGAAGGATTTTCTGAAATGAATCCTAAAAATGAATAAACTATGAGTAAAAAAAAAAAAAAATTCATAATACCAATACAGATATACTTTATATCAAGAAAAAAACTTAAGCAATAGAGATTTTTTTTTAAAGAACATGGACAAAAAGGCTTTATTATTTTTATTGCTTTAAACAAACAAAAGACCTACATAGAAACCAACTCTCCAAGCAGGACTCTAAGCCCCATACCTCCTAATTTTCTCTTTTCTTTTTCCCCACATGAGAAACGTTATGCAAATTTTTCAGAAAACCAAACAGTTATGGCAGTTTTCACCAACAGAAGAAACATCAAATAAAAGCCATTAAAACATCAAGTAGTACTTCAATCTATATTCTTCAAACAATATTCATACATACAAAAATGCATTATTTCATAGAATATATAAATACAGATTGTAACTGTTAAAACTGTAAACTTAAAAAAGAAGTAACTATCTTAAAGTATTAGGCAGGTTGTGTTACATTTTAAAGAATTTTTTCCACTGTCTGGCAATATTAACTTTTATACTCAAAAGATTTAGACAAACATGGTCCAGAAAAATTTTTTTCCTATTTTTAGACTGTTTATGGATAGGCAAAGTAAATTGTTGACAACATATGCAATAAAACAGCATACAATTTGAAAAGATACAGATCTAAGGAATGATGTTACAAGACAGTAAAATGTTTATGATTTATTGCAAAGGCTGGATAATTTTATATGCCTTCGTATTTGCCTTTAACAACTGAAAATCAAATGTCTAAAAACATCACAGACTATAAAATTTCACACTGTCAGTAAGGGAAGCAAACTTTAGTGTCTTAATTGTAGATAGTATTTAGATAAAATTGTCCGAATGTAATTATTCTAGAAAGTTCTTCAGACACATGCCAAAGAAATAGATTGCATCTAAATTGTGTCTAGTACACACAGATTTCCTCAACCTTTAAAATAATTCTCTCTATTTATGCATTATTTTATATGTATTATATAATGCATGTGATAGTTCAAATGTAATTTTTGTAAGGTTACCATGTCCCTGAACTTAGGACTTCTTCCATTTCAGAAGGCAAACAAAAGAACAGAAAGGTTTCTAAGATTGTATTTTTCCCTCACATATACATGATGAAAATGTCTAATTAAACCAAAATGTACCCATAAAAGAAATTTTATATTCTACAGAAAAAGAAAATCATCATTACATACTTACAGGGCTTTTAGAAAGAACTGCTACAAGACTTCTTAATTTGCTTTTGTGACAGTTGCTAATATAGTCCAAGGCTGCCTTAATCACGTAAGATGGAAAATGAGGAGGATTAGGAGCAGGATCTAGTTCCCTAAATGAATAAAAAAAGAGATTTTTTTTTTCTTCCCCAAATCAAACCCATGTATTAAATAAAGTAAGTCTCACTGAATAAACACGTAAATCCTAGGAAATCTTTTCTGCTTTCAGTAAGTAAGAAGCACCAAAAGCATCCAGCAGAGTGACATACATCTTATTTTTAGCTGCCTGTTGTCTCTCTATGGCAGCTTTCTAAGTTGTACTTTCTTAACATTCTTCTACTATTTTTTGTAAGATCATATTGCTAAAAATCCATGCATTTTTCTCATCTCTGGTACTTCGTAGGAAAATCTAACTGCAAGTCATGGATAAAACTTCCGCATTTTGTAACTATGGGAACAATTTGGTTGAGAAAAAAGTAATCATGAATCTCCCCATTATAAAAAAAGGGTACTCAACTTTTCTTGGACCTCAAAAAGAAAAGAAATGCATCATGATATTAACAAAACAGCAAAATCTAAGTTTCATCACTCTTATTCTTACAATTCCCTTCTTAGAAAGAAAAACTTTGGTTACAAGCAGACACCACAGTCTGTTAATAAACTTACTGAAACAAACTTCTTTATAAATAAAAGTTCTGAAATCCTCAGCCATTTAACTTTTGGCAGATTTTCACAGAAATGCTTTTTTTTCCTTTCAACTTTATATTTCTACAACAAAAATATCTTCTTCAATAACTTCAGAAAGCGTAATGTTTTTCAAAATAGTTTGTATCTAAACACAAAATCTGGAAAATTATTTCTAGATATAATTATGTAAATAATGATATTTTTAGGACAACAACAAAGAGTGAAAAGCTCATAAAAGTGAATAAATTTACGGTATTAGAATATTCCTATTAATAAGGAATCTGTTTATTTGGCATTGCTTAAGCAACCTCCTTACCAAAGGCAAGAGCTGCCACTACAAGAATTGTTAAGAAACGGTTCACTTCACTTCTCAGTGACTTCTAAATATTTAAAGACCTGTAAAAGAATCACTTTAATTTAGACATTAAAACCCAACTAATTTTACAGAGAGGGCAGCCCATCCAAATTTGAACTAGTCTAAACTCGCATTGCCATACTCCAGCTCAGCAACATACAATGGCATTCTCTTGCCCACCCATTCATTCTTTCCATTAACTGAAGTATTATAGAGGTTCTCCTTACTGATATTGGGGAATAACTATGTGAGAAAGCATGCCTATGATACATCATTGCTAATGACAACAAAATTCTTTAATTCTCAACTTCAAGGCCACCTCTTCTTATGCCTGAAGGTCACGTTTTAATTCACAACGTTATACAAACACACTCAGCATTTAGAAAATCTACAAACATGTACCTTATATATTTACTTAGATGAGGTCCTTCTTCTACTGTGGTATCAGGTGGTTCATGTAAGGTCATCAACAGTTCAACCACAATCTCTGATAAGTTATTATGAGATAAATTGTCAATTTGCTAGAAGAAGATAAATAGTGTTTTAATAAGGAAAAAAAATACTTTAGCTAAAATAATTTAACATTTCTTTTTCCTTCTGAGAACACCCATTTTTTCCTGTTTGGATTCTCTATTTGTTCAATTATTCACGACATACAATTCATTCAGAAATTAAGCCTGGTTAAGTCTTATCTATGGCAGTCACAGGTAGAACAATTTACTTCCCTACAGTATCTGGAAAAAAAAAAAAAAAAAAGTTTAATTTTACTACTAGTTCTGAATATAGAGTCTGCCTCTGGAGAAGACGGCTCCTCATAAAGCATTAACAAAATATTTTAAGAGGAAAACATGACTTACTTAAACAGATGTATGACGGGGAAACTCAAGGTCGTGTAATGAATGGTAAAAAAAAAAATTTATTACATTCTGAATAGCTACTTAAAAATCTTGGGATAAAAATTCGGCTAGTTTGGCTTTATTAAAATAACAATTTTGTATCTATAAACTTGAACTATTTACATTTTTACAGAATATATAAAAGTTCCTTTCAGGTCTGTTAAATGACAGAGAACTCAATTTACACATTTAAAAATAGATACCTGTTTTCCTAAGCACTTTTCATCCTTAAGCATGTCGAAGACTTCAGAAGCCTTATCTCTTTGCTCTGCTACTTCATTCTTTCCATGGCTTTGATAGGCAAAATACGGAAGGATATTCACAAGTATCTTTGGAAAACAGTCTGCTAGAACCTGTCTCCAGTCTTTTTCAATCTTGTCAGCAAGTAACTTCACATCTTCAAATTGACTTCTAATCACCAGGTGTGGAACCAGAACTTTATAACAAGACCTACACGTAGTAAATACATTTCCAGAATGTCCTTGAATTGGATTTTTAAAAAAATTTCAAGTATAATATAGCAAATATCATTCCTCTATTGTATAACCAAACTTGTATTTATTGTTTAGCTACAGCTATACAAAAAAATCTTACCAGCATAAATGTAATTAACACGGTACTTGGAATACATTTTAAAAGCTCTCAATATGTTAGAAATTTGAAACACTGTGTCATAACTGTAAATAAATTTAAGTAAACTGCTTTCATATAGCAAACTTACCTGTAGAATTCCTCAAGGCTAGTATAGTTCAGAAGAACATAAGGAAAAGCAGACAGGCTATATCCACTGTCATTTATTTTCAGCCACTCCATCACCAAATAGTCTAAATGTGATGTCATGAAGTCTTCTATACTTTTATAGCCAAATATGGCAGATACTTTTTTCAAAACCTATGCATGAAATAAGATTGAAGAAATAGCATGCAGAGTACATGATACTATGGCAAACTGACAGTACTACACCTCCATGTGTCATCCCCCCCCAGACTTTTAATGAATATTTTTATAAGTCAGCTCCTATTTAGCATAAGCAATTTTTTTATTATTTGTATTGCCATATCTAAAAAGAGTGCAATCAAGGAACTACAACTGCCCTCTATGAGGCAGTAAAAGGACAGACAGTACACATTTTGCAGGGTAGAGACTGTGTGTAAAAACAAGAGGCAACAAATAGAAAGAAAGGATAAAAAGGAGAGAACATGCACACTAAAAAAAATGACTGACATGAAAGGCTGCAGTATAAACAGCAATTATTTCAGTATACCCTTGTGAACTTCAGAATTGAAGTCCACCAGACACATACCATCTTCCAATACTTTGCATTTATTTTACATATTTTCCACATTGCAAAACTCACTTTACTTCCACTGGGTAGAAAGATTTTCTAAAATGAGATCTGCAATCTTCAATGTATAAAAATCTATTTGTATTTCAGATCTGTGCTTTTAACACACAAGATTTACCATTAGAATTGTCTTTTATGATGTCATTATTTCTATGTAGGTCATTAAATATAATTACAAATTCATTCAGACATTTATGTCCCACATTAGTCGCGCTTTTACAAAATTTAACAACTTTCAATACTGACAAATGCATTTTGTATTGTTCCAATTTTAACCTAACCTTAATTTATAATCTAAATATAAAATGGAATTTTATACTTGCCTTTTTGACAAGGTGAGGTTCTAATCCATTCTCTTTCACAGACTGGCAAATAGCAAACAACGCTTGCTTTTCACAGACTGGACTGCAGCACAGAACCATGGTTATAAGCATCAGCAAAACCGCTTTTCCATTACACTGTTTGTCCAAAAGATCTTCAGGACCAGCATCACCCCTGACCTTCAATAAGAAATAATGAAGAACTCGTACAAATATTATGTTAAAGCAATCTCCTAATTAATAAATGAGCACAAATATTTTAAAATTAAGAGCACTGACATAAATACTGCTGAAAATCTTGCTTTGGTTGCTTAAAAATTACTTCTCCCAGCTGTCTGCTCCACTCCTCAATGAGAAGTTACTGCCTCCAGCATGCCAGCACACATGCCAATACCTCATACACTCCAGGTCATGTTATAGTATCGAAAGTTTAAACAAAGGTGACACACTTAACAGGGAAATGATAGAGGCATTGATGAGACAAGTCTCCTTTTTGCTCCTCCCTGATGCATATAGGAAAGAACTGCCTAGGAACTCTAGGAAAGAGCTGGAGGCAACACTACAGAGGGATGAAATGAGATGACAGAGAGATGAGGGCTCAGCAGCGAGCTCAAGTTACAAGACATCAGGCAAAGGGAACAGAGAGAAAACACCACAGAGAGATGACATGCATATAGATGATAGCATGACAGAAAAAACAATGGAAAATTATATAGATGACTTAGCATGGTAGCAAGGAAGGAGAAGTGAAAGACACTAACAGAAACATTAACAGTTAAAGAAATTCCACAGTAATATACACCATTGCATTTCCAGTCACTACACTGAAGTAAAACTTTTCCTTCACTTGAAGTTTCTTCCAAATAGTTTAATTTTTTAAGCAAATTTTGGTTTTGTGAAAACTACTGCTCTAATACCACTGGAAACATGATCTCTGAAATTTACAAATCTGTTTTTATACTATGTATACACATAATTTGAACTTACATTGCCTTTTACTCACTATTTATATATTGTCTACAATATCAAGGCTCCATTTTTCTTTGATTCTTAAGTGTTACAGTACTGAAACCCGCAACAACAAATAGTATGATACAGAAGAGCAGTCTGGAACATACAGTGAAAAAATCTACAAACTTCTACTGTGGGCAAAACAGTGACCGACTAGATGTGTAAGGAATTTCCTGACTACAACCTCATTTCACCACCTCAGATTATCAGAAGCCCAGAAAAATTAATGTTCTCAGAAAACTAAACACGATCATTTTAAAAGTCGTCTTATTCCTAAGATGAAAACTAGGCAAAACTAATAACTAGATGTTGGTACCAGATTTCTCATTCCTTCCTGAACTCTGAGATATGCATTCTCAAAAGCCTTTTGCTGGAGCTTCAAGGGAAGAGGTTTTGACATTCCAGAAGAATCTTTGTGTTTCACATCTTGAAACAAACTTCAAAAAAAGAACAATAATTATTAGCATAACATTTAGTCTACAGAATGACTGCATATTGTGTGTATCAAATAATAACATTCTGATTTTCTGAATATCATTATTTTCTTCTTAACTTTCTTGTACAGCGGTCTTTCTTTTCTCTCCCTCAAACATTATCAATAACACTAAGAAAATCTGTTGGGATGGAATGGTGGAGAATAGCCTGAAAACATACAAAAGTTTTCCAATCTCTGCCAATGCAGGAAGCCAAACTTCAGTTGTCCATCATAATAGAACATTTCATGTCATGAAGTACTTTGAGAATATATTTACTGAAGAGATGCATATGTAAATGTATGTATATATGTATATGTAAAAAGTTTCTCAAAGAATTTATTTTTTGTAGATAAAGGCCCAACCCACTTTGCTCTTTGTAATAAGAACACCACAGTGGATCTGACCAAATGTTTCTCTAGCCACTTCTAAGTAACTATTAGCAGATACCTAAGAAACAGCACCATATGCTTGCCTTATATGCATAATAATTCTTTGAATATAACATTTGACCACTAGTGACCTAGGCAGTTAGAAGTGGTGACCGTATTTACTATCCTTCAATGATTTCCTCTTCCGTGAATTTGTTGCTTTTTGAACCCTTGCAAACATCCAGACAGTTCAAAGTAGTAGGATAACACTTCGGGTAACTGAATATTATACAAAGAAGTAAACCATATTTTCTTAGAATCTTGAACCTGTTAGCTTCACTTGATGTCTCCTAGTCTTCAAACTGGAAAAGACTGCCAATCTTCTCTTTGTTCCTCTCCATATTTTGTAGAGTTATGCTATACCTCCTGCAATTCAACTCTTTTTGTGCTGAAGGGCTCCAGTTTATGCAACCAATAGCTGTGCATAAAGTGTTTCATACTTCTGAATATCCCCCCTCTCCTACTATTCCAGTTCTATTACATCGTTTTTGATGTATGGCAAAAGAACTATATACAGTATTCAAAACACAAGATCCTTTGAAAAAGTTTTTATGCTACACAGTGTACCTAATCTATTTCTAGAGGATAAACAACTATTTCCTATTCAAGTTTTGCATAATAAATTTAGTGCAAAATCTGCTATCATATATATAGTTTATCTCTCTATATACATATATCTCTCACATCACAGAATAATTGAAACGTAGACAAAGTTTGAAAACCTTAACCAAAGTAACTCAGTAGGCTTTTATATTCCATCAAGATTAAAGCCCCAGAAGTACTGAAAAGAGCAGCTATATAGCAGCAGAAGTAACACCCCATTAAGTGAAATTAAGTGTTATTCTTATAAACAGAAAAAAGATCAACATTATCACCTGGTAATTGACTTTGCAGCAAGAATGCGAACTTGATGGTGACTATCTGCAAGAAAATGTGGGAAAGCACCACTCACAGGTAGATCTTCATTTACCACATTAAGGATCACCCACTTGCAATGAGGATCAGCCTGAAGAAAATTAATATTGTGGTTTAAAATATACAGAAGACCTACAATGGAATATACACTGATGTACACAAAAGATCAACATGCTAATGAATGTCAGAAAATCTGGGATTACCTCAAGCAGGGCTTTCATGCAGTTTAAAAGGGCCACTCTTACTGGTGCTGTGCATTTCCCTCCTTGAGCTAAATGCCTAAAACAAGGAAGAACTGAATAAACGAAAAAGTGGCCAACAATTTTGAGAAAAAGTCTAACAAGTTAGTTTCTGCTGCTTACAGTTCATTCTTTTGTACTCAACAGGCATGTTTCGGAGGATTTGACGTTTTATTGATAATCTACAATTGTAAACAATATTCATTTTTGGTTGCTGAAGTTATTACTTGTTACATTTACTGATGCAATTCAGAGTATAATCAGTCTTTGTTAATATATAACAGTGTAGCATTTGTTGTTCTAATACTATATTAACGATGATACAATTCTTTGATACAAATATAACATGACACAGAAAATCTAGAAAGTTAAATGCTGTATAAAGATATCATAAGATACCAAGAGCAAGACACAAAATGGCACTACAGTCTTCACACTGATAGCAAAGTTAAAAATTTTATGTCCAATAGACTTCTGCATTAAATAGATAAATCGTACCAAAAGGCTCCAACAACTGTCGAAAATTGTCCTTGGGCATCCCCTGTCTCTTCAGTATGTGCGCTGGACTGGGCCAACCCTACTGCTATAGGAAGCAAGTTATTTAGAATTACTTTGCAAACTTCTTGATCTCGACGGTACATAGAACACACAGCACTGCGACAGGAAGAAAGAAAAAAAAAATCTTGAAACACTAAGCAGCCCCCAAATCCTCTAGCTGTTCAACTAAAATAGCTCTAATACATGCTGAATAGTTTCTCTCTTACGAAAGAGGCCTAAGAAGCATAAGAACATCGTCTTCAGGCAAGAAGTGTTCTTCAATAGGGAGCTCCTTCAAAAGGACCAAGTACTGGGGAATAAAAAAAAAAAAAAAAAAAAAAAGGAAAATAACGCTTAAGAAAATAAGTAGACAAAAACTATAAAACATTTTCAGTAACTCTTACATGAAATCAGCAGCAAGGATACCTATTGTCAGCTCTTATATGCTAGACTCTGACCATCTCTTCATGCAAAGACTGTCACACAGCAACACGGCTCATGAAATTTTTAGTTTTGGCAGTCAAAAATATTTCCTTTGTAAACTAAACCACAGATCCTATTCTACTACAGACAGCATTTCTAGATATTTAACAAATAATTAATGATAAAGGCAAGATGTTTATACTTCTCAAGTCTTTATTTTCTGGCTTACAAATTCTAACTGCTCTTTCCCTGACCATAGCACACTTCAAAACGCTAAAAGTAGCCATTTTAATGTCTTCTCAGGGGACTGATGACAAGAGAAAGACAAGAATATACAATTGACAAGAATATACAAACCAGTACAAATACAGGGGTGGGTCTGCTGCAAAAAAATCTCACACTCACCATGTGCAGATGCAATGGCTTAGCACTATCAAAGACACTGCCATCAGTAAGCATTAACAGCTGTCTCCGTATATCAGAGGCTCGGAAGCTCACCATCTGAACTTGGACTGTAGTTACACAAATACATAAGAACCTCAGAATTTCAAGGAGAAGTAAATCCTGCTTTGTCAACTGTTCTTCAGCTAATGGGCTCAAAGCACCTGCAAATAAGGTTTTCATGTAAGAAATGCTTCTACAAGGACAATAAAAAAGTTGATAATATTTTAGGTCTTTACAAAACTAATTAAAAGTTCGCAGAATAGAGTATTAGCAACCTTTATGTTTATTTGTTGTTGAACAGTTACTGCATCAGTAGCAGCCTTTTGAGTCTGTTTCCCACTTCTACAAAGGCCCTCTCTAAAACAGAGGCTTTTAATTTTATGTGCCCATACATAAGGCTGATTCCTCCATCAAGGTTACAATGAACTCAGCAGAACCATCTGCAGCTGTGTTCTTTTGTGTTGTTAACTATAACTTAGGATGTATTTTAAACTACGGATTCAAAGCTTCCCCAAAATTGAAATGATGGCAACTACTACTATATTAATATCCTCATTGAAATTTCAATTATAACCTAAATGAAATAGTTACAAATACCATTTTCCGGTCACATTTAGAACTCTTGTAACTTTCTGCAACTGCAAACTTTATTTATTAGAATTATTTATTGGATGGTTGGAGAAGATACTTTTAAAGACACTTATTCAACATGATGGGGAAAACAGAGCAGCTGCTGTTTGTGGCATTAATATAACACCTTGATTTCCTTTCCATTCAATAATAAACAGAAGACATAGTTCTGATTAAAAACTAAGATACACACCATTTTAAGAAAGAATTTAAAACAGAAGACAACATCAATACTTGTAGCTCCTATAGGCATAAACAGACAGATTCATGCTCCTGTCCCTCTGCAGGTCCAGAGATGTAAGAAAGCTGACCTTGTCAAGAATTACTGATCACAAAAATGAGTAAAGTTAAATAGAACTACTTTTAAGAAAATTAAGCACAGTCTAATGACAGAGACAGGTATCCTACAGACACACTTTCTAGCCCCTTCTTTGCCAAAACTTCTGCCTGACTTCAAGCAAGTTAGCTAGCTTCTCTGCTTGCATTTAATATTTATAAAATAAAAAATAAACTTCTCCTTTCCAAAGGAGCTAGAACACTTCATTAACATCTTTAAAACCTAATGAGGTACAAAAGAATTATTATTGTTTAGAAGGTACCTAGTTCAACCACTACTCGCTTCAACTTCTTCAATAAAGCAGCACAGTTTTGTATCTCACTGTCTTTCAAGCAAAGAGCAATCTGTAAAAACAAGCTTTTGCAAATAGTTTTGGACACGGAGAAGACTTACCTGTTACATTTTGCATCTCACCAGATTCATTTGAGTCACTGATGTCAGTCACTGAATGATCATCAAATAGATCATCAGATACTTGGTTATCTACTTCCATTACACTCTCTTCAGGATCATTTCCCATTAGATCCACTTCTCCCAGTTCACTTGCTTTTCCAGTAAATGTCATCTAACAAAAACACCACATCATTTTAAAACTGGCTTTTAAGGACAGGAGAAACACCACAAACATAACACAAGGCAAGACACTACAGTTTCCCAGTGAACTAGAACAGGTGAAGACAATAAGGGCTACGATGAATTGATGAATTGAATCCTTTGTGATAAACTTGTCTTCTACACACATGAATTGTTTGATTTGAACTATTCTCTTTAGGATACAAGCTTCTTAAGACAGATACTAGTCTCTGCGTTTTAGATGGTGCCAAGGACATTGTTAGTATTTGAAAAATAATGCTCTCTACAAGACTTACAAACTTCTCACTGTACTTCATAATTACAGAGAAATGAAAGGAAGGCATATGACCTTTTTGAGGCCACACTAATTACTGCTTTCCCTATCAGATGACAAGTTAACAGAAGGTAATACTCTCAGCTTCTCCTCACCTGAAAAAACAAAGGATTTTATCTACCTAGACCTGACTACACGACAACGTGCCAAAAAGAGAAGTTTTAAGACTTGTGCTAAACACAGTGATGTGCCACCCTATAACTTTTCTCAGCGAGTCATTTACAGTTAGAAGATTTAATACCCATATAAAAAACACCTTTAAAGTGTTTTAAGGCATAAGTCCATCAAACTACAAAATAAAAAGAAGCTTTTAAAACTTTTAAAAGTGCACTGAAGTTAAATGTCATGCGTTACAGAAATTCTTTCTGTGGCATAAAATCTGCATATACTTTTACTCTAATACCATATTAACAAATTTCCAAAAATAACATACTTTGTTTTTTTAATGTGAGCTGGCATGCTAACTTTGATCAAATGTTATCCATCTGCTCTCGTTTTTCCCCTACAGCTGTGTTCAAATGTTAGACAGAAGTGTTTCCAGTTAGGAATTTTTCAGTAATAAGTATCTCATTTGGTTTGCCTCCAAATTATTATACTGTAAAAACAATCCTCTCATAGAAGAGCACTGCATTTAGAAATGGACAGAACGTACTTACCAGATTTTTACAAATATCTACAAGATCATTCATAAATTTTGATGTTAACAAACGCAGGAATATATTAGACAGCATCTTATTAGCACTGTTCTGTAAGAAAGCAAGATGTACAGACAGGTTATTTTATTTTTTTCAGGTACCATATGCATGATATTCAACTTTGTGACCTCATTAATGAATAAAGAAATATAAATTCCTTTATAAACTTTACCTTGGTACAATTGCATAAACATTTTGTACACTGTATTATCAAAGTCCTCAGTGAACTGATCTGGGCATCTTCATTTAGCTTGTTTTTAGACTGAGAAATGCTTTCTCCGGCATAATGAATGAGAGACTAGTAAAAATACAACACAATTAAAATACCTCAGTTAAATTCCTTTATACATTGGCATATACACAGTGCACACACACAGACAAAAGGACATGATTCTCATTCATAGTCATTCATAAATATACAGCTTTGATATTTATTGTGTGCATCAATGAGTCTGGACTTTTTTTTTTTTTAATTTTTGTTTCACTCACTGTGCTCCAGAAGTGACAAAAAGATGGCCTACACCTGCCTGAAACATTGTTATTTTCATCACAAATGAAAAATACAGTCTCTCTCCATAATGTTTAAGTTTTGGGTTTCCATATTTAAGCAAGAAACCACCTCAGACAGGAGTAGTAGTAGTAATATTAATAATAGTAGCTATCATCATACCAGTTTGAACCATCAAATGATCGTAACAAATTCCTGAATAAAAGACCTACAAAAGAAAGGACTTCTTATCCTCTAAGTAGTCCTTTGTCCACGTGTCCATGATTATTTTATTTTTTTAAAAGGGGTGACTCAGAAATGTATCAAAATTTAGAATACTCTCCACTGCAAAACTGATGCTTTAGTGTACTGACAGAATTTCAGTGACTCCTCTCTTTCAGCAGCAGTAACATATTTAAACCTCTCTCAACTGCCTTTTTTAAAGCAGAAACCAGTGGAAATATTCATACTTTGTAAATGTGTCAATATGAATAGAATTTAAAAAAATATTTTCTATTTAATGGTTTATTTAATTTTTAATAGCTCCCAAACACATTGCCGCTTACCCTAGCATTCTGAAACAACTCTGATTTAAAGGCATCCTCTTCTTTAAATATACCAGTGTAGCAATAGCAACCAAGAACACCAATCAAGAGACTGATGCATCGGACAAAGTGTTCTGCAGCGACAACCTTAAACTAAATGAAATACACAGTATAAACACCAGTGGTTTATCATTAAACTTTTCACCAAAATACAGAATTCTTTAGTCTTTTTTAAACATTTTTATATACAGATTTCACCAAAATCAATGAAGATTTGCATCCTAGTGTTTTGCATTGCAGTTGCCTCAGCTCCCTAACAAGTCCTTTTGGCTCTCCACGTTATAATATTCTCTTTATGTCCCATGGCCCTTACACTTCCTTCCTTCACAATACTTTAAATTATCACTCTTGTTTAGATTCTATCATAGCAATACTTCCAGCTCTTCCCACATGCTCTGTTTATCTATTTTACCTCCTGCCAGGACAAGAGACAGTATGAGCTAGTCAGGAATTATATCACATTCCTACTGCTGTCTCTTCTGATCTTAGTAAATTTGTAAGTCACTTCTTAGCAGCTACTGTGTCAACAAACAAATGACATAGATGGTTGTAAATGCATGCAAGCTTACTGCAGGAGCATTTCAGAGATCCCTTTTTACCTGTCTAAATTATTTGGATCAAAGGAGGAGAAAGACCAGACAAATAATTTTTTGTCTTACTTTCTCAGGAAGGGAGACCAAAACCGATTGCTATCACATTTTTGAAAAGCAAGTATCTATAAAAAAAGATGGGAAAACTTATGCATACATGCCATTGTTACAGATGCAAAACCAGGGACAAGGAAGGCACACTGCTATATTAAAACCAAAGCTAGCCTGTCAAAAGAACTGGAAGTTTAAAAAGCCTGCTGCTTTTGTTTTCACAAACTTTATCATTATGTGGTGGCTCTTCCTCCACAAGTCAAGATTTTTCTCCAAAGGAGAGATTCTGCGGTGTTTCAACAAGTGGAAGATACAAATAGATTCACGGGATAGTTCAGGCTGGAAGGGAGCTCAGCAGGTCTCTGGTCCAACCTCCTGCTCACAGCTGGGTCATTTCTGAGGTCAGACCAGGTTACTCAAGGCTTGATCCAGTCAGGGCTCGAAACCCTCCAAGGATGAAGACTGCACAACCTCTCAGGCAGGGCAACCTATGCCACTGACTGACTGTCCTCACGTAGATAAAATTATTCTTGTATCCAGTGTGAACTTCTCTTGACTCTGCCTGCTGCCTCTCATCTTCTTGCAATACACCACTGTGAAGAGCATGGTTCTGTCTTCTAGACAATCTTATAGGCACTGGCAGGCTGCCCCAAAGTCTGTAGGTCTCCCCAAAGACATCTCTGCTCCAGGCTGAACAAGCCCAGTTTCCCCTGTGTCTCCTCACAGGTCAAGTGCTGGAACCCACACCACCTCAGTAGCCTCCACTGAATGCACTAAATGTCTGTCTTGTATGGGGAAGCCCAAAACTGGAAGCAGTATTTCAGATACCATCTAAAAGCACCGAGTAGAGGGATATAATCAGTTCCCTTGAGCAGTGGCTGTGCTCATTAATATAGCCTGTATTTGCAGCTTTCTTTACAATTACCCTTTTACACAGCTGCCTCTTCTTACAAAATCTGTTTGAGACCTCTATGTCTCCAGCTATCTTGGCTGAAAACTGGCAAGAGCTTAAAGCATTACAGGGGCACAGAAGCTGAAACCAACATCACAAAAAGCAGGGTAACCATGGTTTATGTGGCAACTTAGCACACACTTCCACTTCTATGCAGCCTCTACGTATTCCCACACACTTATGAAAACTATGGATATTTTGCCAATGATGTAAAAAATACAGACTTCTCTATTTCATATTATTGGATATAGTTTTTAAAATGCTTGTGGTTCATTTTTTCCAGCAAAGGAATGAAAATCTATATACATTGCCTTGAAAATATATTGTTTGAGAGCACAAATACAAGGATGTAACAGTAATTTCTAACTTACCTTAGGAGCATAGCTGCTTAAAAGCTTTTCTGACATTGCTAAGAGACAGTGCTCCAGTGTTTCCCTAAGATTTTGATTGATGGCAAGTCTTGAACCAGTCACATTTTTCTCTGCAACATTTACTGCAAAGTTAGTGAAAATATCCATTTCATCAAATGTTGTCTGCAGATACAGCTCTTCAACGTCAGAAAAATCGTCATCTTCTCTCCCTTGCAAGTGTTGCACACTTGAAGAAGAGACATCATTTTTACTTTATCAGCCAGTATACGACCATATATATAGAAGTCGTTGAAACTATTATTTAAATACAAGAATAAACAAAAGCAAATTAAAATATTTTATCTTTTTGTGCTTCCAAACTCTGGTTGATCTTTAATTTCTGATGTGACTTCATTGTGGAATGGATACTACCACTTTAGTTCTGTCTGAAGAAACTGCAAGGAAAAACAAAGCCTGCACACAGATCATATGATCTACTATAGTTCATAAAGCAGCATCTGTTTTGTGTTAAGATGGATGACCTCAACCTACTTTACACAAGTGGAGCAGAAATTCACAAAACCCCTGAAACTAGTATTTTTAACTTCTAGTAAGAAAGTCTTATTTTCCACCAGAACAAGTTATACACATTTTAGTTTCACTAACAGGAACCTAGATACAGTCCAAGAGCTTGAACATATCCATCAGTGAAAGATGCAACAGCATTCATAGAGTGACTCCAACAGACTCAAGTAATGTGTGGCTGGGGCCACAAATATAGGTGGAGTGGCATGGGGACATATGTACAGCAAGCATCTAGCCAACTTTCTACTTAGCATCTATCTACAAGAAAACTCTTAAGATATATGCTTACTCTAGAATGGAAGGTAATGTTAAAAAGCATTAATATATATTCATACAAAGTTACAAGTTACTTGAAAACTGTAATTGTAATGAATTAAAAATACCTAATGTACTTACGGATAAAGAGCCAAATACTTAGATGTATTGCTGAAGAGAGATGTTACACATATTCCTTATAAGGTGTTTTGTTCAGTACCTGAAGCTTTGACTCTGTCAGCAAGAGACTATTTTAATGTCTGCTCACAGCATGTTAGCAAATTGCAAAAGCACTATTATTTTTATGGCGTCTGAAAGATGTCGTACAGAAAGATGCCAAAGAGCTTGAGGAATTATGCATTTCGTTATCTCTGCTTGCTAAAATGAAAAATATAAGAAGCTTAAGTATCTGTAATGATTGATTTAAAAACATACCATTTAACATCATTTTGGAAAAAAATCATGGCAGCTCTACTGTTCTTCATTGTAAGGCTCACAAGAATTTTTTGTAATATAAGATGAGGAAAATCACTGTAAAAAAAGAAAATTGTTTTGTATTTTCTTGCAATCAGACAAGCTCTTCAGATTCCTGAAGCACGCCTAAACATTAACCAGATTAACAATGTATCTTCAAAGTAGTTTAAGTCTTCACTTACAATTTCTAACACATAGTTCATGTATCTGCTATGCTATAGACAGACAACTAAATTATGTCCCCAGAATGACATTCTACAGTAGGCTTAAAAACCCTATAAACTCTACCAAAGCTTTAACATAACACAATCCTGCAAATCTACTTTTCCCTGGGCAATTTTCTGTGTTATAGGCTGAGCTTACATATAAAATTATGGCACCAAGACTTTACCTGCAGAGCACAGGAGGCAACTCTGCACATTCTTCCATTTCTTCCTCCAAATAGCAGGACAGTACCCACTTCATTATTGCCTCCTTTAACACAGAATCCATATTTCTTTCACAATTACTCTGTTCCATTCCTATGTCCAAATTTTCTGGCACTGAATAGGCAGACATCACTAATGATAAACAACATACAGCAGAACTGTAACAAAAATGGAACACAGGACATTTGTGAGAAACAATATGGTATTTGTTGATCAGCACTCTAAAGCAAAGTCAGTATTTCTGCATGCTCAGGGAGCATCAAGTACATAAGCAAGTTAACAAGCACGCATACTGGAAAACTTCTTTGTTAGAATCTTTGCATTTTCAAAAGCCACATTTTGGCTATTACAGACATTTCCTGTCTATTTTAAAGACTGTTCCAGCATACTCATTTCAGAATCAAAATATATTTAGAAGAAAACATACTTTTTAACTTCAAAAAATCAACATCTCTTTCAGCCAGTTTTTAAATTTTTAGTCCATTTAATATTTTTAGTCAATTTTAAATCTGACGATGCTTGCCTCTCCTCTTCTGCCTCTGCTTTCAGACTTACATATGTATTTATGCTCGTTTCAAATGCTTAAAATGCAAAACGTAAGCAATTCTTAACTAGAAATACAGCCACAACAACAATAATATTATTTTGAACAATACAGTGGCTTTGGTTGCACAGTAACGAGCAATGTGAATCAGTCACAAAATATTATCCTTGCTTCCCATTTTACCTTGAAGGCTTGCATGCAGGTCCTGAAAATATCTTCCAGAGTTCTTTATCTGTTACAACAAGGTTTCCTTGAATCATAGCTCCAAGTAGCCCAAAGCTCTCCACTTCAATTTGCTGGAAACTTATGCTACGAATGGTAAGAGACCAAATCTTTGCCCAGATTCTCTGGAGCTCCAATTTGTGGGTGCTTTTCAAATCAGTTTTCTGGGTTTGACACAAAGCTACCTCCGTAAGACACTTCAGCACATATGGGGTCCTTTCTCCTCGGCGCTGCTGAGGCAGTAACTGGTGAAGTACATTGAGTAAGGGAGGTAGCTCACTGTTAGGAAGACTCATGGGATACTTCGATATCAATTGAGCTGTAATCTGTAACCTTGAAAACACAAAATAAAGCAATTAATATGAAATATACATAAATTTGTGTCTTCAAAAGTAACTGAACAAACAAAGCGTTCTCCGACTGCCATTTCACATTTATACTTTCCAGTATTGAACTAATTTGTTTACTATCAAAGGTTAAAGATTCAGTATTTCTATTGTATTTATTTGTAAAGTCTGCTCATCTAGCCTCACTATCACTAATAATTTCTTACAAGCTGAGTTCACTGATTTCTGACCACAAGGGAAGAAGATTTCAGGCAAAACCATTATTTTTCTCCTTCCAGACTAGCCTGTTATACACTCTGACCTGGGGAGTGACCTCAAGGATGAAATTCCATAAACAGGAAACATTACAACATCCTCTCTGCAGATAAGAAAAATAAAATTTATCAAATGAATAAAATGTTAAGCTAGGGATGGTAAATTGGAAGGGTTTTGCTCATAGTAATAGTTGCAACTCTACTCAAATTAGTAAATTACAGCACTCAGTATTTCTTAGAGATTGCCACCTCCACACAGAATGGCATGTTAACTTCTCAATTGGATCCTAAACAGCTATTTTGTCTCAACACTGCAAGCAATGAACACACACACACACACACACACCTGCTGCCCCAGCTCAGGGCCCAATTCACAAGCAGCTACACTGTTCTGGTATCTTGTACAGCAGTTTCCAAGAAAGTCAGAAAAACAGAGAGGAACAGTAACAGCAAAAAACATCCAGTGTAATCTATTTTAGCTAAAACATCAACATTCTTAGGCTTAGGACTACAACTGGTAGGTTCTGGAAAAGTCTAACTGTGGTCTTTTAACAACAACTTGACTCCCTGCTATGCTCTCTGCTACAGGCTCCTTCTTCTGCAGCAGTCAGTGGAAGAAAATGTGTAGCTATACCTCCAGTTCAGAAGTTCCTCATGTCAAACAAAATACCCTTACATAAAGACTGGTAGTATCTAGCACAAAAGACAGGTAAAAAAACCAGAGGCAGTAATATCTTATACACTACAACACAGTTTACCAGGCCTCATTTGTTATTTCTTAGGAAACCAAAAGTTTTTAAAGCAAGAGTGCCAAGAACACTACTCACTACTTTCCAAATGCTGTGAGAAGCTAAGCTTAATTACAAGCATGTGCTGACACCTAATTTGAAAGCACAACATATTCAGGAGAACACTTAAATGTAAAAAGATGTCTGTAGTGATATTTGTTTCATGTAAAGATGTTATTACCAAGGTATGACATCAAAATCCTTTTGGGATCTTTGAAGGTTGTCTCGAATTACCTCCCAGCCTAGTTCAATCCTTCTGCGCTTGCTTAGTACTGTTTCATCACTGGACTCTCTTTGTGAAACATCATATGACTGGGTAATTTCCAGAACTTTGGTATCCTCTGTAAAAACCTTTTGTAAAGAGAAATTAAAAAGTACACAAATTAAAAAAAAGTAGTATTTACAGGAAAACTGAAACATCAAACTAAACCAGTCCATTTTTCACTGCGTATAAAGCCTCTTAAGAGGCTACCAGAAGTATTATTTATTATTCTTTACTATAACAGAACCTCGGCTTATAGTCTAATAAGCAACACTAGTGAAACCTAGTATAATTTAGAAGTCCACACATTTCTAAACTGCACAAAAATTAGCAACTAAACACAACAGAACACAGACAAAAGGTACTAAGACTTCAGTAAATGATTTTGAGGAAATGCTAAAGCCATATTACTTTAAAAAGCAAAACATACAACACAGTAAATATATAGTCAACTTTATATTCAAATAAAAGTTACCTGATGACAAATATCAGCCATTAACTCAATCATATTTTCCTTTAAAGCAATATTACGTGAGCTTGAAGAATACTTTCTTCTACTACTGATGAGATTTATTTCATTCACCAGCAGATCATACAGGTTATGCAAGATACTCTGCCATTTTGTCGAGTCATATGCACCTGAATGCGCAAAAACAATTAAAAGATAACGTGTAACACCCACTTGATACAACACACAAACCTACCTAGACAGCACAAAATACAGCCGAAATCAGAGTAAAGCATACAAAGCTTAAACACAGGCCTGCAAAACAAGTCTTATAGTGGAGAATGAATGAAGTAAAAAGTGAAAAAAGTTAAGAGATAATTTACTCAGCGTATATAAGTAATGAGGGTAGGAACGAAGTTTCTAATAAACAATTCTTTATCTAACTGGAAAGACTACAATGATATGCAATGGATAAATTTGGACTAATTATAAACTCTTTGTCATTTGTAGACAAAGTAAAAAAAAAACCAAACAAAAAAACCAAACCTTTTTAAAAAAATGATGCTATAACTGAAATAGGCCATGACAGGCAAACACAATTACTGAGTCATGTTCTCTGATAAGTTTTACACAGTAGAGTCAGACTTAGACCATAGTAGTAATTTCTGGGTTTAAATAAACCTGGTACGATATGAATACATGTGGCACTCTAAACTCAGTCTAAACTATTATTTCCATTCCCCAAAGACTTCGTGTTTTGATTTAGTAATTAAAATCACCTTTTGATAAAAAAAAACAACCAATCAATGTCTTTAGGACTTCACACAATTAATATTCTCTTAGTGCATACAATTTGAAAACCTCATTTTCACTTTCACTCGATATTAACCTATAGCATAAAACTACTGACAAGTAATCATCACTCCCATTAATGTTTCCAAGCCTCAGTATCAAAATTCAGAAAGCTGGCAAAATAATTTGAACAATCACATACAGTGATAAAAAAAAACAAAACAGGGAGCTTTTTATTGTACCTTTTCCCTGAGTTTTTGCACCCTTTGGATGATGAATACGAACTTGGAGGCGAAATAACTCAATTACTGACTCCTTCAGAGAATCCTTTGGTCTATACTGAGTCCATATATAAAGCACTGTAGGCAAAATTTCTTCCCCTACTTTACAAATCCGTATGCGACAGTTGACAGCAAACTTATTGCAGAAGATATTCATTGCTCCAACAATATGATCCAGGCCTGCAGTATTCTTTTCCTGCCTGCAACATAAACCAAACACTCACACTTCCAGAAGAAATCATCTTATTTCTTTTCACAGGAATTGTCTGAATGTAAATACTAGCAAGTAACCATATTCAGAATATTATTTGCCTAATAAATGCAGAAGTTATTAATATTTTAAAGAATTTATTAAATTGGTGTTCAAAGACAGAACCAAATATGTCTAAAGAGGTATTACCTGCTATTACTCAAGTCTAATCCCAAATACTTAAAATGAGTTATTCTCTAAAAGTAAGTATTAGCAAACAAGAGGAGCACTTGCAACTTACCTTGCATACTGCATTGCTTTTGAAAAGAAGATAAACATATCAGAACTCAATCCATCAGTTTGGAAGCAGTACCCCCTCATAAGTGTGTGAATTATCCTAGCCACCAAGACTCTATTAATCTTCCCAGAAGGTCTGAGGTATAATTGGCCATACAGGATCAGCAACTCTGCAAATATGTTAAAAAAAGTATATATGACATAGTGTGTATATATGTTGTAACTATGCAAATATAAATAAACATATGTATTACAAAGGATTACATAAAAAACGCTTGAAGCAAAATATTGCATTAAATATACAGAAACCACCATTCTGAATTCAACCTCATGTCATTATTCACAGAAGTTAACTGGGGAAAAAATTAAAACAAGTGAAAGTGTCTACACTGGAAGTAGAGTTATATTCATTCTGAGCCGGGATGCAATCTGCTTTGTGTTGCACTGAGCAAAGTAGCTATAGCCACATGATCAAGTTTCACAACTACTTTCACAGTCAACTTCTACTCTACATTTACTGCTCAGCACAGTGGGCTCCACTTGTTGCAGAATACATAATAAAAGTACTCAGAAACAATTTACAGGCACACATACATTAACAAAGAATTTGGCATAGCAGGAACAGGTAAACACATCAAAAGAGTTGGTACTGAGGCTCCCCATATTTCCATTACATGCAGTTCAGCTAGTTCACTCCAACCCACAGACCAACACATCCATGCTTTGCACTCATTTACAAGTTTTCTGAAGGAAAGGCCCCTTCCTCAGATTTTTGCTTTCTTATGTCAAGGCCCGTTTAGGAATCATCACACTGTTCTTTCATCAGCCTTGTACAAATCACAGTAGCACATTACTGATCCAACCATCACCATCAGTTTAACACAACACATAGAAAAAAGCCTTGCTGCCACTTCATTTATCCCACCTGTAAGTGACATGATACTGTCCCTCAGTCCACCAATGGACAATATCCGCTGCAAAGAACCACAAAGGGAAGTAATACTGATTCAGTCCTATGACCTCAGTAGCTATTCTGGGACAACACTTTGAATGAATGGACATCCACCTCTCAGGCTTCCTTTTCTCTGAGGAAAAATATAGGTAGAATGATCTTTTGGGAATCCCAGCCACTAGGACTACTTTGTTCACAGTCAACCAGACATGAGCTCAGAGCAGCTGTATCATATAGTCCTTGGGATGCAGAATGATCAGTTACTGTACTTTTGCTCTGTAGAGTGACTATGACCTAGAAGAGCCTGACAACCCTCAACTCTACTGGTCAGCAGCTCATCAGTTTGGGGTAAGCTCTCCACAGACAGTCAGGATCAAGGCCTCTGAGGCACCCTCTCAGAATCTCTTCTTTTGAATACTCTGCATGGGTGACATCGATGGCATCACCCAGGGCCTTGAGCTCTGGATTCCTGTATTGTGGAAAAGTCAGCTTGGGACAACTATAAATTGCAATGCTACTGCTTCATTGCTGTGCAGGCCTTCGTAGACTTATGGACATCTTGGACTCCAGCAGGACCTATAATGCCAGCTTCACCAAGTCTTTTGTAACTCTGGCCTCAGATTCAATAGAGATACCAGCACCTTCTTTCCAAGCAGGCATAGGGGTCATTTGTAGAACACGGGTGACTCTCTGAAGCATGGGAATCGGGGACAGTTCATACCCCTATATTACTGGGTCACAGAGCCTTAACCTGGTGATAAGTGTCCAAGCCCGGTTTAACTGTGTCCCTTCTGCATAAAGGGTGGAAGTGGAATGTGCATCAGTGACCTCCCAACACCCTCAGAACAGTGGGCCCTACACAACTGCAAGTACACTGCAGCACAGGGTCACAACAGCCCACAGCCAATGCTCCCTGTCCCTGCAGGGGATTCTTATACTGGGACCTCCTCAGGTTGGGAAACCGCTCCTGCTCACACCTGCAGAGCACTTACTGGATGAACTCTTTCCACGTCTACTCTCCATGCTCTCTTGTGACCTCCCCTTGCCATTGCTGCAATGCTGTAAATCACATCAGCAGGAATCCAACAGCACCATTTGACACCAAGAAACTATTTCTTGCACAGGTCTTTTCACCTTACCTCTTTTAAGCACAAATCTTGCATTTAGTAAAATTCTAATTATCTCTTTGCTTTTGTTATACACCTCATGGGCATGGTGTTATACACCTCCCCATACTACAATGTCATCAATGTACTGTAAGCGTACTGGGGCACTGCCCTCTTCCAAAACCTTTTGTACAAGTCCATGACATATGACCTATGCTTCCATCCTTGTGGCAGAAGGTTCTAGGCATATTGTACTCCTCTCCAGGTAAAGGCAAACTGTGGTTTACACTCAGGAGCCAGGGAAATGGAAAAAAATGCATCAGCTGTGTCAATGGTCATATACTGGGTAGTGCTCTTTGCTTCGAGTTCCTACTGTAGTTCTAGTATACCTGGTACTACAGTGTTCAAGGGTGATGTTACCTCATTCAAATATCAATTACCTCTGATTAATATCCAATCCCTGTTGGATTTTTACATGAGCCTGATGGGATTGTCAAACAGTGAATGGGTTTGAGCAACTATCCCTCAACTTTCTAGTCCTTTGATAAGACCATGTAGAGGACTGAGTAAATCTCTGTTGTTCCAACACTGTTATCAGTGCACTGAGTTGCAACCAGCACCAATTGAGGTGAAGTCTGTTGCAGCCCTGACTCCTCCTCCTTTCTGAAAGAGTCAGACAGCTGAGCAAAGAGGTGTCCTCATTCATTACTACAGTGGCAATACCAAATGCTCACTGACGTCCTCACAGGTCCCTAAAATATCTATTTATTAAAAAGCCAATGCCCAAGATGCAAGAGGCACAGGGTCCCATTACCAATTCCCAGGGCTTCCAGTTTCCTTCAGTAAGACTACTGCATACAGCTTCCACTGGCCTCACGTGACTCCTTTGATGATGCAGCCAGTATATAACAATATGACAGCTCCTCATAATTTTTAAGAGTATGACTATCAACATTCAGAAGCTCAGAAATTCCAGCAGATAAAAGCACCTCATGAAGTCAGTATTTGCTTATCAAATCTGCTTTGGGGCAACAGCTGGAATCCATGTTCTTACTTTCAACTCCTGCACCAGATCACCAATTTTATAAATAGAAAACAGACTTCTCCATTGTACTCCAAGAATTATAAACAAGCATTAAGGTCGAATCACTAAAAAGGTTATGATAACCTTTACAAAGCTCATATATCCCTCCTCTAATAAATGCAACTTGTTTCATTTAATGGATTTAAGTCTGACTTCCTCTAGATTTATGGCCTTCAGTCCTGTCTCACTTCAGTAATTAAATTCCGCTATGCCCCATATGATCTAACGTCAAAATTTCTTCTGTCACACTTCCAGCTTCTGTCCATACACAAACAGACTCAGCTAACTTCCACGTTTCCTAAACTACGTAACTACCACACAGCAGCTCCCATAGACTCCTCAAGCAACCCGTATGTACCTTTCCAGTGACACTCAGCCTTAGTTTCCCTTCTCTGCCTTCTTCACTATCGGTCTTCAAAATCCTGGCTTTTTGTCCCATTCGCTACCCACCTACCCTCAGTTCCACCTGAGTACCCAGCTCTTCTTCAGATGCCTTTCCTGCTTATTGCTCTGAATTCCAGGTTCCAGCCTCCCTATCAGGTCAGTCCCTGCCTTCACATTCTGCTCCAACCTGCAGGCTGACAGCCCTTTGTCTTCTACCCCCCTCACTGGCTTCTAGTCTCAGGCAGCTTTCCTATACAGTTCCAGCTTCCCCTTCAATCTTCAACTTCCAGTTCTATCTCCATGGCCAAATAGTACCAAGTTCTTTAACTTCTGAGATCTCACCCTCAGGCTAATTACCCAACCACACCTCCCATCCTGAGTGGTTCCATTTTAGTCACTCTGCTTTGCCAGCCTTCGGCAGGTTTTTTTTGCCTCCCCTTTCACTCCCAGTATCACCAGACCCCTCTTCTGAGTTCCTTGCAAGTTTATTTCCATTCTGTAGTTAAAAAACTCTATTCAAGCTACAGAGTATTTTCTCATAAAATGCTTTTCAAAAATGGAAACTCTGACTTCAGAGCACTACACTATGCAAATAAAGATAGTATTTCTACACTTTCTCCAGGATTGCACATACAACATTCAACAAACTAGACTATAAAACTTCTAATACCATTTTTTTTTCCAAATTACTGTTCTATTACATCAACAAATGAAAACAGATGAGTTGAGAGCTTAGTACACGTCAGATGATTCAAGATACATAAACATTCTTCTCCATGCTAAATAAGTCTTGGAGTCAAATCCAATCCTCTGAAAAGTGAAAAATTATGTTTGCATTTCCACTCAGTTCAGGTTGCAGGCTCTTCATTACCCAACTTTTTAAACTGTTTTTATCTATTTAAATCTTAAGCTTTCTAGTTTTTTCTTTATATGCAATATATGCATATAACAACAGTGACTCAATGGGTTTTTAGGACCTTCATAAGCCAACAAAACTCAGATAATAAAATTTAATAGTAATACATTAACTATATCAAAACTATACCAGCCAATACCTAATAACTTGCAAACAACTGCACACCAACACCAGTTTTACTGAGGCTATTTCCAGCATACACATTCCATGGATTTGTTATACATGTTAAGCCCTGTGGAGACCACGCATACATAACCTGATTGTATAGAAGTACATATGTTTCAGCAAGCAATAGACAAACAGTATACAGAAAGAAAAAAATCAATTCCTAATCTTTGTCGCTTTGTGTATTTCAACTGTAAGCCTTCAAGGCTGATACTATTTTACTCCATGTTTTATGTAGTACCTCACACACAACAGCGCATCAAACAACTTAAAATGCACCTGAACATGCTTCTATACTAGGAAAAGACATTTGTAAGTAGGCTTAAAAATGTTACCTGACCACTGCTGCTGGGATATCTCACACCAATATTTCCTTACTGAGAGGATATCTTTCAGGAGTATACTACTACAGTCAGATCCGTAAGCAGCACAACTTGTTGGATCTCTTATAATTTCCAGGACATAAATCAGAAGTTCCTGACATTTCAGTCTGGGTCCTCCTACACGAAGAAACAATGTGTGACTGTAATTAACCCAAAGTGTGCCAAATAAATCTGGAATTAATTGTTTTTAAATGTTTACTTAAAAAGAAAAAAATCCCTACAGTTCAGAAACAGTTCTGTTAGGAATGATCTTCTTAAACAAACTGTTTCTAAGAAAATAAATTACGAGAGGATACCTCAGTTATATATAAATTGAATAATTAGAAAAAGGCACTGTGAACATCAACAAGGACAGAGAAGGACCACAAAAGACTGATTCACATGAAGATACTTAAACTGTAAGTACGTGGAATTGAGCAAGATGAACTCTACCCTGGTAACTTACTTCAGACTAAAAATGCAAAGTTGAACACAAAGCACCAAAACGAAACAGTAATTCTATATGAACATATATTACTGACTTCTATTAGCACATCTGATGAAATATTTGACCAAACTTCCAACTTCTTGCATCTTTTTCTGTCTGGTAGTTTGGGTCGAAGCAGACGCATTTGGTTTTGTCAGTTGCAGGTTTTTCATTTCTTTCTGGAAATATTTCTGCAAGACACTTCAAAAATAAAAGAGAGATTAATCAAGGATCTGCACATTTATGACTGAAGTAAAATAGGTAAATGTTGTTTTAGCCTAGAATGTCAGTGCTTGTTCTTCTCACAATTCTAACTATCGAAGACTAAAAACAACTGAAATATATTACAGTCCAAGCATGATGGAAATAATCTATAAAAGGAGCTGTAAGTTTTAAAGATAATCCAGAAGCAACTTGAATAGGAACCAAACTTTCCTTTAAACTTTGCATAATGCTAAATATAAAATTTATAATTAGAAAAAAGCAATGCTAAGTCGTTTTATTTATGCTGCAACATTATACAACAAAATAATAAGAAGTACTCTTCATTGTTTCTATTGGGGAAAACCTTCAAGTCCTATTTCTCCACCATTTAAAATTAACATATAGATTGGATTTTCAATCTAAGAATAGATTAAACTTCACTGGCTTTGTCACTGGCAATTACTGTAGATTTTCTGGCCTACTACTTGTGTTCAGTTTAGAGTCTCTATTTTTGTATTCCTCCTATGTATTTCTAATATATTATTGGCCATCTCAAAAGCAACATATAAAAATTTATCAAACACTTGTTAAGATATTTTTGGCACAGCTATGAAACAAGAACTATTCCAATGCTGTCCAATTAAAAACATAATGGAAAGCTGACCAGACACCAGCCTATGAAAACTAATACTTCAGATGCACTTTTAACATGAAATTTAACACTGGTCCCAGCTGCTCTAAGAACTTATCATACTCGTGCTCGGTCCAATCTCGTAGTACACGTGAAGCAGATTATATCAAAGATGGGCCTCTACAAACCTCAGCACAACTTCTTTTAATTCACAAGCCATGGTCTTTCTATTGTGTCCTGAAGAACTCAGTAACACAAAAAATTCTAATGAGCTATCTACAATCTACATATGAATGTCATATACGTTGAAAATCAGATGCAGAGGATAATTTTCAATAAAAGAAAGTAACTATTATTTTTGCAAGGAAAAACGACCACCCAATTAATGATCAGTTTCCTAGCAGTTCAGTTTTCTGTATAAGTGTTGCATTTTAGGCTATTTCAAATTTACTTCCTTTAGATTTCAAAATTACGTCCTAATTAACATTAGTCATTTCTTGTTTGCAAGCTGACAAGAAGTCTAAATCAATCTGCAGAAAGATAAACATTCAAATAGGCCCAATAAACAGAAGAATGATGTTCCATGTAAGAAAATTGCGACCATTCACAAAGGAAGAAAAGGAAACTACCTAAATACAGCATCCCAGTTGAGTTGCTTTCCTTGTTTAGAATCAGAATTCCGGTCCAGCTGGAGAACTGTTTCAGAATCACGGAGAAGCCGCTTGAAATTTTCAATTTCTTTCTGAAAATGTATTTCAAGAAAAAGAATTATTTATGATTTCCTTCTTTGCTAATTGAGGCACACACACCAAAAGAAAACTTGTTACCCTTCGCTCCACAGCTTTCTCATTTTCAAGGCGACGACAACAAATGAGCAGATCATGTAATGCAAGACTCATGGTTCAGTTTAACAGAAGACTCATTTGCATCTGCAAACAGAAGAAAAGGATAAAACAGTCAGAGCCAAGTCAACCAGTAAAAAAATTGGGAATGCAATATATTGAAAATCCAGTATCAAACACAACTACAGCGTTATTTCACTGAAAAGCTCATTTGTGTCTCGGTTAGTCTTATTGGTCACAAGACTGAAGCGAAGTCTCACATCAAGAACATAAACTATTCCCACAGGCAACAGTTGTAAAGATTAACAGCAGAGATCCCCCTCACGTGACTCTGACTGCCTCCCTTTTTATGAGTGATAACACAATAGAGTTGGTCAGACAACGTGGAGCAAAACTTTAATAAGATTAAAACGACACAGAACTGAATACATTCAGGCAAACAGCACTAACTTTCAGCAGCTAGCTATTATCAGTAGCTGTCTTAACCTGATGCTGCCAGGAGAAGGTAGCACTTTGAAAACTCTCTTCGTCTCTCATACCCTACATTTTCAAAGGTATGGACTATCATATTGACAAATCCCTCTGGACTCAACATCCCAAAGGATGCTCAAGTATCAATCGTAAGTGGAAACAACATTTTCCTTCTCTGATCACTTAAAATTATGCCTCATCTCCTTCAACAGAGGTTGGAATTAGCTAGACCTTGCATTTTAGTTACGCTGATGCCTGTCATGACAATGACATTGTATACAACTTCCATGATTCTCTTTTTATGCCTTTAAAGCAGACCCAAGAGAAACTTTGTCTGAAAAAGACAGGTAAGACAAGTTGGAAATAACTCCAAGCATATGCTGCTGAGGCTGCAATAAGCAACTGAGAATGGGTGTTCATGATGCACAGCACTAAATCTTGAGCACTTAAGTGAGAATATAAAAATATCCACTTGGACAAGGAAAACTTTAAGTATCTACTGTCTTAGAGTGTATTTATTTCCTTTGGCTTCAATCAAGATCTGGCTGGGACTAAGTATGATCAGAGATATGGTGACCGATAGGTGTGTATGAAAAGCATGAAGGCTGGCTGTACTGTACAATGGAACTAATTTAAACGATGTAGCGTTCCTTTACTAACTTACTGCTTTTGCTGAAAAGGAACCAAAAGGAAAAAGTAACTTTTTAAACACTAATGGCTTCTAAAATGCTGATGGGCTGAAAAATGGTTGACCGAGAACTGTGGCAACACGGGTTGTATGTTGCAAGGACTGGGAATCCAAGGGGAAGAAGTCACTCCTCTCGTTTGTACTTAATGGTATTTCAACAGCCATAATAACAACAGTGAAAAGTTTCTCAGATGGCATCCATCTACTATTTCTCTTACTTGTTACATAGTTCTCCAACTGTCACAGTATGACCACGTTCATCCCCTACAAAAATTACACCGGGCAAGGAAGGAACTCGCCACAAAAAGAAAAAAAAAACAAACCCAAAATCACGGAGAGGTGTTTACTAAGCAGCTGCAGAGGTGCTCAGGCAGAGGCGTACAAGGTAATTACAAGTAAAGGGCGCCATCCAGCCGCTCCTAGACGACAAGCTCTGGCTCTCCGATACCCCCGCGAGGCCGCCCCACACCACGCGGGAAGCCCGCCGGGGACCTGCAGCCGGAGCCGCCGCCGCCCCCCCACCTCCGCAACAGCTGCACGCCCGCCCCGCCGAGCCCGGGCCCGGGCCCCTCACCTCAGCCGCCGCCGGGCGGCGGGGCTAAGGGCCGGGCTCACCACCCCCCCGCCAGCACTCGAGCCCGGGGAAGGGGAAGGCCGAGCAGCCCCCTCAGGGCCACGGAGCCTCGGGCGCGGGGAGAGGCCGCGTCGCCACCGCGGCCTGGTGCGGGTCGGAAGGGGAGGACAGCAGCGGGCTCACCTCCGAGCGGCGTGGCGGAGCAGCGGGAGCCGGCCGGGGAGAACGGCCACCCGCGGCTGCGGTGCGCGCCCGCCCCTCCCCCGGCAGCGTGGAGCCGAGCGGGGCCCGCGTGCGACGGCAGCGGCGGCTGCGGGCAGACCTGGAAGCGGATGCGTGGCGGAGGCGGGTTCCGGCGGAAGGGGCCGGGCGCGGCGCTGGCTGGCGGAGTTTCCGCGCCTTCGTCTCGGTGGCGGAGCGGACGCGCTGCACCTCCAGGAGCTGCGTTCTGCCGCCTCCTCCCCCCCTTCCCTCCCCTCCCCCCCCCCCCGGTTGCCCTCTCCCCCACCGTTCCCCTCGCCGCCTCGGGCCATGCTGCTGCCGTCCGACGTGGCCCGGCTGGTGCTGGGTGAGTGAGCCAGTCAGGGCGGGGCGGGGTCGCCGCTCGCCCCTGAGGTGCGGCGGGGACTCCCGGGCCGGGGGGCCGGCGGCCGCCGCCGCGCCAGGGGGTCTCTGCTGGGGATTGACAGCCGCCGGTCAGCGCCCGCGGCGCGGCAGGAGAATGAAGCGGCTGCGCCCTTGACCCTCGACCGCGTCGCGCTCGTCCCCCCCCCCAGGCTGGGGTTTGTCGCTGCCGCGAAGCCCCGGGCCCGGCGGTCTCCGGGCTGTCCCCCCCGCCCGCCTCCGGCCCGGTCTCTAGCGGGAGACTAGCGCAGCTCGGCCTTGAGGGACGTGGGGGCCTCTGGAGCCGCCGCGGGCGCAGGGGAGCCCGCCAGGCCGTGCGGGCCGGGCTGTGCTGCTCCCCGGCCGTGTCTGGAACTCGGGTTCTCCACGAGTTTAAGAAAACGTGGTGGTCTGTGGTGTCCACCTCCAGACAGACGCCTGGCAAGTGGGATTTAGGAAAGTATCCGGTCACAGGAGGAGCACAAGGGTTATCCAGAATACCAGAGGAGGCTAGGTTAAGGCTCAGCTGGTTTTTCTTTCCCTCCCTGGTTCTGTCACCTGTGAGGCTGCATTGAGAGTTCAGGTTTGCTCAGTGTCTGTGGACAGCACAGCGTAAAGTGCGTTCAGGACATCGGTGACAGACGGTGAATGTTTTAAATGACTTTGTGCTTTGGATTGCTTGGATACTGCCAAAGATAAGAACAAATAGATGGTAATCAAAAATATGACCCACATATTTAAGTCGCACACATAAGCACCTGTTGGCACAGGCTGCCAAGATGTCCCAGCAGCTTGCATTGTGAGATTCAGTTTTCAGTTGTCTGCAATTTCTCTGAATCCAAAGACATTAAGGCTGAATCTTTTCTTCAGTGTTCTTCCGGCACAACGTATTTTTAAATACTATCTGAAATGTTTCTTGCTACTGTCTTGACAAACAAGGCTATTAAGAGATGCAATGTTTTTCTTATCGTGAAGTAATAGAGGACTTTTAGAAACTCCATGCATTGTAAAAGAAGATTTAAAATCACACAAAGGAGATCTCTCACTGTGCTTTTCTATAAAAGATTGGTTAAGTTACAAGTTTCTGGGTAGAAAGCTTATCTCACATGCTTACCACAGACTTGCAGACATAGTATACAATCTTGGCAACGTCACATGTACTAAGGATGATCCATCCTATCTTGTGTCTGTTGTGGCATGGTGCATGCATCATGTCTAGAAAACTTCTGAGCAACCTAAGGTTGTAGAACAGGATATTCCTTGTAGCTATTTCTGTCTTGTAATAGGGATTCCTCTTCCAAGAGGCATCTCTGAATTTGGGCGGATAAACAGGCTTTTTTTTTTTTTAAATCTCTGCCCCCTCCCCAGTAAGTCTTTCTGGTGCTGTGAAGATTGATGAATACTGGTTTAAGAAACAAAACTAAAATTATGAGATGAGCTCACCCATAGAAGAATACATAAGAAAATTTATCTTTTCCTAATTAGTGTAAGAGTGAATGTGTACTATGAGTTAGACATGTGTCTTTACATTTCTTAAGATAGAACGAAATATTTAATCATTCCTAGTTCAGAAGGTACTGTACCTTTTGTGCCTTTAATTTGGTTTTGGTGACGTTAGAGATTGTGTACTGTTACGTCGTTATACAGTGTATGCACAAGCAGTTCAGTTGCACAGATTTTAATTCTGGCATTTTTAAACTTTGGAATGCCTTATTTTGCAGGAAATTGGTGTATGTGCCAAATGTGCCTGTATGCAAGCATTTGTTCATCCCTTGCAATACTGTAGTAGTAGGTTCAAGAAAGAAAAATTGGAACTTTTAATGTAAATGTCCAGATGAGTTTGATTGTAAGAACAGCCTTACCAGCACAGATAAAAGTTCCGCCTGCCTAATACCCCATCTTCCATCCTGGCCAACAGTGGATGGTGTAATGGATGGGAATAAGACTGGCATATAATTGTGTTTCCCCAAAATACACTTTCAGCTTCTACCAAATTGTGGCTTGAGATATTAATAGAAAAATGTATTTGAAAAATTAAACAGGACAGCCCTTTCCACAGGTACCACTAATGTTTTCTGTCAGACAGGCCAGCTCATACATTGTGATTAAGCTCACGGTGGTTATTCCCAAACTGTGTTTAACTTTCAAGTTTGCTCATTTGTTGAAGACCTGAACAAGGGCTTGTGTGTCTGCAATATGATCGTTTTTTTCCAGCTATGCTCGGATCCGCTGCAAGATATTTGTCTTCATGCAAACTTAAAGGCTGCATTTTTCTATAGGCATTCCTGAACTGAGGTGGACCATTTTGGGGGTCCATTGAAATAGATATGCTAATGTATATATATCCTGCATTGTATAATTAGGCACATATTTTATCCTTTCTTTAAAACATTGCATGTTCAGTTCTGCTACAAGCAAGAAAGAGACATTTTCTTTTGTGGTTCTTTGTTCTAGATTCCTTCATTCAGATTGGTCTATTTCTATCTTTTAATGTTTAGAGTGTTTGAAGATTAAAGCAGGTCTTAAAAAGTTGGAGTGTTTGTTGAGGAATGGAATTTTGGAGAAGTAAACTTTTTCAGTTTATTTCCTGTTAATGTAACTACTGAGTCTTGGGGTGTGTACAGGGCACAAGTTGCAGCTAATACATCTATTGAAATGAAAATTACAGTAAGTGGGGGGAGAAAACTTCTTCCTGTTACTAATGTTGTACAATGCCTATTTTTTTAATAAATATTATACACTGTTGTAATAGCTGCACAGGTTTTACCTGTTTTGAAAAAGGAGGACGAGTGGAGAGTTACTGTTGTGTAGCAGTGCATTTTATTAACAAAGTATTGTAGAATTCCATTTAATTATCAAACTGGGCTGTTCAGCTCATATGAGAGTTAGTCAGCCTCATGAGCCAAGAACTTTTATTTTCTTGTCTGTACAGTACTGTCTGTACTAAAGATCAATCAGAAATTGTTCATATTGCCTTACTTCCAGTCTTGAATAGTTTGTAAATACAGTCTAATATCAGTAATATTTTGTGCTCTTTCTGGTTTTAACTGTTAAAGAAATATTTTGCAAGATACATGTTCTTTCAAAATAACTTCACTTTCCTTGTCTAATATACAAATCTTTACCTGATTATTTCAACACTGTCTGCAGCTGGTTATGTTAATGCTTTGATACCTATTGAGCAGAAATAATGAATGAAATAGCAAAATTTTCCATCTGATTTGTTGCAGGGTATTTACAACAGGAAAAACTTCTAGCTACCTGCCGTGAATTTATTTTGGAAAGCTCAGATTTGAAAGAATATGCAGAGCATTGTACAGAGGATGGATTTATTCCAGCCTGCTTGCTGGTGAGTTTGTATTTGCAAAGCAGAATGTTAAATTGTCTTGCATCCATGGAAAAGAAAATTGAGATTTCTCACTGTAACAATTACTTCTCAAATGCTGCTTAAAATGTTAGTTAGATCATCGCCTCTGGGTTTTTTGGGATTTTTTTGCATCCCGCAATATTAGCAGTTATTTGGTTTCTAGTATTTAATCTTACTAAGAAACATTTAAGCATAAAATATGCAAATTGGTTTCAGCATATTACGTTTAGTCTGCGTTATAGCTTTGAGACTGATTTGTGCAAGGGTGTTGCAAGGGTTTTATTGATTTCAGGGCTGCTCTTGGAATTTTTTGGAGATCGCTTTCCTATGCTAGGCATGGCAGCCAGCAATGTTCCATTTCAAGTACATATTAAATATTTAAGTAAGGTACCTCAGCTTTATCTAAGGCTACCAAATTTTGTTGACAAAAACTGTGTTTCAGCTCAGCTTCCTCTTTGATCAGTATCATCTGCTTTGTCCCAGGTGAAATGTGGAAATTTGGGTGTGCATAAATACAGTGCGTAGCTACGTATGTAGATAAGTGCATATAGCTACAGGGTAATTAGATACGTTGCATTTTTAACATATACAAAATGGGATTTTTAATGTAGTATGCAAATTACAGGGTTTAGATATTGCCATGTATCAACCTCTTAACATTTATATGTGCATCTTCTTCCTGTTTTCAATTTCATTCTTCTAATATATCAGTTAATTATATGGGATTTTGTCCACAGTATTCAAAATTTGTGTAGATCTTTTCTGAGATCTGAGGTCTTGATGCACCTATTCAAAACAGACCATTGAACTTACTTCATTTACAAGTGTTTAGTCATTTGTACTTTGGGGATAGAGTATCGAGAACCAAGCTATGGCCAGCAAAAATTAGGAAACCCAAATGTAAATAGATTATCCAGATTTTTAAAGCTTTTAATTATTTTCCTTTTCTCAGTAGAAACATTTTTCCTGTTTTTCATAGAAAAGTGATAATATGATAGTGTGTAAGAAAAAATTCTCACTGCAGCTCAAAATACCTGCAATAAACGGCTGTATTAGTCATACCCGGTAGAGTTCCCACTAGCAAACAAGACAAGAAGGTACAACAAATGATAGTGGTAACCTTAAAATCTTAATTGTCTTTATTTCACTTAAAATAACAGAACAAGTAAATATGAAAGTTAATTCTGTGTGACTGTTAAGAATTTTACTTTAGACAGATTCTCTTCACGTTTGCGCCTAAACACAAGTTGCGTTCCAGGAAGATACATACTCATTACTCTGTTACAGCTGTTCATCATCTTATTTTTGTGTTTTTATTCTGTAGTAACAATGAAGAGCAGAGGTCATGCAGCTCTAACTGCTGTACTGGTGTTGTGCAATGAGATCAAGCACTTCAGATTTTGTATGATGGCGTTTTGTTCCATAGATTGCTCTCTACCTAGTTTGAGTCAACTTGGCACCAGCAGCATAAAGTACAGTTCCTTGTGTTGAGGGTCAGCATGGTGTGGTGTTCTAAAGAACTGCTTAAATATAATGTGATACAGCAGATAAAGTATAAGTTATTAGTGAAGATTCTAAGATCAGTATTTTTTTTCCAGTCCCTGTGTGGAAAAAACTTGACAACTATTCTTAATGAATACGTAGCCATGAAAACAAAAGGTAAGCCTTCAGAATGAGATTCTACTGTATTTTTCTTACTTATCTGTTGTGAACTCCTTGAGGAAGAGGTAATATCTCCACCTATATATGGACTTAGAGCAATCCCCCATCTATGCTAGAAGTTGAAGGTTTCCATATTATGCAGACAATGGCCAATTAGATCAGCATCTTGTGAGCAGAATTAATTTATTATCTTAGTTTGGATTTGCCAGCATATATTTTCACTTCAAAGTTGAGCAGAACTTCTAATGTAATAAAGCACAAAGATATAATGAAGTGTGCAAAATGTATGGGTTTATGCTTACAAAATTATACTGTTCATTGTTTGTAGTATAAATAGGAGGGGGAAGTGCTGATCTCGTCTCTCTGGTGACTGGCGATAGGACACGCGGAAATGGAATGAAGCTGCGTCAGGGGAGGTTCAGACTGGACATTAGGAAAAGGTTCTTCACTGAGAGGGCAGTTGGTCACAGGAACAGGCTCCCCAGGGAAGTGGTCACGGCACCAAGCCTGTCAGAGTTCATGGAGCATCTGGATGATGCTTTTAGTCATATTGTTTAGTTTTAGGTAGTCCAGTGAGGAGCAGGGAGTTGGACTCAATTATCCTTATGGATCCCTTCCAACTTGAGATATTCTATGATTCTATGAAATAACCAGGAAGAGTCCTATGGTGTGAAATGTTTCTTGTATTGTTTTTAAAACTAATTAAAATCATTTCAGAATAACAATATTTTGTATGAATATTAGAGACAGAGTTAGAGCATTTCCTGTTTTTAAAAGCAGTTATTGAGCTTCTGAACGTTGCCAAGTCTTACAATTTTTTGATGCATGTTGTATGATCGGATTTTAGTGGTGCTTGGTTCTAAGACTTGCAATTTAAGACACGTTATGTTTGGAATATTTCTGAATGTTTTTTTCCTTTCACACTAGGTTTAATAGAAATGCTAACTAAGACACAAACATACTTTCTTCAAAATACTTTGTACTTGGCACCTTGAAAAACTTTATAAATTGATCTGCTTACATCTTTCCATTTATACTTTAATGTTCTTCTGTGCTTCAAAAATACCAAGTGTTTTTACCAGTTTGGCTGACATCTTAAAATAAACCATTACTTTTAAAGGCCTGTCTGCCAGGTTACAATTTTCAAAAGCACACGTGTGACTTGGGAATCTGAATACCATTTCCAAAAGTGAGTTAGGTTAGGTTAGCATCTGTTTGCCCATGAGTCAACACTATGTGCAGATTCCATTGAGAATTATCGTGAATATCTTTGCCTCAGTTTCATTTAGGCTTCTAAAACTGAGAACTGTATCCATGATGAATGTGTGTTCATATCAATGATAGCTCTTAAATTAGGAGTTAGGGCTCTCTAATTAACAGAATATGAAAAAGGCGACTAGACACCTAAAGTTAGATGATGTCTGAAACACGTCATAGTAATTGTTTTGCTTGCAATTTTACTTTTTCTCAGCATGTGTGTGTTTGAGGCATCTAAAATGTGTTTTGTTTTGGTTTTTTAATGGTTTATTTTAGAAACAACAAATGAAGTTCCAGCAATGATGTCATCTCTGTGGAAAAAATTAGACTATACACTTTCTCAGATCAGGTAATGTAGTTTTGAAATTGTGATGGGCTGACCCTGGCTGGATGCTAGGTGCCCACCAAAGCTGCTCTATCACTCCCCTCCTCAGCTGGACAGGGGAGAGAAAATAGAACGAAGGGTTTGTGGGTCGACATGAAGACAGGGAGAGATCGCTTGCTAATTACCATCACGGGCAAACCAGACTCGACTTGGGGAAAATTAATTTAATTTATTACCAATCAAATCAGAGTAGGGTAATGAGAAATAAAACCAAATCTTAAAACACCTTCCCGCCCACTCCTCCCTTCTTCCCAGGCACAACTTCATTCCTGATTTTCTCTACCTCCTTACCCTGAGCAGTGGAGGGGGATGGGGAATGGGGGTTGGGGTCAGTTCATCACAGGTTGTCTCTGCCGCTCCTTCTTCCTCAGGGGAAGGACTCCTCACTTTTCCCCTGCTCCAGCGTGGGCTGCTCTCTCAGTGGGTCCACAGGTCCTGCCAGGAGCCTGCTCCAGTGTGGGCTTCCCATGGGGTCCCAGCCTCCTTCAGGCACCCACCTGCTCTGGTGTGGGGTCCTCCACGGGCTGCAGGTGGGTGTCTGCTCCACCGTGGACCTCCCTGGGCTGCAGGGGGACAGCCTGCCTCACCATGGTCTTCCCCACGGGCTGCAGGGGAATCTCTGCTCCGGCGCCTCGAGCACCTTGTTAAAGAATTTTCAGTCACGGGTTTCTCTAGGTTTGCTTTATTAACAACTCAGAGTTGGGCCACCACCACAGTGAATGGCAACCTTCCAAAAATTTCTCAGTCTTATATACCTTTTTACCACCCATTATCGCAGTCTGAAGTCTTTGTAGTTTCCCAGCTGATCTTGGTTCCCATGTCGTTATCATTCGTCATCATCTTATCTCATCCATTGTTCTTTTGTTCCATCCGGTCATCATCCTGTGGGTTTCGAAGTCCGTCTTGGGTCAGTTGTCTTGTCATCCCCTTTACTTTGAAGTCTCGTACCTACACAATTCTGAAAAAACCTCTCTGGTTGTTCCATTAACTATTTCACATTTATCTTTGTAAGTTCTACATATTTTAATCACTCCCCAGCTACGCACCTGTATCTTGCTGATTTTTCATCTTTTGTTTGATCTGTCTCTACTGATTAGCTTGACTGGGTTTTAATCTAGTCCTGGATTGGGGCTATGCAGGGGACAGGCTGAGAACGC
The DNA here is from genome assembly GCF_947461875.1 of Haliaeetus albicilla. NCBI lineage: Eukaryota > Metazoa > Chordata > Aves > Accipitriformes > Accipitridae > Haliaeetus > Haliaeetus albicilla. The sequence goes on from NC_091502.1 coordinate 10,170,259, forward strand.
TGTTCATGGCCTGTTGCGCAGCTCTGTTGCCATTAATAACCTTAACCCATTCTATATTAATTTCTAACAGTCTTATAGTCCTAAATTTTCTAAAATCTTCTACACCCCTCCTTCCCCTCCTTCTTCACTGACCTTGGCATCTACAGGGTTGTTTCTCTTACATGTTCTCACTCTTCTCTCCGGCTGCTGTTTCTGTGCCTGCTGCAACTTTTTTTCCCTTCTTAAATATGTTATCACAGAGGCGCTACCACTATCGCTGATGGGCTCGGCCTTTGCCAGCAGCGGGTCTGTCTCAGAGCCGGCTGCATTGGCTCTATCGGACATAGGGGAAGCTTCTAGCAGCTTCTCACCCCTGTAGCACCCTGCTACCAAAACCTTGCCATGCATACCCAATACAGAAATCAAGAAAGTAAAATGTCACTCTAAGAGTGAGTCCCTGTATTGATCAACTCCCTTTACCATTGTATGAGAATGGTTTTGCTCTCTATTACCTCTGACAGATGGTGAAAAAGATAGGTATGTGGGAGTTGATAGTTGAGTAGACATTTCAAGATTTTAAGGCAGGACTAGCAGATAAGGAGGGCATTGGTGTGAGTATGTGGCCTTCCTGTAATAAAACAATATACTATGACTCATTTAGAATCTGATACCATTGTAGTTACTTGATCTAAAATATAACAGTAAGCTTCATTTGAAGGATCTGTGACCATTGTTTGAAAGAATAAAAATAACAATCAGTAGATTGAAGCTTTCTGAAGTAATGCATGGCTGGGACCAGACTGACATTAACCATATGATAGATACTGTTGCACTGTGTAGCTGTTTCCATTGTGCTGCTTTTATTTATGCCAGCTGGTTTATTTTTTAGGAGCATGCAGAATTCAACAGGATTTTCTGCTAATCAAAGGAGTAAGTAACTGAGCCAATTCCATGGGATCAATGGCAAAAAAATGGGGGAATGCTGCAGCAATCAGTAACGCATCCTTACTCTTAAAACGTTGTCAGATCTCTTCTGTAGTGTTTTTTTCAGCATGTGTGTTGTCTTCAGTGCAGTCTGTGGATTACTGTAACGATCAAGAAAAGAAACTAAGAAAAGCTGAGCTTTTTGCAAGGGGCTTAAATTCTCTGTATAGCATTTTCTTCTCTTCTGAAAACTTTTTAGAAGTTTACATGGTTAAAAGGTTTAAAAACTACTGCTTCAGTCTTGAAGCTGTTAATTTGTGGTTCATAGAGGAACTGAAAACATAACCAGTCTAATCATGATGCAGTTTCATTTCTGTAGAAGGGGAATATAAAAATGTATTACAGTCTTGGAACAGTTATTATTGTGCATACAAACATATATCTAAGCAAAATATGACAAGATACTTGTTCTATCTAGAATTTTCTTTTATTACAAAAACTGCCAACTGAACTTTCAAAAAAGAAAAGTTATTTTACTTAAAAATATTTCCTTCCCTCTGTAGTATTTCTACTGAGTAACCTGTGAGAGAAAAGAGAATGTGAAATATAGGTAGCGATTGTTCTTGGATCTGAGATTCACTGGATTGGGTGGTGTTCTGTTGTTTAAATTTGTCAGATTTAGTCTGATAAATAAATGCAAACTTACATTGGTTTAGCTATTTCAGTTAAGGTCATTTATGCAAGTGGTATATTATGTAATGAAATATCATTTTGGTATGATTTATTCCTGTAAATATTTAAGCAGTGATATAAACACGGTTACAATGTCTATGTAAGTTGGCTGTACTTCTTGAATTATTTTGGCTCAAACAGAAGACAAAGATGGGTGTTGCTTACTTTTTGAGTTTTGTGAATTAGTTGTCAAAGCACAAAAAATTTTCAATGGAGCATCCTTAATTAGGTCTTGGAAAATCAGCAACCTTTTTAAATTCCTTTATCATACATTTTCATCTTGTCTTTGTTATCTCCAGCACGTACAAGAAGTGGAATTGTAGAAATGAAAAGACAGAGAATGCTTCAGCAATCAGCTCCTGCAAACTCAGGATTGTTGTCAGTAGCCCATCAGTCAGGGCCACAGAATTCCTCTTCTGTTGTATCTCCTCAAGTTATTCACAGGCCAACAATAAATCAAAGCATGTCACAGGCAAGACTGAATACGTTGTTTGTGCACCAGTCACAAACCCAGGAAAACAAGATCAGCAGTAAGTTGCCCACTTTTTTAAACCCTTTTTTTCTGTGAAAAATCTATGGATATAGATGAAAGTTTTCTAAAATCAGGGCTAATGATCTTCCACCAAAAAATTTTCAGAAAAATCATACTTTGGTCCCCTAGCTCTCCAAACTGGTTCAGGTGATTAAAATGAGTGCCCAAAAGAGAAATGGCTCTCGCATACTTGCTTGCTAATGTAAGTTCAGACATCAGAAGTGCATTAATTTGTCATTATTCTATCCTGTGTTCTCACCCTTACCCAAAACACTTGTTTTAGCAGATAGGGATGATCCACATCAAATGGATGTTTTTCTCAGGATATATTTAAAAGGAATGGTTCTCATTTTTATGATAATACCAAATTATTTTGTATGAATTCCCCAGAATTGATTGGAACATAGTAAGTAATGTGTAGATTTCTGTAGTGCTTCAACAATGTCACTGGAAAAGGTACTGGCATCATGATCTTTTTTTTTCCTTTATAAAGCAGGAGATTTCATACACATTCAAGTTCCAGCATCACAAGAACGAAAGCTTCATTCAAACTTGCTTTCTCCAGGGAGACGGAAAAGGTAAACATGGGGCGGGGTGGTGGTGGCGTGGTGTGGGATTTTTTAAGATCATTTAGAGATTATGTGGTGTTCTAACCTCTAGTGTAAATTTTCTTAGATGGTGGAGTGTTTCACATTTAAGATCCACTGAGAGTGGCTGGTGTATGATGTTTCACAAAGGAAAGAAAAGTCAAAGAACTTAACATTAGACTGATAGGAGGCTACTTGTACTTCTTTATTGCATATAGCCGGTCTTTGCATTATCCCAGTATTAGACATAGGCAAATAATATTGGAGCCTGAGATTTAGTATTCCTTCCAAAATATCCTTATCAATTCTAAAAATTCTCAATATTGATATAAATGTGCATTTTATCTGTTTTTAACTTAGAAAAACTATTTCTAAATTTTGTCAGGAAAAAATTTCATATTCGCGCTAAAAGTAGTATGAAAAACTGTTCTTATATTAGTTTCACATTTTTTATTCTTTGATACCAATGTCCTTTTGTTTTTAATGAGTTGACTGGTTTCTGTGTTCCATATGTTGTCCTTACTCCTGACTAAATCCCAGTCGGTAGTTTTGCTTATCGTTTTTCCAGGTCCTTACTCAATTTGTACATTTTCCAAGTTCTCTCTCTTCCTGCATGATTTTTTTGTATATAAGTGATTTTAGTGCCACTGCTGACTGATGGTTTCAGAAGAGCCTACACTTTGATTTCATATAAAAGCATTACATTTCCTATTCATTATCCAAATTCTTATGCAACCTAACATCTGTATCCTGCTTTGACAACAGCTGCTCCTTGAGAGATTTATTTTCAGTGGTGATGCCCAAATCTTTTTCTTGAGTGGCCCTTAATTAGAACCTGTATCCCCAGTTAAATTCATGTGTACTGGAGGGAGAAAAAATACTGAATAGTGGGAATGGAATTCAATTTGCCATTGTGCTGTTTACCCACAGTCTGTATATTTGTTTGTAACTTCTGTGAAGTCAGACACAATATATGCATACAACATAATGAAACAGGTATTGGCTTTTATTGTATTTCCAGTGTGTAGTTAATTTTCTGTTGATTAAAATCTTCCATTTGCTAAGAAGGAAGAGAAACACTTGATTTACTGACCATTAGATCTATTGTTTGCTATGTTCTCACAAAATACATCATAAATTTCCTGGAACATTTCAGTGAATCTCAGAAGAGGAAAAGCATTGCAACATCTGGACCTCTTTCAGCAGCTAGAAGTTCTCAAGACCCTGATGAAGTTGTAACAGAAAAAGAAAGTGAGCCGCTTGAAGAATTCATAGATGGTAACTTCCCAGTGAGTATATACTTATGGAAGGTACTTACATTTAAGAAACAAATTCAGACTAAGGAGAACTAGTCTTTTACATGTTGTTTGTCTTGGGTGTTATAGAAATTAATTTTAGAAGATAAATTTATTGTTTTGTATTTGAACTAGCTCTTTTGTGTACTAAACTAGTGAGGATGGCATAGCTATGTAGAGGGGTTTTTTTCCTTGATTTATTGGCTTTGCTAAGATACGTGTAAGCTGTCAGAATACAGTAATTTTTTAGGAAATGGAAACGAGAAAGCACAATAAGCCTTGCTGTACTTTAGGAGAGTAGACAGGAATGTTTTGAGATGATTTTCATAGCAATGTCATGCAGTCACATTGGCTGTCTCTCTTTTACAAAGAGTGTTCTCTGTGTTGAATTGATTTTTATTTTTTTTTACTGGTAAGTTGGAAATTCATGCTGCTTTTCTAGTGATGATAAAAACAGAAACCTGACCACTTAAAAACTGTGTTTTCCAGCAACTGGTTATTGAAAATGCCAGAGAAAAAATCTTGAGCAACAAATCTCTTCAGGAGAAGCTTGCTGAGAACATTAACAAAATCCTGGGCAGGTAATAAAAGGAACCTCTAAACTTCATACGTATTCTTATTTGATTTATTTTTGAGTTCTGAACTAATGATTAATGTGTTGCAGTGATGGCAATGTCACTCAAGCCCCTAAACAGACAGACAGTGGTCCCACAGAGCAGGAGACTTCAATTGATGAAATTCTTGGACTTCAGGTAGGTGTGAATTGCCCTATTTACATTTTTTGAAGACCAGGCACATAAGAATGATCAGGTAAGGGAACTATGCTGAACCTCTGTTTACTGTCTGATGTCTGAGATTGCTCTCCTCTTCTTTCTTTTTATTTGTTTGCTTTACAATACAACTAAGCCTACCTAATGGCTAGCATCTGCCCAGGGATGGTTCCACAAATTCCCTTGCATAGGCATTAACTCTTACCTTGTTGTATGGTGGTGTGCAGGTTCGAGAAGCTGAACTGACAGGATACTGGTATTTTGCTGGGGTTAATTTTGAGCCAGTTAAGCACTCTGCATTAATTCCCAGGGCCTGTACATGGCAGCATAAGCATGCAGCAGGGTCAAAAGCCAAGGGAGTAGGACCTCTTCTGGCAGTGGTTAGCTGTTAACATTACCTGCAGGCTGAGATCTAAGTACACTGTCCCACAGTCACCAGCTGCCTGCTTGCCACTGGATCTTTGGTAGCAGTAACTGGGTACTGGCTTCTGACTGGGGATCTGATCAATAGCCTTGTAAAAGAAAAAGGAATTTAAAATATCTTGTGGTCTCCAAACATGTTTAGTCTGATCTGATTTTTTGATTTGCTGTGAGATAAACATGGATTGTCTAGTACAGCAAAAGAAATTGTGTTTGGAGCCTAAACAAGGATGCTTTTTCTTCAAATTTAATATTTTCTTGCTTTTGGAGGCAATGTACATTCTACTTCTACAAACTGAACTTCTAGTGTTCTCCCTCCATTCTCCTGCAAACCTTGAGCTGGCAATCACAGAGTTATAAAGGGCTCTTAACAAGGGAATTAAAATCTTCATGGCCCTTATGAAAAGGGCAGGAGAGTAGAGGCAGTTGCCTGTTTACACAGTAGAGGTGTCTGTTTTTTAAAGGCTATTCTTCTGTCACTTGGTGATTTTTAGGTCAATTTTTGTCAAAGTACAGAGCTGAAAAGCTCTATTCCATTTTTTTGAGCAGAACAAAATCAAAGCTGCTTCTTGATTTAGTTAGAGTAGCTGAGACGAAATAATCAAGCATATCACGTGGTACATCCACCCTTACAGACACCATATCAAAGGTTATAGAGTGCTTAGAGGATCTCCAGGAAGTCAAGAGAAACTTTGTATTTGAACACTTAAATATGTCCTGAGTGCCCCCCTCATTTTCTTCGTGGGCTGCTACCAAATAAGTCAGCTTGAAACAGGAACCTTAGAGCAGTGTCCTATGTAGCTGTGCCTTCCAGCTGCCTTCCACAGAAAAGTAGTTAGAAGTTATATTATAGAACATGTAATGTGTAAATGAAGTAAAACTTCCCTTTGCTTAGCATTGTCTTCTACATATATGCAAAACCAAGAAATGAGGGTTAATTTGGGGAATTTTTTTTACCAGTGATTGGCTAGTGCAGGCTCATGGCATTCATTCACACCATCTGCATAACCTTCCAGTGTAGCCCAAGATTTAGTCCTTCTTAAACAATGCTGATCATTATATGGAGAATACTCCAATATGCATGTGCAGGGTGTAATGTCTGACAAAGATGCTTGGGTTTTGGGGGGCTTTATTTCTTAAATTACTAATATTTTTTAACATTAAATTAAATTCTGCCATTAAATTTGTGGCAGAAATGTTTGCAGCATTTGTCTTTATGTTTCTGTACTGAGCAGAAGCACTAGAACTAAAAACAACCTGAAAAGAAAACAATTCTTGTCTTGTCTGTTTTTCTTTTAAGTTATGAAAGTAACTGTCTCACAGTTCTGTATATCTTGTCTTTTCTCAGGGTGAAATTCATATGTCAGAAGAGGCTATACAGGACATTCTAGAACAGACAGAATCAGATCCAGCTTTTCAGGCACTCTTTGACTTGTTTGATTATGGTGGGTGTATTATACTCAGTTGTACCATTACTATAAAGCATCATGAATGATGAGTTTTCCTAAGTATTGTTTGAAGAAGCAAAGGTAATTCAGCAGGCCTCTTTTGCAAGAGAAATGGAGTTTATGGCATCTGTCCCCCTCAATTCAGAATTAGATTTTTATATACATTTATACATGACTATAAAGTACAGCATTTACTTGTGGCTGAAATTCTGGTTTTGTGCTTGCTGAGTGATTGTTTTATTACTGTGATTTTAGACTCTTCTGGTCTAAAGGATGATAGTTCATACTTGTTTTTCTATGCTGTTGTAAAATTTTTCTATTTGTCTGGTCAGGGATATCCTCACATAAAATATAAGGACGTTTTTATGCTATTTCTGGATTTGTAATGAATATAGACAAATAGTTCTTTGAGTTTAGGATGGCATTTCTTGAATTTGAAATCTTCATGCTTCATTTAAAATGTATTAATCACATTTGTGTGTAAAATTACATATTTAATCATTCTTCATGCTTTATTTTGAAAATAGGAAAGAGCAAGGTAAATAAGAACTTACCTGCTGGTATTTCTGGTCAGAGTGGAGTAGAAAATTCAATCCTGGTGGATGAGGATAACCTGGAAACACTTGAAAGTTCTTTAGGAACAGAAGAAACTAGTAGATGTAGGTTGGTTTTTTTTTTCTTTAAGATATCTTCTAGTCTGTTTACTTTTCATTAGGAAAATATTTTCAGACAATTTGTACATTTCAAAATCTTCCTGTTTTCAATGGTAATATCCAATCTGACATTTCCGTTGCATGAACATCCGGATACACCTAGTCTGTTAGAAAGTTTCAGTTTATTAAACTTAACAGTAGTCCATCAGTGTACTTACAAGTTGTACTTGATAAGCTCCTAAATGAAACCAGAATATCTGCAAATCTGTTTTCTCATCCAAAACAGAGATACTTTGCAGTATTCATTGTGGAACACAAAGATAATATTTTACATCTAACCATGTTAATCTTTTCTCTCTGTTCTGTAATGTATTGTTTGACACACAAAAAGAGTCTTCCTCTGGACCAATGATATGTTTAGTCTGTCTACCCTGTTTTTAACAATAGTCAGTAAGTAGCAGATATTTGTGAAAGTATATGAGAAATAGAGCCAAGAGGTCTTTAGCCTGAGATGTTTTTTGTGCTTCTGGAAATCTGGTTTAGTGACTTGAGACGTTTGCTTATTATGTGTACCCTTATTTATGTACAAACTGATTTGCCAGATTGCCTAAGGTATGTAACCATACGTTTCGTATACTTTCCACTCAGCGTTAAAGTAAGGATGAGTAGCATTATTCCCACGTAGTCTCATGTGAAACAGTTTTCCACTGAACTCCTAAGTTGCTTCTGAAATGCTGTAAAAGGATCATCTGTTCTAATAATTATGGAACTAATTTATTCTCTGTTTTACAGGTGATAATTCTAGAGAATCACTATCCTGTAAAGGTTTTCAGTTAGGAGAAGCATCATGTGTCTTGAAGACCAGCGTTAATGATGATGATACGGCTAAGAAAAATACAACCAATGAACAGTTGCATGGAAATTGTAGGCCAAAGAAGCAGACTGAAGTACTTAAAACTGTTACCCCTGAACACATTGGAGAGCTTGAAATCACTTTTGACTCTGTGCCTGGTTTGACTGAACCTAACAAGAGACAGAGTTCTGATAGTGAATGTAATGAACACTGTGGAGATTCTTATGATAAAAAAGAGTCCTCTGCATTAGTATCTGAAAGTGAAAGAGCCATGGAAATTGAAAAAGGCCCACTAAGTCATAGTGCTCAAAGTAGTCCTAATTTAGAATATGTTCATTCTGGTAGTCCGCAGATTTCTTTGATTTCATTGGCAGAGGGTACTACAGTCAGTGAAAACAAAACACATTCTGGAAGTAAATGTCACTTATCACCGGATAAATCACTATCTGAAAAAACACTTGCTGAAAGCCCTTCTGATGGGAGCCCTGGCCACAGTGTACTGCTGAGAAAAAACAATTCATCAATTTCTAGCCCATCAGCAGATGCAGGAAAAGAACAGGCTGCAACAAATGATACAGCTGCCTTACCTGGTATCTTTCAGGAGAACTCTAGCCACCACTCTAACCAACAGGAACAGAGTACGCAGTCAGACTGTGCTGTTGCAAGATCTGCAGTGAAGATTTCAGAACTTGACAAAACAGAGTTGCAGCTTGAAGTTGTTGATACTTCTAACAAAACTTACTCAAATGATCAGCATACACTTGATAAGCCTTGTAAGAAAGATTTTAACCTCCCTTCAGGTCTGTCAAACTCAGAGGGAACACAAGGGGAAATGCAAGAACCTTCATCTTCTACAAAAGTAGATGCTGATAATATATATTTCTCTTCTGGTGATGATACATGTACAGAGATTTCTGTAGTATCCACTGAAAATAATCTTACTACATCTGAAATATGCCACTCTCCTCTCCCAGAAACTGCATCCTCAACAGATGAGTCGGGTACCGAGGCCAAAAGTATAAGCGGTGTATCTTCTAGTAGTCAGTCAATGGATGTTGATCCTTCTAATATAATGTCCCTCAAGATCATCATCAGCGATGATCCATTTATTTCATCAGACACGGAGTTAAATAATGCTGTTTCCAGCATCACGGGAGAAAATTTGCCGACTATAATACTGTCTTCTCCAGCCAAATCCCCAACCAAAACTGCAGGCCTGTCCAAATGTCTAACTTCAGAAGACACAGAAAAAAACGTGGATTCAGCTTTGGCAGAGCAAAATCTTCTTGTGCTTAGACCTAAGGATCCTGCGGTCACCTCAGTTAACACTCAGAATGAAGACTGCACTGTTTTTTCAGTTGCAGGTGCAACAAATCTTTCCAAGGAAGGGGGATTTATACAGTTGATGCCAGCAACAAGCACAGCTTTTGGGAATTCAAACAACCTTTATATAGCCACCTGTGTGACTGATCCAGCTACTTTGGGCACAGCTGTAACACCATCAAATGTAGTTGTATTGCCTGGCAATTCTATGCCGCTTGCTGCCCAAGCTCCAGCTGTACAACAATTACGGACTCCTCCCAGATCCAGCAATGCATTTGCAGCAAACCAGACTGTCTCCCCAAACTTCCCGCAAGGTAATCTCATTATTAGAAAATGACTGAAAATGTGGTGTTTATATAGTGTTTTTATTCTTTTTTTTGTAAGTGCATTAAAAGTAAACAATTTTTAAACACTGCTCTGTCTGCCCCTTGAAACTAGCAATGTGTTTTGGGGGTATGTTAGTTGTTACTAAAAATGAAATAAAAACTACGAACAGTCATTGACCGGGCTGCTTTGAAAAAAATGGACTCATATTTCAGAAGCTTAAACTGTATAATTTTAGCAGTGATAAATTTAGGAAGCATATTTTGGCTTAGACCAGAAAAGATTCCATTGTTTTGGCTAAATAAAGCAGGCTTTTTGTTTTAGTAAGATTCCTGTTATAAATAGAATGCTATGTCATATAGGTATCCATATTTAGTTTAGATAACTGGCTAGATGTAGATAGTCCTTCCAGAATTACTTCCTTGTTTTGTCTTATTTTCAAAAAACCTATTCTACACTAGAAGTACATTTAGACAAATATAAAAGTATAACAATATTTCTTTCAATAATATAAAATCTTTCCTGGTATAAGCATTTTTATTACTACAGCAATAAAAAATTCAAGTGCTTTTTTAAATGTTAAACCTAATTATAAACCAGCTGTAATCAACACATTTAGATTTCTTTCCAAAACTAAAAACTTGTTGCAGTTATCCTTGAAATTCTGCATGTAGTCATTTCATTGTGGCAGAGGCTGGTGCAACAGTATGTGCAAGGTCTTAGAGAGCTGGTCTTTTCCATCATTAGGATTTCTTTATGCAACTGTTATCTATTTTTTTATTTTCTTTTTTTTTTATAGAGGAGAAATAGAAGTTTGCCCATTCTTCTGCATTTGATATTTTTCCTGGTAGTGCTCATGTAACTGAAGAAGTGTGTGGAATAAATTTTTCTTTCACTTTTGAAATTTTTCTTCCACTTTTCAATTAATGTGCTATAATAGTTTCCCTGTTTTATAATTCCCGTATGTCTGGCAGCTAGATACTCTTACAACCTGTTAGAATAACTGTTTTAAAACAGCTGGTTTAACCATGATTTAAATAGTTAAATAGGAAACTTTGGCTTAACTATTCCAAGTTAGTCTTATTGTGCTTTATTTTACTTTTTAAAAATAATTAATCTCAAACACACTCATTAACTAGAAGCTTTGTGTACTACGTTTAACACCTCCTACCAGCCAGGAATATACATTAGATACCTACATACAGACAAAGCTAGCCTTTCCCAGCTTGTTGCGTGCTTGGAAGGAGAAGGTGTTATAGGTGCATTGGAACAAAAGAAATAATTGTGCTAATGACTTTTGAGCATGCTAATTGTAGAGAATAGGATGCAAATAATAGTTTGTTTTTACTAAGAAGCAAAATAAGCTATTTGATGTTACTTTACTGGTTTTTATAAATCACTTTAATTCAAAGTTGAAGCCTTAACATAGGTTTGTCATATTTCAAGCTTAATTTTGAACCATTTCTTAAAGAGGAAAACAGACTTTAAAGAATTCAATATAAACTAAAAATAACACTGGTACTTACCCTGTTTTCTAGTAGTGATGTATAGTAAAGACAGTGAAGTTTTTCTAAAAAGCCAGAGCTTTTCTTGCCACAGATTTGACCATGTGTAATTTTAAGAAATCCTGTCTTGAAGCTTTTCTTTTCACTGAAGTATTTTTAGTTTCTGTACAATTTTAACACTTTGATATTTTTTAGGCTCTGCCATTATAATTGCATCTCCAGTGCAACCTGTTTTGCAAGGAATGGTGGGAATGATACCTCTCTCAGTAGTAGGACAAAATGGAAATACATTTTCAGCACCTGCCCGCCAGGTAACACATCACAAATGAAGCTTTTCAAAATTAAATCTAAAGTGCTAAGGAGTCTATAGGTAAATTGTAATGGAATATTTTGATTCTTTCAAGGTTCTACATATGCCTGTGGCTAATCCAGTGTGCAACAGAAGTGTCCCAAAACTTCCCATCCCTCCCAAATCACAAAAGATTCCTGGAGCAAGAAACAAGTCTAATACAGGTACCTGCCTTGCATTCTTGAGAAGGGCAGAAGAAAAGTTGGGGTTCTAAAGACATGTCAGTTCTGAGTAATAAAGTTTTATAAACACCAGTGCTCCTCTGCCAGGTAACCACTGGGATGGCTTTGACAGAGGCCTGTACCTGCAGTTAGTAACTGTATTTGCTCAGTTTACAAAGAATAACTCCCAGCATATAAAATGATTCCAGATTTGGGATCAAGCTTATTAACAAAATTTAATGTTTCAAGCTCTAATGCAGTATTAAAAGTTTACTTTTCTTTATTATTTCTGATTATTTTTCGTCTTGGTTATAAGTACAGTTTACTGCTGCCATTGAAGCCAAGCCACATGGTAACAAAGAAGTTATTAGAAGAGTCAGCAATTCTAAACATTTATTAAGGAAAATATTTAGTAGAACTGTTGCGTATTTATAAAAAAAATGCACTCTGCTGTTTTCTGTTTGCCATTTCAGGTATACGCTTCTGTATATTCATTTCACTGAGACCTTGCTGCTTTAAACAGTAAATTGAAACAAGACTGGAGTTACATTCATTTCTCAGTGTTGGGAGGGGCTAAAGAAAAATGATTCAAAATAGAAAATAAATTGAGTTATAAGGACAACTTGTGCTTTAGCCTATCTACCTTTTTTAAAAAGAGTAGGATTACACATAAAAAGGAAAGTAGAACGAAGTTGCAAATTAAGAAAAAAGCTAGGATTGTATAGTTAGTCTGCACTCCGGTTTGCTGACAGATAACTGAGAGTTCCCTGTGGTTATTTCCCTTCTACTTAGAAATCCCTGCTGTGCATTTGTAAGTCCAGTATAGTTGGTTTTGTCTTGTCAGGCCTACGTACAGCAAGGCCTAAGCGTAGACAGCAAGCTTCTTGTTTATACTTAGTTCGTGACCTTTGCTAATCTATTAATCTGTAAACTTTAAAATTACGAAAAAATTGTGGAGTTTTGTTGCTGGGTTTTTCTTTATTGATGCTCTGTCAGGTGAAATGTCATTGCACTAACAGTGAGATGATTTACTTGGAATATTGTAGTTTATTAATACTTCATCTGTTGTTCCAGGAAAATTGGTACCAAGTGTAGCTGAGCCTTTGAGCCATACAAATTCTCGAACACAAAGGTCAGTAGTGCTTGGTATTCAAACTTGCTTTCTTTTTCTTGCCATGAATGTCTTCATACAGTATTGGTAGAGGAGAGCAGCTTTTTTTAACAATGGCATACGCAGTACCCCCTTTATTTCCTCCTGTCTGTCTGCTAGGAGTATCGGTACAGATGTGTGCTAGTACTGGTGCAGCCTGTGCTAGAATTTTGCTGTTGCTGTTCCTATGTTAATTTTGTATGGCTTTGTGTTTATTTTCTCCTGTCTCAGTTGTCAAATAGAAGTTGTGTGAGCGGAGTCCAAGCTAGGAGAAATTGCCTGTTACATGTACTGGGATATTTTAATGATTAAAACCTTTTTTCTTCTTTTTTCTTCTTTTTTCTTCTTTTTTCTTCTTTTTTCTTCTTTTTTCTTCTTTTTTCTTCTTTTTTCTTCTTTTTTCTTCTTTTTTTCTTCTTTTTTCTTCTTTTTTCTTCTTTTTTCTTCTTTTTTCTTCTTTTTTCTTCTTTTTTCTTCTTTTTTCTTCTTTTTTCTTCTTTTTTCTTCTTTTTTCTTCTTTTTTCTTCTTTTTTCTTCTTTTTTCTTCTTTTTCTTTTTTCTTTTTTCTTTTTTTTTCCCTTTTTTCCCTTTTTTCCCTTTTTTCCCTTTTTTCCCTTTTTTCCCTTTTTTCCCTTTTTTCCCTTTTTTCCCTTTTTTCCCTTTTTTCCCTTTTTTTCCCTTTTTTTCCCTTTTTTTCCCTTTTTTTCCCTTTTTTCCCTTTTTTCCCTTTTTTTCCCTTTTTTCCCTTTTTTTCCCTTTTTTCCCTTTTTTTCCCTTTTTTCCCTTTTTTCCCTTTTTTCCCTTTTTTTCCCTTTTTTCCCTTTTTTTCCCCTTTTTTCCCTTTTTTCCCTTTTTTCCCTTTTTTCCCTTTTTTTCCCTTTTTTCCCTTTTTTCCCTTTTTTCTCCTTTTTTCTCCTTTTTTCTCCTTTTTTCCTTTTTTCCTCCTTTTTTCCTTTTTTCTCCTTTTTTTCCTTTTTTCTCCTTTTTTTCCCTTTTTCTCCTTTTTTCCCTTTTTCCCTTTTTTCCCTTTTTCCCTTTTTTCCCTTTTTCCCTTTTTTCCCTTTTTTCCCTCTCCCCCCTTTTCCCCCCTTTTCCCCCCTTTTCCCCCCTTTTCCCCCCTTTTCCCCCCTTTTCCCCCCTTTCCCCCCCTTTTCCCCCCCTTTTTCCCTTTTTTCTCCTTTTTTCCCTTTCCCCCCCTTTTCCCCCCCTTTTCCCCCCCTTTTCCCCCCCTTTTCCCCCCCTTTTCCCCCCCTTTTCCCCCCCTTTTCCCCCCCTTTTCCCCCCTTTTCCCCCCCTTTTCCCCCCCTTTTCCCCCCTTTTTTTTCCTTTTTTTTCCTTTTTTTTCCTTTTTTTTTCCTTTTTTTTTCCTTTTTTTTTCCTTTTTTTTTTCCTTTTTTTTTTCCTTTTTTTTTTCCTTTTTTTTTTTCCTTTTTTTTTTTCCTTTTTTTTTTTCCTTTTTTTTTTTTCCTTTTTTTTTTTTCCTTTTTTTTTTTTCCTTTTTTTTTTCCCCTTTTTTTTTTCCTTTTCAGATGAGTGGTACCCATGGTTTTGTAGTATAGCCTCATTGCCTTTACCACTCTCTGGTCCAAATCCAGTAGAGCTTGTTAGATTGGGTTCTGGAGCTGTGCAGATTAGAACACTGCTTCATCATTTATAAAGTGAAAAGTCAAAGGAAAGATGGCGAGGAGAACAGCATGCTAACTTCATACTGATGTATATAACTTAATTGCTAATTGCGATAGGTACTAGTTTTCTGTTGGGCAAGTGAGACAGAACAAAGCAGGGCTTCAGTAGTAACACTCCTTATCATTAGTGGACTTCAGAAACAAAAGGATGTTGGAATGAGCAAAAGAGTGTAGGAGAAGATAAGAAGTTCAGTTTAAATATTAGAGGTGAAATGTTCTTTCATTGTAAAAATAAAACATACTTAAAAAAAAATCTACATATTCAGAACTCAGTTAAAATGTTGGAAAAGTGGAGGAAAACAGTATGAAGTAAACTTCCTAAGAAAACCCCACCACATACCAAGGTATACAGTATACATGCATGAAAAATTAGTGATTTTTAAAAAGCCACAGAAGCAAGATTTTTGATAACATCACTTTGATAATTCAGCTTTCTGTTAATTTTAACCGATCTCCAGATGTATGTTTTGCACAGCAAAGAGAGCAAAATGTTCCCTGTAAAGGGATTTAATTTCTCATTTCTACTCTCTACCCTCTATCTCATCTCACATTTCACAGAAATAAAACAAACTGCTACCACCCATAACTTCTTTACCATCCCAAAGGTACCAAAGTTACCATCCCAAAGTTAATTTGACTTTTCCTTTTACAAACCATAAAGGCTTATCTGCATGGGGAGCATCTTACTAGCATAGATGAATACGCAGAAGCTTCGCTTGGAAATGCAGCATAAGCCAGGAAGAGGGCACAGACATAAGTGGTATGAGCTGACAGCGCAGAAGCATTTTTCTTTTGACATTGCTACAGTGCAGTGGTGGCCTTTTCACATGGATGTGGCTGGTTGTCAGGTGGAGACCAAGCCCTAGGGAGTTTGTATGTTCTCATCCAGATGCCCACTGAAAGCTTTTTGTCTTGCTCTGTATCCCGTAACTTACAGCAAATGCATAGGGGAGAGTACAAGGCACACGTGATGATATTGCCCAGAATATTCTGGCAGCCTCTTAGCAGTTTCAGCTCCAAGGACTTCCAGAGCCACAAGCAGTATTCTGGGATGGACTATCCTGTCATGGATGTGCTCAGTTTCTTTTTGAACTCAAACTACCAGCATCCACAAATATCCCAGGGTAAAAAAAGTTCTCAGGCTTAATTACATGCAGTGTCCCAATGTCCTTGCTTTGTTTTGAACCTGATACTAGTTTTACTTGATGCCCCTAGTTCTTCCACTAGAAGATACAGTAAATAGTTTCCTTTTTGTTGGCTTTTCCCCCAGAGCTTTGTTGCATTTCTTCTCAGTCATCTCTCTTTCCAGGCTGAAGAGCCCCTGTCTGCCTAATTGTTCTTTGTACAGACTCCGTTTCATACCTTTTTGTCATCCTTTTTGGCCTTCCCTGAGCTTTCTGCAGTTGTCACCCCTCGCTCTTGGTCTTTGCATGTTGATAAAATACTTACATTTAGAGAATGGAGAGTGTTTTAAACAGGTGTTTTGAGGGGCGGGTGGGGACTTCCAGCCAGCTGAAATGAACTTGCCTAGTAAGAACAAGTATGTCGCTGAAGTGTTTTTATCTCATTTTCAGGACTGGGAATTCGGACAAGATTATCACTGCAGAACTGGGAAGGAAAGTGGAGGAGAACTTACCTGTTGCACCAGTAGAGAGCACAAGCTCAAATTCAAGACAAAGTGAAAGTCACAGGAGAGTGCTTTGCTTTGATAATGTCCTACCCACTCCAGGAGGAAACACCCAAATTCAGACTACTAAGAGTTTATCCCAAAAAGAACGAACCGAAAATACTTTATTTGCTGTTGACTCTGCATCATCCTCTGCTAAAGCACAGGTAGCAAAGAGAGAGAAAGATAAAACATTGCCTAGAATTCTATGTAAGCCAGAAGTTGGTAGCAACAGAAGCGCAGCTGCAAAGGAGCCACAGCCCGAGCGGAAGGTGGCAACTGCAGGGCTTCCATTAGATCCCTTCCACAAGACTACAGCAAATAAAGAAAATGAATTACGAAGGGATACTGATGAAAAACAGAAGAATCAGGATACTGCCAAACTCTCAAATGGCCAACAGACTGTTAGCTTATGGAATGAGAAAACGGTTGCTTCGGTGCAAGAGCTGAACAAAAAGCAAGGGTCGCTGTCGAATGGGAATGGCAAATCTTCAGTGTCCATTTCTTTAGCTTCGAAGGAGCCAAAGCGGGAACCAGCTAAAGTTTCCAACCAAGGCCTTTGCTTGTCAAGTCCGTTCACTAAACAATGTGTGGAAATGTTGCAAGACATTCAGTGGCATAGCCCGACTAGTAAAACAGTTGAAAATGGAGAATTGCCGGTACCCCGTACACCATCTGGAGTTGGGGACAGACATACAGATGATACTACAGACAGTGTAAGGACACCGACCTGTCGGCGCTTCAATGAGGATAGCACGACCCCTAGAATAATGGTACCCCCTGCTACGCCAGACTTGCCTGCTTGCAGCCCAGCTAGTGAAACAGGTAGCGAAAATAGTGTCAGCATGGCTGCTCACACGCTGATGATACTGTCACGGGCAGCTATTGCAAGGACTAGCACTGCAACCCCCCTGAAGGACAATACTCAGCAGTTCAGATCTTTAAGGAGCACAGTAAAGAAAAGGAAACTAGAGGACTTGAATGAGGGTGAGAGAAATTCTCGTTCTGCAAATAGAAAAGACCTTCAAAGCTCTCCAACACCATCAAAGAAGAAGAAAATAAAGGCAAGTACAGGCATTTACTTTTTAATTTAAAATTCTAAATATATATTAGACATATATATATGTTATTTATCGCTCTCTATATATAATATATAATGGGATGGTTCAGAGATGCTAGTCCACATCCCCAACATCCTATTTACATTTGTCAGTTTTACTAACTTTGCCTCTTGAGCCTACTCTGAACTAACAGTTTTCTTAAGATTAGTATAGTCTTCAGATACACACAAGCAGCTCCTACTGACTCTCTGCACATACGTATGAAAATCAAATTATTTCTCTTAAAACATGAATGAGTTTCTAAATTCTAACTTCAGACTAAGTTTTTAGGTGGAATGTAGGAATTAAGCCAAACTCAAACTAGGCCTTACTAGAATTCAAGCTATTCTTGCATCCTCGTTTACCCCCAGGACTAGGAATCCACATTTTGTGTGTTCCCAGTCTCCATAGTCTAGAGCACCATGCCTTTGACTTAGGCATTTAATGGAAAATAGCAAAGGTGGGAGACATGAAATGGTGACGTATGTAAATAATCAAAAAGGAGACACAGTCTAACTTTGTAATTCACCACACTTAGATATAGCATACTCCTGAAATACTATAACTGGAAGATGCTCGCTTACTCTACTGCGTATATGACAAGAGTGGAGAGGCTGTGCCGGTCTGGTCTGGGTGGGCTACTGCTGAAACTGAGAGCTCAGCTACTCCTGTCCCATAACTATGCCATTTGTACCCTGGGGGGTACATGTAAGTGTATACGCATTGCAGTGTCCGATTTCTAGGTGAGCTTTGTGCAGTTATGTCTGCAAGGTAGACGGAAGGATGAGGAAGAAAGGAGTACTTACAGACTCTTCAGTATCCTCAGGTTCTTCGTATCCAACACAACTGTTCTTTTCCTCTCCTACAGAAAAAGAAGCTACCAAATTCTTTTCCAGCAGGAATGGATGTGGACAAGTTCTTGTTGTCTTTGCATTACGATGAATGAAAAAAAAGTTGAACTGTGACTGTCTAAAGCGAGGTGGTGTTACACTGAGGTTTTGCATGGGAAGAGAAGTTAATTCTAAAGGGTGAGTTGCACTTTCAGTGCACTGAAGTTTCACTTTATAGCAAAATCATGCTGTTTCTGAAGCAGGTTGCTAAGTGTAAATATCATTTGAGTTGGTATATGTTTATTTTTGAAAAAGCACTTGCGTAATTATAGAGCCATTGAATTTGCAAAATTGTAAATTTGTATAAATGTAATGTAAGAAAAGTTGTATGTTTCCTGTTACACCACGTTGTCTGTGTTCTGCTGCATTCGCTACTTACCCATCTGAACCGCTTAGCTGATCTGTGAAAAGGTTGTGAATTTGAAGGCGGTGTTTGTAGTTCACTGTTGTAAGACACGGGCAGCCAACCTGGCTGCTTCCCATTGTCTTATTGAATCCAAAAGGGACTTAAATCTTCAGCTGTAACTGGCTTGTACTAACGCTCTCTTCTCCTGCAACTGTCAAAACCATGTTGTAAGGCTTTGACTGAGTTAACAAAAATACCAGTAACTAAACATTAAGGCCAATAAAACCTCCAAAAGTATTTCTCATCTAATGAAGCTTTTCCCAACCAGTCATTCAGGCAAGAACTTTACTTTGGAAGGGCTTCATCTGTTTACAGTATTTTATGTCCTTTGAATGCAAAAGCTCTTTTCAAACACTGTACATTGTTGTGGGTTAACCACCGTATTCATACTCCAGTATGAATACTTACACTGTAGCAATAGCCAGACAAGAATTTCAGTGTGTTCTGTTGCAAAAGTCAATTCTTTTAACTGCCTTTTATACTGTGTTGAGAAAGCTTTTGTTAATATCACTTATGCTTTTAGCCAGACATGGAAGAAATTGCATCTAATCTTTCTGCTTAATGTAGAATTTGTCATAGCTATTATACAAACTCTCTTCAAAACAGGCACAGGAGAAGCTCAGACTACATTTTAGTAATAATTAGCATGGGTGAAAATTACCACACTAAGCCTTGCTCCAATACTGCAGAGTTTTCTCTACTGGTATTTCCTCCTTTGGTCTCAAATTGCTGAGGTCTTAAAAAACTCAAGTTTTCTTGTAAGAGATCTGTATAGCAACAGGGCAATGTTTCAGATAGTGTACAAGGATTCCTAAGGAACCAATATTATGCAGTAGATGTTTATATTAAACCCATCCAATAACTAAATACTGCATAGCATTTACAGCTTGAATAAATATTTTTGTTTTAATAAAAAATTGTGTGCCTTGCCTAATGTTTTGTAAGTCAGTCCACTAAGCAGCTTTGCAGATATTGTACAGAAAAGTTATGTTGATCAGTCATTTTTTTTAAGAGGAAGAGCTCAGTATTAAACACAAAGTTCTAATAGCAGCAATTGTCAGAGTGGCAAAAACAATTGTCTCTTTGCTACATGGTGGCGTTTTATGGGTAATAGCATTCTGACAGTTAACATGCGGTATTTTTAAATAGATTTGCTATTTGAGATAATAGTGTAGCTCTTCATGGGACAGCCAGTATCCGCCATAGTCTTTCTTTTTCAATTCAGGTGATCCAGTAGTAGTAAAGATGTGAATTATCAGTTCACTTACTTATACTCTTTCAAAGAGCAGCATCTTCAGTTCCAAGCTGCTGTCATATGGCAAATAATTTTCAGAAGAACAGGTATCAGAACATGAATGAAGGTTAATTTTCTTAGAATGTAGCATTTAAACACCACTGTTCATTTGCTACTAGTACATTCATTCCCAGAAGAAAGAGATCCCACTACATCCCAGTCAAAGTATTTATTACCCCTACTTTATGGAGGAAAATGCAAGGACAATCAGTGGGTGAAGATGACTTCCTGCTGAAATCAGTGTCAAAATAAGAAAGCAGTTGTCCTAAATCCCAGCTAAGAAACTTAAAAGTGTTTGACATTTATCCCTTGTGAAAAGCGTGAGGTGGGAATAGGCTTTATACTGGTGAAATAGCCAATTTTTGCCCTCTGGTAAAAAGCCTGCCGAAGAAACTGCATAAGCGTCTCACTGAAGTCTTGAACAAGATTATCCCAGGAAAGTATTTTTCTAGCTCCCCATACCAGCAATAGGAATGCTTAACCCTCTACTCCTGAAGACTTAACTGTGAATTCCAGAGCGCAGCCAGGTAACTGGGCAGCTCCTAGGGAAGAAGCAGTAACAGCAATTGTACTTCAAAGCATATTGACAAAACTGTACATCACAGAGGTTTAAATGAACAAAAAAGCAGTAGCTTTTGAGGCCATATTAGTACTTGCATGTGTAAGTTACGCCACTATCTCTTCTAGATTGCTTAGGTACTACACCCCAGACCAGGGTAAGCGAGTGCTACAGCAGGGCTCCTTCTGTGCATGTGACCTGCCTTCAAGGTACACAATAGTAGAAAACCAACCTCTAAGTCAAGTTATTTTTTCCAATGAAAATCACTTAGTAGTTAGGAATAATAAGCAACAAAACTGTAAGAAACTAGCTGCCTCTAGTAGCAACGCTATGTGAGTTACCAAGAGAATTCATTGTCAGTGGCATTTGAGAAACCATACATCAGTGACAGAGGAGCTACAGTTAACAAACATTCTTTATTGTCAGGTCTCAAGACATTATCATAATTTGACATTTTTTATTTGTACTGTACAAAAACTTGTACTGAGTCAAAAGTAATAAAAGCCCAGTTGTCTGTATCAATAATGATGTTTTAAGAAATTTTAGAATAGCAGTTAAGGAATTCATCCACTTACTGATAAATAAGATGTAACAGGTACCACTCATCATTTTGATCAGAGTGTGTAAGGCTTTGTTCCCAACACGATTTGGCCTACAACTTCTCTATCAATATTGCAGAAGCGCCTCCTCCTCCATTGCAAATTCCTGCAAGACCATATTGTCCTTGTTTCAATGCATGGGCCATGTGAACAACAATTCTTGCTCCAGACATTCTAAATAAAAGAAAAAAAATGTATATAGCTTAGTCTAAAGGAAATTAATCTTAATTTGACCCACACCGGACAGTTGGTAGAATATAGTACTGATTCACTGGAGGGAAAAAACCACCAACAAAAAACAAACAAACCCTTTCATCTACATTTAGATGTAATACAGGTTATTCTTCTCTAGCTACAGTACTTAACAAACAGAAAGATACTTATCCATACAGAAACTCCATGTTTATCAAAAGTTGCTTCTAGAAGTGGCCTCCAAGTCAGTCAGTCTGTATACTACAAAGTATCTCTACATGTAGCAAAGCCCTCTCAAAGAAGGTAACAAATCTACCACAAAAATCAAATCAATAGTAACAATTACTTTCCAACAGGTTTTTTATTTGCTTACAACCTGATATACTGCAGTATCCTACTTTGATCCACCTAATGTGCAAAATCAGACATTTAAATTCTGTCATTAGACTGTCAAAATTAACTTCTAACACACACACAAAAAAATAATATCCCCTCCTCAGAATGTCAGCATGTCTTGCAGGATTATGCCTTGATTACAGCTTGTTATGAACCATGAAGTACTCCTACTTGTTCCTGATGTACACCATGGTTACTTCACATCTATATTTACTCAGAGGTTTTGGAATGGGTTTTTCCTCATAGAGCAGCACCATGCAGCACGATCACTCTTAAGGGAGGATGAATGGAATATACTGAAGTCATGAGTAAGTTACAGCTGTTGGGGAACACAGCAGGTGACCTAACTCCTCTAACCAGATGACAGAACTTCAAACAACAGACCCACCACCATCCCCCAGACTATCCCTGTCTGCTGCATTAGGTGCTTGGAGACTTTTGGATTCATTGCCAAAAATACTTTGACAAGACCTGGAATTTCACTTTGCTCATGTAAGAAACATAGAAGTCCCTGTACCATATCCTTCACTATTTTCCCAAGTTTACCTGTAAATTTTATTAGCTTAACTACTTGATTAATTATTATTGTTTATTCTGTCATGTTAATAGTGATTTGGTTTTAATACTTCATAAATCCATATAGCTATGGTAACAAGCAAGCTCTTTATAAAAGTTGGTGATAACTAACTGTGAAGAGAAAAAATGGGATCGTGCTCTTTTCAAGGTACCCTGAAATTTAACACCTGAATTAAGTCACTATGTACTTGATAGCAAATTTCTAGTAGCCTTCCTACTTGCATTAAATTTGAGAATAAAGGTAAATGTGTTAGCAGTATGTCTAGAAAACAATGCCTCTGTGCAGAACAGAAACCAGCGCTTTACTTACCCTATTGGATGTCCAAGAGAGACAGCACCTCCATTAATATTTACTTTCTGTGGATCAATACCCAGCATTTTAATATTGGCCAGCACCACAACACTGAATGCTTCATTGATTTCCCACATTGCAATATCTTCTTTCTTCAGGCCTGTTGCACTTAGAATCTAGAAATAAAAATAATTACTACTGTGAAAAAATTAGGAAGCTAATTACAGAAATAAGTAGGTCTATTATGAAGTCGGTGACTCAGGCTGCCCATAGTCTGATTCAACTTCACATTTTGGAATCCCTTTGTCAGGTGGGAAAAAGCAAAACTGAGGTACTGAAGCACAAACTTGTGTTTTCACAAAAACAAAAATGGAGAGTACCTTGTGCCAAGAATATATTTTCATCACACTTATACTAAGACCACTGCTACAGTAAGTACATTTAAACGGATACAGTATTGCCTCACACCATATACTTGTCTTCAGTTCCTTTTTGAACTAGTCTATACTTGTATAACCATATTTATTTTCCCTTTTAGCCATACTAGCTGCAAAGCTTCAAAAGTGTAAACAAGCCCAAAGCAGTATAAAACAATATTCTCTTTCAAAATAGGTGTGAGAAATTTGTTACTCCAAAAACTGCATTCTAGCCTTGATCCTCTGAAAAACATGTGTTCCTTCATATTTATGAAGTAATCATAATTTTGATCCTAATTACAGGAAGATCTGCAGAGGGTTGAACCAATGATCAGTGCTAAGGAAGTTTGTTGTTTTCCAAAAAACACTCAGTTTTATTCCTACCTTGGGAACAGCATGTGCAGGTGCAATTGGGAAGTCAATAGGATCAACAGCAGCATCTGCAAAAGCTGTAAAAATTGCAAAAGCTGTTTAAAGACCTTTTGTTTTTACCACACATGATTTTTCTTCGTGCAAGCAGCAAACCCAGCCAAGATGGAAAAATTCTGAATATAATGGTCCATGAAATAGATACATATAAAGTTTAGTGCCTTAAGTGAGCCACATTTTCAGATTTTTAATATTATTCCATATAGAAAATTCTGTTTATGATCAAAAGCCTGCTGGTACAGCACTTGAAATTTCAAGCACTGTATTGAGAAGATGCAGCCATAATGCCCAAGGGCTCAGCTTTTCTATCCCATGAATGTCAGTCAGATAAGAGGATTCCCAGTCTGAGCACATACTATGGGAGTATTTTCCAGGACTGTACTCAAAGATAAAAAAAGAAAAATCTTACCTACTATCCGTGCCAATGGTTTGACTTTCAGTCTCTTGGCTGCCTCTGTAGTCATCAGCACCAAAGCAGCTGCTCCATCATTCAGAGTACTGGCATTAGCAGCTGTAACTGTTCCTAGAAAAGGGAAAGCATTGTTTATATGGAGGGGAAGTGTGATACAGCTCACCTACTTCCTGTTAATGATTTTTTTTTTCTCTAACCTTAGGCCCTTGAACATAAGGTCTCAACAATACAGTGATATCTGTTGCACTGAGGTAACTAAAAATAAGTTGTGGTTTTTTAAATCAGTTTGATTAAACAAGTAAAATCACATGTATTCATATCTTCATCCAAGTGGCAGTTTAGATCATGCCTTCCATGTCAGCTGCATTGCTGGCATTAACACAGAATTCCAGCTCAGAAAGGGTTGTGAATGAGTGGCAACTTTGATTTAGCCAGAAAGATTTATCAACTACAGAGTCAGGGAAGTAACAGGCAGCTCTGTAAAGGCACTCCAGCTCCCACTGAAACAAAAGCTTGTACTTGGTGGAGACCAAAGCAATAGCTAAATTGAAACTAATCTATTTCAGTCTTTTTAAAATAAATGTCCAAAACAGAGGTTTTCACTGGTTTAAAGTTCTTGGGCCATCTTTTAATCCAAGCCAGTTCATGCTGTTCTGAAGCATGTTTCTTTATCTTAGCAGACATTTAAAAGTTAATGGACTACTGTTGGGCATTCAAGCTCTTGTGAACAGTACTCTTCACTATAACAAAGTATCCTTGCACTTGGTAGAAAGTTAAGCAGTTGGTTTAACAATATTTACCATTTTCTTTTTGGAAAACAGCTTTCAGTGTTGGAACTTTACTAAAATCAACACGTTTGTATTCTTCATCTTCTTTCACTTCTGTATCTGGCTTCCCTGAAATTCAGATTTGGTTTAGTATTTTAAAGAACAGTCCAACCTTAAGACATTCTAACACAGTACTTTGATTAAAAGCTGCCTTATTTAGACAACTTATTTCAGTAAAAAAAAAATGTAAACACATGTAAAATGCATGTCAAGAAATGTGCTTACGAAAACTGAAAAAAAAATTGTTCCTTAATCCAATTTATTCACAGCAAATCCATTTATACTTCCTGGTGGCTGAATGAAAGGGAGAAAGAACATATCTGCAAGGTAATTAACAGGGAAATTAACACACAGATGTCCTCAAGCCATACTAGCTAAATTCAATAGCTAGTCTTCCACTTACATAAAAAAGGAAGAAGATATGGTATGTAACATTAAAGAATAATTTAAAAACAAAACCAGATCACAGGTCACTGACTGCCATTCACCAGAAAGTCTGTGTAACCGAAAATTCTTAGCTAATCTAAAATTAGCATTCCTGAGATCTGCATGTTTAAACAACACAATTTGCACTGAACACAGATGATGTTACAGCTTTCGATGAGAAACACAATTCATTTTATCACAGTTTTCCATAATACCTTTTTTTGAAATAGTGACAGGAACTATTTCATTTTTCAATATTCCTGAATCCCAGGCTGTTTTGCTTTTAGTGTAAGAGCCTATGGCGTAAGTGTCTTGTTCCTCTCGTGAAATAGTAAACTTCTTTGCAGTATTCTCGGCACAGTTGCCCTTGGAGAAAACCAGGCACATTAGGTTTGGTATTTCTAGAGATATGAAATAGAAATGTAACTGAAAAAGCTCAACCAGCAGATTTCCAGAATTGAATGTGAATAGTATTTTGTGTCCATTTCTAATTTACACAGTCATGATTAAACAGTAACTTCTGGGTTTGGAATATGATCTTCAGATTTAGTGAATGTTTTCTGGATCCAGATTATTAAAGGCACAAAGGAACTTTCCTTACAAGGCTTTTTTTACGTTAAAAAAACTGCATGCAAAGGTAAGTTTTAAAGTGCTTAGGGCTGATGTTGTCAGAGACTAAAGATCATTATTCAGCCACAGAACAGTATGTTCACATCATCTTACTAGTGTTTTCATTCCATTATTAGCTTGCCTAGTCCAAAGGTTACAGGAACAGGTCAACACACAGGGCTTACTTAGCCTTCAGGATCCGATACTCTAAAAACTACACAAATAGAAGTATGTATACCTTTTGTCTAATAACTGAAGTAAGTAGAATGAAACAATCGATTTTATATATAGGTCAATCATAATTATACGATCATAATTCATTACCAACACTGTCTAAATACCTGTGATGACAAAAAAAAAACAAAAAACCCCCTCATATAGTCAGCCTGAAAGATTTGTTCTTGAACAGGTTTTGTTTCACTTCTCTTTTCTGTAGAAAACTCAGTGAATCAACACAAACCCCTTTAGTACTGTGTTCCTCCAGTTCTTCACACAAGCAAGTTCACTTCTATGCAGTTAAAGAATTTAAAGTCTTCATAGCACAAGCAACTTAGTCTATTGCCAAAACATGGACAAAAGTTCCTAAAGCCTTCCTGTGTATTCTCACTGTTAAGGTTTTCCAAGCAACCTACAGCTGCTATAATGAAGACAAAAGGTTCTGAAATATTGTCCCAATCTATTAAAACTTTCTGCATTACAACCAACTCACTCCTAGAGTTCCCCCCCCCAAAAAAACCCACACAAAAAACAAAAAAAAACCCCTGTATATACAGTTTTTCTGTATATACAGACACTAGCAAAGCCACTATTTACATTCCCATAAAAATCCTCACAATCAAACTCCGTTTTAGCTGAAATGTGGGAGTGGATTTCAACCAACAGCCTAAGCAGAGTGCACCAT
This sequence comes from Haliaeetus albicilla, assembly GCF_947461875.1. Taxonomy (NCBI): domain Eukaryota; kingdom Metazoa; phylum Chordata; class Aves; order Accipitriformes; family Accipitridae; genus Haliaeetus; species Haliaeetus albicilla. Next base: position 10,196,939 of record NC_091502.1, read on the forward strand.
ACTGCAAAAAGAATAAACACACACAGAAGCAGTGAGGTCTGTATCAAATATATGGATCACAGTAGAATGTTCTTCATTACATGTTTTCCTGTACACCAGCAAGAACACTAACTGATCAATCAGTAATACCCGACAGTTGTGAATGACTGACCACAGGCAAAGGTCAGAAATATTTGTAAACTGAAAGTAGTCATTCTCTTTTCAAATTGTTTTTCCCTGATGCTTGTTCTTTGCTATCTTCATATCAGTTGTTTTTGAAACCCATCCTAAGTTTGCAGTTGTTTGTCCAATTTAAGTTACCATGCTGATGAGTACCATGCTTCCAATGGAAGATATGAGATACGTACATTGAGGGAGGGAAAATAAACGTTAAGAGCCTGCTGAACTGTACAGAGTAGGTACGCTCAAAGACGCCAAGTAACTTGATTGCTCTCTCCCACAGACAGAGCAACAGCAATCTATCAGTAGCAATTTTTTTTTTTTTTTCAAAATCCCTGCTCTAGGCTGTTCAGACTTCAGAGACAGATAAATATTAACACAGTTTGCTATTCTGTTTTGGTCTTCTGTCTAGCCCCTCCATTACAGTTACTACAGGAAGCCTGGAAACAGAAGACTTTTCCCTCCTCCATTAATGTTACTCCTCATTTCTAGGTTTGCTAAATGAAGCAGTTTCATAATAATTACATGCAAGCTCTTCAAAGCTGCATCAGGTCTATGGCTGATACTTTAGTACTGTGCAGGAATATTTACCATATGGATATGGTTATAAGCATCTGTCAGCCCATCTTTTACTATCAGGTCTTCCAGCTTTACTCCTCCGTAAGGTGTTGATCCTCTGCTCATTGTATAGGGAACATTAGACATGCTCTCCATTCCACCAGCAACCATTACATCCTGCTCAAAGGAAATGAGTTAAAATTACTAATAATGCTCCGTGTTCTCTATGACTTCTTATAGGAACAAATATTAGCAAAAGCTTAAGCACGGACACTATATTTCTGAGGAGTCTTAGATAAAGAAGAAAAAATAAAATCTTTATGCATTTAAAAAGCAAACAGCAGGAACAACAGCTGAAGACAGTTAATCCACCCTGACAGAAAAACTGGACTTTTGTTATGTATGCAGTTTTAGAAAGCTGCAAGAGCCACATCAGTCTCTTGCACTTCTACTTCCAAAGCTTCCAAGACCAAATTATAAGTTTTGCTTTAAACAGTTTCTTTTTCTGTAAATTTCTCACTTTTGTTCTTCATTCGCAGCTCCATATCCCTATAGAACAAGCAACAGTCAGAATTTAAGAGACCGATAAAACAGACAGAGATTTACAAGTACCTGCAGTTTTACATAATATTGTTTCATCTTACTGTGTAAAGAGAGATGACTTATAATATGGTTTTATCATCTGAAAAGGCCAGCAAAAAAAAGCGATGTTATTAATTAGTGATCACTGAACTTGAATTAAGCTGAATCATTACGGGCATTTATAAATTAGTATACTTTTCAAGCTGAGACAAAGCAAACAAACAGAAAACATACAAACAATAAAGCTATAAGGACCGTAAGTACACCTACTGTTCATCAGGCTATACCCCAAAATCCCTAGGATCTCAGCATGTGAAGAATACACACAGTTGGGTTAATACATGGCATATTTGAAATATGGATAACTGTAGGAAAAAGACACACACAGCAGTGTGAATCTTTGAGGTTTCAATTGTGCTGTTAATATAAATTCAAAAAGATTTTACATCAAAACAGCAATAAGAAAAAGATGAAAGCTTTTTTGGTTTCTTTAATTTAAGACTCTGAGAAATAATGGTTTGGTTCAGAATAGATCATAAACTAGATCCAGGAACAGTGACATGAAGTAATAAAGAAAAGAAAGGTGGGAGACAAACTGGAAAGGCAGATAAATCAGAAAGGCAGTTGAGATATGGAAGCAGCAATAGATCAGAGGAACAAGAGTCCCTGGCATTCAATTGTGTAAAGTGAAAGACTTGGAGACAGAGTTAATTGTTTATACGATGATGTATGCTGACTCAAGCCACTGGTAACCATTGCTGACTTTCACACCACAGATACCTCACAGTCTGCAACCAGGAAAAACAAGCAAATACCAAAACCTCCTGTAATTTATAGCTCCAAGAGACTAATAACTGGCCGAGTCTCTGCTTTTGCTGAGCCTGGCAGCACAGCATGTATGATTAGCTCAGCTGAAAACTCCAAGTATATTCAGAGCTCATGGCCTGCATCTGTCAAACCAAGAAAATGCACAACCATTCTCACAAAGTAATTGGACGTAAATTACTAAATCCAAATGTAGCTGTTTATACAGACATGCTGGGCCTGGTTCAAAGTCCAGTGACAAGACTTCCACCGACTTCAGTAGGCACTGGACAAAGTGCCATTCTCTGCAGAGCAAGGCCAAAGCAATAAGTAGTTGCTTAACTCAGCTATACTGTTATTTTCACAGAAGGGGCAACAAAACTTAAATATTTTACTTTTGTTCTAAACAAACAAACAAACAAAAAGAATAGTAAGTACATTTCTCACTTATGAGCTGCTTACTTTGTAAACCAGAAATACGTATTGAACTGACAATATTTTCACTTCAGAGAAGGGAAAAAGTTGCCAAAACGCTTTTGAGTATGGAATTAAAAACAAAATTCCAATGTCTTTCTTCACATTCACACTTCTCCCATATTCTTTGCTGCATAGCATTTAACAGCTTGCTGAAGATGGTGTATTCTGCCATCCTCCCATTAAGTGATACTATTTTTCCCCATCGTATAGAGAATCTTAGAACACAGTTGGCAGAGATGAGCAATTCCCCTCCATCAGGCTCTCTTCAATGAAAATGCTTATTCAGCAACAATAGATTCCTCTTCTTCTAAAACAATACAAAAAGCCTGAAATATCTTTAATGTACTTGGAAACAACATTGCTTTAATATGTATATTTAATTTATTGAAGTCTTGAGAGTGTCTGAAAGTCAAGATTAAATGTGTTTCATCAAAAACTAAGTCTATAAAAATTTCTTCATTTTTTCAAACCAGAAAGGTTGAAAATTCCCTTAATTATTTTTTGGGGGTGGGGCAGGAGGTGGGGTGGGGGAAGAGCAGAAGGAAGAGGATGTAAATTACAAAAAAAAAAAAAAAACAACCCAGCTTATTTGCTCAGCTCTAAAAATATATCTGACAATTTCCTAACTATAATACTTACAAATTTTTTCTGTTTTAAACCAAAACACACTTAAGTGACTACAAAATTAAGGATTAAGGTTGCATAAGCAAAACAAACCCTTGCTAATTAGCTTTATTATCCCAAGGCAAAACACAGTCCCAAAGCAAAGTGCACAGTCATTAGTAGGACAGGATCTACAACATTAGTAGTGTGTTTTTTCCATAAAACAGCACTAAAATTCACATACCTGACTCCCACACATCAGGCTTTGGGCTGCCATCATGATCGATTTCATTCCTGAAGCACAGACTTTATTGACAGTTGTAGTAGGAGTACATATTGGTAGACCTGAGTCAAGGAAATTGTACAAACAACTATTATTTAAAGGGTAGACTAATACTTTATTGGTGTCTCAGCAGTATTTCATATGGGACCAATTTTTATCTAAGCCCAAGGTGTCCAACTTGCACTATTTAGCCTGCCAGGGCAATTTATCTACCCTCGCCCCTAGTTACTATCCTTCTTGGAGACTCTTGTTGTTTCTCCCCTTCCAACAACAGACTTGTGGTAAGGGAGCAAACAAGTGAAGAATCAGAAAGACAGAACATCAGGGAAGCAGCTCCAGAACTATTCCTCCTCCTGACACCCCAATACCTGCCTCTAAGAAGCATTCAAGATTGAAAAGGCATAAACAAGCTATAGAATTTAGCAAGTGGCAACAAGACAGACCCTAGAAGTACAGGGACTCTAAAAACATGCAATACTGAACAAGACCAAAAGTGCTAGGTGTCAGTGTCATTCACATGGTCATTATTGAGTTATTATTGAGTGTTCGTTACAATAGCTTTGAGCTCTGCTGTGTGCAGCTTGGCTCAAGACCATTGCATCACTGCCTCCACCCTAGGCTTGCTCTCCAGTATTATGGCTCTGCTACCAGCACATCACCTCCATACCGCAGTGAGATGGGGAAACTAGCCAGGGGAAAGAAAAGAGCTGTATTCATCCCTTTGCCTCACATGTAAGCACTTGCTTCTCTTTCAAAAAAGTACAGGGACAGAGCCAAGAAAGTATCCAGTTCTTCCCTGACCCACAGACTTTCCTAGAGTCACACTAAGGTATGGAATCCCATCCCCACAGCAAAAGGGAGAAGAAAATAATTCCTGCACCCCAATAACATTTGTGCTGCAGTTAACATTATAGCGTGAATCCTCCCAGTGACAGCTCCAGACTCCATGGGAAGATGAGTGTAATGACATACTCTTATCTGCAGTTCAAGGAAACTCACTAACCCCTTACCCAGTAAGGCTTAAGAGTAATGATACACTGAAGAAAAAAAGTCTGTTTCATGAAAGATTCAAAAAGCAGCATCCATCATTAGTGTAAAGTGCTCTGGAAGTAGAGGCCCAGTCTCCAGTATCGTCTTCTCCAGGTTCTGCAAACACCATAGGCAGTAACATCCATTGTGCATATGAAAATTCATTCCTGAGGATGCACAATTAGGCCTGCTTACATGAGTACAACATACACCCTTCACCCACCATGGAGAAAAAAAGCATACACAGACTGCCTTGACAAAAGGCTGGGGACCACTCTCTTTTAACTCATAGCTCAGTAATCTACACTGTCTATATAAAGACAAAAAATCTTTAACCCCGGTATCAAAAGAATGAATACCTGCACCCAAGACTGCTTGTCTTGCTGGAGCTTGTCCTTGTCCAGCCTGCAAGACATTACCCATATACGCTTCTTTCACTTCTTCTGCAGGGATGCCTATAAAACAACATTGTTTCAATTCAGGGTTCTTTGCAGGGAAGATGCAACTCCCTTTTACGAACCTTCGCGTTGAAGTTTTCTGTCAAAGACTAATGAAATGTGCCATGTCCAACCTGTGTGCTGTTAGCACACAGGCCCCTGTTGGGGGCATCCCAGATCTCTACCCTCATATTCATGGAACATGGTGAACTGGTGACCACCACAGAGCAGAATTCAGAATTCCCTTGCTAACCTGCACAACAAGCTACAGTTAGCTAACTAAAGCAAACATTTCCAAGTCTCACTAGTCACCTGAGAAGCTCAATTTCCATGGATGGTTAAAAGCACAAAACTTTCTACCTGCCACAATTATGTCTAAAGAAACAGTTTTGTTTGTTTGTTTGTTTAACAGGGGTGAGCCAAGGCCACAGCTAGCTGCCACCAGACAGAAGAGACCTGCTCTCCTGCTGCATCTCTTGCAACAGCCCTGGTGTTCTTGTAATATGCTATTTCAAGAAGCCAAATCTGTAGAAAATTAACCCACCCCTCCCCCCAGAAGACTTTTTTTGCTAATTTGAATCCATCAATATACTCACAAGGGTGTCCTACAAGCGTAAGTACCCATGTGAAAACTGGGCAAGGAAAGGAAGGGCCACTGGTTTCACCAACAAGTAGCTTTTGCATCAGCTTAGGTGTGTCATAAAACCCCACCACAGAAAAACAATTAGCATGTTCAATCAGATACGGATTAGCACAGATATCCTTAAGTAATATTCTGCTCCTAGAAGCAGGACTTCATTCAGATTGAAACAAAGCCCAACAGTCAACTTAAATACCATTTGTGGATAAAGACTTAAGAGTGCCACAAAACCCGTGTTTACCGAGCAATTTAAAAGACACAGACTGATACTGTTCTGAGCCACTTGAGGTTTTCTTTGTCACAGAAAAAATATTTACATATACCTGCTCTGTCAATTGCTCCCTTAATTGCAATGGAACCAAGTTTAGTGGCTGGCAATGATGAAAGAGATCCTTGGAAAGATCCAATCGGTGTCCTTACAGCACTTGCTATCACCACCTCCTAAGAGGAGAAGCATGGAGTAAAAGTCACAGTCTCTCCCACGTATGCACACATATACCAGTATTTTTTAAATTTATCCACTTTTACTCTTTCACTGATGTTGCAGCTTCCCTTTCATCCTGCAAATGTTTCAGAGCACTAAAACAATCTTTATTAATGCATGCAGCATAGGGAATAAACATATGGAGATTGGTGTACAGCTGCAGGACTACAATCTTAGGATCATGGAGCCATGGTGGGGTGACTCCAGTGGCTGGAGTGCTGCCATGCAGGGATACGGGCTCTTTAGGAAGGACAGGCCAAGAAGACAAGGGGAAGGGCTGCCCTTTATGTGAGAGAACAGCTGGAATGCATTGAGCTCAGCCTTGAGATAGATGATGCTTGTGAGAGTCTCAAAGGTCCTGGAGCGAAGGGGAGTCAAAGCAAGGTGGTTAACGTTCAAGGATTACCCCCTCAAAGCTCAAAAGCAGCCCATTCCAACAAGCAGTAAGTCAGGTAAAAATGCCAGGAGGTCTGCATGGATGCCCAAAACTCATACACGAAAAGGAAGTATACCTAAGGTAGAAGCAGAGACAGGGAACCTGGCAGACACTGTCTGAGCACGCAGGGATGAGGTTACGAAAGCCAAACCCAGCTACAATTGAATCTGACAAGAGATGTCAAAGGCAACAAGAAGGGCTTCCGTAAGCACCTAGGAAGCAAAAGGAAGTCTAGGGAAGACATGGGCCTGCTGCTGAATGGGGCAGGGGACCTGGTGACACAGGACATAGAAAAGGCTGAGGTACTGAATGTCACCTTTACCTCAGTCTTCACTAGTAAAACCAGCCTTCAGGAATCCCAGGCCCCAGAGACCAGGTGGAAGGCTGAAGCAAGGAAGATGTACCCTTCATGGAAAAGGATCAGGTCAGGGAATACTTAGGCAAACTGGACATACATAAATCCATGGGCCCTGCTCAGATGCACCCACAAGTGCTGAGGGAGCTGGCTGATGACTTTGTAAGGTCACGCTCAACAATCTTGGAATGGTCACAACAGTTGCGAGAGGTGCCCAAGGACTGGAGAAAAGCAAGCGTCACTCCTATCTTCAAGAAGGGCAAGAAGTAGGACCCAGGGAACTACAAGCCAGTCAGCCTCACCTCGACCCCTAGGAAGGTGATTAAACAACTAATCCTGGAAACTGTTTCCAGGAACATGAACAGCAAGAAAATCATTGGGAGTCATCAGCATGGATTCACCAAGGGGAAGTCATGCTCAAACAACCTGATAACTTTCTACAGTGAAATGACTGGTTTGGTAGATGAGGAGAGAGCAGTGGACATTGTCTGCCTAGACTACAGTAAGGCTTTCAACACTGTCTCCCATAGGAACCTCATACAGAAGCTAATGAAGTGTGGGATCGATAAGCAGGCAGTCAGGTGGATTGAAAACTGGCTGAACAGCCAGGAACAGGAGGTGGTAATCAGTGGCAAGAAGTCTGGTTGGAGGCCAGTAATCAGCAGTGTTCCCCAGGGGTCAATACTGGGTCCAGTCCAGTTTAACATCTTCATTAATGATCTGGATGATGAGGCAGAGTGTATCTTCTGCAGGTTTGCTGATGATGCAAACCTGAGAGGAGTGGCTGATACACCAGAGGGTCGTACTGCCATCCAGAGGGACCTCAACAGGCTGGAGAAATGGGCTGACAGGAACCTCATGAAGTTCATCAAGGAGCAGTGCAAAGTCCTGCACATGGGGAGGAACAACCCCAGGCACCAGTACATGCTGGTGGCCACCCAGCTGGGAAGCAGCTTGGAAGAAAGAAACCTGGGGGTCCTGGTGGACACTAGGTTGAACATGAGCCAGCAATGAGCCCTTGCAGCAAAGAAGGCTAATGGTATCCTGGGCTGCATTAGGCAAAGCATTGCCAGCTGGTCAAGAGAGGCAACCCTTCCACTCTACTCAACACTGGTGAGGCCACACCTGGAGCGCTGTGTCTGGTGCTGGGCTCCTCAGTACAAGAGAGACATGGACATACTGGAGAGAGTCCAATGAAGAGCCACAAAGATGATTAAGGGACTAGAGCATCTGTCATACAAGAAAAGGCTGACAGAGCTGGGACTGTTCAGCCTGGAGAAGAGAAGGCTCAGGGACACCTCATCCATCTATATTAACACCTGAAGGGAGGGTGCAAAGAGGATGGAGCCAGGCTCTTTCCAGTGGTGCCCAATGACAGGACCAGAGACAATGAGCACAAACTGACACACAGGAGGTTCCCTCTGAACATCAGGAAACACTTTTTTGCAGTGAGGGTGACCGAACACTGGAACAGATTGCCCAGAGAGGTTGTGGAGTCTCCATCCTTGGAGACATTCAGAAGCCCAGGCCCCAGCGTAATGTGTAAGCAGTAGTTTAAGACATGGTATGACATTCAGCTCTATACCTAGTAGCCCCTCAGAACAGATTTACTCTTATTTTGCCTCTTAGCTTTAGTGCTACATGAACATGTCTACCTGCTAACCCTGTGAGAGTAGCATGAGGACCTGGCATCAAAAAGATGCACATTTCAGACCTCTAGCTGCCCTGGGCAGCTACTGAGAAGCAGCCATGAATACCTCCAACTGTGCTGGTTTCAGTGGAAGTTAGACACAAGAAATTAAACAAACAACAAAAAAGGCAAATTGTACTTGTTTAAAACTAAGAAGGTCTGTTTCTGTAACCCCTTCTTCATCACGATTGACTTCAGTGATAGTAACATACTTGTCCTCAACCTTTACGTTGTAACAGCAAGTTGCAGGATAACATACAAATAACCTCAAAGGGATAAGTTAGCATCAGCTCTATTTTCCAATAACAGGTAGATGCATTAAGCTTAAGTTATCTGACACACTTCTAACCTATTTTGTCCCACACTACCTAGCAATTAGCAAACCAAAATAAGAAAGAAAATCTGACTTTTATTCCAGATTTTGCGGTAAAGTGTGACTGGCACAAGTCACATTGTATTCAATGCAGATTTTTTTGTGATAACTTTTTAAAAACTTCAGTGATTAAGAAACAAATTTAAAACAGTCATTTATTGCAGTCAGATGGTGCTTTATACTTACATTTAAAGTACGCTGTGATGCATAGCCACGGCTTGTATACTTCAAAGCCTGATAATAAGAAAGCCAATACCATGATGTTTCAGTAATGTACCATTTTCATAGAAGTCAGTATTTAAAAATAGTATCTAAGAAACACTGGAAAAAATATTAAATTAAAAATCATAACATGTCTTTTAAAAAAAGTGTAGACCAGTACACAGTCTCACCATAATACTCGTGATAAAATATTTTCTGAAAAATAAACAGATACTCCTTTAAAAACAAGAAACATTTCTTTTTGGCTGAGTCTGTTATGTACACATATATGTCTAAACCAGGGAGTGAGTGGTGCTATCTTGAAAAAGTTTACTAGTCCCTCTCTCTGCTTCTCTGGACTTCAGTTCATTCAGTCCTATCATTAACTTTTAAAAAAAAAAAAAAGTGGCAGTTTGCATCTACAACTTCATTTCATTGGCATTTCACAAAAAATGAGGGTAATGAATTCAGAATGCTACGACAAAACATGACAATAAAACAAAGCCAATGAAAAAGAAAAAAGTATCACCTGAGCAGGCTAAATCACCAGCTACTAGCTTCATCTAATCAAGCAGCATAAAGATACAGAAATACATCTGCAGGTATCATTTCGCATATTAAGAAAATGATATTTCCATTAGTGGTTTAAGCCACTTTCTTAGCCATTTCCTTAGACAACATTTCAGCACACTAGAAACTTCTGATCATTACTGAATTACAGCTAAATAAATACAAATTAAAAATAACCACTTAAGGACACCACAAAACCACCATCAATTTTATAAATCAAAGAATGCCTTCTGGTATTGTGTCTACAATATGAAAATTTAGTCTCTTTCTCTCTTCATTTGATAACCTTCAAGTAACAAAAGACAGATTTTTTTTCCTACTGTTTTTCAATTAGTTCTTTTGTTGTTTTTTTCCAGCTCAGGTTGTAATAGCCAGCAGAAAGTTTAAATTAAACTTCTCCCTAGAAATGAATTATGTCCCTGCAGGGCTTTAATAACAGGGCTTTCAAGGGTTAGTGTCAAAAAAAAACCCCAGCAAAGTAACATGCCCTTACTGGACAACACCTGAAGCGTAGTAAACTGGACAAACCAGACAACAGCCTTCTAAGCGTAAATGGCATCTACTAGTAGTGTTCATGCTGCATCAGTTACAGACTTTTTAAAAAACAAAACAAAACACTTCTACAGCTGGTAAAACACAACCTTCAGCTTTGCATACGCAATACGGATGCAATCCAGCGCCATGCAGATGTTTTACCTACCCTTTTCTTCCTACACAGCTCTCTGTACCAGTAACGGGATCCCCGGCGCTCCAGACACCCCTACCAATAAAGTCAGCAGTGCCTCAATGCAACCCTGCACAGAGGCTTTTTGGGCAGGAGCGCTTAGTATCTCACCTCCCGACTATCTTTCTGACGAACCTACCTTATGCACACCACGGCAGTACATTTGCCTACCTGATTCCTCTCCTGGCCCTGGCTAGAGAAAGCCTTTGAGAGCTGCTACGCATCCTTATGGCTGAAGCGGGTAACAGATGGATATAGGGACTCTGTAGGGCAACGAATTACGAGGGAACGAGCTGAAGAGCCGGCGAGGGAGGGCCCTGGCCAGCCCGCTGCACCCCCAGCGCTGACAGGCGGTGATGAGGCAGTGGAAAAAGCCGCTCTCAGGATCGCGGCTAAAGGTCCCGCCGGGCTTAGCGCGGTACCCGCCGCCCGGCCGGGGCCGGGGAGCCGCCCTTCACCGACCAGGCGGCTCCGCAGCAGCCCGGCCGGCCTCGCAGGCCCCCGCTCCCCCGGCCAAGGACCCGCTCCCTCCCCTCAGCTCCTTACCGGGCCGGGGCCTGCCTCCCGCCGCGCAGCGCCGCGGGGAGGGGGGGGGGGGGGGGAGGAGAGGGGAGGGGGGGGAGGGGAGGAGAGGGGAGGGGGGGGAAGGGAGGGGAGGGGAGGGGGGCAGCCTTCCCCGCCGCAGACGCGGGTGTGACCTTGGCCAAGTCCTTCCGGGCCCGGCGGCGGGGCCGGGGCTGCCGAGGGAGGGAAAGGGGAAGGGCTGGGGCCCGCCCGGCGCGCCGCCCGTCTCACCCGCAGCAGCTCCGCGGCCGGGCGCCGCCAGCACAGCATCGCCACCGCCGCCATGCTCCCGCCGGCCGCCCCCGTCACCTTCACCGCCGCCCCCACCTCGGCCTATAGACGACGATGCTCCGCCTCCCTCCCAGCTCCCGTTGGCCCTGGGGCCGAGGCGGGGCGCCAATCCCGTCGCTGCCATTGGCTCGGCTGGAAGGCGGGCCGCGGGGCTGAGCAGGGAGAGGGTGATGCCTGCCCTGCGCTTGAGGTTGGGCGGTGCGCGGCCACTGAGGCGGCCAGGGCGGCTGGGTACCCCGGCGCCGGGGGGCGGGCGTCCCAGCGGTGCTTGGCAGCTCCTGCCGCCGACCGCGGAACCTCCGCCCTCTGTGGGAACCCCTTCTGCAGTGACAGGCGCATTGCTTTCGTCGCCGGTGCTGCCGGTCGGGGTGGGACGGGGGCGCCGCAGCCCGCCCTGAGGAGAGGGAAGGGGCCTGCGGAGGGACAGCCCCGGGTGCGGGGCGGACAACCTTGGTTTCCGTGCTAGAAAGACAAATGGCTACTAACGACCGGTATGAAGGCGGCGTGGGAGATCGTCACGGGGCGAGAACCAGCTCCCCGGGTTGTCCCCTCTCCCCAGGGAAGGCAAAGCAAGACCGGGGCTGCGCTCCGCCGAGCCTCGGCCCAGCCCCTCGCCCAACCCACGCTTCAGTGTTCAGCTGAAGTGAGCCACAGAAATTTATCCCCGTGTGGAACCCATACCAGAAACATACATGCGCAGTTACAAGGTCTGTAGGGATGCAGGTACTGGAGTATTTCTGAGTCTGGGGCACTTTGCATCCAGCGTGCCCTTGTGCTGTAGCTGCATGCTGTTTTCAGAAAAGCCAGCACCTTATTTCCCCTTGAACTCCTTCCTGTCTAGCGATGGCATAAACATCTAACAGTGTTACCTCAGGATTCAAACCTGGCTGAGAACCGTCTCAGCAGCTGCCTTTACAGAAAGGTTGGTACCCACTTGAACCCAGCTCAATCCCAGGTTGCCTAAATCTGTTCCACAGTCTTCCCTGCACTTTGCTTCCCCACCCCTCATGCTCTCTGCCTCTGAATCTGGATTTCTAGATGAAGGCCAGTATTAAATCTCTACAGCTGTCTGCCTGACAGTGCCTCTCTCCACTCTGTCTATCCAAACATGCACGGAACTCGGCCAGGAGAAGCCTAGGCCTTCCTGGTCTTGAGCTTTAGATCTCAGAAGAACAGGCTCAAAAGACAAGGTGACGTTCTCTGTGAATTGTGCTGCTGCACACTGTCTAGGACAAGCAGTTCTGTATGTTTCTGATCAGTCTTTCTTACCTTCTCCTCAGCCACTTTTTTTAATTCCTGAAGGAGTTAGCATACCATCTGTTACAGTAACACACGACTGCTGCATTCCCTGGAGTTGATGTCTACAAGCCAGGTAAAGCAGCATTTACTTGGACCTTTGCTTCCCTTCGAACCACAAACTGGAACAAATGCCAAGAAGCATGCTTTGGATATAGCACCTGGAAAGCAAGAGTATCTCAACAACTTGTTACCATCCACTTGCTATCTTGACTGATCTTTTTATTATTTTCTCTTCATATTGTAAAACTAACATTCACCAAAACTACTTCGGTTCATTTTCTGTTCTACATCTCATTCATTTCCCTTCGAGAGAGAGGATTTCACTTTCTCTCTGTCTGCTTTCAAAAGTAAAATACTTCTTGCTTTCCATAGATGTCTAAAGATTCTCCAGACACACGGTAAGAGGCTGATTGGGACTGGCCCAGATGAGGGAAGCATTTGTACTCTTTTACTTCCTTGACTGTCGGTAGCTGATGTTCTGAGAGTTTGACCAATCTAGTCTAGACCTTTGATTTAGAGCCAAAGTTTTCAAGTACAAACCAGAGATAACACAGGAACTGACAAATATTGACTCAGGAAGAACTGAAGATTTTACCCTGAAAATATAGATGTATCACACAGGAAAGACATCCAACTTGGTTGGATAAGGATATATTTCAGAAACACATAATGCCAAAAACATATAGAACAAAACAAGGGAAAGCTCTTATTTAACTTTGCCTTTACTCCTACAGTATAAGGCCCTTTTTTAGGGATACAGCTTGCTAATGCACCAGGACTAACATTCGTATTGTCTCAGCCAGAAAGGCACTGGGGATCCCCACAGCGTGCTAGACAGACGATAAAGAAAATAAAGCAGAAGTGCTGTTTTAGGTTTACTATCGTGGCAAGCAGGCTATACCACCACCTTTAGCCCCCTGTATTTTGTCTCCTAAGAGTGACTTGAGAGAAGTAATTGCATAACATGGACAGCTGTCTGCTCTCAGATGTGCTGGTGTAAGCCTGCAGCCAATTCTTTGTTGCAAGCACCAAGAATTTCCCTTAGCACTTCATTCTGTATCACCCTGCAGAACCACTTACACGATAAAAAATAGGCCATTTATTGGAGCTCACACGAGAAGGAAAAAGAGGACAGTAAAGGTAGTCTTACCTTCCTTCAGACATTGGGAATCCTGAGCTGTGCAGCATCAGACACACCTCCAGTAAGGGCACAGCCCATGGTGCAGATCCCATCCGTGAAGAGGTTCCCCAACGTTTTGGTCTTTAGAGCTCTTGTAGGACCTTATGAGAAGAAAACAATTCTGGTCAGCATTCCTACTGCCAAACAAAAGGATGTTTGCATGAGAACATGCTGCTTCGCTTTGAGATGAAGACAACATGCAGGTGCTGTAATTGCCAGTGCCAGGAGGGAGCTCCTACAGGTTACTTCATTACGTTTAGCTGGCCAGGTATTTTCCGTGGCTGGGGTATAGGTGCAGCACAGGATAGGCCAGAAGGCCAAGCTGCACCCATGCCACAGCACGGCGTAGCCTGTGCAGTAACATAACCTGTGCCTTCTCAGGTTAACTGGTCTGTGGGTCATTAACTCCTTGATGTACAACAGTCTTCTGGTTAGGACGCTACTGAAATATGACTATTGTAACATACAAAACATCATGTCCCTGGCCTAAAGGGTGAGCAAGGTTATTGGGTAACTTACCAGTTTTCAGCAACGTAAGTATTAACTCTGTGGGAATTTAGAAGATATGACATAGCACTATAATAGAATTATTTAATTGTTCTGCAACTTCAAGTCTCCAAAAGGATGACAGATATTCTTGAAATAATATTAGTTTAAAAGTTAGCCTGGAGCTGCATAAGAACTCCAGTGCATAGAGCAGCTAAGTAAAGAAAAAAGAAATATCCCCTCCCCAGAGTTAATAAATATATTTCAGGATACAAATCCTCTAATGCAATATCAAAAAATACAGAAAGAATGCCTTCAATAGGTCCAACAAAAAAATCCATCGCAGCCAGCGTTCCCTCGTGCGCACGTGAGTGCCCTGGGACGCACTATGGTGCAGTCCCTCTCCCGCCAGTCCGGCCTGCACTTTCCCCCACACCTGCTCATTTACACCCTCCCTGTCCTGACCCCACACCGGTGGCAGGGTGCCCTCGCCAGCCACCTCCTAGCCCTGGGCAAACGGCCTTTCACACCACCGGCAGAAGGAAGCTGGAGGGGGAGTAGGGAAGAAAGCGTTTTGCCTGTGGGATCCACATCCCTTCCCAGGAGGCAGGGGCAGGGGCTGCTTGCACACCTCCAGGAGATGGTGAGCACTGACAAGGGTGCTTGGTTGGGTGCTCCCTGACATTTTACATCTTTGGTCCTGGTCCAGTGATTTTCTTACATCTTCCTCCTCCCCCCTGCATCTGTTGCTGGCTCTAGTCAGTTAGTCAATTTTTTTTTTTTTTTTTTTTTTCCCCTCTGCAGCTCTTTTTTTCTGGGAGGGCTTTAAGATTTTTCAGGACAATTCCTATTTAGGAGAATTCAAGAGTTCAAGAGGAACTGTAGGAGAGTAGCACCCCCTACAGCCACCGCTTGAGGCTGAGCAGAAGAGCCAGGGTGCTGTCTCTGGACTTCCACAGCATCCACCTTTGCTGTTCAGTCATGTTAGAGGGGATATGCTTGGCTTTATTATCTGTTACCCATGAATTTGTCTAACCCTTTTTGAACCTGCTGGTACCTGTGATCTGCATCCCTAGCATCCCCTGGAAACAAGTCCTCTTTTAGCATTTTAAACCAATCTTCTGCTGGTTTTATCAAGTAGCCCTAGTGCTGATGTTACAGGATTCTGAAAATAGTTCTGCCTTACTCTCTGCCTTTCTACTTTTGTAAAGCTCAGCCACATTGATCGCAAATCCCAAGCTGTACATACATATTAGACCATGGTCTTAAAAACAGAAAGAAAACCATACTGCATTCCCTTCTTTAATTTTTTCAGCATCTCTTCTAACCAAGAACAGCTATAACGTACTAATTTCAAAGTTGCTGATTTTTGGTGTTCAGTCTTTTAGACTACTAATAACAACCACACTGTGCTGCTCTTCCTTAGCTCTGGAGATGAAATTTGCTTTGGTGATGCCCCAGATCAGCAGATTGAAGCAGGAGCCTACATGCCCCCAACGCTTCTCTCTTACAGGTGTTTCAGATCACATGCAGGACTTGGAGCACAGGATCCAACTGAAGTTACATAGTGGACCTCCATCACTAGAATAAATGAGGATGAAATGCAGGCACCATGCCTACACCTAGAGAGAGATAACGAGAGAGAAGGTCTAGAGCACAAGTCCTATGAGGAGCAGCTGAGGGAACTGGGGTTGTTTAGCCTGGAGAAAAGGAGGCTGAGGAGAGACCTTATCGCTCTCTACAACAACCTGAAAGGAGGTTGTAGCGAGGTGGGGGTCGGTCTCTTCTCCCAAGTAACAAGCAGTAGGACAAGAGGAAACAGCCTCAAAAGTTGCACCAGGGGAGGTTTAGATTGGATGTTAGGAAAAATTTCTTCACCAAAAGGGTTGTCATGCACTGGAGTAGGCTGCCCAGGGAAGTGGTTGAGTCACCATCCCTGGAGGTATTTAAAAGACCTGTAGATGTGGTGCTTAGGAACATGATTCTATGGTTCTCTGTTGACACCTAAAGCAAAGAAAGGAAGAAAGAAAGAAAGAAGTAAAGCCAAGTTCTTAGTTTATCAGAAGAACGAAGCGGGTTTAGAGCCTTTCATATTTAGGTCAATGATTCTAAACTATGACCAATTTACAATGGTAGGAGTTAATTCAGCTAAGCAACTCCTGTGATAACTAGCTTATTTCTGGAGAACAACTCCACCTGGAAAACCATTGTTGTGAAAGACTACACTTTGCCCTAATGGAGAAAAAAAAGTTTGGAAATAATGGCAGCCTGCTACCAAAGTTCTGCCTGCAAGAACTGCCAGTTTGCAAATTGCCATGTGCACTGAATAGTCACTCAAAAATAGTTATTTATTCCATACAAATAGTTCTAACCTTTGCATATACTAGAAAGCATAAAACACCTATGTTAGATGATGCACTTAAAGAAAAAGGGAGTTGAGATGTAAAAAAGAGATTCACACTAAAAGGCAAGGACAATCACAGAAGAAAAGCCATTACAGTAAAAGCACTCCTTCAGGCCATCGACTGTTCTCACGTCACTGTTTACTGCAGGATCAGGTACCTGAAGGTCCCAGTAATCTGGTGACACCACCAGTAATTTTCAGTGACACGCATTATAAGTAATTTCAGAGACAAATCAACCAAAACATTCAGCAATCCAAGTACATCCCAGTGAGTTACAGAGACATAACCCATTTTAAAAATGCCATGAACAGAAAGTCGGGCACCCCCAGCCACTTTTGGCATAGCAGGCTCTCGTACATTCAAACTGAAAGACTACAGCGCATCTTTAAACAGAATTTGGAAGACTAAATAGCTCTACATATAACATTAAGTACCTGAAAAATCATAGCAAGCAAAGAACTGGAAGTCTTTTTTTTTTTTTTTTTTTAAGTACTCTAATCATAACAGACTTTGGGACTTGGAATCAGGCAAATTTCATACAGTAGCATTTTTCAGGAGCAGCACCTGAATTCAACTTAAAAATTTTGCAGGGGAAGACACCAAAATATCTTGCTAAATGAGTAGTCTTTTATATTACATTTTTATTTTGCAAGAAAATAAATTATACAACTTAAAAAATAAAATTCAAAAATTAAGCAGTACATCAAAATAGTTCAGCTGGACTGCCATACAGAAACTACCACCATTCAAAATTGTACAGCATTATCATCTCGGTAGTGGCACACATTCAAAATTGTAAATACCATACGTAGATAGATATTACAACTCAGGAACTCAAGTTTGCTCAACACTCCAGACTACATATAGTGTATATGACAGGAAAGCTTTCATGTATTGTTTATTTCACAAATATGACCTCAAAGAATTACAAAGATAGCATCCCAGTCATTTAGATGAAAATAGAAAACAGTTTGAGTTTAAGATAGCAAATCTTCCTGTAAAACTATGAAATCATTTTGCCAATTGTATTTTTAAAATTTGCACTTTACAGGACAATGGCATCCCAATGCAAATAAATGCAACATATGAACATTCAGAACATTTGCGTTAAGTTTAAAAAGGTGAAAACAAGAAAGTCACATTGTCTTTTGGAAATGTAATTGCATTACAGTCGTAACAAATGAAAGACAGATGAATAAAATTAGAAGCTAGGGACACCAACTGTGGAAAGAGGAAAATGGAAGACTTCAGAATCGAAACCGAGATCCTCATCAAGTTGTTGGGACAGAGAAAGATTTAACAGTATTTCTTAATTAAACCCATTAAGAGTGATTCCCTCCCCCGCCCCCCCAGCTCTTCTACACCAGATTTCATTCCATAGCTATTCACCGTGGCAGTGTGTGTGGCAACATGTTTTTCAGATGCAGCACCTCTTTAAGCTAGGTCTTTGGACATATATATTCATAGCTAAAAATTGCAGCCTTAAAAGTGCGTTGTTGCCATATTGCAAGTGAAGAATAGTTCATTTTCATTTAGATCTGAACTCTACCCTCCCCAAAAGAACAGTTTACCCCAGGTATCTCCCTGTGCCCCAGGTGATACTAGTTTTAAGTGCATATTGGTGAAAGTGACCTGATGAAGGACGCTAAATGTGATTCTGCATCTTTAACAAATTTGCTGGTGTGAGTCTCAGATTTAATAAAAAACCTGACATCCATTTCCGGTATGTATTCAATGAAAAATGACCATGTCATAGGCACATTACCAATTCTCTTTCTGCATCCCAGGTGTTGAGAAATATATAGATAACATTTGGGTTGTATTATTTTATATTTAATAGTTGAGGGAACATGTAGCTCCTTAGCTTTCAGCAACCTGTTGCTTTCTGCATACACTCCAGCTTCCTAAACAGTTGTATCTTAGATGCCGCCTCTTAAACTTCTCTCTCTCAAATCTAAATCAATGGCTTCAAAATCAGCATTACCCCCTTTGCAGTTCTTTCTGCTTAACCAGAGAAGAACAAGTGTGAAACTGTCAAGGGCTGGAATTTTTCATGTTGAAAAGAGTGTACTCAGACTGTCATGTTCTCCCCCAATTATCCCAAGTGAGCATTTATTACTTTTAAGTTACAAAGACTGAAAGTCTTGCAGCAGAAAGCTTTTTATTAGAATTTTGTTTTCTAATGTTCAAATAGTTTTACTGGTTAACTACATAGAGCACCACTTGCTTTTGATTCTGAACTGCAATACTACGGGCCAACATAAAAGATGCAAGTTTTAAACAGCATCTGCTTTTGAGTATCAAAAAAAGCATGTAACATAAGCTGTGAGATTTTAATCAATTGTAATTGGTCAGGTCTCAACTTCTCTCCATCTCTTGTTCATGAAAACCTCACTACCAAAAATTTCTTCCCCAAATAGATGTCCAAGTACACACTGTTCTCAGGCAGTCACATTGGCTTTTACATTAGTAATAGAGCATGCTGCCTGTTTAAGGGTGCAAATAGCCATTCTTGCAGTGTTAGCTTTTAAACCGCTCTTATTGTATACTTTACTGAAACCATGTGAAAGCAAAACTCCTCCTCTTACTTACTGGAAGGTTCTCCTCTTTGACTAAAGTTAATTGTATCCTCTTCCCCCTTTCAATCATCAAAGAAAATGAGACCTTCAGATGATGAACTTGAACTGGTTAATTAAAAAAAAAATTCACACACTTGCAATTTATAGAATATTCATACAGAACTGAGTAAAGCTCAACTTACCTTTTGTCCCAAGACAGGCACTCTGCTCCAGTGATTCACGTTATCAGTCCAATACATGCTGGGACATTTTAGAGCAGCAGAGAGGCAGGCAGTGCCAAACGACTACTTAAGATGATTGAAAATAGAAGAGGTAACATTAAAAAGTTGAAATTCCTGATGTGTATTTGGCACTCTCTCTGCATACACTGACCAAGGTATCTTCCCTTAGCTTTTTACCATTTTCATTAGAATTATATTTCCTACCCTGCCAGTTTGAAAATAAAAACCAGAAGGTTTGTTTTTCATACAAAGTTGTTGACTTCTAAGCAACAAACCAGTCCAATTGGATTAACCTTGCATGTACATATGAAGTTACCAATGAGGAATTAGTACAGGGATCTTCAAGTGTTATTTTCTTTCTGGGGGAGTTGTGCATCAATTACTCTTTAATGCATTCAGATATATGTAGTCATACTTAAATATTTGGAATACAAATATTAAATGTACAAGGAAATACACTTAATATTTCTGTTGAGTATAACAGACATGAAAACTGCTTTTAGAGTAAAGTATCATTGAAGAAAGCTTTACCTTCTCAAAAAGGATTGTAGCAAATCATCCATCCAAACAAGGTAACAAATAACGTATATCCACTTGTTTACAGCAAACAATTTAAAAACAATGATCTCTTGCTTAAGGAAAAATATCACCCATGACTTGGAATTACTTTTATGTCACTTATGTGTCAATTATTAAAATCCAGTTACTAGATTGAAGCACTGCTCTAGCCAACAGGTTTTAACTGTAACAAATACATATCAGTTGTGATGCATGTGTTTGTGTCTCTCAAATGTTATTACATAAAAAGGATCAAAGGTGGACAGTACATTACTCTGTTGATCCAAAACACAAAAGTGAAAGTGCTACTTCTAGTCCTAATTGCATTAAAAAAAAAAAAAGACACCAAACAAAAAAAACCAAACCCAAAACAACACTAATTAGCAGTTCCTCAGTGCATGAATATTTGAATATTTTTTCCTTGTGCAAGTACTGGTCATCTAAAAACCCAAACCTGTATTCTTCCTGGTGGGTGTAAATCAAATCTACTTTAAAAAGTTCACAATGGGCTCTTCATGAATGCAAGTTTCCCACAAAACAGCATGCTGTTAAAAGTGTGCAACATGAAGGGAATGCCATCATGCTAGCTGAATGAGATTGGCAAAATATAGTCCTCTGTAAGGTAAGGCAGGGATTTTAATACGTAACGAAAGTCAAAACAAGTCCTTCTGCAGCACAAACTGTTGCAGCTGTCTGTCCAAGCACCCTTCCATTTATGTTCTCAGCATCCTGCAGAGTCCTCAAATTATGCCATATATATGAAGGTGTTGATATCTGACTCATCTCTTCTGATATATTTGTGCTCTATAAGCCATTCAATTTGCTCTTTTATCATTTTCTTTTGTGGCAAGAACATGTTTTTCAATATTTCTACCAGTTCAGTCTGAAGCTGGGCATTAGTAATTTTCTTTCGCATTTTCATTATTTGGATGATAGCCTCCTGGTAGGGGACAAGAGGAGAAAAAAAAAAAAGTTACTTTTTTTTTTAAATGCCTGGGTGAAGTGACAACGTGAACACAGCATTAACAGGGGGCTCCTGGTAAGGCAAGACAGCAAGGAAATCTGTATTTTGCCTTAAAAATCAGATATATGCTGCATTTCTTAGCCTAAGTAGATACTGAACTGCTTTTACAAAGAAGTTGGTAAAGGAAAAGAACGAAGCACTGGCAAGATGCAAGAGATGGAAGACAAGTCCAGTCAAAAGAGAATCTGCAGTTAAATCTTATCACTAGAGTGTAAATTATTCAGTAAAACCTAATGTTCATTCATTCTCTGAGCAGAAGTCGCCATTTCCAGTGTGACTTGTGACATACCTTGTGAATACCTCATGAAATGCAAGCTTAATGTCAAAGTGGAACTCACAAGGAGTTCTCATTTCACAAATGCAACCAGGCATTAATCCTTCTGCTGGAAGTATGGCCAAGATGTTAACTCAGGTGGTACAATTCACAATGTGCATGGCCTGGAATCTAATCTGACTGATAGAACAGACCTGCAACTTGAAGGTAAAAAGGGAATTTTGAGACTCCATTGTAGGTAATGATCTCTGATGCCCGAAAAAATTCATTTTTTTTAGAACTGTCCGCTCAAAAGATTTGACATGAGTACCTGACTGAAGGACAACCAATCACAAAGCAGGAAGCTGCAGTTTGTACACCTAAGGTGTACTTACAAACTTTCCCTCTGAAAAGGAGGCCTCTCAAAGTCACACCGCTATTACTAAAGCATGATCCCATCTCTGAGATCACTCTACTCTCTTCATACAGAGCAGTCAAAAGAGATGTGAAGATCAACAATACTGTTTGTTCGTGGTGGTGGCTCAAGTCAGTCCACTTTTACCATCTGCTGCTGCCATCCACCACTACACAGTTGTGCCTTCACCGCTTGCTTAATATCTGCTTTGTCCTCTTTAAAAACTATGACCTGGTACATCAGAACAGGAGGCTGATAACTACAAGTGCACAAACACACATGCAAAATCCAGTATTCACAAAGGATATAAGCCAAATAGCAACAGTAAGTTTCAACAGGATTCAAAAGCATTTGTTTCATACGTCAATGTCCAAATGTGGACAGCATGCAATAATGAAAATACAACAACAGAAATAGGGTAATTTTATATTCCTCTGGCAGTTTACTTGCCTGGGTTCGTAATATTCTTAGCTGGACTATTCCTTCATTTTCCTCTTCCCGCATTCTCTCTGTAGTAAGTTGCAATCGACCAATCAAATTTATCTTGCCCCTTTTCTGAACTTTAGCGTTTTTTCTGAAAAAGTTGTATTGCATGAAAATAAGCAAAAAATACATTTTAAGTTAAGGAATTCCTGTTAAACTTAAATTACATCAGCAAGGAGTAGCATCACATATCAGATATTTATAGGCTATTAGCATTGCAGCAGTGAGATAGCTGGCTGAAAAGACTCAACGCCAATGTCTCCGTACAATAAAACCTGAATATATTAGCATTACAAAAAAATCCATCAGCTGAAACTGACAGTGTCCGAAGTTGAATAGTTACCAGTACTATTTTAAAGAATAAAATTTCAGAGAAACAGATTTCAGTTTAATTATATAAAACTAGGGTTCTTTGGAGGAAGTTCTTACAACAAATATCAGGAAATTGGACTAGTTGATATTCCATCAAAAGAACTGTCTGTCTAGCAGAAAAGAAGGACAAAAAACAGCTATTGTAACAAAGAAAGCTGATGGCATTCTTCAGTGGTCACACAGAAGCTTTCTGTACAGCCTGTCTCTTCTGTCATGCCCTCTCATCATTTCCCAAAGCCCATGATCCTGATGACAGGAACAAACATCGTGGCTCTGGGCAAGAAACTAAGCCCCAGGAAAGCAGATTTATCACCTCTCTATCTCCACAGATCCAGATATCCAGCTGCTGAGTATGAGGTCCAGAATCTGAGGTTACTAGCAAGGAGCCAGTTTTAATCATAGTCATTGATAACAGAGAGAGGCAAAAACCAAAGTAAAACATGCTGAATGTAGTATCCATTTAGATATTCTCTATACTGTCTTATGGTCTGAAGGATTTCAAAGCACCAGTAAAAGAGCACTGCAATTCTCACTGAAATAAAGACACTCCTCTCCAGTGAAAGCTACACCAAAAAGCCTGGCTTTTGACAGCATAACATATTATTAAGTAGTTTCACTTCCTTTTTTAACTTATCACTCTGCTTTTGAAACTCTGTGTTTGTGTATGTGTATAATAATCAATACAGCACTAGGGCTCTGCTTACATGCTATTCTTCCCATATGAAATTTCATGGGCTCATTAGTAACAGGAAGATAGCAAAGCCTCTGATTTTGCACCTCATCCCTAGGTGTTCAAGAAATTTAATTTCACAGCAATCAGAATCATAGCAATGTTTGTCTGAAGGGGCTGCTGGTGGTCATCTAGTCCATCCACCTAGCTGAAGCATGACTATCGCCAAAACTACATATGGATAGGGCAGCAAAGCATGTGTCTAGCCGAATCTTGAAAACTTTAAAGAACAAGGGTTAACTTCAAGTAAATTCCTTTAGTTATAAAATATTACATTGTTATTTTACTTTTCAAACATCATCTTACATTAAACTGAACTCCTGGTTCACCGAGAAGAGGGTTCCTTCTGTAAAGTCTTTGGGTGAATTGACTTGAGGTTCATACAATAAAACCTGACGTTTCAGCTTTGGAAATGCTACAAGAGACTACAGAGAAAAGGGGAGGGGGGAGAATGAAAATAAAACACCAGACTTTCTAAATGGAAACAATTACTTTTTAAGAACATAGTCTGCACAGCGTGAACTGTAGTGAGGGAACCACGTAGCCTTGTTTGGAGCTAGAGGGCAACAAGAAGATACTAGTAAAACCAGAGAGGGGACACAGTTTAGCAAATCTCCTTCTGAAATGGGTTAGCGTAAGTAAAATCACATGAAGTAAAACGCACGAACTCATAGCTACAGAAGTGGTGTTAAGTCTAATTTACATCATTTCTCTCTTTATTCTTGAGCTAAATAATTAAAAGTTTGATAGACCAAACACTGAAGTTATTTTTAAGCAACATTTATTTATCAGGTGCCACTGATTTCCTAGAATTAGACCAGTCCCGCTCCACAAACCACGATCATAACTGTGTGCTTTAGGCAGCATATGGTCAAAAAGATCTTGCTGTTCCCAAAACTTAAGTTAGATAATATTGGGTAGAGAGAATGTATTAATGTAAAGGCTGTGTGTGCTCAGCAGTAGTGCAAGGAGACAGCATTACAACTGATTAATCAGCAATAAAGGCATTCACGTTTCAGTTTCAAAGTGTTATCTGACAGCGCTTTAAAAATACTAATCCAGTATTTCAGAGTACAAAAATCAAGAAGAAATCTGTTTCAAGATAAAGGGAGATACCCATAAAGTCCTCCTAAGTTCTGCATCAGGGAGTTCAGTTGCCAGTTTAAGATTTTCAAAGCTGATCTTCTCTCTGGGTCTTTGGTTCCATGCAAACAGCACAGCTAGCTGAAATGTTGTTACCTCCAAGTCATACTGGCCAACCTCATTCTTAAATGTTATCTGTGAATAGAATGACAATTTTACTTATAAGCCTTTCTGGATCACAAGCTTTCTAACTAATATAAATACACAGAAAGTACAGTCATTGAGACTGATACACCAAAAACTATACACTTACAATTCCATTGGACATGAGGTGGTGCCAGTGCAGTTTTCTACCACTGTGATTCTTTTTATAAAATTCTTCAACTTCAGGGATGAGATCTTCTAATTCCGTGGGCAGCGAGACAAACACTTTTTCAGAACTTCGAGACCAGGCGCCAGCATTTAAAATTTTAATATTCACAGAGTCAGCTGTAAGACAATATTGGATTATGTGAATTTCCAGGTATAACAGATAAACAAAATGCATTTTTTTTTCCTAAATACAATTATGGAGGACTGAATTTTCAGAAAGTAGCAGGGTGTCTACCTACTTAAACATTAAGGTACTCTATGCACCACTGGCTTTCTGCCAGCAACACTGATTGAAATCTCTGGTTTTTTGGCTTGCCTCTGCTGAGGTCCTTAAACCCTGATGCAACTTTATAGCTGATGCTTGTAAGCACTACTCAAGGGTTTTCAGCAGTAGCAGGTCCAAAACTGGATGTTCCTCAGCCTCTCCCACCAGTGAAATTTAATCTCAGAAATGTGATTTAAGCTCTTCATAGCATGCACCCCCAGCCCTCCTGCTGGCAGATAAAGGAGGAGCACAGCGTGAAGCACTCATGACGAAAGATGAGTGCATAAAAGAAGGGGGTAGTTCAGGCATTCACCTAGTTGATACTGATTCAAGCCCCTGCTTGGAATTTATCTACAAGAGTAGGGAGTCTGTATCTACAAGACTGCTCATAATGAAAACACACAACACAATAACTTACAGAATGATATAGCTTCAGTGTCAACCGTAAATGAAAGCAGAGTCTACAGACACTTCCAATCTAGGGGTAACAATACCCTGAAGACTATGTTCAACCTGCAGTTCATAAAATTTTTAACTCAAGATTCAACAGAATTATTTTTCGCTATGAGAAATGAAAAATAGCAAATAATTTGAAAACAATACCTGGTAAAGCAAGTTTATTATTTTTGTGCATTTCTTTGAAGGCCTGGTTCAAGTCTTCAGACACTTTGATATCCTGGAACATTCTAGCCAGCTTGTTTACATAGTCTGCTGGCATTCCTACTTCCTGTATAAACAAACAGAACACTAAACTATTACATAGATAACTATGAACAAAAAGCTTTATTTTTAAAATAATAAACTCAAAAAAATGAAAAGCATTAAAGTATACATGTACCATCACTTTACAGTAACAGTTAATCTGCAACGCAATATAAAGTTTTTTTGCATGGATCATAAGTAGTTACCCCTTAAGGGCATATGATGATTCTTTTAAAAAACATCCAAGTGCTGAAGAACATATGCATGCATTAAGAAATCAATGAATTCTGAGACTTGAAGGAATGTTTAAGACATGCAAATAATATTCTAATCTGCAATAAGATTTCACAATTAGAAACATCTCAAATTATTTACATACCTAAACAAGTACATTTTGCTCATTTGCATATGGACTATATGAAGCCTTCAGGTAATATGTGAAATGTTTTAAAATCTATCACTACCACTATTAGGATCAACATTTCTCTTCGAAAAGAGCTAAATTGTTTTACTTTCACAAACTATTGCAATAAAACTGAAGTGTAAGATGTCCTGAGTGGCCTGCAATTTAAGATAGAACTCACCTAAGCAAGAAGGGTATCTAAGTTCAAGAGTGGGAATTCATACCACAAGCAAGAGGCACAAAAAAAGATGTCAGGCTACTTACTCTGAGCCATTCCACCATATTCTCCTCAATTTCACTATCAGCTGATATATCCAATATCAGGCGTCTTGTTAAGTGAGCTTTGTGATATCGCATGAAAACATCTTTATTCTGTACATATTTAAGTACCAGAAGCTGTAAAAAAAAAAAAAAAGTAGATTTTAACATTTATTTGCATTGTTGGTCAGACAAGGCTCAGATGCCACTGTAGACTATGAAGTAGAAAAAGGCTTTTTGACATTGCCTTAAGAGCAACTGTGTTAATACTATCACAGGCATCAGCTATGAATCTTTCATAATATCACCCCCCCCAATTTCTTCATTTGTCAACCATCAAAAACCTTCTCTTAAATCAGAAAGGACATTGACACTGGTATGTAAAAATCTCCCATATTATTTCCTAGACTAACATTAGTTACTGTAATACATTACAGTCTGATATAGCCATTAATTTAGCATACTAATTTTGTGAACTGACAAAGAGACATGAAGCACTGCATGATTTACAAGATTGAAACACACACACACTTGATGACATAATAAACTCTTTTCCATATTATTACACCTTGCATAACCATCTTTGAAGATCAAAGCCTCGACCCACATAAGGAAATAAAACAAATTCATTGTTCAGAATAATTGAGAAGTAGAAAGCAAAAACATACCACTTCTTTAAGCTTTGCTTCAATTTCTTCAGAGGTTAGTTTTTTGCTTAGTGGTGTTTTTCTTAGCAACATGTCACAGTAATTAGCAAGAAGCTCAGGGCATTTGGATTCAGGCTGTGTTTTCAATCCAACACTAAACAAAAGAAGAACAACATATATTCAAACTGTATAGAATCCTGCTATTCTGGAGTAGTCACACTGTTAACAAGACAGGCCACTCTTTCCTGATCCCCTTGGCAAGGATCCTGGTGGTGAATTCATATTGTTGTTAAACTAATGAAAAATTAGGAATAACTCCCTTTTCTTCTTGAAAGAATAAATACTACCAAACGTTTCCAGACAGCTTGATCATTCCAACTGCTTTTAATTTTAGAACTCTAACAATGAAGGATTATGTTGAAGCTGCAGTTTGAATCAGCTAACTATTGCACAGCCATAAGTATTCCAGTAAAGAATTAACAAATGCTGCAGTGAAATATTTCACTTATCTTGTCATTATGCTCTAACAAAAGTCTCAAGAACAGCCTCCTGCACCGCACTTCACAGACTGCAAAACCCAACACATCTATCGCATGGTAACAGGATAAAATTATTTTATAACAGGTATAAACAGTGGACTAACAGCTTGGAGATAAAAATCAGATTAAAGTTGAACCAGAATATGCTACAGCAGACAGACTTTGGTTCTTCAAAATGCATGCAAGCACAAGGTTGCGTTCTGAGCCCGTGCCTAGACTGGTGAATAAAACAGCACCAAGGACCAATCCCTATTTCTAGAGTCAGATGGCACGGACTTGATTGCTAGTCTCAAGGGCCCAAAACAAAGGCAGCAAGTAAGACAGCAGGTAAGAAGCTGCGGGGATGCTCAGGAACCCAGTGTTGCCTGTTCTTTCATCCTCTCATCAGCTAGTGTAGACAGTGCTAAAACTCTTCAGACAACTTGTCCTTTTTAATTCATGAAGCAGCTTGCAGGCTAGTGTCTTCCGCCCTCCTGAACACCATTTGGAGTAAAAGCAGATCACTAGTCTTTTGGTTATTACAAGACAGAACCCTTATTTAATCAATGTGTTCCCAGGTATTTCTGAACAGGAGTCTTCAAGATCCTGACAGCAATGAAAAATTACAAAACTCCATATTCTCAGGCTGAACTTAATAGCACAAGTTAAGCAGGATGAAGTTTCATTTTACTTAAACCAGGCTGCATAAGTAGACAACTTGAAGGAGCTTGGGAACAAGAATGCTGAACAGAAGACCATTGCCATCATGGTGGTTTCCAAGAAACCACTAGGCAGGTTTAGCTTTAGGACTGAAACACAGTTTGAATGAGGTATTGATTTGGGATGCTCCCGGGGAAATGGAAACATTAGCAGAGACCCAAAAAACTCCTCTACCTTGCCTACATCTATACGAAGTACACAAAGGAGGGATCCAGTCTTTTGTGAAGGCGTTCCTCCAATAACATAAAAACAGCAAAGCTAATCCCTCTCCAAGCTTACCATTAGTCCAATACCAAACACAGAGGAAGAACCAGAATGCTGAATAGATGTTTATACCCAGCCACCCCTAACTAGAAGTTATTGGAAAGGGAAGCTGGCAGTGCAGCTACATAAGCTTTTTTTCCATAGTAAATCGGACTACAAACTATATATATATATATAGATTCCTACTCAAGTGGCACATCACATGTTAAATGTTAACAATCAAATTAACTGACTGCTACCTTCTCTTGGCTGAGTTAGAGAGGCCACTGTAAGTACTGTTTTTCTTCCGGAGTCACACAGGTCTGCTTAATCTACTGGAAGTTGTTTAAACTAGCCTGGTTAATGCTGCACCAAAACAAAAATGTAACACCCAGACAGGTCACGCTCACAGCTGGCACAAGAGGAGATGGTAAACAGCTTGTGGATGGTTACACCTTAATCAGGTATAGTTATTCCCATGAAGATTACTGCCTGTCTTCCCCAGGACTTTTACTGAAGTTACAGAAGAGTTATACAGCTCAGGTTTTTGGAATTAATAACCCAGGAAGGTGTTATTAAATTCAGCTTACAAATTGACTCATTACTCTACTATAAAAGACTAGATCCCCAATTACTACAAATAAATCTGATTTTAAACAGGCTGCTATTCACTGATCCACTGCCATGTGAAGTGTTTTACCAGAGGCTGATAAGCAATCTGAAATTCCATAATGCAAAGAACACAAAGCACTTTTAAACAGTGTTAATTTTTGAAGAGATTTTAAGAGAGAAGCTCAATCTTTAACAATTTAAAAACTTGATTCACATCAAGTTTATATGGCTTACCCCTTTTGCTTCAATGGCAATTCAAGTTTAAATATTGTAGCATCATTCACAACTGCTTTGTACGCCTGAAAAATAATTACAGTTTTATTAGTGCTTCACTCAATTTCTCTTTAACATATGGATCACAAAGGTTTCATCCCCTTTTAGATTACTGTAACATGTAATTAATCAGACTTCTTTATTAGCCTGAAGTTTGCAGATTTGATTTTTAATATGAGAGTTGAAATCCTATGACTCAATTTCCCATTAACTCATGTTTTGCGTTTTCCTCTTTTCCATTAACATACTACTTTCCTTTAAGCAACGGCTTAGGAGGGGATTACATGGAGCAGGTTGCATATGTGAAGTCATGAGACTACACCCAAATATGTAGTAAATTCTAAACACAAGTACATTGCTGAATCAGACATTAAGGTGCTCCACACAAAGATCATCTTCTGATGTGCTTTACAACATTACAAAGCTGAACACAAATGCAACTTTATGCATGACTACAACACAAATTAAAAGCTAATCAGTTGGTAGTAAGTTTCATCAACATTTTAGTCTGCATATTTACGAGAGTAAGAGCAGCTTCTAGATTTAACACTGAATGGACACAAGGATTTCAGAGACATCATAATTTGAATTACAACAATTCCTAAACTGAAAACAAATGATCAGCAGAAACACATACCTTATCTCTCGCAGTAAGAAATCTTGGATCATCTTGAAAAGCTTCTTTAACCAACTTACTAAATCGATTAAATAGTGTGAGCAATTGCTCTACATATTTCTCAGAATCCTAAAGTTAAAGAGGCAAAAATCAAATTAGAAAATAAGGCTCTACAGAATTTAGTATCTTCAAGCCTGCATACTATGAATGAGCATTTTATCTTTATTCTCTGTACTGAAGAGCTCTACAGCTTGTATGCCTCAACACGGACTTTCAGGATAGTATTTCCAATATACAAACATCTATCTATCTATATATAAAAATATAACTTTCACATACTGTATTAGTAACTTCCAAAATAAAAAAAAAGTTTTCAAGGACCAATAAAAGGCACACCCTAATTGCTGCAGATACTCAGGCCTCTTAGACCCAGAGAAAAAGAGCTGAAAAAGAACAGTGGGAAAAAAAACCTTTTGATTTCCACACTGACCAACCACTCTTATATTGAAAGCAAACTTCAAATTTCATCAGGAAGTTAGAATCTGAAAAAATTGATTATGCCTTTTTAATTAAGATGCTAACACAATCCTACCGCAGAAGTACCCCAAGCACTTAATTTATAACGTTTTCTTTACTGCAAATTTAACTCAAGTTTTAAAGCTGTAACTGAAAACATAAGGAATAAAAAATTATTCTAAAGACACTTAAAACTTTCAGTGGATCAAAATTTGATGTTTAAACATAAAATCTTCAAAATTTATTTCCATTCACATGTACATCCCACAAATAGAGTATTTAACTTCCACAAAGTTGTTTTTTAATAAAATAACAATGAAAATACAATACACTTACAGTAGTAATAGTTTCAGCAGCTGCTACCATATCTGCAAGTCCAGCACTAACAATATGTTCTTCTAAGTCTTTTAGCATAGGCTCTATGCCATTCGGAACTTTATCCATCAGTGAAAACATTAAATGCAACTCTGAAAGAGACAAATACTGATAAAGCCACCAGTCAAAGACCTGTATAAAAACCAAAGATACTGCATTTCTGCTAGGGATATCTCAAGTGGAACATGGAATATGTAAAGAACAGATAATCCAATTTATCTCTTAAAAGGAAAGATGTTTTGAATACTGTCCTAATTCTGGTCCCACAGGAAGATTCTTCTGAAGGCAAAGAGAGATATTTCTTGCAACGTAATACCTACTTATGCATATAGCATCACAAGCTTGAATAAAAACCCTTAAAGTCAACGGCTATTTGGATTAAGTCCAGGTTCTCAGTATAACTGCCTTAAAATCCCTGGCAAAAACGGGTCTCAGCTGGAAGCCTACAGAAGTTTATGCAGAAAATTTTATGGATTCAAGATTATTTTTTTTTTAATTAAAGTCAAACAGACCTGTCTTTGTGTATCTTCCAATACCATCTACAATGTTTTGTTTTAATTAAAAGCATGCCAAATTCTAAAGTAACCAAAACTGACTAAGGTAAACAGCATTTTTTTTCCATTCTGTTTTCCCAAAGAGTTTATTTAGTTTTTCTGAAAGTTACCAGTTCAAAAACTTTAAAAACTGATAAGGTTTATTTGTCTTACTTTTTGTGAAGGTACTTCAACACTACTAAAAAAAACAACAAAAAACCAAACGTACTGAAACATCAATAATCATCTTGACAAAGCTGTCCACAAAGGAACACCTGGATTAAGGCCACCAGATTGTTTTAGAAAGACCACAGAGATATGAGCTAAACACAGCAAAGGACTCTGCTTAATGAAGTAGAACAAACTGATCATGGACTCCGATTCTTTTTTCAATAGGAAAAAAGTTGATAGATGCGTTTAGTTCCTCAATGCTATATCTACCATGAAGGGGGACAAAAGCCAGAGGCCCTGTCTTTGTTTTCTCCTCTGCAATACTTTTGTCAGCAACATCAAGATCCTGTCACCAATGAAGATGAAATATATGTTATCAACTTCTGTAGCCCAACACCTGTTGCAGAACCAAACAGAAAAGCAATGCATGGAAGAAAAAAATCCTTTTAGAATGTAACAATGCAAATTAAAGAATGGAAGCTACAACCAACCTTCAGTAAGAATTTGCAGTGTTACTAGAGACAACTCAAAATGGGCTAAACAATGGGATTTCAGGCACCAGAAAAAAAAGAACACCTGAGTCAGAGGTATTCTCAGTGCAATTTAGATGCACTGCAAGTGATGGCAGCACTGTTTTACACAGGGTAAGTCCAAAAAGCTCACTCAACTTTTATTGGATCTTTTAATCTGTACTTGAAAAAAGGGTGAGAGGGAGGAAGAAATGGTGGAAAAAAAGAAACAAAAAGATGTATTAAAGGGTTCTATATCTGTTTCTGTAAACTAGTGATGGCATGAATAATTCAAGAAAAAAAGTCAGTGGTTTCTCCTAATAAACAGTGGCAAAGGAAGACTTCAGGTACATCCCTAAAACTGCAGGAACCCAAAAAAGCCCAGATTCTTCAAAGACAGATTTCAAAGTAACAAATGCAAAAGGAACATTTCACTGGAATGTCTCATACATTATGACACTGAAAGGTAAAAAAATCCATATCGTAGTTGTTGGGGCACTTAAACAAGTTCTGTTTTCATTTTATATTCATAAAAGCCAAGTGTACTTTTTATTTCTTATGAAGTACTTAAAGAGTAAAATTTAGGTCTCCCATCCCCAATACTATAAGCAAAGAAAAATGCACTAAGCCAATTCTGAAAAGCGTTTGCAAGTTATGACATCTTTGATAGTTCTTAGTTGGAAAATCTGACTTCCTTTGATGGCGTGTAAATATTAAGTACTTAATGTAACAGAGTATTTTACAGCAGTGCCCAGCTCATAGCCAAAAAACCCAGTCCTTTTTTGTCAGATGCTGTCTAATAAAGAAAACATCATTAAATTCTTTGGGGTGAGTAGTATCAGGAAGACACATACATAAGCAAAGCACAGCAGAGGATACTATCAGACTTATATATTACTATGCATAGCTCCAGTCTTTAAATACATTTTTAATCACCTGCACCTGCATCCTTCATTAAAACATTTTAAACAGCATAGGTAGGTCTAGGAAAAAAAAAAAAAAAATAGAAGAATTGGAAGAGATGCTTGAGTTCTTATATACTAAATGGAAGTATTTTGCAACCAAGCAGTATCACGAGGAAGACATAGCCACAAGGAAAGAGAGGACTGTGTGAATACTTCAAGAAGTTTCTAAAGAAGGATGCTTTGGATGCTATAGATGAACCCTTCTGAAGCTCTACATTTAAATAAGCCTCCTGTATTCTCTCAAAGGCTGTAACATATGCTCATAAGAAGTTAGCTGACTTTCTAGATTTAGCTCTGGATTACTGCCAGAAATCATGTTGCTAGATGAACAGATCAGTATGACATAGTTTTGAGGTCAAATATTTTCTGAAATTCTAGCTTTAGAAGTATTTTCTACACTGTTCTAAGTCATAAAACAGTTTTCACATTTGCATAGAAATGAAAACTTCATATAGACATTACTAAATATTCCCTGGCTGCAGTATACCAAGACTTCAAAAGAAAAATTAACTTGTGATTTCAGCTCCCCTCCCCAGCCTTGAATTATGACATTTTCTATTACTTATCTAGTTTGGTTTATCATACAGGACCAACACAAGACTTCTGAATCACACTAACCTCTCAATTTATGGCAGCGGAGTTAAAAAAAAAAAACTTTTCAAAACTTTAAAAAGGCATGCAGAGCTAACTTTCAATACTCAGTGACATACTGGCTATAAAACCAGATGAAAAATTTGGATTTTGTTCATTGACTTACTGGTCCTGCACCAATAACCAGAATAAGAAAAATTTCTCCCTGGTCTTCAGAAAAAACAGCTTTGTAAAGAGATGCTTCACTTTTTTTCCAGGGGGAAGGAGGCAGTGGGGGTGGAATGAAGGGGGAGTGTTTGTATCTGAACGATTCAAATAGAAAATAAGACATATGCAATATTTACCAGTTGGTGAACATGAGGAAAATAAGTTGGAAGAAAAATAAAGAAAAGAGAATGCAAAATATTCTTTTCTTTTAAGTAAAATCAGAGCTAGCCAGTCATTCAACTTAGGGTATTGTACATACAGTTTTCAGAAGCCATATGAAAAAATACTAATCAATGACAGTCATTTTTTATGGGATAAAATTGCCCATGGGCAGTAATGTTTTAGCTGTGAAACACTGCCACCATCTATTAAAAACAGTAATTTGATATATCTACAAACAAATCTATTTTTATGCAGATGATGCTGAGTTCGTCCTGTACTGTTCTTAAAGCTTCACTTACTTTCTGTTTCATTTCGTTTGATCATGCCTTGGCATTCAGCTAAAATAGTCTCTTTAAAAGATGTCACCAGGGCATTGACGCAGCACTCCATTAGCTGAAATATATTAAACACAGAATTAGCTCATTTAGCCATCTGAACACCAAAGTGTGATCTGCCTCAAGTTTACCATGACACACAATCTAGTCTGTTCTCTGCAACTATGCTCTATAAAATAATTAATTCATTGATTCATAAAAGTATGTGTAGTTTGAATAAAATCTATACAGGAAACCATATTTCTTAAAAATGTGTAGGTTAGTAAATGTGGTAAACTCTCTTCCAAACCAGTAATGAGCTTAATATTTCTGTCACCTCTTTTCTCTCAAGGGACCCACCACTTTTGGAACACCAACTACCCTACTTAGTTTCCAAGTATACATCCAAGAGCTAAGAATAGTTCTCATTCCAGCGTACCCTATTTGGACCAGGCTGGTGGGTTTGAACAAGACACTACGGCTAGATCTAGCACAGAAATTGCTTGTACGTGTCAGGACCATCTCTCTTTTGTCAGCCTCTTTATACAAGTTACAATTTATAGCTGTGCAAAATGAATGATTTACAACTTCACAAAAGACATAAAATACATTTTGATCCACTGCAAAAAATTCAGATTTAAAGGGTATTTATTTAAAATAACCTGTTTCCTGAACTAATTTCACCACAATTAGGAACTATGCATTGCAGTTAAATCCTCCTCCAGAATCTGAACTGTGTAAAATACTGCTCAAGGGAGGCAAAGGGGAAGGAAAAAAAACCCCATCCTTTATATTAAGTGGCCCTATTTCAGCCTAAGAGGAAATCTAGAACAGATCTAGAACAGTTCTTGTGAAATTTGTGAAATTTCTATTGCTCCTTTTGATTGCAAAGAACAATAACTCTTCCAGGTATTCTAAATGAGCACTGAGAAACCCTCTACCTAATAGGTTGGCCAGCTTATTTTCAAGCATCATTGTCATCCACTGTTAAGCATAGCAGAAAAAACAAACAAACAAAACAACCCACACCCAAACAAAAAAAAAACCAAAAAAATCCCAACCACAAAACATACCAGTCTCAAAGTGAAAGAATAAAAATCAACCTGAATAAAAACCTGCCCTTCAATCTGAACTCTGATCTACGTTTACTATTAAAACATCTATAGAAACTGTAAATTGCTAGATTGGAAAGTAATACAGATTTTTGCAAGAAAAAACATAATGGATGATTAAAAAACATAAACCTAACAGTTTCATATCAATCTACTGCTACCAAATAATACCGTAACACACACAAAAATAAAAATTGCAATGTAATACTACTATATAAAATACACCAGTTTTTCTACACATTATACTTACTGCTTCTACAGAGTTACATTCACGCCTTGTTTCTAAATATCGTAGTGCTCTTTTCTCTTCTTCTTTTAGTTTAGCATCTGCCTGCGCAAAAGTAGAACAGCAATCATTTTAAGTACTAACACTTTCAGAACAAAGTTACAACAGAATTTTTACTTACATATTTCATATAATTCTGTACACCATTTTGTTGTAAATAAGAAGGAGCCTGTGTTCTATAAAATCTCTCTGTTGAATCCAAATACGCCTTTTCAAAGTTATCCCGATATATCTGAAGTTTATCTTCAGGATTAGAACAAAGGTTAACTGCAAAGAGAAAGTCCAAACTTACTCTCAAGTCTTGGAAAATTATGTTGCTAATAATAAGCAAATCTCTCTCATTAAAGTGAGTCTTGTATTAAAAGGTTGCACTGAACAATTTGAAGTATCCTACAAATGCACTCTGATCCCTAAAGGTAACCAAAATTGTCCAGGTTTTGCTCCAAAAACATTTAGATTAACTATAGGGAACTGGAAAGAACTGCATACTTATCTCCAGCATTTTAGAAATTCAAACGTGGTAACGAGAAATACACATACAACTGCAAAATTGGAAAAAAAGAGAAAAAAAAGTTCAGCATAATGCCTAATGAAGTGAAAACCTTTCCACCTGACTGAGCAAACAACTTTTCTTACACACTGTTCTTAGAATCCCAATGTCCTCATTTTAGACTTTTTTTTTTTTTTGCATTGGGTTTTTTGTGTTTTACAGGAATGGAGACAGTGAACTTACTGCAGTGCTTTGCACTATTTGAAAAAGTTTCCACCTTCCTCTCAACTGTTAAAGAGAAATAAATAAAGTCCTTAAATGGAATATGCTTTAAAAAAAAATTAGAATTGGACATCTATAAAGCCATCTGAGAGAGTATTAGCCACAAGTTTAATTCAACAGGCTGCAAAGCTTTGAAGAAGCAGGCGGTAATGGTGAAGTATCATCGAAGTTTCAGATACACAGATCTGTTTTGCAAAGAAGACTGAGAGTCTTAGATGCAGCCTGTTCAGCATTTCCTCTTCAAAGTGTCTGAACAATCAGAAACAGTACAGAAAGGAGCACAAAGTTATATCTGCAACCCTAAAGGTCAAAAAGTAGTTGCTCTTTGAAAACACTGATTTTGCAGTAACCAATATGTAGCTAAATCACTTAGAAGTTAAAGATTTTAAACAGAATTTAATTGGTATCACGTATCAAACATAAAAAAAATCAATACAAAATGCTGAGATAATCATTCCAACCCTGCCATAATTGTCAACTTTGTATGATGAAAATTCACCTACTAAAGCAAGGAGGCAATAGAGATCAGTCTGTGCAAGACATACCATATGATTCTCGAACTCCAATAACAAGCTGAGAGTCGAAAGCTTCTCCTAGTCTTTCAGCATGAACTAGCTTCATTGCACTGTCCTGAAGTCTATTTTTTATATTTGAAAATATGGATTCATTCCAGGTGTCTAGCATGAGCTGTGTATCAGGAAGAAAAAAAACCAAACCTGTCAGGTACATGCAAACCTAAGTTTGTGCAAAAGAAATACAAGAGATCAGAAGAAGAAATCAAGCAATTTATAATGTAATTTTCAGGTTATATACAGCAGTTCAACTACCTTAGAACTTGATCTTGCTCTGAACTTGTTATAGAAGTAATATTGAGCTTATATTCTAAGCTTAAGTTATGTAACTGGATAACTAAGGGAATTACTATTTGATTCATATATTAATCCCATAATTCTGTATTATTTCTACAGTTCTCAGTAATCAGTCAAGTAACTTTCCCAGCAATGCAATATGTCAGGAGTTGCAATATCAGGGGGTTCTTTTGAGCCAAACATCCAAATAGAGCTCACTATTTGGCAGGCTCAGTCTTAAACAAAACCAAAAATTCAGTTAACACCACAGTTATGTAAAAAAAAAAGACTGATGGTTTTGGATTGCATTTATCTAACATGAAAGTTCAGTATGCAAGTAACGCATATGTAATTTATAAAAAACTGGAAACCTCATCTAAGCACTGCAAAGTTATAAAATTAGTTATGGAGGCTCCTAACAAAATCCTCAAAGGGTGCCTTCATATTCCCATTGTGTCTTTTTTTTTTTTTTTTTTAATGATTGCTACTGACACTGCTGCAAATGTATTGCATTACACCTTATCACCAGACCCAATGTGCTGCAGCTGAGCAACAGGAAAAGCTCACTGGCAGGCCAGGCCATGCTTACATCTACCTAAGCTCCACCAGTTGTTCAGCAGTAAATACTCAAAGCATGCTACATGTTTGCTAAAAATCTTAACTTGCTTTAGAATTCAAGTTACTGTGGTCATTTTTTTGCCCTTAGACACTGGATATGGCTCTTTCCATATGCCACAGAATGCTTAAAGAAATTATGCCAAAGCTTAAAAGATAATTTTTATTTTTTCTATCCAACTTGTGCCATTTCATTGCTTTAGAAGAAAGCTCAAACTTACAGTATCTTCAAATATGACAGTATCTGCTATGAATGTAATTTAAGCATGCCAGTTGTCAGTCCACACTGGCAGTGGAAAGCAGGTTGGAATCATAAAATTTACCATTTCAAACATTATCTCGTAAATGTGAATAAGCTTACTAAAAACGAGCTTAGGAAGACGACACAGCTGTATGGCAAAGTTAATAGTAAAGATTAGATGGTCTTGTTCCATTCTTGCCTGGTAAGTTTTAGATTTTAACAGAGCAAGCACCTAATAAAAGTCAGATAACCTTTCAAGAGAGTTTACCATCCCTTATTCTTAACTTTTCCATAACTGTCTCTCAACTTCAGCTAAATTTCCGTTTCTGACACTGAAGTCATATGTGTTGGAAATGAATTATTGTTCAAAACACTGGCACATTCTTAGAAGCAAAGCTTTATTTGATTACGCTTCCTTAATTACTTTTTTCATTATTTTAACATTACT
Organism: Haliaeetus albicilla; assembly: GCF_947461875.1. Taxonomy (NCBI): domain Eukaryota; kingdom Metazoa; phylum Chordata; class Aves; order Accipitriformes; family Accipitridae; genus Haliaeetus; species Haliaeetus albicilla. Next base: position 10,235,581 of record NC_091502.1, read on the forward strand.
GATATGCACATTATGGTTGTGCTGTACAATTATGTAATTGGTTTACAAGAGCTGAAATGAGTAAAAAGTGGAGAAAACAGTGAGATAATGTCAAGCAATCTGGGAGGCATGTTAACAGCTTTGTCAAGGTCAAACTGGTTTTAGACATTATGGATAAGGAAATTTTATGGAGATATTTGAAGGAAAACACACATATTTTGGGTGACTACATGAACTTCTCAAGCATGGGAAGTTTTCACAAAGCACTTTTTAGAAAACTAGAGAGAATGATGCCAGAAACAGGAAGTGACCTTCAGCAGTGAATATGAAGTAAAATAGGTTGGAGACTCTGGGCTTTGATGTCCCAGTCATGAGATGGTCCTAACTGGACTGCATATGAGAGATAAGACACATCTCCATCAGCTTCAGTCCTGAACAAAATCTGAATTTTTAGACACCAGTTCCTTCTCCCGCTTTCTCCTCACTACTTTCTCCACTCCACCTTGTTTTTCCTTTCATTTCTTAGTTCTCCAGACTTCTGCACACAGCAGAGTTAAGAGTTCAAGTTTCCCAGATCTTGGACAGCCTAATGAGATCACATGCTTTCTCCAACAATGAAAACAAAAAAGGTAACTTGAGGTGGTGGCTCCTCTCTTTGCTGCTGTTCTCTCTTCCTTTTCTTCAAGAGGTATAGAGGATCAGATGTCAAAATAGGAGGGCGAAGAAAAAAAACCTTGCCCAAAGTAATGCATTCGAACTATTCTGATCTTCCCATCCTGGAGATAGGGGGACAGTTAAAATGATCTTCAGTACCAAAAGATTGCTAAAGAAATTTCATCTCCCTACAGGTACTTTCTGCAATGAAAAGGGATAATGAATGATGTTAAACTGAAGGACTTAACACTTTACAACTCATGTGCTCCGATTTTCTTGCAATAAAAAGACTAAAGCAATTTCAAGGATCATTATTCATGGGACTCAGAACACTGAGCACTCCATACTCAAAACCCTAGACTTTCTTTACATGTTTGGTATAAAATAGTAAAAAGATCACATTCACAAGATTCTACATGTCCAATCTTTTCATTGATATGGCTGACAGTTTGGAGGAAGAAGAGGAAATTAGGAGACCAATAGCTATATTTTCACCCAGGGAAATAAACTAGGTGTAGAAAAACTACTCACTTGTATATACAAGTACGCTTGCTACTCACAAGTATAGAAACAGTAGGCGAATTTACAACTGCCTCCCATCCCAGGATTCAAGTCATAATTAAAATACACACAAACAAGCAAAGAAATAAAAAAAAAAAAAAATCCCCAAACAAACCCAAAGCCCAACAAAGAAGTGCTTTAATCACCTGAACAAAACTGTTAATAGCCAAAGCAAAACTGGAGAAACAGAGTGAAATTATTGTGAAGAGAAAAAAAAAAAGTTGCAGGGTTGTTCTGACCCTTACACTGAAGCAAAGTGATGCATCATATTACATGATTGGTGCAATTTCATCTTCAGCTACAGAATCCCTTCTCTACTATTACTGTAGGCAGAACAGCATGCAACAAAACTCTTAATACCTATCACTTACCTTTCGAACAATACTGTCTTCTACATTAGACTTCTTGTTGCTGCCCTGCTTGCCCATTAAAGTAATCTCTAATTGACAAAATGGCTTGGGCAAAATATCACACTGTGTGAAGAACTTGCGCCACTCCACTATATATGCTTTTAGTAAAGCTGTATCATCTTGATGACTCAGCACTCTCTGGAGGAGGATGGAAGAAGAGGAGGCAATTTATAAACGATTTTCTGCGCAAAATACAGATTGACTTTGCTTATACTGAAAATAACTCCCCATGTAAAATTCAAATATACAGGTCTATCAGAATAAGAAAGTCTACATATTTAAGTGCCATTTAGTTTAGGGCAGTAGTTATCAACCCATGACATATGGACCATTTCTAAAGGGTAAAGAAAGGTAGCAGCAAACAAGAAGTCAGTACATTTAAATTTTCCAAATGAGCCTTTTTTTTTTTCTTTTAAGCCATATGCAAGTAAAAAGATCAAAACCTTTGGTCCAAAGGCATGTAACTGGTACAACCCTATCTAAAAAAACCCCAAACCTCTAAGGCCTATGTTACATTCTATACAGTGAAAGGTTTAATTCAATGGCATCTACTAACCTTTCATTAGACCCAGACAGCTAGTTAACTTGCGTATTTTATTAATGCCTGGAAACTACAACTACATTGTACCACAGCCATCATAGTGCCTAAAAAGGTGCCCTTCAAACAACAACAAATGCAGACCATATTGAAGGCCCCAGTTCAGCATAACATTTATGCATGTATGCAAGCAAGCTGTTGGAACTTAAAATTCAACATTTAAATGCCTGGTTATATAAAGACCTATATAAGAAACTATTTTCCTTTAAGCAAAGCCTTAGTAGCCTTAGCCTCTTCACTAAAGAAAGATTTTATAGACTTTCATTTTCTCCTTTCCAAACCTTTGTCATGGGATTTTAAATTTTTTTTTTAATCTCACAACAGCCCCCTGTCTTAAATCCCTTATTACAGAAAACATCCTTTGCTATACATTTTACAAACAGAAAAATTTCCTTTGAATCTATTGATGATTTCAATCATTTGGGGGGAAGCCCATAAAACTGGACAGCTAAGCTTGCCGAGTCGATAGCATGGATATTTCCAGTATGCCATACATATGGCTTATTTTAAAGCCATCCATGAACATGTCAGCATAGCACTGAAGCTAGACAAAAAACTACATTTTTTTCAGACAGTAATTTCTTATAGAAAATTTTGCCTCAAGAAGTTTTCAAATGGAAGAATATTCCATAAATACTGTTGGATAAACAAAAATAATGGTGTGTTTTGGGTTTTTTTAACATAACACAAAAATCATTGCCCGCCCCAGTTTCAGGACTGTGAGAAAACAATGAGCCAAGGCAAATGCTCAAGGCTAAGTCTTCTTTTTGTCAATTGAAGTTTGCAGGATAATTATGAACTCCAGAAAAATCACCTAATTTCAAACAAAAAAGCAATGCATTTAGAACCAATGGAAGTCAGAACTATTTGGTTATTCTTCTAATGACAGGAATAGAAGTTATGAAACATTAAGAACTTACTGCTTGTGCCTGTTTAATAAAATCAAGGATGTCTTCCTTCAGTGCCTGATGGATTTTTGCTGGACCTTTATCATCCCACAAGCAAACTGCATGTACATCTCTAGAAAACAATTTATCCGGCTTTTAGTAACAGCTACTCAAAGTTTAATGCTGTAATGTATGAGGCTTAAACAGTCCTAATTTAAGTACATCTAAGAAATTAATACACTTTTTATCTATCATTCTCAAACAATACATGGTTAGATCCCAGTGATGCATGCAAGAAAACATGTTTGGAGAAAAGACTGAAGCTATAAGGAAGTCTTGGAAGCAAGTAACACCAACCTATCTAGGAAAAGGCTATGGTCAAGAAGGAGATGTAGAAGGCAATTCCATTTTCAGTATCTATTCAGTAATCTTTACTGCATTAAGGACAATTTTAAACCTTTTCTTTGACAAAGACAGAAATCACTTGCCAGTAGAAGCATTAGTACTCAGCCCTTATTATTCTAAAATACTCTCTTTAACACGCAGCCTTCACCCATAGATTCACAATCCAAGCAGTACAACATCCTTGTGCTACAAAGGAAACAGATCTTTCTTGTGAGAAATTTGATCTCAGGGGCATCAGGTAATTTAAAAGACATTTTAATTAGTTTAGCAACATCACTTAAACGTTTCATGACAGCAGTAGCATTTTAAAGTGAAACCCTACTGCAGAAAAGCTACCGAACAGCATCGCAAAGCAAAATTCTATTAACAAGTTTTAATCAACATTCAAATAAATTCCTGTTTTTCCTAGCTGACAGCCCAGCAAGTATAATTTAACTCCTATTTTCTTGCCATAATGAAGATTAAATAAAGCAAGTTACACTCCTAACCATGCATCACATATAATGTGGCCTAGCAAGCCTTTTTTTGACTCATTACCTTCTTCCGGTTCTTTCTCCTTTCAATAATAAGGCCACATCTTAGCAGGAAAGCAACTATATATTCTAAAGGTCTGACTTTGTTCCTATTGAATCAATAGTTATTTCAATACAAAAGCATCTTTTTTGGTTTAACTGAAAAGACAAAACTCACAAGGAAAAAATTCCTTTGACATAGCTCAAAGGTGCTGGCCCAGGATTTACAGAGGTCTACCTACCTTGTGAGACTCACGCAACTTTCACATGCAGAAAAAGTATTACTGTATTTAAAATGCCACTGTTTCCTGACAGTAGTGGAAAAAGCAGCACTGGATAATTACACTCAAAGGGCAGGTAGAAGACACCTACAGATTTTGAAATTTTATTAAAAAGCTTAACAAAGAGCACTGTCCAAAAATATGAACCTAGGAGAGTGGGATCCTTTCCCTCAACATCCTTAATTTAGCCATAAAGTTACTTAAGTTCTATTCAATAATTCAGCTACAAGCAAAATAATAAATTGAAAGTTTCAATACCAATGCAGAATTACTGAACTAGTTATTAAAAATTAAAGCAATGACTCAGAACTGAATTTGTACCTTAACTATACCATGTTTCTGGCAACTACTACAGCCATGATATCATAAGAGATTAAAACTCATTACATGTTAAACTACCTTTCCTTTTGGTTGGCAGAAAAGTGTGACAGGTGCAGTTAAGATGGGTGTAAAAAGAATCACTGCACCATCCTCATTAAAAACAGCAATAAAGATACAGACTGCAACAAGACTACATTTAAATAAAAAACACTTTTGTGACAAATTTTAAAAAGCAGGAGATACTACAGATTTAAGTTACAACTGTATTTGAGGGAAAATAACTACGTTGAGACAAAGATTATTTTAGATATACTTTCGATACATATGTTTTAACTCACTTCCACATTATGTTGGCAAAGGTCACATGATGTATTTTAAGAAAAAAATCATTACCTAACAGGAAGCAACTTCTGGGTTTTTGGAAGGAGGAAAATATCAGGGTTTTTAGAACGTACAATAATGCAAACACTGTCTGAAAAATATACATATTATTCTTAGTGTATAAAACTATTCAAATTATACCAGTTAAACTGCACTACCCCATTACTTCAGTAGCATTCTTAAGTTATTTTAGAAGAAAGCCATTCAAATCAGAATAATGTAACATTCAGCAAACTGCCTTTAAATTAACTTACTGCCAAAGCAGTAAACAACACTTTCTCTCTAATTCTAACAAAAGCTTTGTGGGCAGGTACAAAACTTGTTTACTATGATCAGCTGAAGTGAAAAGCTCTGCTGTTCTTTCTCCATCCTACTTGCAAAGATCTGAATCTCAGCAAAACTCTATTTTTGCACATTTACAGTAATGAAGGCACACTTACCACTTAAAACTTAAACTAGTACTGTTCTGTATGTTCCCACATAGTCCACACCATACATGACTTCTGTATCAGAAGTAGTACCATAACTGTATTGCCATTATGCAGAAGGAAGTAAGATACTCAAAAATTACTTACGAAAACAGATCAAACCATTGCTGTTTTGTGACAGACTCCTGACGAAGAAGTTTCAGAACGATAGGGCGCATGAAATCCCATTTGTCTTCAAACTGAAGTGAACCTTTATTCTAAAAGGAACAAAAAAATTATTGTTAATTAAACAGTTTCCTATTTAAAGTTATCTTTAAGGATTGCAGTTTCTATGGTTAATGTAAAAACACCTTCTTCTCAGAGGTGTCTCTCATAAGCTAGCATTTGAGCTACAACACCACAGCTGAACAACACTCTTCACAGCAAGTATTACTTTGAAAAGTGACAGAGCTATTATTTGTTTCTTGGAGTAGATTGTCAATGTCTTCCTTTATTCACTGCATTAGCTACAATGCAACAAGTTTTAGCAAGTGTTCTTCACCTGTTAATGGAGTTATACATGGACAACATGAACAATACTTGGTCACGTTCATTGCCCCAGCCAAGACACATACAATGAAAGTCATGAGGCAGAGTTGCAAACCAGTCTTGAATAAATTACCCCTACCAAAATGGCAGCAAGGAATCAGGAGTAGTACCTGCAGACGCTGCCACATACCCTTTTTCTCCACTGTGCATTTGGTATCCACAGCAGAGATCGAGGAAGGAAGCAGAGAATGTAGGAGCTGTTGTACCACAGACTCCCTTCCTGTGGGTTAACTGGCCACAGGCAGTTTGACAGCAAGGACTACAGTTGGTGCAGATAAAAATTATTTACACCATGCTGAAAAATCTAATCCAAGGTGAATTTTTTCAAACTTATGATACAAACTAAGAGGAAAGCTAAAGAAACTAAGTGCTCCCATATCATTCTGATTATTCTGAAAAATCTCACCATAGTATACAGGCTGTCTTCCATTATTAAAAAAACCAAACAACTTTAAGAGAAAAACAACAGTTCTACTGCATATGTTGTAATCCTGTTGGGTTACAGCTCCACATTTTATAAAAAGAAAAACCTGTAATTAAAAGAAATGTTGATTTAGAGTTCTGTGGCAGAAAGACTACTGGTTATCTGCAGCGTTATGTTCCAATGCACTGCTTACTTTTGAACAGATCATAGTCTTGGCTAATAATACGATTTGACACAATTCACTTCAAATACAGCAAATAATACGGTCTAACTACTTGAAATTCTGACAAGTGCACTGTTCTGCCACTAACATCTCTCCAGATAAACAAGCACAACCAGCACACCACGTTCTCTCAACTGTTTCCTTCTGATTAATTTCTACATGGAAATTTACAATTAAATCTGTTATTTAATATTCAGAATAAGCACAGTTTGGAAACTGTATCCCCTGCTGCTCTTAAGTGCAAAGATGTCTCATCTTCAAGTTATAAAGATGCAACAGGCATCACAGTAACTATTTTTACAGCAATAGCACCTGGAGGCCTCACAGCATTATCAAACCATTGCAGTAGGTACTGAATATGGGTCTCACAGAAGCATCCCCTGTTCAATAAAGTTTAGAACTCTTTCAACATTAAAAAAAAATAGAAAAATAAATTGTTTTCCAATTCAGAGACAGTTTTGCCTGTTCTCTTCCACTGTAAAAAAAAAAAGTAAAAATAATAATAAATTGAATGCATCATCTTTGAAAATCAACTACATGCTTCCCCTACATAGAGCTAGGTTTACAATTATTCCCTGAACCTTGATGCATTGCTCTAACCTTTCCCATTCCTGTGAAAACTGTTAGTTTCTACTTCCAGATATTTCTGTTCCCAGTCCCTCTTTGCAGGATAATGAACTTGAAACACCAGCTGCTGAACAGTTAGAAGTTCCAGAAATGGCATTATAAAATAAGTAAAACCAACTTCCTCAAAGTTTTCCTTTGGAGTGAAACTTCAGAGTAAATCCCATAAGTTTTCTGGAAGAGGTAAAAAGCTTGTTCTGCAATTCTGGAGAAGTGTAATTCAGTCCTTCGCTGGAAACAGCTGAAGATAGAAACCGAATGCTCTATCTTTGTGAATAAGACTAGTTTCACTGTAAAACATGAGGTCGGGGGGGGGGGTGGGGGGGGATATTGCAAACACCAGTGTTTATACGATTTACTAGTTCATGCTAAGCAGCACACATAAAACTCCATTTCAGTTGTAAAAACTGCATGTTCACTTGTAATGAACATATACCTACTTAAAAAGAATTCCCCAAATAAAGCTTGACAGAAAATGCCATTAGGGGAGTTTAGAACTTTGTTTGCTATACATAGGAGTAAAACTTTTTTTTTTTTTTTAAACACTTCCTCCTTTATTCCTAAATTAAGCAGAAGAGGAAATAAAATCAATGGATTAAAAATCCCACTCAGCTAAACTATTCTTTAATTTCAATAAACAATTCAACATCTTATAGATAGATTCAGGCTTCCATGACCATTAATCTTACACTCTTGTACTGAAATTAGAAGAAGTAAGGGTGCGTAATACCACCTACTTCGTGTCATTCACTTTCATTAATTCTACCTCATTAGTGCATGAGAAAACAAAATTTTATAGTAGAAAAGGAGGTCAAATAGTAGTAATTCTTAGCTGTTACCGAAGTCACACATACACCAGTGACCCAGACAACACAACAAATCCATTCCCCACTCCGTTGAGCCACCCACAAACCTATACAATTTCTCAGCAATATTTCCTTAGTAACTTTTCCTTCTCAGCTTGTTGCCTTAAACCATCATTCCCAAAGGAAGGTAAGCAGGAACATAAGTCACACCTGTGACAAAATAAAATTACTCCACTTATCAAATCTTCTCTGAAAACATGGATTACATTGATAGCCATACCCTGGCTAAGTAACCATTCTAGGAGTTTTAAAATTTAAGGCTTTTAAAAATAACTCCACTTATGAAATATTTTATGTTTCAAAAGTCACTTCACTAAATTTGTTCAGAGATTTAAAGTTCCATTTTAACATTAAACTTTACTTGAAATATATACTACTTCACACACTATATTGAAATATATACTACAACTTCATTCTTCAAACTTACTTCTTCCTGTTATTCACTTCTATGCATAAGGACCTAAACACAATATTTTAGGATAGCAGGTAAAAAAAACCTCCCCAGACTATGCTGGTGGATATTATGCAGAATTAGTACAATGATGCAAGTGGAATTGTTCCATTAACCACTAATCAGTTTTCCTGATTTAGGTATTATCACACAACACAAAATTCCTCTCCTTAACTGTAAGCAAGTTTAAGAGAAGTGGAGCAGAAGCAGGCACAGAATATAGTATTAGAGCCTAAATAAACGTGAAATATAACAAGGGCAAGGCACTATAACAAGACTTTCGTGCTACTGTCCCTCTGAACCTTGAAATGTCTATTTGGACATTCAGCTGTCTTTACTGTGTGCTCTATATATTTCAAGCCACATACAAATTCGGCCCTGATCTGTCAGATGCTCTAACCAGTACTGTAAAAAAGCAACATCCTCTACATTTTACTGTATATCTCATCTACATATGAGTAACATCTTCACCTTTAACACTTCACCGTTTTCAGACACCATATATATATTAAGACTGAAATAGCACCTTGTTTTACAGTGAAACTAGTCTTATTCACAAAGATAGAGCATTTGGATTTTATCTTCAACTGTTTTCAGCGACAGGCTGAATTGCCCTTCCCCAAAATTGCAGAACAAGCTTTTTACCTCTTCCAGCAAACTTACGGGATCTACTCTGAAGTTTCACGCCAAAGGAAAACTTTGAGGAAGTTGGTTTTACTTATTGTTGAACTGCAGCTTAAAATTCACTGTCTAATTAATCTCTGCTACCAGCAGCTCTAAAAATCAGTGCAATGACTGTAGCGAAGCTACTACACAAAGCAGAACAGCAGCCAGAGGGAAAGCTTTTCTATGTAACTAACTAGCGTGCAACGCTCCCGATATTCTTAAGGATATCCTAATTGGAAATAGGCAGGAAGCAAGAGACAAACTTAAAATACAGATCTGGAAATATGTACTTTAAGTTGAAGAATCCAAAAACTCCAGATATGTTTCCAGTTGCCAGTGACAGAGGCCTGAGACAAAAAAAATAGTTGAAACCAATGCAAAGGTAAATAATGGTTCTCATTTCACTTGTCTGTGGAAAATCTGCTGCTTTCTTTGCAATTTATCTTGCAAAGACAGACTCTTGCATTTGCTGGCATCTCCAGTAAAGCCCTACACAAGTGTCAAGATCTGCTAGCATGAACACATCTACAGGTTTTCTTTGTGCTGCAATAAGCTGAGGTGTTTTCTGTTCCAGAAACTGCAGAAAAACTCACGTACCTTCATGTCACATGAGCGAATCAGTTTAGACTACCTTGTCACTGCAAAGGGAACAAGTTACAAGTCCAACACACCCCCTGAAACAAAGCACTCCACTTTAAAAATGCCAGTCACATGTATATTGAGAGAAGAAACTCTAGGGGACTCACCTAGAAATGGCTCAGTCATCTATAGGAAAGCCACAGCCTCAACGTGGGAGAGCAGTTCTGCTACAGGTAGGGTATGCACTAGCTTACCATGTAATGGCTAGCTCTTACTAAGTATTTCAATATTTTCATCACATTACAATTTTTTATATGTCACCAGGATTCAACATATGATTGGTCATTCTAATTTTGCATTTAAAGAAGGCTCTCTGAGAATATGCTTCTCACTAAAAAAAAAATTTACAATTAGGAAAATTATGCACTAGTGGAGTTTAAACGATGACCTTTAAAAAATTACAACAGCCAGTCAGATTTGGATTCAGCTAGTATCTGTTAGTAGAATAAGAAAAGAATATTTCACTTCATTTTCTCAACTATGTATAAAGTTGAATGAGGATGGGGGAAAACCAGAAAATACTTAGTTCCTGTTTATCCCAGCAAAACCAAGTCCTGTCTAAACCCAGCCTAGATTTGATTATGCAGGCTTATTTGGAAAAGATATGGAAAAACCTTACAGATTTTAACACCTCTCCTTTCTTACCCAGGGATTTTTACTGCGCCGAGACATTGCTTTTTTTCCCCTAAACATTAAAGCAGAAGTACATTTCACAGCTTTAAACAATTAACACTAACCTGGAATCAACAGTTTGCCTCTCTGAGAGCACTCTGAAGAGCAGAATTGGGGAACAAAAGACCTTATCTAGTTCCAATTCTTGCACTGGTTTATTGTGTCATTATAAGCAAAGTCAAATCACTGTATAATCTTTCCTTTTGTAATGCAGGACTCATACTTTATTGTCTTTAGAAAACTCACTAATTAGTAAGTTTAGTGCTTAAAAACACTCCAAGTGACCAGAAAGGCCTATTTTATAACAGGTATCTCTGTAGCATTTTTTCTAAAACACACTGTGCATATATATCTTGCTGTCAATATAAAATATTAATGATTCAAAGGCCAGTTGCAAAAACATGACTAGTCAACACAAGGGCTTCAGTTCAGCAAGAGTCATCTCACAGAATCAAGGCCTTTGACTCTATTTTCACTTACTGTACACCTATTCTTTCAAAATAGCTGAAGTGGAATGCTGACAAATCTCATAGGCCTATGTTTCTTCTCTCTACTATGGGCTATACAACCACATGTCTCGTCAAAGCACATGTTGGTCTTTCCAGAGATCCTTAAACATACAGCAGAGAGATGGACTAAAACATTAACAAGCAGATAAACTGTCTGAGCCCTGCTCTAAAACCATACTCTTCCACAAAAATCACATTTCTTCTTATGGGACGTTATTTTTTTCACCAGTGTTCTTGGGTTCTTCAATTTTAGATTTTTACTTAAGTCTTATCTGCTTAATAATCTAACTACCCACTTCAGCACAAAAAATATAGATAAATTCATTAAAATTCATGTTAGCTACATTTCAATTTCAAGAAAGATTTTTTTTTTAAATTTTATTATTTTTTAAAACTAAAACCTTTTTTTGGTTACCAGGAAGAAAAAAGGCTGTCAATTATTTCTCATTTCTTCACACTGAGTGTCTCAGAGTAATACAACCAGCAGTTTCAGGCCAAATCTATACATCCAAAATGGGTCAGATTGCTAAAACATAAGCAGCACTTCTGAACCGCATTTAACTGTAATACATAGTGCTGAACACATGTATATTTCCATACTTCTACGTATTTTAAATTGTTAACTGATAAAGTTAAGCTGACAGCCTTCCCAAGGCCTTTCACCCCAACCACACTGACGTTCTGGAAACACTGGAGGCATTAGTAACAGTTGTTTAAAGTAGGCCCGTCTTCCATGTGCTGCTGGCATGGCCTCAAAGGCCACACACAGTCTTCTCCACACACATGCCACAAATATCAGGACAGGCAGTCCTGAGCTCAAATACTGGACTGTCATACTGAAAAGTTCTGTTCACATCTGCCGCAGCTTGGGGTGACTGACACCTGTCATTAAAGGCCGGGAAAGTGCTTGAAAACATCTGACTACAAAAGCAAAGCTGCTTAACATAAGCGAAAGGCCTCCAGGAGTTCTTCCTTTGCAGAAAAACTGCAGTGACCAAAAAAGGTGGAATACGGCAGCAACCCAAATAACGACACCTGCCCACCGCGAAGACGTTTTTCAACTCTTTTGTTTAACTTAAAACTCGTTTTCCGCACGCCGCGGTCTTCTTAAATAAACAAAGGGAAGACACCATGCCCCGTCTAGCAGCACGACGCAACGCTGTTTCCCAACGAAGCCTGTTTGGGAAGGGAGAGTCGGGGGGGAGGGGGGGGTGCCGGCAGCCAAGAGGCCACCGGCCGGGCCGGGCCGCGCCGAGGCCAGCGGTCCCGCACCGAGCGCGGGCGCGGCGCCAAGGCCGCTCACCTGAGGGAGGGCCGCCGGCCACCCCCCGCCGCGCCTGCGGAACGGCAACAACTTCGGGGAGCGGCGCCCGCGGCCTGCCCCCGCCGGCCCGGCCCGGCGGCCCCAGCCAGCCGCACGGCCCAGCCGGCGGCGGGGCAGCCCCGGCCGCCCGGCCCCCGCCGCCTCTCTCCTCACGCAGGGCCCGGCCAGGCCCCGCTCTCACCTTTAAGAGATTAGACGTCGCCATGATCCCCCCCCGCGGGGCCTCCCCGGCCGGCGGCGGCGGCGGCTCCTCTCCCCGAGCTCGGCTCGGCTCCCCCCGGCCGCTGCCGCTTTACATGGCCCCGGGCCGCCCGCCCGGCCGGACCCGCGGCGGCAGTAGCGGCGGCCGCAGCGCTGGGCTCCCCTGCCCGGGGGCGAGGCCGGCGCCAGGCTCGGGGCGTTCCGCAGCGCGACCGGCTGGGTCCTCCGCACGCAGCCGCCCCTCAGAGCCTCATGGCGGCGTCCGCCCAGGAGGCGCTCGGCAGCAGCCCCGGCTCCATGGAAGGGGCCGGCCCACATGATGCGGCGCTGAGGAGCCGGCCCCGCCGCCAAGCGCGGGCGCTCGGGCTGCGGGCTCTGCCTGCAGCGCCCCCTGGCGGCCCGCCGCTGCGCCGCGCTGCTCGGGGGAACCCGCGCTGCCCCGCGCTCCCCCTCGCTCGCCCCCGCCGCTGGGAGGCCTTCGCCTTCACGGCCCCGCGGCGACCGGCCCTGGCACGGAGCCCCTTCGACAGGCACCGGTCGCCGGGCAGCTCCCGCGAAGCCAGCGGGCGGCGGCTGTCCACGGCTGCTCTCCCGCGCGGCCCCGCTCCACCCCCGCCTCAGAGGCGCCCCTCGCCCAAACCGCCCCCCTCTCCTCCCGGTTCCCCCATCCCTTCTACCCCGCGAACAGAGGAGCGAATTCAGCGCGGCCGAATAACGTGGTTTGTCGGCAGAGACGTAAAACCATTTCTCACTTGGCGGAGGTTGGCGAGCGTGGGCCTCCGCCCCGGCTCACCGTCCCCGTCCCCGCCAGGCCACGGTGACGCCGCAGCGGCCCCCCCCGCAGGCCCGGCCGGCGGGGGCCCTCGCGGCAGAAAGCGCCGGACGGTCACCGGTCACCGGCACAAACCCATAGCTGGCGAAGCCCGGTCACTTCCCTGCGCCCGCGTCCCCGGCTAAGCCGTCACTCGTCCTGCCAAACTGTTTTCACGAGTTTTCTGTTTGGAGGGAATGTTTGGGTATAGGTACCTGTTAGGGGGGAGTTGGAAACTTTCGGGGTTTATTTATAGAAAACAGAATGAAAGTGCTGAGTGTGAGAGTTCCTGCGTCCTGCCCAAATGTGCTCTTGTGCAGCACTTGTGAGTAGTGCTAGCCAAGGAATAAGGAGAACCTGAACACCTGAGAAGCAGTGAGACAAGGAACCAGTGGTACTTTTACCGATATTAAAAATAACGTGCGTCTCATTTTGCATGGCTTACATAATGACTGTGATTTTTTTCCGAAGATCTGTGCATTATTTTTCTGGGAAGTAAGGACATCCATGAGCCTCAAGGTTTTGCGGTATTTTAGTACCACTTCAGGGTGCTTTGATGCTACACAGTGTTACATAATCTTGTTTTATTTGCTTTAATTCTATTGCAAATGGATTATTACTAAATTCTGATGGTAATGAAGATATTAATTATTGATTAGCAAATGGTACTACATTGGCCTACAGTTTTATATCCTTTGCATGGATTGTAAAAGACAGAGTGAATGACCCTTAATCCCAGAGCTGTCCACAGGTTCAAAGTGATTTGCAAGCAACAGCTCATTAAGATTTGGATTATCAGTGAAATTAATACCATGCATAATATCCTAGATGTCTCTGAGTGAATTGATTCCGGGCACAGATCTGTTGGCTTTGAATGAGTTGCATCAGAGAGAAATAGGCGCTTCTGTGTTCTCTTCTAATGCCCTGAAACACATGGTACAAGTGAGACGTACATAGTTTCTTCTGATCTTCACTTAGTCCATGACAGCAAAAAGCATTTGATGGTTTATTAGTCAGTTTCAGACTCTTCTCCAATCAGTTCAGTAGGGATACTAAAACTTAGGTTTTTCCTTCAGTGGGAAAGTCTTGTTTATCACTGCTGTGGACAGTCACAATAACCCTATGCACAAATTGTGCCATGAGAGTCTCTGAAGACAATCCTTTTGAAAGGGCAGGGACACACCGACACCTACCTGTAGCTGAAAAAAAGAAGCCCTGTCAGTGACCACACGAAATAACTTCTTCCTTGTTTGGTTCTATTTCAACAAGAAAGCAAACACTTTTATTTCTGGTGTTTGGTATCTGGGCTTCACGTCACCCTTTCAGTTAATAACAATGGCCTTCTGGAGAAATTGCCTGCCTGTGGGAGTAAAGATTACTGTTGCTTTCTCTTAAAGTTGTTTAAGATTTTGGTATCTTAGTGTCACCAGAACCGCCTATCCTGTGCATCTCAAGATGACCTGTTTGTTCTTATGCCAACATTGTCCTTTGGCTTAAATAACTTTTCTCTCCCTGGTGTTTATTCTTCTCTGATGTATTTTTAGGCACCAGTGCTATTGCCTCACAGTTTCCTTGCTGGAAAACTTTGCACTTTTTGCCCTGAGGATGCAGGGTGCAGAGCAACTGTTTGCAGGCAGAACCTGCAGGAGGTTTTTTGCTGAGGCTGAATTCCTCCCAGGACAAGGAGAAGCACGTGGCACACATCAGGCAAAATGTGGCCATTGTTCCATGCCCAGGCACAACGTTGCAGAGAGCCACTGCAGGGAATTACATCTCATCTAATTTTTCCTCTGCTAGCCTTTTTTGGACAGCTAGAAATTTACTGTTCCATTCAGTCTGTACTCGGGGAGTTACAGTTGGTCTGCGAAGCATGGTAGAATGAAAGAGGATACAACATGAAAAACTATAATTTCATGTGCTGTTTTTCTGACACTTGTTCACATATGCAGCTCTTTTTCAGTGCTCAGTGAGCTTTGTTTCTCTTTTGTTTTAAAAGTTCCTGTGAGAATCAGACTGTTTTCCACAGACAACTGGGCAAAGAAAAATCCCAATAAAATGAACAGTGTAACTGTGAATTTCAATGGTCAGACTGACTGGAATTGAGACTTACGTCTTCTAAACATATGTCCTGGCAGAGCTTGCTCTTTTAATGCATATAACACTGGCTATATGTCAGGGAAATGAGAAAAATGATGTCCACAGAGGAGGCTTTTTCCCAAAATAATAAGCAGTAATTATTTTAAAATAGCAAATTAATATAAATTATGACTAAATAGCTCAACTATTTGCTTGGCATTGAAAACTTAACCAAAACAGACAATTCTCAAAAGTGCTGCAGAGCAGTGCCAGCCCTGCAAGGTTTTTATTACTAAGATTATGACTGAAATATTTTCCACAATTCCTCCCCTCAGTTTTAGTACCTTGATACTTAGCAACTATCGCCTTGCTCACTGTCAGCCGTTGGTGCCAAATACGGCTTCTGGCAGCCCCTTCCTGCAAAGAAACCATGCGAGGGGGAAGGTGAAAGGGGAAGAAGCCTGCAACGTAGGTGTCGTGCTGGCGTAGAGTTATACCCAACTGCTCCTCTCCTGCAGCTGTCCCACAGAATGAACCGATCCTTAGGGAGCCGCTGGAGTTGGGGAGTCAATAGCCTGTGTCTATGTGCCGACTCCGGGTCCTTGGCACTTTCCTTCATCCTGCAAGTCCTGTAACAGCAATGGAAATTTCTGTAGGGTCTTAAGGGATCTGGCAGTGGTTAGTCTCACTGCTCCCCCGGGGCTGTGCAGGGATGGAAGAAATGATCTGTGTCTTCCTTTCCATCCTTATCTTGTGCATTCATTTCCCTGCTGACTGAGTTTATTGCTACAGGAGGCTCAGTCTGTCCCTCCACAATTTTCACGGAGCAGGAAAAATCAGTTCACACACAAGCAGATTTGAAGCCACAGCCATGAGGAATCACAGTAATTGTACTATAGCTGAAACTTCAGCTTGTTTACCCAAGCATTGATTTTATTTACAATGCATAGAATTTCTTTCTGTTACTTCTGCTCTTACGTTTCTGCAGAAGCTCTTTAGCTGCAAGGTGGGCCTTTAGCAGCCTGTGAAGGTAATCAGGGTTACTCTTAGTTTGAGCTGCCCTTGTAGCCTGTAAGGCTGCTGAAGGTTGGTGTCAGCTGGTTTACAGCACTGCTCCCATGGAGGAGTAGTCTCTCAGCAGATTACACACCAACTGTCCGTCCCCGAGGAGCTCAGGCCTAGCCTAAAATGCAACTTTCTCTGAGAAATGAACCGATGAAATACTTTCAAAGATGGTGATCCATTCTAGCAGCTCAGGATTGGTATTTTGGATTCCTCAGTTTGAGTTTAAATGAAGATTTACCTGTCCCTACATAAAGAGCCTGCTACTCCCCATTCCTGTCTGGCCTCTGTGGGCAATGGGCAGTCACGGGAGTGCTGTGGTGGTGTCGGCTGCCGAACAACTGTTCCCTGTCTCCCCAGGAGTGAAAAGCCTACATTGTGTATATTACATTTTGGGGGATTTGTGCTATCAAGTTCTTTTCCTGGATGCATTTTAGCCATGTGTTTGCTGCTCCACTGGTTGCTTATGGAAGGAGCAACTCCATGAAGAAAAACAATTGCTCTGTGGAGTCCCATGTCTCTTCCACATCAAAAGTGCTGCTTAGCAAAATATTTTTGGGTTCACAGAACCAACTTAGTTTTCTTCACACGTATGCTACACTCCCACTAATAAAGTATTATGCAAGGCAAATTTTCTTCAGGAACCTGTACAACTTCATAGTCTTTATATTATGTTCAGCTGGCACGTCTTCAATCACATTACTTTCATCCGATTTGCGCATTCATTGAAACGCGATAAACAATTCTGCCATGCTCAAAAGTGAAATTCCACTTTTCCACAGCTGTATTCACTTCTCAGAGGAGGAAATATTGCTGAGTAAAATGGCAGCATATGTTGGTAGTTGGTTTTCAGAGGAGAGCCTCATGGAATGTAGCAGTAATTCCAGACATTGAATTACTACTAGAAGTGAGCTGGCAAGTAAGTATACATGCATTCATGAGATACAGTCTTTTTTTTTTCTGAGGATCAGGCAGATGAATTTTTGGTTGAATTCTTCTGTGTTTTAAATACATTCGATGATACCATTATCATCCTTAAGAAACCTAGGCATTGTAGGTGCTACCGCATACAGTTAAGTACTAGAGCAAAGGATCATCACACAAATGCTTGACCTTGGTTTTTTAGAATCTGTTTATTTTGTTGTGCAGTCCTATCCATTAGGCTTTTTAGATGTTACAGATTCCTCTTTTAGAATTTTAATTTTATTCACTTATTTAAAAGATTATCTTTGGACTCTGAGAAATGAGAAATGCAAATGTTTGCTATTGACAATTGTGTCTTGATGTTTAATGATTTCTTAAACAGTCCAGCATGCTTGTGGTATGGTTCTATGCCCATGTAGAGAATAAACCCCCAGCCTTCCTTCTTTCTCTTCAAGGCTGAATAAAGGCTCCTTAGATTGCTGTGCCAGCTCTGGGCAAAAGGCAAGGGTGGAGACTTGGAGGAGCTGATGTCACATGCTGGGTGACATCTGTGAGCACAGTGCACCCACCTATCTTTGCTTTAAGTTTGGCAACTTGGGTACCAGTAACAGTTTGGCTGTGGCAGAAGGGATGTCAGCACAGAGCAACTGCAGTGTACTTGGGTGCTCAGTCAAGCCTGTATTATTTTCTGTGAGCACAGGACAGACACCAGCTTGAAGTTAGATTGGTAAGTCTATTCCATACCGAAGGCATAAATGAATAGTATGAACATACGCTACCTCAAAAATTTTTCCTTGGTTGATTCCTGTGGTGTGCGGCCAGCTTCTGCTTCTTACATGGGACAGAAGCAATTATAAGCAAGCCAAAATATCTGAAGAATTCATGTGTAAAATATTTAAATGAGTAGAGGAAGATATTTATTCTCTTTATCAAACTTAAAATAAAAGCAATGAAAGTTTAAACATTTTAGGAGTCCAGAACAATACTTTATATCCATTCGTCAGGCCTATGAATCAAAATACAAACTGTGTACTGTTTCCACAAGTTCTTCCTTTTCCTAACTGGGATTTACCAAACTTTAATTTGCAAAGTTGTGATGTTTTCTTAATAAAAAACTTCTACTTATTAATTTGGCTGCCAAATGAGATTTCTCTAATTTCTGTGATTTCTGGAAATTTCATTCTGGTATCCATATTTGCCCTTCCATGGGAGAAAAAAGAATATACATACACTGAACTATAATCTGTTCTACACCTTATTGACGGTCTTATATACTGTACTGCAAAGCATCTGAAAACAAAATTATGTTTTTCAGCAAATCTATTTATCAGACATTTCTATTAACTGCAAGTGTGTAGTGAGAGGATACAGTAGTGGTTTAATATATCATCAAGATACACAATGTTTGAATGTACATGTTAATCTACATTTTTAGGAATTACAAATAAGACAACTATGTGCACAGCACTTTAAAATGCAGTGAACTTCTCTTCTAGTTGCATTGACAATACCAGTTCCTTACACAGTTGAATCTGGTTAAAAGCTCTATTCCCAGTGTAATAAATGTGACACTACAGGTACAACATTGACAGCAGAGATCATTAAGACTCTGTTCTGATGACTGTTTATTTCTCTGTGCATACCTCCCCTCCACTCTGCTCTTCTCCCAGTCCCTTCCCTCCCAACACACCCCATTTTTTTCATACAGAATGAAAAGCTCATTGGCTCCAGAGTATTCAGGAAGAAAAGTTTAAGATAAAAGATTTTAACCTGCAAGTAATGAAATGTGTAATGAAATGTAGATTCATAGTAATAGCACTACCTGGTACTTATAAAGCTGTTTTAATATTTTTAATTTTTTTTTTTTTTGGTATGGCAGTAGAAACTAGTATCCACATCCCATGGTGCTATACAATCTACAGCAGGTAGCACACAGAGAAAAGAGTCCAGACTGAAGATCATACAGTCAGAATGGGTCTCAGCAGTCTTTGTGAATTCAAGGAAGAACAATCGTCTCTATTTCTGAGATATGGAAGGTGAGGCACAGAAAATCTAAATGCCTTGCTCAGAAACACACAGTGAACCAGTGGTAGACTTTGGTTCTGTTGACTCCCCAGCCACCGCTTTATTCGTTGGCCCATTCTGTCCTCTTAAACAACTAAGAGAAGATCTTCTGAGATACACAGCATGGGCCTAGTATCACAGGGGAATCAGTGTCAAATGCACACAGCGTGATTCTGCACTACCTTTTGGCATCTGTAGTCACCTTTACTTCATAAAGAGGGCCTAAAATGCCCTCAAATCGAAATTGATTTGGTGTAAATGACTAATATATGTAGTTTAATATAGAATCAGGCTCACAGCAGTTACTTTGTGGCATGCTGAGACTAGAATTAACTGTTTTAATTGCTAATGAATTAAGGCTGATTCCTGTTTATATTAAGGCCTCTGTATCCTTCTATGACAGTGTAACTGTGCCTCAGTGCAAGTGAGACTCAGGCTATCGAAAAAATTAACCTTTCAGTTCCCTTTGAAGTCAACAATTTTAGTGGCCCTAAATGAATAAAATAACTGGAACCAAGCAACCTGTCTCTATACTACAGAATATTTACAAAAGGATTGTAAAAGGACCTAAAAGTAACCTGAGGGAAAACCAATTATATGTTTGTTGAAGAAAAAAGTTAGATTAGATAGACTTGTTGCCTGGTCTTGAAAATGGAGAATTGTAACATGATAACACACCTTCATATGAAGATAAGTGGCTTGATGTTTGGTGGTTATGAGTATGCCCAGATAAACTGTAGATGCTTATCAACTCTGGAGATCAAGTCGTCTTGTTATACTACTACAATAAAACAGAAATAGACTTATTTGGTATTTAAGTGCTAGACATATAGGGCATAGTTTGCATAAAGCTAGTGTGTGTTATATTCAGAGGAGTAGGAAGATGACCTCAAGCTCAGTAAAATGCTACATGATCACAGATTTCTCCTACTGTTATTAAAAGCTATTATGTGTTGCTTTCTTAGAATAGGGGTTCTCCAACTTTGCTCTCTGTAGCCAAGCATTATTTTAGACATTCTCTCCTCTCCAAACACTCTATTCATAACAGTTTTGGTTTTAAAACCTTCATTTTTTTAGACAATGGTTTAACATTTGCTGGCTGAGAATAAAACAATCCTTGCTCTATTCAAATTTAAGGCCTGGGTCCTCATGGATTGCAGCACTTTTTAACTTATTTTTACTTCTTGATAGAAGTAGATTTATTTTTTAAAGCTAATATGTAATTTGTTTCTGTAAATTAACATAATTCCCTAGGCATCAGTGTGGCTATGATAATTACCCAGCTGAGGATCTGGCCACCGAAATGTAACTCCAGTGGTTGGGAAATCTGTTTTGTATACAAGTCAAATAACAGCTGGATCATATGTGATGTTACATTTAGTTTCATTGGCAATTCAGAAAATATTTAATAATAAATTTCATTGCTTCTATTCCCCATTTTTGTATACAAATAAATAATCTTTTCTAAAACATTCTTTTTCTTTAGTAAGGCTTGTATTCATAGTCATATCAAAAGTGTTTGCTATTGGAGCAACCTTTCAGCTTGCTTTCTTTAGAGTTATCTTTATTACGAAATTCTACAGCATTCTAAACTTTAATGGTCATTAGCAACCCTGCACTTGAGTAAAGAATCACATTAAAAAAGTATAAGGTATAATATTTTCTTGTCCAAAACTAAGGCAGGATGAACAAAAGTAATGAGCTCATCTGATCCTCACCTACCAAGCCTTGATTTTAAACAGTATTCAAAATACAAAGCCCAAGAGAGGATGTTGTCACGATGATTATTGCGCTTTCTCAGGGTCTTGCTACAGGATTAGTTTTTCCTTTAGCAATATATTATTTCTTCTCCTGAGGACCACACAAAGTTATTGTACTCTGAAAAGAAAAAAAGCACTTAAAGTTTTATGAAGTTATGACCTAGACAGAAGGATACAAAACCAAATTACCATTCTATGATTCAGCTATGTCATGATCTAATATTGTTTCAAAATTATTATTCTGTTATTTAGGTTGGCATCATCTTCTGAACACCCGATGTGCTCTTTGGCATGCTACAAATTCAGCAGATGCACTGTCTTCTGGGCTTTACAGCTTCTTCTGATGAATGTACAACATTTGGAACAAAGCCGCTCTTAACACCTTCCCATCCATCTTGTATTGAGATTTCTCCTTTTTTTACAAGTTCATAGATGTCTCGTGTGAGAATTGTAAAGGACTCTTCAACATTCGTAGCATCTTTTGCTGAAGTTTCTATATATTTCATACCACAGTCAGATGACAGTTTTTCAGCTTCTTCTCTTGTAACCTCACGCTGTGACACTAAGTCACATTTATGTCCTACTAACAGGAACACAATCTGAAAGGGCTGCACATGCATTTTTGCCTCTTCTAGCCAGTCTTTCACATGTTCAAAGGATCGTCGATTTGTGATGTCAAACACTAGTAAGCCACCCACAGAATTGCGATAATAAGAGCGTGTTATTGATCTGTGAAGGAAAAAAAAAGAAAAAGGAAAATTAAAATACGTTCTCACTTTATTCATAAATAGATTACTTTTCCATGTGGCAATGTGTTTTTTTCTACTGTAAGTTTTATGAAATATCTTTGCTTTTTTAAAACTAATTGGAATTTATTAATTTACTTTCTACACACAAAAATGTTCCTTTTTAATTTTTTTCTTACATTCAAAAGTCACTTTCTAAACATTCTTGAAGCCAAGATCTCTAGTGTGAATTTTGAATGCTGAATTATTCTGCAAAGTACTCTTTATTAGCAAACCATGGCACATGTTCACAGAATAAAAAATATATATTTATTTGTCAAATACTTGTTGGCGTTGAAGTCTGAGTCCTTCAGTTTTATACAAACATGCACTTCGCTTTGTTCTAATCAGTTATTTCAAACTGAAATATGTAGGCAGATGTTGAGAGACCTGGAGCCTAAGCTTGCCAATGTACAAGCACATCGTTTTGTATTCCTTGCAGAAAAATTCTTTGATAGAGAAGTTTGTACAGATAATCATAATTCTTTGTGCTTGCAGAAGTCAACAGGTAACAGACTAAGAAAGGAAACTCCCTAAACCAAACTGTCCAAAAGTAACTGAGCTGGGCAAACACACACTTGTTAAAGCACTGGCAAGGAACACTTCTGCCTCCAGCATTGCTCTCACATTCATTCAAAACCTCTTATAATTGCATTTATTCTTTTTTGGCATGAGTCTTCCAGGACTGGCAACAGATATTTTCTACTTTTGAGCCCTCTACATTCCAGAGCATTCACTGGAAGGAATTTTGGAAGAAGGAAACCCTTCCTCTGGTTGAAAAGATTTTTAATATGCTCTGGAAGAAGAAAAAATGTTTGTTAGAATGTAGAGAAAGATACAGGGACTAAAAAAATGATTGTAAGTCTTTAATCACGAGCAATACAGGAGGATGGAGAGGGTGAGAAGAGACATTTTAAAGGAAGTGACAGCCTACCAAGGAGTGGACACAAGCACTCGTTACTAGCATAAATACATAGCTAGCATATATATAAGTATTCTCCAACTGAAATGAGATGCACAATATCTATTAACAGTTATTATTTGAAATTATAATTTAGCCAAGAATTAATTCCATTTTATCTTATAATTATGAAGAGGATGCAGCCTCCAAACTTTTGGAATCAAGATGAACTGTACACAGCAACACATCTTTCCATAACAGTAGCTCCCTCTGATTTTCAGTTCATCGCATTTCATATAGTGTTTTATAACAATTTGAACATAGAGGTATAATTAGCAGCAGTAGTCACGTTACAGATAGGTAAGTGCACAGCTAGATAAGGCTTAGATTTCTTGGCATATCTAAATTCATTCACAGCAAACGGGATTTGAAATTATTTTATTTAGATAACAGGGAGGGATTGTTTGTCCTAATGTTTAGAAAGATCTCTTCTACGTTCCCAGCAATAGAGTCCATGGAGTGTCTCCCTGAACAGTTCGAATGGGAAGACAACAGGATCTTACCCTCAGATTAATTCAAATAGCCTGGATATGAAAAATGAATGAGGGGTGTCACATTTTGTGAAGTATTAAATAAAGGTGCCAAAAAGATCTGTTTCAGGTTTTCCTAAGCATTTTTTTGCTGTAGAGCTGTTGCAAACACAAATGTACATTCAAGTAATTCAATTGGTTCTAGAAAAAGCGGAAATGGGTGACAAAAATGGGATTCAATTTGGAGAAGTGGAAGCTGATACAACCTATTTTCATAAAAAAAAAATCTTGACAACAGTTACACCAAAGAAATGCATTAGCCAGGAGAGAAAGTAGGTTAGTATTGAAAATACAGTGCATCATTTACCAAGTATTTCTATATAGAACAATGTTAAATCATATATCTATGAACAGGAGTACTGAAAAACAGCCCGGCATATGTTACTGGGTGCTTATACACAGCAGTTGGTACCCTCATCTGTTGTAACTCACTTCTCCAGAGATATGCTGATTTACACTAGCTGATGATCTAAGCCATTATATTTAATTATGTGTATGTATTGCCTGTAATGGAGGTGATTAAAAAGCATCTGTAACTTCAGGCTGTACATCACAAAAACTGGGTGAATATATGAGAGAGACAGCCATCGTTTTTTCTGTATTTTTTGGTATGCATAATTTGAAATTAATTTTCTCATTACCAAAAAAGGTTAATATCCTAGAGAGGTTTTAGAAAACAGTAACAGAATTAAAAAGTAACACAAAAAGTTTTAAAGACACATATGATGCATAATGATACCATGTTATATGATTGTCTAACATCTGAGTAAGGACTATGTTTCTTAAAATATGGTCTACAAATATTTGAATAGTTTTATTATTAAGGTGAGTTATTATTTGCAGTTATGTTTTAAAAGAAAGTATTCCTGACAAATAAGAGAAAATTTTGAAGCAGAAAGTTTAGGCCATCAACTGGGAAAAACGTCTGGGCACATGAATGTGGTAGGTTGTTCATCTGAAGTATCTGAAATATCTTACAGATGCAAAATATTTCACTTAAATATGACAATCAGAGTAGATTAAGTATTAGACATGTATTTTTAGTAGACAGCTTAGAGTTACTTGGAGAATGAACTGTGTGAAGTGCTTCTGCTCACTTATGCCCTGTATCAGACCTAGAAAGAATAAAAGAGCGTTGACTTAGATGGTCTAGTAGGTCTCTCTGCTTTTGTTTTGGTTTGCTTTTTTCTTAATAAAACTAAGTGCAAGGGCAATTTTTGCCTCTTATTAGTATTATTGCTAAAGATTGTAGGACTTCTAAGTGCCTTCAATAAGGCTTAGGCAGAACTATAACACCAACATCTGAAGTTGTGCTCCACTCAACCGCATATCTACCCATGGTGCCTGAACAAGTTACCTGGGGAGCCGACTGCTCTGCCTCTGTGCGACAGCCCTGCCTTCCCTCTTAGCTCAAATCCCAGCTGAAAACAAACCATTGCTCCAGGTGAGTGCCCAGAAGGGTTCTGCTTGGGACAGCGTCCCCAGAGCATGCCAACAGCATGAAGTGGGTTCAAGCTCCTCACAACATGCACAGGAACTTTCTTTTAGCACAGCAGAGGTACCTGTCTTTCACATAGATTCCTCGTGCACTGCTTCACAAGGCACAGGTCAGTGTTCGCAGAGCCCATGCTACAAAGGCCACTTGAGGGGTTTTGCTCAGAAGGTACACAGCTTTATAGACTTTACAGGCCATGTCAATGTACTGCATAAGTCTTCACTGAAAAGCTTGATGATGAGAGTGCATGGTAGCTGACAAAAGATAATGAGGGCTGACAGTAAAAGGCTCTTCATGCAACAGCTGGTAGACTTGTAGATCTCCTTGGGAAAGATGTAATGAATGTAAAGAGTTTATCTGTATTCCATGGTAGACTGAGCAAGTCCTGAACAAGACACTGAGTGAGCTTTAGTAGATAGAAAAACTGCATCAGTCTCCAGAAGTCCCTCAAGTTGAAAGTAGAGGATAGCAGAGTACCCAGGAGAATTCTTGTTGAAATGATGACTTCTCGTGTAAACTTTGG
Source organism: Haliaeetus albicilla (assembly GCF_947461875.1). Lineage (NCBI taxonomy): Eukaryota > Metazoa > Chordata > Aves > Accipitriformes > Accipitridae > Haliaeetus > Haliaeetus albicilla. Next base: position 10,261,176 of record NC_091502.1, read on the forward strand.
TTCAGCTAATTAATGTCATTAAACTAGCATTACGGAAGGGAATGTGTTACTTGCAGCACCATGATAAATTTTCTATGGAGAAGGCGGTAGAGGGTAGTACTTCCTTTAGTAGAGGGAAAGCCTTAAGTTAGGGACAGGGTGGGTTTAGGGTGAAACAGTAATGGCCAAAGAACAGCCTTTCTTCTAAACCTGGGGAGACAGCAATGCAGCCTGCCATCTCCTTCCAGGAAACTGTTAAGAAGAGGTGCTGGTTGGAAGCAGAACTTCATTCAGATTTAGAATCTGGCAAAGCTGCCTGTGACTTGGAATGGATGGGGGACTGAACTCTTAAATCCATTCCTGCATCTGTCTTTATTCACGCGTCTTATCTCTCTGCCTAAAACACTTTGTTTTTCTTCTATTCCTTTGTGCCCAGTACTTCCTTGCTGCCTCCTCTCTCAGCTTCTCTTTCACAGAAGACTCTGAACACTTCCTTCTCCAAGCATAGCTAATGGAAGTGCCCAAACCAATGTGTCTGCCTGGGCCTTTGTTCAAGGTGCAAGCTGGAATTTGAGGAGGGAGTTTGCCAGCTTCCCATGGCTACCCTAAACTAAAGGCAACAACCCTCCTACTTAACAGAGGTGACTGTAACTCCTTGGTGACCGGAGGCCTATGGGGCTGTGCAGCTCCTCCTCTGTCACGCTGGAGTATGCATGTCACGCCAGCCACTGATGATGGGTGTGCTACTGCTTCCAGTCAGTTCACACTAAACATGTCAACTATTACACCATCTTTGCCTGAGAGTTACAAAAATTGAGACATAAGCATTATTGGAAACGTAATTCTTATTTTCTCCCCCGCTCCATATAAATAGAGATTACAAAGCTCGTTATACTATGCTGCTGTTAAATATGGACTGTCCTAGCATCCTCAAAACCATCCTAAGTTTTTATTTTCAGCAAGAATACTTGTATGAGTAATATTTTTGCTCATTTCATATAATGCTTGGCATTTGTAATAAATGAAAGGTACATACAGATAAAGGGTTGGAGAAAATCAGTTTTTCCCTATTAGAACAAGGTAAGACTGCACTAAGTATTAGAAGGGAACCACGACACTTTGATATTGAATGCTGCAAGGCTCCTCCAGATGGTTCTGTATTTGAAATTGCTGGAGGTGAGACTGCTCCTCAAGAAGTTATATGTTGTGATGTACAATAATGATAAGTTAGAATGTTTTTCCAAAGGATAACTTTGAAGTCTTTAGTTTTAATTGGGAATATTTGTTAAATGCAGATCCTAATTTCTTTTGTAAATTATAACTTCCCATGTAGAGCATGTGTTGGTTCTGCTAATTAATTCTGCCTGAACTACCATTATGGAAGGGGAAAATACTGTCTAGAACAGAAGTCATTCTCTTAGCTTAACCTAAATATTAGGTTCAAGATGTAAGACCCTAATTAATACTCTCAAGAAAAACCTTGGTAAGATGATGGCCACTGAACAATTGTTTCTGAAAATGAATGGCAAGATGTATTAATCACATCAGACTATGGCTTTAGGGTGCCTTTAAATCAGCCATAGTGTTTCTTTCTCATTATGATCTTACTGATCTTTACCAGACAAACCAAACTTTCACTAAAAGCTTTACCTAATTTTGAAGACTTATTTTTAAACTATGACTAAGGACTACATTGTAATGGTAATAATTCTGAAAATACATACTGCTTACTCAAAAAGAAGAATGAGGATGGTGGTGTTTTATTTTCAAGATGTGTTAGAAACAGAATGTATCTAATATCATAGTCTACTAAAAAGTGGGTTAATATAATTGAGGCATCCCCACAATATTTTGCTCCTACATTCTTGAAATGAACTCTCACTCCCAGTGCCACTACCAAGTACTTTATAGTCTTGGAAGTTTCATGATTTAAATATAGGCAAATTAAACAAACAAACAAAAAAATGTGAAACACAGCCAAAGCAGCAGATCGCTCTAAATGACAACTAATTTCAAGTTAGAAAGAAACATAGGGTGTAGCCCTCATTTACCTTAGTCTGCATTACGGACCTGACTCTATACTAAGGAAGTCTGCAGGTTCGTGTTCCGCTAAGGTGTTAAAATTATTGATTATTTTGTTGTTGTCCATATGGCACCTAGCACAATGGGAGATTCTGCTTAGTGATGCCTTACTGATGTCAAAGTAAATATAGTCAGTAACTGCCCTGGCTGAGCTCAAAATAAGTAAACTGTCCGGCACCAGTGTTTGCAGCTTGCTCACCCTTCATGTGGAAGTGGCGAGAATTACTTTATTTGAGAAGTAATGCAAATAGCGCATGCTAAAGATGATTTCTAAGACCATGCATGAAATCCAGTTCAAATACAGCAGCATCAATGAAGTAGACACATGTAAGAATTTTTCCAAAACAATTTCTCCAAGAAAAAAAGTGCTCTCTGTCAAGAGAGTGGGATGGCAAGTGTGTCACACCTTACTTTTCCTCTGGGAATGCCCCTAATGCCTGAGACCAAAAGAAGGGTGTTATTATGGAGCCAGTAGTTTGCTCTGCACACAGGGAACTCCCCAGGGAGCTTTACCTCCTCTAAAGTCCCAACGCAAGTGAACCAGAGCAGAACTGGGAATCAGAACTGCAAACTGCTTGGCGTTCCACAAAATTAGATTACTTCTTGGAATAATTAGTTCTTCCCCAAGACCATCTTTGCTTGTGATCTGTAGTCTTCTCCACTAGCAAAGAAAAGAATGTGCAAGATTTTAACCTGTGGTCTATAACTTAGTAAAATATTTATAATTTACTTGAGTAAGTGTAAAACAGACTATACAATAAACACCATGATGTTTGGTACACAAACTGACAAGAAACTCTTAGCACAAAACCAAATGTTTAAACCTACTTCCTTCAGTTTGTATCTTCTGGGTATTAGAAAAAACACAGATGTATACTAATGGTAAATTTAAAAGCCAACTGACTGCATGACTCATCACTGTATATCCCCTGAGCATTCCCAGGTTAAAGGATGGCTATCATTTGATTTAAAATGTATGCAAAACTCTCTGCATTTGCATTCTTTTCAGTCAAGTGCCTTGTCATTGGCCATCCCGGCTATTTGTCAGCAAATTCAAAATAAAGAGATTATACATTCTTAGTCACTTGTTTACAAGTATTTTACGTTCTTTGCTGGAAAGCACAAGAAGAGTGAAAAATGCTAAGAACTTGCTATTATCACTGTTAATTTCTTTCTTAACCCTTCAGAGGCCTGCCTGCAAACATATGCATGAAATTGTGACTCATGGAAGCCCAGGAAAGTTTTTTGTTGTTTCACTGTAATACTTGTTATTGTAAAAACCAAAAAGGGTTGGTGTTCCCTGGTAAGACAGTAAAATCCCGCTTCTTCAGCTGAGTGCAAGAATCTGCACAACTGTTGCAGTGGAATACAGGGAACATAAAAGAATCGATTCTGCCCAGTGAAGAGACCCATTTCAACCCTCCTGCTAGCATCCCAGTAACAACAAGTGTGTGGGTCAGGTACCACATAGATGGGCTACACATTAGCCTCTCACCCGAGTTCACACCTACTGAACCCTAAGTCCAAACTAAAATCCATACTCAACTTGCCTGAAGTGGCAAGCACTACAGATACAACACAGCCACAAGAGTGAGTGAATGATAGTACCAGTTTGTGTGTTGGGGAACGACTGTGACTCTTTTGGGGCAGGAAAAGATTTAATACTTAGTGCAGCATTTGAGCTAGTTTAGCTACACTATAAATGATAGAGGTATTAGTGAAGGCTCCTGGCAACCATCAGTGCAGAGCAGGTGCAGAAGGCAGGTAAAACACCAATGAGGGACTGTAGCTGGCTGCCCAGTGGCTTCCACGCTGCCAAGGCTGCACTGGTGCTGCTGTGCTGCAAGGAGGAAGAGCAGGGAGGTGGCCTGGTCTCTTCAGATTGCATGGAGGGAAGAGTTATGGCAGAGGGAAATACTGCAGGGGAGGATGAGTTTGGAGGTGATGACAAAGTAAGAAATGCGGAGTGAAGCAGGGGCCTCCTGCTGCAAAGAAGGAAAAAAAATGTGGAGGAGGGATTGCTCCCCTCGGTCCAGGACTTCAGGGCAAAGATGGGGAGGGAAGGAGAAACAGGACAGGGCCACTTGTTACCCCCTAGTGTGAGCTGGGAGGGGAAGGGCAGCTGTTCCCCGGTGGGTGTGAAGGCAAGGGGTGGGGAAGGAGGAAGCTCCTGCGGGGGGAACTGGTGGGCGGTGGGGGGAGAGGGAGGGTGGGCGACGGGGCTGGGGGGGGCACCGGCAGGCGATGGGGCGGTGAGGCTGGGTGGCAATGGGGTGGAGGGCTGTTTGGGGGACAGCAGCCAGGTGGGTGCAGTGAGATGTGCTGGGGGGCACGGCAAAGTCCTTGGGGCAGGAGATGCGCCGGACGACGAGCGTACGGTGCCGGGAGGGCGGCGGGGGCCGGGGCTGCAGGGCAGTGTGTGCCCGGGGCGGTTTGGGGGGCGGACGGGAGGGGCGGGGGGGGGAGATGCCGGGCCCTGTACCTGAACCGCTCCTGCCCCGCCGTGTCCCAGAGCTGCAGCTTGACCCTCTTGCCGGGCTCGATCTCCACCAGCCGGGAGAAGAAGTCCACCCCCACGGTGGGGTCGGAGTGCAGCGGCCCCGGGAAGCGGCCCTCGGTGAAGCGGTGCAAGAGGCAGGACTTGCCCACGGTGGAGTCGCCCAGCACGATCAGCCGGAACTGGTAAATCCAAATCGCCGCGTCCATGGCGGCCCCGGCCTGGCCCGGCTCCGCCTTGGGGCTCTTCCTGGGGCTCCTGCGCGGCCGGTGCCTGCACCGCGCTCCGATCGCCCCAACGCCCGGCATCGGCGCAGCGGGCGGGCGGGCGGGCGGGCGGCGTGGGGTGCGCGGGGCGCGGGGAGCCGCTCCCGCGGGTGCAGGACTGGGCCCCCGTGCCGGCCGCGCCGGGCGGGGCGGGGCGGGGCGGGGCGGCGGGCGGACGGAGGCCGGGTGCCCCCCCGCCCCGCTCCCGGGGCGCCGCGCTGCGCCGGGCTCCCGGTGGCTGCCCGGGCGGGGCGGGGCGGGGCGGGGCGGCCGGCGCCCGCGGGCGCTGTCCCTTCAGCACCGCGCTGCCCCGCGCCCGCCGCCGGCCCTCGGGGCCCTCGGGCCCCGGCTCCGCGCCCCCGCCCCGGCTGCGCCCGGCCCTCCCGCCGCGGCGTGCGCGCTGGGGCCCGCTTCTCCCGCCCGCTCTGCGGTGGCGCGGCCGAGCCGCCCGCCGGGGCCTCCCACCATGCCGTCATGTGCGCGGCGAGACGGGCCCTCCCCCGCGGCGCGGCGCGGCGGGCAGGCGGCGCGGCGAGGAGGCTGCCTTGCGGCTCCGGCCCGTGCCCAGGGTCCAGCTCGCCCAGGAGAGCAGCCCCTCCCGTGGGCAACAAGTGTAGGGGTGGGTCAGGAGAAGGGAGGTGCTGGGGCGGGGGGGGACACCAGGCCGGCCTGGAAAATCAGGTGAGCGAGAACCGGGCGGGCCAAGCGTGAGACTTGCGAAGAAAAGCGGGAGCAGAAAGGAAATACCGGGGAAGGAGTGGAGGAACCAGAGCGGCAGGTGCAAGAGGGGCAGGGAGCTGAAAAGAAGGTGTCTGGTGGGGTGGGAGCTGGGCAGGGGCTGCCCGCAGGAGTGCGAGCCGGAAAAGAGACAGACCAGCGAGTAGAGGAGCAAGTGCCAAGTGGTAAAGATGGGCTGGGCAAGTGGCGAAAGGGAAAAGGAGAGTTAGCTATCTAGATACTCCCAGAGAGAACCTTGCAAACAGCCTTGAGGAAAGGCGTAATACTGGAAATGACAGGGACATACACTCTTCATTTCCCAGTGGAGCAAACTGCATGTATTCGGCCTTTGTGAAAGTACCCTCTTCTACAGTAACAGAAAAATCCTGTCAGTAGAGATGCCCACCCAAGAAATTTCTTTGTCCCCCCGGGATCTTCAGCTAAGTATCATGTAAATCTGCTGAGCAATAGATTCCTCAGATTTCTTTTAAAATCTCAGAACCACATGGGATAACAAACACTAACAGTCCTCAGATGGCTGGTAAGGGCATTAGAGCCAAATAAGCAGAAATCCTAGGACTTCTGGTAAACAGAACTGCAGCAGCTTCTTCTGCAGATTGGGCTGGGGTGAGGGAGCCAGGGCCAGAGAGCCTGAGAACCAAGCAGAGTAGGCTGGGTGAGCTGGGAAGTAGGTTGTTGCTGGCAGAAGGTCAGCAGCAAGTAGATACTCATATGAATAGGCACTTTGATAGTGAAAAGGACAGGAAGAGGAGATGGGTGACTTTTTTTTTCACATAGCCTGCCATTTTCCTCTGTTAATGTCAGGCACAGATGCAGCTAAAACCATAACTGCCTGGGGCTGGTTAGGGGCGTATTCGAAACCACATTTCTTTTGTAACTCTCTGGGGCAGTTTGTTATGATGCGTATTCTCATTGCCTGAGTCTGGTTTTGTTATTCCAGTGTGTTACGTGGTCACCAGTCTGAGACCAGTATGTTTCCCCCTGTAGGCTTGGGTAGACCTTGCAGCTCCACAGCATGGATGAGACCAAGGGCACCTTGGCCCTTCACTTGGCCAAGGGCAGGGTGAAGTCAGATGAGGGGTTTGCATGCACTGCTCAGGAGATCACATCCTCCAGCCCCAAAATGAGTCTGGCTGGAATATGCAAGCATGGCTGGCCCTGGGAGACTTGGCCAGGTGACCCCAGAAGCTTCCAGCAGAGACTTGGCCTGGCAGCCCAGAATCTATAAAAGGCACAGCCAGGAGCTGCCAGAGGGATTTATCTTGCTGCAGACACTGAGCTGAAGCTGCAGGATGCCACCTGCTCCAAGAATCTGGACTCTCCAGGGACCTTTTGGGTGGCCAGTCAGTCCCCAGGACTTAGTGATTGTGTGTTTGCCTGTGTCTCCGAGTGTTTTTCCTCCTAAACTCTGCACATTTCTCCCCTCTACTTTCACCAGCTATTCTTGTGACAAATAAATTGAACCTAGCTTTTACTTGACTAGTTGCTCCTTTGAGTAACAATTAAAATAAAACAATGTTAACTCAGATAAATGAACCTTCAGAAGGGTAAAATCAGTCCAGTTCTTGCAGTTCTATGTGGGTGATTCCTAGGGATCTTTTCTAAGTGTTTTGACAAAAGTGGCACTTAGATACAAGAAGTATTTGCATGTGAAACAGAGATGTGAGTTATGTGATATTAGTAGCTCTGATACTTGCCAAATGTGAATAGGCCAAAATTTTAAGTTGACTTTACTCATTATATAATACCTAGATCCTGCATGGATCACCACCCTGGCTAACACCCATAGGTCTTCAAAGCCTCAAGTATGTGCTCTCTAGCTTAGATGCACAGCAGATTGCTGTCCTTTGCACATCTGGGCTGCAAGAACCTCACACTAATGAGTTACACAGATCATTTCATTCCTAACAGGTGAGCAAAGTCAATTTGCCTACGGCATTTGCAGTTGAGCTAAATATGTTTGCAAGGATTTTCAGGCTTCCAGAGTCTGGTCTGTCCAGCTAAGCTTGTCATTGTAGAAAGACAGCGGTATATAAATTTGCATATATCCAAAGGACAACCTTATACCTTCATTTGGGACCTTTTGAGTGTCATATGTTAAATGCTACGTAGGGAACCTCCATTTGTTGTGTCTGCTGTGGAGTGGACAACTTGGGTGAACTTTACCTCCAAGTCATTCAGTTTTTGTTAGTTTACCAGTGAGTACAGAAGCCCTGACAGCATGCAGTCCATCACAAAGATCTCTGACCAGCAGTCAGAAGAAGCAATCAAAGATGGGTATGCTTTGAGGACCTGGAATGGTTAAAGCAGAGAGGTTAAAGCAGCAACATGAACCTGACTTTCCTGCAGACAGTTTCCACCACTTGGGCATTCGCAGCTTGAACCTGCTCTTCCCAGGAAGGGCTAATCAAACCTAAATTCTGGGAAATAATAAATAAGCCAAACCAACCCAAACTTCCAAATCTACTGCATTATCAGCTAGATTACTGCACTAAGCCATAAATCCAAGACGTTTCAATCTAAAAATTCCTCATTTCTTTTCACATTTTTGACTTGCCATGGACTTTTCTCAACCTTTGGTAAGTGGGTAGGTCACTAGGGATTACATAGATCACGGTGCTCCTGAAGAATGTGCACATGATTACATGGAAGTTTAGAGAAGCACAGACAAAGGTAATTGATTCTCAACCCCAGTCAACCTGAGACTGAGAAACTATGCTTTCTGCTGCCACGCAAGAACCTGAGAGAACTGAGGGACCAGTGTGGAAGCAAGATGCCATCCATGCCTGTTTTAATTGCCTAGGCTATTGGTCTGGAGGCTGATACAGCTGCTCATTTTATCACAGAGAAAGTTTCAATAGATGTAAGCTGTTGGAAGATGCTGCCAGCTATCTTCTTTTTTTTTTTTTTTTAATAAGAGTAGTACTGGAAGTGGGATACTCCCTACTAATGAGCAATGACTTTCCTTCCTCTAAGATGTCATCAAGCCAGGTAGGTTTCACCTGATGGTGGGAAGGACATTTCTTAAACCACAACATTCTGGTAATGTTTCTTCCACAGACTTCTTTGATGCACACATATAAATTTAGTATCCGAGTAGCAGAACAGGCAATATGTTGAAGTGATCAGTCTGCCCTAAAATCTCGTAAGTGGTATGAGAACAAATCTACTGCCCGTCTTACTTTTTGCAGTTCATAGTATTTGATGGGTTTCACACTCCCCCTGTGGTGTTAATTAGTGAGTCACTCTAAACGTTGCTGAAGCTAATGCTCCCAATGCTGGCTGGGAGAGCCAAGGGAGGTTGGCAAGAGCGGCAGGTTGAGGCCAAGATTTTAATGCCACTCTTGGTGTAAGCCTTGCCTTCTGAAAGTTTCCAGGAGTGCTCATATGTCCTCAGACACCAAAGGCAATTGGGTAGGACAGGAAACCTGTAGGACACCAGGCCTGCTAACCCCACAGTCCACAGAAATCCTTGCCAGTACTGACAGGAGCAATGGGATGTTCCAGCTGCCCATGTTCAACTTCTCGATCTCGCACCCAGGTGCCAGGGTTCACCTCTGAGCTCTCTGTGGGACTGTGGCTACAGCTCCATGTTATGCTGGGGCTCATCTCACTATGCCAGTTTTACAGTGGTAAGAAGTGACGGGACAGCAAAGAAGCACAGAGAGAATATTCACCTGGCAAGATGGTGAACAAAAACCCTGAGTAAAGGGAAATGGGTTGGAAAGTTTTGTGTTTATTGCTTAGCATCATCTTATTGTATTTGTTATTTGTGCTGGAAGTTTATTTCTGATACTGTGTCTGGAACACCTGGAGCTCTTCACAGGTGAAGGAGAAAGGAATATTCCAGGGAAACATGGTAAGAGTTATAAGCTTCTTTCTGTTTATGGTATTATTAATGATCTCCTGTATAAATTTCAACAAATAAATGATTGGTGAGGGTATTTTTATAGTGTTCTAAGTCTCTGTGTGGTAATGTGGTTGTTCATTCAAAGGTACACTCTGATCTCCTAGATGAGGTCCTTGTTTGATGAGGGTGTTCCTTATGTTGTTGAGATAGGTATGTGCATGGTAGAACATCAGTATAAACATTAAAAAAAAAAAGCTGCACAACTAAGTCATCAGAATCCATGGATGGATTTATAGATAAATAAATATATAAATAACTAACTAAATAAATAAATGTCTACATACAGATCCACTTTGTTCATGTGGCATTAAAATGGCTCTGTGGAGATGATGCAAGTGAAACTTCTCTGCAGCATAATGAACTCATAGAGGCAGTCAGTGAAGAACAAAAACACCCAGCTGGGACAAGGAAAACTTCTCCTAACTCTTCACACCTGATCTTCCAGAAGGACCTACAACATAACTTCAAAGACAAGCCTGGGAACTAAAAGTCATAACTTTTCAGAATATTAAAAACCAAGGACTGAGTATTTGCTCAATAAACATTTTATAACCATTAAATATTTTTATACTTTTCTTCACATCTCACCAACTGTTAAGCCATCACTGTTCCACACAAACAACCTCTATCTGATCTACAGGCCCATCATTGTCTCACCTCTCTTTGCCAACTATCTCCTCCCTCAAAATGTTAGTAATATTATGTTATACTCAGGGCAACCACTACCAGCTTGATGTTTGCTGTGTCTAGATGAGACGTACAACAAGAATTGTACTTCCCTCCCAAATATCCATTTACTCCGAGTGTAATAGATGGTATCTATCTCTGCAAATCTTGCCATCTCAGACATCTAAGATGGCATCTTAGATAGCCCCAGTTACAGAAGCACATCTAGCTCAGTGAAGCATCAGGAAAATACAAGAACGTGCAATTGAGGAGACTGAAGTAGACGGACGCCTGTAAAGTTGAAAGTAGATGACGTTTATTGCTAAAACACACACATATTTATAATCACATAGTCTGCAAAGTCACTGTACACACGCACAAGCATAAAATATGATTGGTTATATCAACCCTGTACACGCGTATAAACATAAGACATAATTGGTTATACCAACTCTGTACATGTGCATAAACATAGGACATAAATTGGTTATACCAACTAAAACATGCGAAACTTGTCTCAGTCTAATTGGTCAAGATAAACTGCCGAATTGAGGTTCTTTGTGCCAAGTTCCCTTTATCGTGGAATGTGCACCTGTGTTCTTCTAATTGGCATCTTTCTTTTTTTGTCTTCTTGTTTATTCTGTTCAAGGTCTTCTAAAGGCGTCTGAAATGCTCTTGTGACCGTTAGCTAAATACGTGTCCACAATTCCCCCTTTTTTTGTTTTTCGTCAATTAACACCTGCTGTATTGCCCTTTGCAAAGATCTATGAACACAATTAATTAAACACGGTAAAAGCAACATTATACCTAATAAAATACATAAGAATAAAAGAAACCCCGATTTTTAACAAAGATACAAACCAAATCCTAAGTCCCCATCCCACAGCTAAATGCTCTAAGCTGAAATGACAGCTTTCTTAATTGCGTTAAAGCTCTTGCAGCTCCTTCTTGCCTCTGCAGTTCTGTTATCTTGTTTATTAATTGCTCCACTGTCCAAGTTCCTCATGTCCATTGTTTTTCTGGTGGTTCAAAGTCCTTTCATACTGCAGCTGTCACGTACTCCAGCCCACTCATGCTAACTGCGGCCTACTTATGCTAACTCCAAATAATCAGGCTCAAAGAAATGTCCCCCATTCTCCATGAAATATCCTACAATTCCCCCTTTTTGTTTTTGTGCAAGCCAGGTTACATGAAATGCTTTTGCAATCATACGTTCAACTATTTTTATGATCCATGGTACAATCATTACAACTGCTAATATTACAATTAAAATAACTAAGCCATGCCTAAGCAAATCTTTCAACCATCCCGTAATTCCCAAACTTGCTAGCCATCCACTTAACCCTGTGTCAGTTATCGTGAGCCTTTTACTGTGAATCATATTGATATCGGGTGTTAGTAACGTAAGTCGTCCGAGGCTACATGGCCTCCCGTTAAGTTTCGATGGAATTCCCCCCCACACTCTATCCCCAAAAATTAAAAACATCCCCGCAGGTAAAGCAGCTGGAATAGAAAAAAAAGCGTGATATTCTGGAATAGATATAGTTACACCAAGCTGTAGCATTTCTATATACAGGCAAAATAGCATTTACATTCTGACCTTTTCGAGTGGTGTTATAGGTGTAATTAAACATCACACAGGCATTCGTGATGACTGGTCCTAACAACTCTAACTCTTGAGGTTCTTGCATTACTTGAGGCAGGTGTGTATACACACCGTCCCAATTATTGACACAGTATTGTGGGTTAGTACAAAGGGAAAATTCAGGCATTGGATCTGGCCAGGTGTCTAGAGGTAACCCCACCAAGCAGGTAGAAAAAGGATTTTCAGGGGTAGCAACAGTGTCGTGGTTTAACCCCAGCCAGCAACTAAGCACCACGCAGCCACTCACTCACTCCCCCCCCATCCAGTGGGATGGGGGAGAAAATCGGAAAAAAAAAGTAAAACTCGTGGGTTGAGATAAGAACGGTTTAATAGAACAGAAAGGAAGAAACTAATAATGATAATGATAACACTAATAAAATGACAACAGTAGTAATAAAAGGATTGGAATGTACAAATGATGCGCAGGGCAATTGCTCACCACCCGCCGACCGACACCCCGCCAGTCCCTGAGCGGCGATTCCCTGCCCCCACTTCCCAGTTCCTAAACTAGAGGGGACGTCACATGGTATGGAATACACCGTTGGCCACTTTGGGTCAGGTGCCCTGGTTGTGTCCTGTGCCAACTTCTTGTGCCCTGGCTGGGGATGAGAAGCTGAAAAATCCTTGACTATAGTCTAAACACTACTGAGCAACAACTGAAAACATCAGTGTTATCAACATTCTTCGCACACTGAACTCAAAACATAGCACTGTACCAGCTACTAGGAAGACAGTTAACTCTATCCCAGCTGCAACCAGGACAAACAGAAAGACATATAGCTTCTTGATGCGTTATGTTTGCCAAAGTTACCCATACATTCTGTTTTGGTTGTTGGATCATCCATTCTTCACTTATGTGTGTCACCCATAACAGGCCGAATGCAGCGAGAAGGAGTCCTTTTAGGTTCAGCGTTTTTCCAAGGATGTAACAACTGTCCAGGGTTTTACCCACTTTGCTGGTACCCATCTTGTTCCGTGATCTGTAACAACACAAGCATAACCTTGTCCCCAGGTTATTAATTGAAATGGTCCTTCCCATACATTTTTCTCAACATTTTTAACCCTAACTTGAACATTGCTATTGATGTCAAACAAATCTCCTACCATGCCTTGCACATGTTTCACAACTGGTGGTACACTTTTGCCATATGTCAATTTCAAGTAATTCAACACATATACTACTTCGTTCAATCATTCATGAGGAGTAGCCATCTGCTCTCCCCCTTTTTGTTTTTGCAGTTGGCGTTTCAAAGTCTGATTCATGCGTTCTACAATTGCCTGGCCTGTAGGGGAATGTGGTATACCCATGGTATGTACAATACCCCATCAACTAAAAAACTTTTGAGTTGTCTGTGCAATGTAGCACGGCCCATTGTCAGTTTTTATCTGAAATGGAATGCCAGTGCTGCTTTTTGTGCTGCAAAAGCCAAACGCAGGTGTCGCTGGACGTGTGGACTTGTTTCTCCTGTCTACGCTGTTGCCCATACAGCTGCAGAAAAACAATCCACAGACACATGGACATATTTCAATTTACCAAACTCAGGTATGTGTGTTACATCCATCTGCCACAATTGTAAAGAATGCAAACCTCGTGGATTTACAGCTCCAGGTGAATTTGTTCCCACAAGTTGACACTCAGAACATGTCTGTGTAATGGCTTTTGCATCTCCAATGGTTATACCAAATCGTTTTGCAAGTACCTTTGCTGATTGATGAAAAAACCCATGTGAGATTCTAGCTTGTCCTAGCTTGTCTGGTGAAGGTCCCGTTCATGCATGAGTTCCAATCTTGTTACATGCCTCAACCATATCAACAAGGCTGGCATCTCTGGGTAACGCCATCAAAAGCTTTTTACAGTCAGCATTTGCACTCTCTACTGCTAATTTTAGTGCCAAGGCATTCTGAGCCTCCATACTCGGTACTTGTTTAGTTACTGCATCTCTTAGTCTGTCAATGAAGGACATGTACAATTCCTGGGGACCCTGCTTAATCTGCGTGAACGACATAACATTTCTACCCTCTGCTGGCAGAGTCATCATTGCTTTAAATGCCATTACTGAAGCAGTTCTCAGGGCCTCTATGGGAAACCTTGCCTATAATCTTGGATCAGTAAATTTGCCAGTCCCAATAAGGTGATCTATCCCTATTGCCTTCATGGGGTCATCATCAGGTCTATCCAAATTTTTTACAGCAACTTCTTCACACAGTCCCCTCCATCTGTCTCTCCACAACATTTTCTGAGTTGGCTTTAATAGCATGCTGGCTAATTGATCGCAATCATACAGAGTCAAAAGTTGAGCTCTGAAAATATTGTCGAGCAGCGCTTCAGTGAAAGGAGCCGTCAGCCCATAATTATGGACTGACTTGTGCACTTCTTTTATCAAATCCCATGAAAAGGGATTCCATTCATTTGGATTATTTGCCCTCACTATAACAGGATAAGCATGAGGAACGACCACTCCCTCGCTTGCTGCTTTCTTATGTATTTCTCTCCAGTAGCTTCTCGGGTCACAGCCCAAATCTTCAGCTACATTGTAACTTGGTGGCGGTTTTTCTTTTTCTAAAGAAATATCGTCTCGGGGAGGTTCTGACCAATTATCATCATCGTCAGGTAAAGGTGGATATAAACCCGTAGATGGCTTAATCAGGTGTATTTCTTTCTCAGGGTTTCGTGGTAGAATAGGTGGCGATGCCTTTTTTGGCTGTGGTATATCTTTTACTGAACCTTCCGGTAATGGCATTTTATGACAAGTACAGTCAGAGGGACAATGTGAACAAGATGACTCATTGGTATCGTGTCTGCCTTGTCACCATTTACCAACACCGATACTGTTGGATTCAAAATCGAATTTGCCTCCGCTGCCACCTTTCTTTCTGCCCGTAAGGACTGTATATTGTCAAAAAGCAACCGCCAAGTAGTAACCAGTTCTTCAGTGTGTTGATCCCCTTTAGAGATCGCATCCCGTAATTGTGTTCCAATTTCCACCCAAGTATCAGGCTTAAATGCGGTAGCTGTTTCAGCAGGATAGCCCTGAACTCGGCACCATTTCAATAACCTTCTCACGGAGGATTCATTACATTTAATTCCTCTCTTAGAGAGTATACATATGCAGTAGGAGTCTGACTATTGCCCTTTCCTCCAAGGACATGTTCTGCCCCATACTGCCCCTGGTTGCTCACCTTCCTTTCAGGTGTCTTCTTAGCCTAGGCTCAGCTTCCCTGCTTCAGTCCCGCTGAGAGCAGTACCTCCAACCAGGGCTTCTCCTGCTGTGTCTTCTGCGCTCTCAGGGCCACGTCGGGGTCACCATTTGCAGGAGGTAGAAATAAACGGACGCCTGTAAAGTTGAAAGCAGACGACGTTTATTGCTAAAACACACACATATTTATAATCACATTGTCTGCAAAGTCACTGTACACACGCACAAGCATAAAATATGATTGGTTATATCAACTCTGTACATGCGCATAAACATAAGACATAATTGGTTATACCAACTAAAACATGCAAAACTTGTCTCAGTCTAATTGGTCAAGATAAACTGCTGAATTGAGGTTCTTTGTGCCAAGTTCCCTTTATCGTGGAATGCACACCTCTGTTCTTCTAATTGGCATCTTTCTTTTTTTGTCTTCTTGTTTATTCTGTTCAAGGTCTTCTAAGGGCATCTGAAATGCTCTTGCGACCGTTAGCTAAATATGTGTCCACACGCAACCTGCTCCATTAAAATACTGAACTGAATTCATGGACATTGACATTTCAGAGTTAATGCCTAAACTGTGTAAGAATCTGTCTTTAGGCCAGGAACCAAACCCAAAATGGCAGTTTATTCTGCTACGTAAAACAAGTGAAGTATTTGTTCTCATGCCTTCCTTTTTGTCATTTATCAATCTTACACCTCACTCTTCCATTTGTCATTTGGAACGACTCCTTCTAGGATTCTATGTGCTCCTTGCTCTGATGAGGTCCATCTCCTACATCTCTTTTCTGTTTGGGAAATGCTGGTGTGTGAAACAATATAGATTTCTGCTAATAAAGAACGCTCTTTGTCTGAGCTTTGTGCCACGGACCGTTTGGGTATGTTGATCAAAGAGGTACTTTCTTCTATAAGCATTGCATCTCTGAAGGAACCCTACAATTCATTGCCTACTGTCATGGTCATCTGTTTTTCCCAGATTCCCACTTTTGCTCCAGACACATTCTCTGATAACTTCTTAAGTATTATGTCTAATTGCCTTCCCAATGTCTCTGTTCTATCCAGTGCCTGCAACTCTTCTCATGCTTTATACCATTGCAGGCCTCCCAAAGGACATAGAAGACACTGATACATAAATGTAATTGCTGAGCTAATTCAGAATGGGCAGACAAGTCTCCCTGTATGGTTTGCAAAAATTAAACAAACAGCTTCCAGGTATGGTAGATGCCACTGAGTTTAGCCTACCTGGAAGAATTGCCCAGACAAATGAGCTGTGATTACATCTGCCAAGCTTGAACTGACTAGATTAATCCGGTATGAGCTGGTAACACAGCTCATGTTTCTTTTTTTGTAAGTTATTTGGCTGAGAGGCTGGAGGGTTATTGAAACTGCGGTGGCAACTATTAATTGCCCTCAGGGATGGAGGACGTCAAAGAGATTGGGCCTCAGGCCATGTGATTATCAGAGCCATTGCCAGCTTATATCAATGATCTAATATAAAAGGTAATAAAGGTTAAGACAATAGCCCTTTGGGATTGACCACCATACATAGTCATCTGATACCATGTAGAAGCTGAAGCCCAAGAACTGCAACACACAGAAGCTAAGCTGTTATCCATAGACCCAGCATGTCAACCAGTCAGAATGAGTGGTCTGCTCCTCTGGGGTTACTGGTATAGGACTGGTCTAAACTAGACTGGTGGGGCTGAAGTTCTGATCTGTGTGTGATGTGTTTGCAGAACAGGAATCATTATCCACTTACCCATCCTCTCAGGCAAATACATATTAGACTGTGTATCACTGAGTACAGTATCACACCACCCAATCTCCCTGTGACCACAGGATGCACAGTGTAGATTAGAAACAACTTTCATTCCAAAAAAGTGACAGCTGCCCTGCACCCCTACTTCTGGTGCAAAGGCTTGTCTTAGGCTTTGTAACTCAAAGTAGGTCCCATGGTCTTTCACCCTGAATGCCATCCCCTACACTTCTAGTTGGAGCCCCAACCTGGTTACACTGGAGGTAGACCGAATGCCTTTAGGGCAGGGAGTCTTCCCTCTGCCCATGGGAATTTAAAGCCATTTAAAAGTGAATAAAGTTTCTTAAAAATTTAAGAGACCATGCCTCTGCTCAAAAAGCATGCATCACACGAGGATATTTAGAATAAGAGGTTCGTAAAAGGCTATTAGCAGACATTCATGGATTAAATTTTCATAGTAGATGAAATCATCAGAAGGGGTTAGATACACCTTCCTTGTACTGCTTAAAAGACTGCTGTCACAGAGCTATGCATGGACCTTTTACCCCAAAGAACTTCCAAGAAATGAACCTAAACGAGGACAGAGTTTACAGACTGTTAGCTTATGTGACTGAAGGCTCATCCCCACGAACACAAAGGAGCAGAGGCACAATGACAGGCAGGGGAACCCCAGTAACCGCACCAGAGCTGGCTGAGCCACTGACAGGGTTGCTCCCAGGGCTGGCCCAGGGGAGCCACCAGCCCCATGGGTTGCAGGGATACCCCCGCTGAGTCAATGGAAGACACTCCCCATCAACTCCCCATCAATCCAATTACAGACTCTGAGAGAATTACTGCCTACAGGAGCATGGGACTCACTATGGGAAGTTGGAAAGAACATTTTGGGGTTTGCAAGACTTACTATGGGATGTTTAAGGGAAAGACCAAAGACACAGGAAGGGAAAGATCAAATTGGACTGGGGAGGAACAAGTATGGAAAAATACAGAAGAAAGGGGATAAAAGGAGCTGGACATATGTAAACAGGTTACTGGTCAGTATGCTTGTGTTGAAGTGCAGCAAGGGCCAGGGCCTTTGCCAGCGAGGGCTCCATCCCTGGGAGGGATGGTTTTGGTGTACTCGAGGACACAGATAGCCAAGCTGTGCCAATGATCATCAAGAAGTGCAAAAGCGTCCAGAAGTAACTGAAGCAAGAACCAGAAAACAACAACAAATTAGAAAACAAATGGTGTAATCATCAATGAGGTTGATCTAGCCAATCCTGTAACTAAGGACATGGAAAGGTACTGGGTTAACTAGAGGTGGCTGAAAAAAGACCCTGGGGAGAGAGGACCTATGACCTTGCTCCAGGATGCAGTACCATCTCTGCAACCTCTGAGGAACTCAGGGAGCGGAAAAGAACCCAGGGAAACCCAAAACCCACCCATGACCCTGTGCTAGGAACCACCACACTGAACCACCCAGACTCCCTCCAGGATTGCACCATCTCTCCCGCAGAACAAGAGGCTTGCGAAAGAAACCACAATGCCAGCCCGCCCAATGTCCTCCCTCACTGCACCATCTCTCCCATGGTACAGGGAAGTCATGTAATTTGTAAAATTTCATATATCTGTCTATTAAGCAGATGTGGAAAGGCCACAGCCATGCTGGACTGTGGTAGTGTGCTCCCTGCCACCCCCAACCTAACCTGTATTTCCCGTAATCCTGCTCAAGTGATAACCACCAGTGGCAGTTGTAATGGATGCATCTGGTCGTGGTGGCTGCATCCAGCTCAAAGTGGATTCGGGGGAGACAGATAACAACACAATAGCCAAGGACTATTTTAAGCAATGTACCCACCTAACCACAGTGCTGGTCAATGTATGACTCAAGCCAAATTTGGAAGAAACTAACATCTGTATTCAGTATGCAAGTATGACTGTGAGTTAATTATCTTACTCCATAAATAGTGGACAGCCCAGGGCCTGCTGAGCTCTCCTGCATGGCAGCGGGCCGCACACCAGGATCTCCCCTTGAGTAGGGACACCTCTCAAGGTTAGTCCTCAAGGTTGAGAGATTCCTTGCTGCAACAGATTCTCGGTAAGCAATTGATAGCATGCTAAACTTTGAAATCTTAGCTAAGTGATATAAAGGATTGATTGTGCATATACAATCCTTTAGACATAAACTGTTGACCAAGTCTGGGACTAGGATTGGATCCAGCTGCACCTAAACGCCTCTCTGAGGAGGAGTTTAGAAAGCAAGGGGTTTCTGAACCTCATGACTCAATGGGAGGGTGTCCCTGACAGTTTTGTCTGACCCTGTCCTCTATGCAGTAAATATCAAGTGAACCTTGCCATCGAATCTTGTTAAACCACGGTCACATTTACTATCAAACTTTGTTAAATGTCTGTTTTATATCAATAAACATATTGCTACTTCTGTCTTACAAGTGAAGTGTGTTAATCCATCCACAACATGGACACGGCTGGTTCCAGACAGCTCCACCTGACCCACTGCAGGCCACAGCTGAGGACATTAGCCAAGCTGGTGGTGCCTCTAAGCCAGTCAGGTGGGTTTGTAGCACCTCTGCTAAAGATGCATTTAAGAAAGGGCAGAAAGCACCAGCACAAAAGAAAAAATGACCAGGTTGGAGGAGGAGGATAGAGAAAACCATGCCTGAGCAGGGGCCAGAGCCACAGAGCTGCCTGAGCAAGGCCCATGAGGCATGACTCTACAGGGACTGCTACTGATGGAGGAACCAGCACACACTGACCCCAATCTCCTGCACTGCCCATTGCCTCACCAAAGGGACTGAGTGCAATGTGCAGTAAGGGGATGGGAGAAGAGAAAGAGAGGAGAGAGGTGTGCAGAGGGAAGAAGGGGTGTTTTTTATGAGTGTTTCTTTGCGCTCCATTAAAGAACTAGCTCTCTGAACTCGCTCCCAAGGTTTCTCTTCCACTACCCCTTCTGAGTCATTCTGTGTTACTGTCAGGGATATTACTGTCCCTCCAAACTAGACTGTTCTGGTTTAGAAAGAAATACGGACAAGACTTCCACCAGTGAGGTCCTGCTCCTGACCCCAGCTAAAACATACTTTGAATTTCTGACCTCAGGAATGAAAATGAAAACTATTATCAACAGGTCAAACCCTCACCGTAACACCTGTCTGAGATCTTTCAAAGACCATTTGAGCATCTTTGCTCTCAGCTCTTCAGTTCTTAGGCCACAGAATGTGTCTGAGTTCAAAAGGAAAGCTCTCTGGTTTTGCAGCAATCAGTCAAAGATATTTAGTGATTGTCAATGTGCAAATCCTGGAATGCTGCTACTCACATGCATGTTGTTCTTTTTATCTGCTGAAGGATACAGTGTTGAAGGAAAGAAAGCTCCTTAAAGTTGTCTTATGTGCCCATGGTAGAGAAAGCTGACAAGCAGCACTATCCACTGGAGGTCAGTGAAAGGCTGGGGAAACCTGAGGTGAGACTGAAAATGTTTCTGCCTAAATATGGCCCCTAACTAGAAAGACCCTGAATTGCCCAAGACTGAAAGAAAATGGTATATTGGGCATAACTGGCAGAGTTTTGGTAGCAGGGGGACTACAGGGGTGACCTGTGTAGGAGAAGGTCATGCACTGCCCTTCAGCCACAGCTGGTTCCAGCTGGCTTGGCAACAGACAACACCAACCCACCATGTGCCAAAACTCGAACCAATCAGAGAAGCACCTCTGTGAAAACATATTTAATAAAGAAGAGCAGCTGGTGGGAGGAGATGTGTGAAGAGACATGTAATGACACACAGAAGACAATACAGGAGCAGATACATCCTGAGGGAACTGCAGCCCATGAAGGAATCCCTGCAGGAGCAGATACATCCTGAGGGAACTGCAGCCCATGAAGGAATCCCTGCAGGAGCAGATACTACACTGAAGGGAACTGCAGCGTGGTGGGGAATCCACACTGGGGCAGTTGAAAAGCATAAGAAACAGGGACTGCCAAGAAAGGAAACCACTACGCACTGATGTCAATCTCCTGTGCTACCTGGTGCCTTGCTGAAGGGACTGAGTGTAACATTTGGCAAAAGCAAGCAGAGTGGAAACAAGAAAGGGGGGAGGAGAGGTGTCTGGATTGAAGTTGAGGTGTTTTCCCTAGGCGTTTAATTTTTATCTTGTTTCTCAGTACCCCTGAATCAGTAATTAAAAAATATGTAGTTGGCAATAAATTAAAAATCAGTGAAATTTCCCAACATGAGACTACTTTCCCATGACAACTGGGTAGTCTAGAAAAGACAAGTGCTCATCTTTCTTAAGATTATGCTCTATTCAGGAGTCGGACTGGCTGCAAAGGTGGAATTTGGTGCAGAATGTGGATCCTTAAGATAAGGTCTGCTCTGGAATGGTTCTTAGCAAATTCAGCCCTTGGAAGAAACAATAGAGAACAAATGTTAAAGGCAGCAAAAGTGAGAAGCTCTTGTGTTCTGTTTTTGCAGATAAGAAGGTATAAGAGACCTGTTCTGGTGTGGGGTTCATCTAAGCCAGGATCTTTCCTGAGATTGTAGGCAAAAGTATGTTAGCACTGGCAAATGCAGTGGAGGACACTGGATCCACCTTCAGAGACATTGCACTGTACACGGAGATCTCACTTGATGCTGTAAGTGAAAGGCAACTCTTGTTCTAGCCGTCTGTAAAGTTCACCTGAGAGGTGTGATTTGAGCAAGTGCAGGCAAAATAATTTTGGACTGAGGGAGGATGCTTCTTTTTTGGAGAAGACTGTGTACTGTGCAGGGGTGTATGTCAGTGTATGCACCCCTGCAAACTTCAAGTTGGATTAGCTGGTGAGAAGGATAAGAGGCTTGGGAGCCATGTGTTGGAGCTCACATAGGTCTAGGCTGGATAACAGGGAGACCAGTGTGGTCTGACAATTGACTCCTGGAGGGACCAAGAGGTCCAAGCCAGTTACTGGAGAGACTATCAGCTCAGGTGTCAACTGGGACCCATCTGCATTGTATAGGTCTCTGAGCACGAGTCAAGGGGAGACAAGGGCATCCAGGGACAGTTACTGGGGAGATCCATAGTGCATATATGTAGATGTTAGTCTGTGTGGGGTCATGCAAAGTAAACTGAAAGGCAAAGAGTCCAAGGTCAGTTACTGGACAGACTGAACATCTAAGGCCAACTACTGGAGGGATTGACATTATATATATGTACCCACTTCATACTAGCAAACCTTTAACTGCCAAAGAAGGGGCAGGATTAGGCTGTTCGTGCCATCTGTGTTAGTGTGATCAGCTATGTATATATGCATGTATATGTCTATATATACACATATACATACACACAGCAGTACAGCATCTGTGGGACTATTGGGAATATGTGCAATAGTCCACCTCAGTACTGACTGCATCTGGCAACACAGAGCTGTGGCAGCTTTGCCTCTGTTGGGCTACCAGATTCAGCAATCTTCAAGCCAAAGAGTTTCTCTCACAATATAGAAAGAAGCTCCAGCCTTTGCAGATGAGTGACTCTGCACAAAGTACACCATCCTCATGCTAGAAGTGGATGCACCCGAGTCTCTATTCAGATGAGTATTTGTCTGTATTACATGAGCAATAGCCATTTAATCCACCAACAAAAGGGCACTATGAATGCAATGCAGCACAATAGTGCTGAAACTTCAACTCGCAGTATTTATAGGGTGGAAGCACAGGGACAGAATTTGTAATTTTAGCTAACCTGAGAAATTAAAGACCTCTGGAGTATGTCCAACATCCTCACAGTTCTTAAAATATACCTACTCCATAAAACAAAGGTATAACATCTGGGTATCTGTAGTATTTCCATGTGTGCCCTCTGGGTGTGTGTATTATTGATTTGGCCGAATTCACATTTTAACATTTAGAGTATGGTGATGAATGTTAAGATTTGCCTGGTTAAGCAAACAATGAAACTACTTTTCCTTCCTCAAAAACTATGCTATGTTCTGGCATGCTGAATAAGTGTGATATATACTGAGGAAATTGCTCTTCACTCTTTAAAAATCAAACATTACCAAATAAATAGTTATTATTTACCATTATTTACTCAGAATATCAGAGAACTTTTTAGCAAAACAGCATTTGCTTTCTCCCCCCCCCCCCCCCCCCCCCAGTGATTGTTATAGGAACTTTGAATAGAATAGACTACTTCAGTTGGAAGGGACCTACAATGATCATCTAGTCCAACTGCCTGACCAATCCAGGGCTGACCAAAGGTTAAAGCATGTTGTTAAGGGTATCATCCAAATGCCTCTTAAACACTGACAGGCTTGGGGCAGCCTGTTCCAGTGTTCCACCCGCTTGGTAAAGAAATACTTCCTAATGTTCAGTCTAAACCTCTCCTGGTGCAGCTTTGAACCATTCCCACGCATCCTGTCACTGGGTACCAGGGAGAAGAGATCAGCACCTCCCTCTCTGCTTCCCATCCTCAGGAAGCTGCAGAGAGCAATGAGGTTGTCCCTTAGCCTCCTTTTCTCCAAACTAGACAAGCCCAAAGTCCTTAGCCGCTCTTTATAGGACATTCCTTCCAGCCCTTTCACCATCTTTGTTGCCCTCCTCCGGACACATTCAAGGACCTTCACATCCTTCTTAAATTGTGCAGCCCAGAACTGCACACAGTATTCAATGTGAGGCCACACCAACGCTGAATACAGCGGGATAATCACCTCTTTTGACCAGCTGGTTATGCTGTGTTTGATGCACCCCAGGATGCAGTTTGCCCTCTTGGTTGCCAGGGCACACTGCTGACTCACATTGAGCCTGCTGTCAACCAGCACCCCCAGATCCCTTTCTGCAGGGCTGCTCTCCAGCTCCTCCTCTCCCAATTTATACTCATGCCCAGTGCTACTCCATCCTAGGTGCAGAATCCAACATTTTGACTTAAGTTTCATCCCATTAATTATAGCCCAATGCTCCAATCTATCTAAATCCCTCTGCAAGACAACTTGTCCCTCAAGAGAGTCAACAGCACCTCCCAGTTTGGTATCATCAGCAGATTTGCTAATGGTGCATTCAACTCCTGCATCCAAATTGTTGAGAAATATATTCAACAGAACTGGCTCTAGAATTGAACCCTGAAGAACACCACTGCTGACTGGCTGCCAGCTGGATATAGCCCCATTCACTACAACCCTTTGAGCTCTGCCCTTCAGCCAGTTCTTCACCCTTGTCCAGAAGGATGCTGTGAGGGACAATATCAAAAGCCTTACTAAAATCCAGAAAACTACATCCACCGCCTTCCCTTCATCCACTAGGCAGGTGACCTTAGCATAGAAGGGTATCAAATTAGTTAAGCAGGACTTTCCCTTTGTGACCTCATGTTGACTGTGCCTGATGACTGCATTATTCTTTAAATGCCTTTCAACAGTATGCAGTATAATCTTCTCCATAATTTTTCCAGGAACTGAGGTTAGATTAACAGGTCTGTAGTTCCCTGGCTCTTCCCTCGTGCCCTTTTTGTATATTGGAATAACATTGGCTAGCTTCCAGTCAACAGGGACCTCCCCAGACTCCCAAGACCTTTGGTAGATGATTGAAAGGGGTCCTGCCATAACATCCAATAGCTCCTTCAGAACTCTGGGATGAATCCCATCAGGCCCCATGGACTTGTGAATATTCGGCTGATACAGCTGGTCCTTTACAATTTTAGTGTCCACAAATGGAAAGTCACTATTCCCACACTCATGGTTCTCTGCTCAGGGGACTGGGCAGCCCAAGGTCTATCAGCACTATTAAAGACAGAGACAAAAACCACATTGAATGCCTCTGCTTCTTCTTCATCCCTGTTAATCAGATGACCATCTTCAACAACTATCTATCCTTCTTGTTAACTGAAACAACACTGGCCAGTTTCAACTCCAGTTGAGCTTTGGCCTTTTGTGTCCTCTCCCTGCATAAACAAGCTACAGCTCTGGGCTTTTATCTTCTTGATTATCACTTCAGTTGCCATGCATATTGTCTTTCTTGGAAGGAAAAGTGGTTTCTTTGAAACTGTAAGGACCTCTGCAATTTCATAATTCTGACAGTGCTTATTTCACTGCTGCCTCAAAGTGTCTTATTGCCAGAGAAAAAGAATTCAAACCCCAAGCAGTTAAAATACCCAACTAACAATGATTTTTCTATCTCCCTTTGAATCTGAGTGGCCCCTTCTCTACACAGACCATAGTCCAATATGGCTGCTAGTGTAGCCAAAGCAGAGAAAAGTTGCACTGCTAGAACTTCAATCTTATAAAAGTACAAGATCCCAAACTTGCTGGGAGGGGAGAAGATGAAGCACATTTCGGTTTCAGCATTTCTCATTAGAGAGCTCTTGAACCTAACTGCTCTCACCTTGGTGACTAAGACCATCAATTACTGTTGTCATCAGTGCTTACAATACAGTTATCAGCTCCACAATATCGTACACCCATATCTAACTTTGGATATAATCTTGAGGACTGTTTTGACTATTTGGTGATAACAATTAATAAGAGCTAACCATTAGCGTGGAACGTATCAACAACTATTAATTGGACAAAGTCTAAAACTGACCTATCAATTTTCTGAACACTCTTAGTGAACCATGGCACACACCAATATGCATATAAATATACATAGACACACATTCGGCTGCTAGCAACTGCTGACAGTTTTGCACTTTCAGCATTAGCATTTCTGTCACGATAGGCAGCATTGCCCCAAAAGCAGCCCACCAGCCCTTGCACACGTGTACTGACAAACTGGCCAAGAAAGCATTCTCCACGGTACCTAGAGGTGCACTGGCACAGGAAGAGACTTCCTACCGAACAGGCTTGCGTGCATCTCCTGCACGAGTCTGGCTTTGCTCCTGAGCGACCCTCACCTCCTCCCTGCGCAGCACAGACCCCTCGAATCTGCAGGAAGACATTCCCACAGCTTCCGCGCAGGGCTGGGGCACAGGGACCGCGCCGGCTCCCACCGCACAAACCCGGACGCTGTGAAGAACACGGCCAGCCACGCAGGGGCACCCCCACGCCGCGGAACAGCGCCCCATGCCGCCCACTGAAGCAAGCCCTCCTCAGACACCGACGGGGAGGACAAAGGGCCCCAGCCCGCCCCGGCGCACGCGCGCAAAAGGCAGAGAGGGGCGCCCCTCCCGCTCGTTTATAGGCAGCCGGCGCCGCGATTCCAGGGGCGCGGGGAGCACGCATGCGCCCACCGCCGGCGGGCAGCCGAGCGCGAAGGGCGGGCTGCGCCCGCGCGTCCCGCCCCGCCCCGCCCCGCCCCGCCCCGCCCCGCCCCCAGCCGTCGGGCGGCCGGTGGGGGCGCCATTTTAGCGCGAGGGGGCGCCCACCGCCGCCGCCGTGAGGGGAGTCCTCAGCCCCCTCTGTCGAGAGCGGGGAGGCTCGGTGGGGGATTACGAGCTGGAGTTCTGAAAACACGTAATAAAGTTCAAGTAGAACTTTTTAAAAACAAACGTTTTCACACGGAATTATAGAAAAAGTCCATATTTCACCTGGCAAAATCTATGCCTTGCCTTAAAAGCATGTTGTGTTTAGCCCATTGTGTCTTATGGAACCCACTAGGTTTATGTGGATGCTTTAGCAATAATTAAACTTGGTAAGAAGTTACGATGACATGTTGTGCTAGTGGTGTGCTATGCCAGAGACGGGTCCACATGTTTGTGACCAATGGCATTTTAAGATGGAAAAAACACTTTGACAAACTAGTTTTTGCTGAACCAAAGGGAAAACCCTTGGTGCTGAGGAGATTCTCAGTGCTTTTCAGTACCAGACCCACAGAGAGGTTTATAGATGGATCATCTTTACAAAAAAACCCTTTTCCAGAAATAAATTCTAATTGCTGTGGTTAAGATGCATTTCCCCCACTGTCTTCTCTGAAGTCTCCTGAAATGATGGCATCACATTCACTGCCCTAACAGAAACACCATAATGAATGTTAGTTAGTACAAGCAGTTGTCCATATGAGACTACCAAACGGTTTAGAAGACAACTATCCAGCTGCTTTTAAGAGGGTTATTTTATGAACACAGGCCCCCTTTTCAGGAAGTGCTAAGCATGCGCAGCTCTTGGCATTACACGTCAATCACCAGCTCTCTTCGAGCCAGACCTGAAGACAAAAACTAGCTTACCTTGGTCAACACTTATTAAGACTCATTAGTCTTGCAAAACAATCTGGTCTTCATATTTCATTCAAGGAGATGCATTTATGTCAAACATTTGTAGAGACATTTTTTGCTATATCTTTTTTTTGCCTACATCCATGCCAGCTGGCAAGCTCAGCTACTTGGTCCTTTGATTTAGGTAATTTTTCTCTGCAAGCCTTTGTGATGATCCTGAAGTATGACTAGATCAAAGTTCGAGTTTAGATGTATACGTACGGTCTTGGCAGTCACTCTGAATTTATTGCAGTCTAACTCAAATAAAAATCTGGCTTGTGATTTCGAAATAGCAGAATGCCATTTTCTTTCTTTTGGTAAAATTGTGGCTTACTTGTAAGGAAATGGGAAATGTTCTGACAGGTCCAGGTGGGTCAAAATACAAGTAAGTACATATTTGACTACAAATTTAGAACGTTCTTTTTCTTAAGTATGCATTGTCTAAGATACTATACTGTT
This sequence comes from Haliaeetus albicilla, assembly GCF_947461875.1. Lineage (NCBI taxonomy): Eukaryota > Metazoa > Chordata > Aves > Accipitriformes > Accipitridae > Haliaeetus > Haliaeetus albicilla. The sequence goes on from NC_091502.1 coordinate 10,288,510, forward strand.
TCCAACTCCAGGAAGCACAATGATCTTTTTGTAATGCAAAAGTAATTAGAGCTGTTTGAAAAAGTTTTAACTCACTGTTAATGCAATGTAGATAATAGGAGAGCATACCTTAGCATGCTGAGAGAATTGAACAACCACTGATTTGTACGTACTGGTTATAGAATCAGAAGGTGTCTTGGAAGTGGTCACCGTAATCTGAGGTGTCATGATGTAACTGCTGAAGTTATGGCTGATGTCACTGTCTGGTTTGGTAGGCTGGTGGCAAAGGTGTAAGTGGTATAAGTGGGCTGAGTCGTAGCGGTGGACTAAGGGATGTTGGTGGATCAGGTGGTCATTGGGGGGAGGGAGGGTGTGTACCTGAAAAATTTGTATGCCAAAGAGACATCACACAGAAAAAAAAAGTAAACAAAAGAAACAGGACACACAACAAAAATTACAGTATTCATAAAATAGTGACTTTGTAAAAAAATCATGCAAGTGATTCCTGTAAATCAGTCTAGCCATTCTTTTTCTTCTTTCACAGACGTAATAGTAATTAGTTTTCTTGCATGAGATATTACATTTATCATACCCAAACAGAATGACAAAGCAACAATCATAGTACTCTGTTACATGGTTATTCAGTCTTGGATACCAACTCTTTGCCTATGTATTTCCTGTGGAAAGACCTAGCTCGTAGTTTCTAGGACTGAAGGCCAGGTAAGGAAAAGTTGTAAAAAAAACCAAATAAAATTCTGGTCAATGTTATAAGTTGCAAATCTTTGGATAAGACTAGCAAATTTCATAGACTTATTGCTACGTTACACTGTTATAAATGAGATAGAATTCTGAAACGTAGAGAACACTTTACCATGAAACAGCTAAGCTTTCAGCTAAGAACATAGTTTATTTTTGTAAACTCTCCCCCAAAAAAACTTGATGAATAATTCCTCAATCATTAACTTATTTTTCAATGTAACATTGATTTTACTAAGGTTGCATATATGTTAGGACTGTCAGGTAAAGAGAATTCTGTGATCAGTCTTATTCCTAATGGAATCATAATAGGAATAGGAAAAGGAATGGGAATGGCTACAACTATCAGGTTACATTTCTTAGTAAAAATGTTTAGGAAAGCACTTCAACACATGAAGTTAAGTGGGTACTTAACATTTTCCTAACCTGGCAACTAAACTCTGCAAGTGTCTGGAAGACTAATATTTTCTGACACTCATATCGACAAAAAAAAAAGTGAATAAGCATTGCTTATTTTGTGTTAATTTATGAGAACAACTAAAGAATTTGCCTTTGAATGTATATTAAACTGTAGGTTCAAAATGTCTTCCAATATCTTCCCACACGGTGAAAGTTCAACTAAAGTAATGCTATGTAAAAGGTACATCATTTACTCATTAGTGGAATGTCTTGCCAAGATTAAAACAGAGAGTGGAATGCTGTTCCGCGGGTCTGGTTGACACCTAACCTCTTTAACTTTTATTCTACTTTTACAAAGCATTTTCCTCTCTCTTCTCACTTCAAGAAAGTGTTTAGGAACTGTTCAGAATAAAAATACCAAGACCTAAACTCCAACAAAGATAAAAGAACACATATTTTAAAAAATAATCTTTAAATACTTAATACCAAAATAGAATGTTCTTGAGAAAAGGTAATTATTTTTCTAAGAAGGAATTGATATGAAACATGAGCATGTTATTTAAGTAGAATTTCTTCAAGCAGGAAATTTTAATGAAATGGCTTTTGTATATGTAGGAATTTTAGGAAAAATAATTTAAAGCTGTTTACCTCTGCATTATTTGTATAACCTTATAGGGTCTGTTTTCTACTGTATCTTTTTATATGTAGAATAGTTTTATTTTACAGCATTCAAATGTCTGGTATTACTCGTGTTTTGTTGATATTGACAAAAACTAAAATGAAGAAAAAATAATTCGATCTTAGTTCCACACTGAAGTTGATACTCAATTTCTTGCTTTTTCTTGTGTAACACCTAATATGCTTCTACAGAATGCTTTTCCTCCAAGTATGGTTTAAAATGTCAGAAGGCATGTTTTGATTTTAAGAGTAATGTCTTTCCTAAGAATAAGTAACACTTCTTTCAATATAGATATGAACAGCAAAGAGAATGAAGAAACATTCTTGGAGGCACGCAGCAAAAGGACAAAAGCTGACAATCACAGTTTGCAGCAAGAGAATTTCTGACTAGATATAAGGATTATTCTTTTTTTAAATTTTTTTTTTAATTTTTTTTTTTTTTTTTACCATAAGGGTACTTAAACACTGCACAGGGATCCAGAGAGTTGTGGAATCTTCAACCTTGGAGATATTCAAGCTTAACAGGACATGGCCCTGAACAACCTGCTCTAGCTGACCCTGCTTTAAGCAGGGGGTTGTGCTAGATGGCCTCCAGAGATCCCTTCCAACCAAAATCATTCTGCAATTCTATGAATATTTTTTGATAAACCCTAAGAAACACTTTGAAAGGAACATTCATTAGGGTGGAACAGTTGGAGAATTACATATATGTGCTTACCTTATAACAATTAGGACATTCATGTGCAAAATAAATAAAATTCAGAGCATATTTTAATATTTGTTGTACTGATAGTGTTAATACTTGAGACTACAGAGACTCACAGTGTGATTACTGGAAATCTGATGATTTATCTGGGTTTGTATGAACAATATAAACCCCACAAATACTACACAGAGCATTTCAGGGTAGGCAGATTCTTTAAAGGGAAGCTGTCATTCCTTAAATACATGCAATACAGAGACACTCTATTCAGTATTTGAAAAAACAGAGTATGGCAAAAATGGACAGGAATGAAAGTATTAGCTTTTCTTCACTTCTCTCAGATATGACCATTTATGCGTGCATCACACACTGTACATCTGCGTGATATGCTACTTCACATCCAGTCTTTCACTGATGAGGTAAAATATGCTGGTGCAAGCTCTTTCAGAAAAACAGTTTCTCAGTTCCCTGTCTTAATAATATCGCATTGACACAGCTCAAGTATGCAACACTGCAAATCCAGTTGGATGAACGGCTTGTGTGTCAGGCTAAAGTGTCTTCAAATTATACTAGTTTATCTAATGAAACAATTTCTTCTGCCTGGAAACCATGTTTTGTTTGTGGTGGACCATCACAATTCTGCCACAGCTCTTTTGTCAAGGTGTGAAGGAAAAGTGATAATGCCAGTAAGGTGTAAAAACATTTGAAAGACTGTCCCAACTCTTCTGCTAGGTTGGGAGTGGAGACAGGGGTCTCATCTGCCTGTTTCTGGCAGGACCTGACTAGTATCTTCTCAGCCCTAGTCTGTATGTAAGTGGTAAGATTTAAAGGTAAATCACACAATGCAAAGTTTGGCATTCACACACATGCAGGGTGGCTCAGCTGTGGATTCTGGCCTTTGCCACGGTGAGTTTAGTCTAGATCATTATGACAATATCACATCGCAAACAAGCAAGTAATCTGAAATGAATACTACAGAAACAATGTGGTCTTAGTTAAGAAAGATCTCAGAATGGCAATTTTTGCAATTAAATCTACACTGATTGTATTTTTCCTGTAATATCAAGGCTGAGTGCAGTGTCACAGGGTATTTTGATTAAAAAAATGTGATCAATGTAGTAAACAGACTACTTCATTAGTGATTTTCTGTTAAAGACTAAAATTCCTAATCTGGTTATATCAAAAATGAGGTGGGACCACAGCTAAAATGTGCTTCCCCAGGAAGAACCCAATCCTGACAAAATGGATCTACATCAGAGCTGCTCTTATCACCCCAGCCCCTTACCCAGTATACCTCTGCCTTTGCACTGGAAGTGGAGGTCCTCCCCTTGACAGGAATCTCTGATTCAGAGAGCTGAGTCAATAACACATTGATCTTATTTAAGAAGAAAGAAGGTAAGAGAAGGGGCAGGATCATGCAGCCAGAGGTGGAAGGCTCAACGTAGTTGTTCATCCAAGGAAAGGAAAGCCAGTTAGTCTCCTGGAGGGTAAGACTCCCAACACCCCATACCAGAGTGGGGCAGGGATCTCATGCTGAAGGCATGAACTGAATGGTGGACACAACACACACCGGATTATCAGATCCCAGGCCTATAGTGCAGGCCAGAATAGCCATTCTGTGTGCTTTGCCCAGTCTGACAGAAATGCAGTCAAGTGCACCCATGTGATCCACACCAAATTCGTATTGCCAGGAGTTTCTCCCTGGAAAACAAAATGCAAACTCTTCCCAAATTTTGGGAATATTCATTGGGCTATAATTGCTAATTAATGTGGAAAGCTTTCAGATAGGGTTGTACCCCAGTCTGTATAGAGGAAACTCTAGGAAATTTGCTGGGTCTTTTCAAATATTATTTTCATAGTCACCAGAGTGATCAACTACAAAAAAATCAAAACTGTTCTGTTTAGTCCAAAGAGCAGAAGATGCTTATTGAAGAGGTCTTATTGTAGGCTGCGGCTGCACAGCCAGAGGTGTTAAATGCTATTCCATGAAACCACCGGGAGAATACAATTCTCTTAAGAGAAAGAAATCTGTCAGAGGGTTGAAGAACAGTTTCCTTCATTTCAGAGACAGACAGTTCTGGAAAAAAAAAATCATGCTATCAGCATGTGCTAAGCAGATTTAAATTTTGGTGGTCCTTGGGCTTTATTATGTCTGCCTTTCTGAGACATAGCTTGTGGTTTGAAGCTGTAATCTCCAGTTTTCCCATTAGCTCTTTCAATATCATTTATTTTGGTGTCAGTGCTGGAAGGCTAAAGATTTGAGGCAGCTGTGTTTGGACTGGGTGCAAAGCCAGCGTCCTTCGAGATTTTACTAGTTATTACTGAAATTAGCACCCACTTCAGTTTATTTAGGCCGCAGGGGCACTACGTTTGCAAATAAACCCCAATTTTTTTGCTTGGGTGCAGTTCCAAGCAAGGGGTCACATCTCATACGAACAAGAAGCAAGGATGGTGTGCAAGACCAGAATTACTGATGCATAAAGACTCATATCACCTCATATTGATTGGCCCCAGAATGCCACCCTCTGTCTTACCATTTCCATTGGCTCTGATGATTTTCAATGACCATTAAGTACCTAAATTCCATTCTTGATCTTTTCTCATAAATAAAACTCTCCACATATTGAAATTCACACCCCTCCTTGTTCAGTTGCTTTTGCTTAGTTAATACCTTTTTTGACATTGCAATGTGGAAATGCATTCTGCTTATTTCCTTCTTGGTAGAGACAGCAGACCCACCCCTGCATTGCAGGATATGTTGGTGCAGCCATAAAGTGTGTTTTTGCACTGAGTAGCTTACCGTGATGTTTCTCACATTAGTTTTTTTTATGGCTAATTTTAAAGACTATTGGAATATTTTAATTTTAAAATTGTGATTTCCTTCATGTACAAATCCTTTTTTTTCTGTAGATACAGGATGGGAAGGAATCTTTCAGCTATCAGGGCTAATGCCCTGCTGCCAGGTAGTTATTTTCTTGTTTCTGCTACTCCAATGGAAAATCTTTTCCAGGCCCTGATGGTCCCAATAGACAGCTGTATTGCAAATATTAGTAAGGAACTGCCTTCTCATTTTCAGCTTAAACCTAATAATATTTCATATATACATGTTTGTTCTTGTGCTAACATTGTCTTTTATTTAAAGAAGTTTCTTTCTTTCTCTAGGGTTTGCTCTTGGTGCATTTTTGACAGTGGTCCTATCCCATCTCAGTGTCCTTTGCTAGACTAACAAGCCAAGCTCCCATAGTCTCCTATAAATCCTTTTGCATCTTTCTGCACATTTTTCACATTTTTCTTGAATATAAGTAACCAGCACATACACCATATTTCAGAAAAAGTCTCCCCAGGATTCTGTCTTTATTCCAGCTGATGCATCCTAGGACTACATTTGCCCTTTGTGCAGCTGTTAGGCCTTTTCAGCTGATGGCCATCCTGAAAAGAGCAAGTATTTCTTTGCCTTAGTTCCTGATAATTTCCAAGTGATGACCTTATGCTACAAATCTTTGTTACTAGTTTCCTGATAAATGACATTGAGTTCCGTAGTAATAAGTTTAATCTCAGTCCTATCATTCAAGTTCCCAAGGCTGCACAGTTCTTCCAAATAGTTTTCAAATATTTTTAACTGGCTTCTAACTAGGAAAAATAAGAAGAAAATAATGAAGCAGCAGAGAAAAACTACCTTACATACTGTTTTATTTTCCAGTTGCTTATCTTATTTTCACTCATTAGTTTGACGTTTGCTTCCTTCCTTTATTTTTCTAAGAGAAAAGTGGTTATGTTGGAGAGGTGGTGTAAGATCACGAAAAACTGGAAATGTGAAAATGTGCAGTTGTTGAATTAAAAAATAAATAACATTTTATATCATAATAAAATAGGGGCTTTTATTAAAGAAAATCTATTTGAAAAATCCTTACTTTGATACTTTCCCAGAAAAAGCTTAATCAAGGAAAAATCACTCTATTATTCTAATGTATTACATTAAACAAAATAAATTTTTTTAGAGACAGTAATTCTTGTATCTAGCATGGATAAAGAAGTACGGAAAAAAACCCAAAACCCACTGTGGAGGAAATCATAATCTGAACATGAAGGACCTCTAGTGGCATAAATACTTCCAATAAAAACTCTATGCTCATCATTTTACAAGGAATCACTTCTGCAGTTTCAGATTTTAAGTTCAATTTGTGTGATATTTTTTGTCTTTCCTTTTGTCGATAAGGTAAATGCAGAAAATATAATTTCATCATAGCAACATACAGTAGGGTGTCTAGGTGTACAATGGCATTGCACTTTAAGTTCCCTGAAACTTAAAGCAGATGCTCTCAACATACAAATTATGTTCTGTGTTTTTACTTGTTATCATTGTTATCTACTTTTATCACCTACTCAAATGTATGATTTTCTTAGCAGAGGAACAGTCTGATAGGACACACTGAAATAAAACTGTTTCACAAGAAGGAGTTGAAAGCAGATGAGGATATGAGAGCTATGTCTGTGTCTTGTTTGTTATGGCTGTGCTAATTCTTTTATTTGTTCTCAGCTTAAAAGTAATCTTTTGTGAAAAGCAGCAAAAAAAGTTATGCCATTACTTTTGGGTTATCCTTCGACCATTCTAGAAGATAACCAACTGTAAGAATTATTTAGATTCTTAGTCCCTTTCAATCACACTTGAAAATAGTTGGCTATTTTAGATACAAATTTTGAATAGAAAGAATTAATTTTTAAAGAATTCTACAAATGTATTGCTAATAGTTCTTTGTCAACAGTTTTTCTAATTCAAAAAAGAGGTATATGCCTTCTAGTCTATAGGTCCATTAAGCATCCAAATACATCCTGCATGCAGATAAACTAT